>NC_085932.1:3132500-3757500 GCF_963556715.1 Cydia fagiglandana | reverse complement strand
TTTATTTACATACAATTAGGGGGATCAATCAAGCTGAAATTAATCTACACGAGGTTTGATTTGAGGTTTCTTGGCAGTTTTGACAGGCTAGCCTTATACCTAGTTGCCTTAAGTTTGATATTGGTACCTAAACGGTTTTAGGAGAAGAATATTTTAACAACCGCTGTAATAGAAGAAGAAGAAGAAGAAGAAATACATTTATTTTAACGTCACAACATAGTACATGTAAAAAAAAGAAAAGTATGCAGACATAAAACAGATTAGGACGCTAAAATAGGATCCCCACTCAGCATGATGCCGCGGCAGACCGTGGCGCTGGTTTTCTGTGGGGACCTGTCTTAATCTAAAATTGAAATAGGTACTTGGATTTAAGAGCTAAATACAAAAAGATAGAAACGAAACGGAACCATTATAGTGCATCTCTTACCATAACGCGTTAATAAAAGATCGATGTGAAGCGTGGTGGGTCAAAAACATTATTGTGTTACGTCTTTCCTGTAGACATACACAAGAGTTAAGGGCTATAAAGGTTAATTTTCTTATCTAACCCTTATCCACGTGAAAGGGTCCTCCTTTTATATAGAGAACTTACAAAATATAGATATTCGGTCACGATATGACGAGCTCACAAAAGTAATAAAACACCTAGTTATTTTGGCGTAACTATTCTGTACGCAAACTTACTAACCGAGTTGGTATGTACAATGAAACAAAGATAATATCCTGAAAAAGTGTTGGTTTGGTTAAACAAACCGTTTTTTTTTTCGAACTTTAATTAAAACTGTAAAAGCGGTGGCAGTTTAGCGGTGGGTTTCTAGCCTTTCTAGCAAGGAAGCGTTTCACTAGTGTCGAGTACGTGAAACTACTTTGAAAAACTTATGAGAAAGCTAATATTTGGCGTGTAAAGCTTGGCTTTAAATTCAACATTGTGTTTTACAGGTTTTTTTAACGTTAGGATAGCTGCTATTCGCGTCCCTTCTCTGAAAAAAGTTGCCCTTTCTATGTTACCATAGAAAGGGCAACTTTTTTACTATGCCCCTACAAATATGTTTACTTGGTGTATGTACGTATATATCTACGATATATATTAATATTTTTATCAGTTGCTTTTTGGTTAAAAAAAAATGTGAGGAAATTAGCATACAAAACTGCGAAGAAAACAAAGCTGTGTGTGAAGTTTTAAGCATTCAGCTAGTTTGAGCCCCACCAAACTTAAATTCGCGAATTCTAAGCTTTGTGCAAACAATTAAAGAACCTTACAACCGAATGTCATCCGAAAAATATTGCCTACATTTGTGGATACCTACACTATAATTTAGCAACAGACTAGGTACGCAACAACGTCAACGAAGCATACATAAGTTTATTGCCTTCAAGTAATTGCAGAGTGTACTAACGGAAATAATTTCAGTCCCGACCAGCAGCGTCGACAAGTAGGAAATGACGCCACAAAAAAAATCAATGGCCTGATGGATGAATGGCGCCTCCCGTGCATATTCCCATCGCCGCCGAACGCATGCGAGGTTGAGGACACTTTAGGCTGGTTTTAGTGTCACGCAGACCGTCCGTGCGGATCGCTCCGCACCGCCAAATTGTATGAGAAAGCTGTCCCGTCCCGTCAGCTTTACTCTGTAACGCTCCCTGAACTTAATAATATTGGTCCGGTACGGAGCGATACGCACGGACGCCGGACATTAAAACCAGCCTTATTAAATTACAGTCAGGATACACCTTCTAGGTTGAACACTTTGTGCAGTTAGTAGCAGAAGTAGCAAAACAGCTGAAGCGTCAAAATTACTTTCACGCTTATGCTTAGCAAAAAAATTGTATTCAGTTCTTTTTTAACACCGTGCCCGCTTAGCAACTTCTGCTGCAGAGTGTACGACAAGCGACAAGAAATTCACATCTTTACATAAATCGAGTGCAAGCTATACTAGTTCTTAGTATAATGATAATATTTTATTCATATTGGTATGATTGAAAAACTAGGTCAACAAATACCATTTGAGTTTAGCATGTTTAAAAACGGATGAAATGAATGTAGGTAGGTATTTGATCGGACAGATTCAAGCTATAAAACTACTCTCGGACACGGACACCGTATGCAACGAAGTTCCAATATTGCCAGACCAGTTATTGGATGTTCAAAGGGCTTCGAGCAATCAAAAGGCAACATTTGAAGATGCAAAACTGGGTGGTACAGCTTGAAGTACATACAAATTCAAAAGGGACACTCTATTGATTGATTCTGCCGTAGCTTTGGGCAGTTACTATTTATTCTATTGCTTTTGAGATATGCCATCATCTCCTGGAGGCCTGGCCAATAGGTACGACAATTGTTGATAGAAAACGCCAATTGAAACTTAAATAATATACCTAGTAATATGTATATGGAAATAGTCACGTTTATTTATTTTATTTATGTCATCCCGATCCATTTTGCCACCTTGGCTAGGCTCCCTGGCAAGTCTTATGTCATCATTTAATGCTTCTACGTTACACAAATTTTGTATTAAAATAAACAATTGAACACGCGTTGCCTTATAACAACAAAATCAGATTTATGACCCGACTACGACATTGCGCGACCGGCGGCAGTGGCGGCGGCAACCATAGGTTGGAGCGAGACACCGCGATCGGACGTTAAATTCCCACCCATGGTTGCCGCCGCCGCCGCCGGTCGCTCAATGTCATGGCCGGGCCGTTATACTGGTCAGCTTGAGCGTTTGCGACTGTAAGGTGACTTGAATAGCATCTTTCCCCGCTTTCTTGCCGAGTATTGTATAAACATGACATAACTGCGATCGGAAAAGGGTTATTATATTGACTACAAAATTGATAAATCGTATCCGCGGGTCAGTTTGTATGCCTGAGATAAGTCGTTTATCTTGCGTCCTTTTTCGAGAGATTTAACAGAAGATACTGTTGTTTTAGGAGGTTTTATTTCTTGTTAAGTACATGTTAGTTTAGTACGTTGGATAAAATTACAGTAGATTTATTGATTTAAACGCACGATGCTAGTACAATATTAATTAATACGACTTAATAGCATACAAAGTTATATTGAATTGTTATATTTCATAGCAGGAAAAAGCATCAAAATAACAGACAGAATTGTAATTGACAAAAAAAACGTTTCATATTATCACGAAATACAATGATTAATTACACGGCAGTCGATGTTCTTTAGCTAAGCAGGAAAACATATTATTTCTATAAACAGCTTTCAAACATCAACAATACATTATTTATGTGAACTAGAACAGCTGTCTATTAATGTGGTATTCTCGGCTAAACGTACCGCCTTTTTGTGTCTTGCAAATGAAAACGATTTCTATTTCGTATTATGGCTCCTCTACACGATGGGCCAGCGCCGGCCACTCCAAGTGACGCAACCATGCGGTAGAATGAGATAGCAATAACACTTGCTCCCTCTAACGCATAAATGCGTCCTTTGGAGCGGCCGGCGTTGGCCCATCGTGTAGCGGAGCCATTAAGGCGCGGTGTGTAGTAAAATGCGCTTTTTTGTAACCATATTTACAGACTTTTACAAGGATTTCAAGCATTATTTTCTAGTATGTATAACTTTAGTCCTTGAACTACGTTATTGCTTGTCAGAAACACAACGGCTCATTATTTTCTCGATAGAATCTTAAGTTGAAAACATGCTTAAAGCTGTCTTTTGATCCATATTTTAGAAGTACTACGACGAAAATGGATATGAAACTTACCTCATTCGATAGCTTTTAAGTAAATCTTCGTTATTGCTGGTCCTTTTATCGATACGTTAATCTTTTCATTCATAATTTTATGAATTCAACTTTTGCCTACTAAATTACACCCTACGCGGCAATACCTTGCGCCCATTCCCCGCGTCAGTACGCCCGTGGCCACTGCCAGCGTCGGACCTATGCTAGTTTATTGGACGTTTCATAAAATGTGTAACCACTGTATAAATATGCAAATATGTTATACACACAATGTTTTTCAACATACTTACGAAGAAAAGCAAAATAATTCTTAATTACTGTGACATTTCAGACATTCGCCCGTCATATTGTCATTTTATAACAAGTTGGGAAGCAAAGGCACACACCCATCTTACCAATCCGGAATTCAGTCACGATTGATAAATTGTGTAAACATATTTTATTAAAGGCTATTAAATTAATCAAATTGAATCATTTTTAAACATATGTGTATGGAATTCAAATACCTATGTGGGAGTGTTTAGTGTATGGTGGTAACCATTTCACCGCTTTTAGTTTCCGAGTTACCTACATGCGTTTTAAGGGAAGTGGTCGAAAAATGTCTAAAATGGTTTTGTGTTTAATATTAGGTAAGGTAGAAGTACTAGTGCTCGCCGCTGCACTAGTATTTGACATGGGTATAGTGTGTAGCTTTCAAATAGAGCTCGACGGCTAATCCTATTATCTAATGTTAAGTAAAACCGCTCGTGCCACGTGCCACAACCACCAGCATAAAAAATACGTACTTCGGTTACTGAGTGCCGGCGAGTCGAACGCTACAGAACCAGTCTAAAATGTGTCATCGAGATGCGTAACAAAGGCGCGTTATCGGAGAGCGCACCTACACTGGTTTTTTGAGCGTTAGCCCGCGCTCAGGTGCCAAATAAAATAATTAAGACCCTTTTTTGCAGGTAAGTAGCACGTGCGGTTTTACTTAACAATAGACAATAGGATTAGCCGTTGAGCTCTATTTGAAAGCCACTATACTTTATATCAAAGTAATATAGGTTAAATTTGAACGGCGACGATCTTTCTGTATTCAAGTCAAATCAAAGTAAATCAAGAGTGAACAGGCACCTTCTGGGCGAGCTCGCTCCATCGTAGGCCACGTCTACGCCTCGGCTAGTCTGTGGCCATGAGTAAACCCATGCATAATAAAAAAAAAAAAGTTTAGTTCTTGTCACTTTGACATAAAGTGCCCGTATCGAATACTAGTGCAGCGTTGAGCACTAGTACTTCTACCTTATTTCCGCCAAGTCCGTACCGTGCGATATGAAAATTTATTCCAAAAAATGCTGTTTTTGTATACCACACTGGCGACAAGCAAGCATACGACCCGCATTCACCATAGCCTATGGACGCCTGCAGCTACGGGGATGTGACACATCATGCCAAATGTTGATTGATTTTATATAAAATAAAAGTCCTAATATATAAAATAAGCTTTCATAAGTAATAGTTACTGATTTTTCAAAAGCACTTTTCAACTAAAAGACATGTCAAGATCGGTTACCTTCTTTCAAGTACTTTCTAATGCTAAAAAAAAACGAACTACAGTATTCTTCCTTATTTTCAATACCTACTTGCCCGAAATTGACTTCTAGAATTAGACCAAGTCTGCGACAATTTTGATTGCACACGCAGTGCAAGTGTTAATCATAATTTCATAAAGGTATGTCGTTCAAAATAACACTTGCACTGCGTGTGCAATCAAAATCGTTGCAGAATTTTCTTGGTCTAACTCTATTATATTTTTAAGATAAGTAAGTACTAATTTCTGTCTCACAATAATTGGGTATAATTTGATTAGGTTCTTAGTTTGTCGGGGTATACTCTCATATTGTATATAATTTCATTAAATACTCATTAAAATACGAATTTGCTAATAAACCTTATTCGATATTAATTGCCGGAAAAAATCCCGGAACTGACAAATCAGAATATTCAGAATACCGATGGCGCCAGAATAAGGATGTAGACGTGCTGCGCGGGAATGGTGCGGCGGGGCGCGCGGAGCGCCCGCCCGCCTGTTCTACCACTCGTCTGCTTCACCCCCTCGGAAACGTAAAACTCAAGTATAAGAGCGCCTTAAGGATTCCCAGACGCTACACATAACAGTTATATAAACCACTCGGTTTAACAGTGTCCGATCCGATATCGAATGTCCGATACGACCACAAATAAGTAAAAATTTTTAAAGGTGCCTTTTTGTAATTACATCTTATATGATTATTTTATATTGTTAATAAACCATTAAGGCTGATTTAGACGGCGTGCGAACTCGCATACGATTTTAGTTACATTGCGGACTGCTGGTTACGTCCAATTCAACCGACCAATCAAAACGTATGAAACTCGCATGCGAGTTCTCGCATCGTCTAAATCAGCCCTTAATAAGGATTTGACACCATACGGCACTCTTTAGCAGCCTCATGGGACATCCGAAGGGCCGGATCTGTCCGGCCGACTCTGATTTCTGTAAAAAAAAATCCGGTGCTCAGCAATTCGTCACGCTATAGTCGCAGTACTCCGTCAATTAGAGACTCGGGTGACCCGCTCTATAATCCGGCAGTTTACACAGCCGCAGGCCGGATTACAGAGCGGTTGTATTTAATGTGAAATTTATTTTCTATGTATGTAGGTAAATATTTTATTTCACATACGAATCCATTAATTCCAACAATGTGGCTTAGAGGGAAAAATATCAACTGATGCCCGATAACCGAGTTCCTACTGTATTGTGTATTAAACAAACATCGACCTGAAGCTATTAATATTGTAGTGGTAAATTACGGCTAAGAAGCACGTTTTGTTTGAGACATAAAATATTAAATGCCATCTTTTGGCGACCGGTCTGGCCTAGTGGGTAGAGACCCTGCCTGTGAAGCCGATGGTCCTGGGTTCGAATCCCGGTAAGGGCATTTATTTAACACAGATATTTGTTCCTGAGTCATGGGTGTTTTCTATGTATTTACGATATATTATATATATCGTTGTCTGAGTACCCACAACACTAGCCTTATTGAGCTTACTGTGGGACTTAGTCAATTTGTGTAATAATGTCCTATAATATTTATTTATTTATTATTTATTTATTTATTTATCTAGGTATATAAATGCCGAAGTCTACGAGTACAGCAGCGTAATCGTAAACGTCCCGCTGTTGCTCTGCACAAGCTACTCGCTTTTTAATAAGGATTTGGATTATAAAAAAGGTTAATACCTAATCCAAATAAGCCTGATGGTGGTTAGGGACTTGAATTTCGTCGCGTGCACAAGCCCTTAAGGATGACTCACGCTAGACCGAACTGAGCCCGGGCCGAGGCGTCCGAGACGTTATTTTCTATGACGGCTGATCGGTGATCACGTGGTGCTTTCCGTAGAAAACGACGCGCCGGAGCTCCGGCCCGGCCCCGGCCCGGACTACCGTGACTCCTTTATTTTGTTTCTAACAACGAAAATTTAAATATCCCTTAAAAATCCAGGCCAAGCACCTAGTCTAATTAGTTTTTTAAAGGACGTAAGAATCTCGCGATCACAGTAGGTAATGTTGATTATTCTAAGTTGAACAGTTGTTAAGTGGTTGCATTAAGAACATAGACTACATACCGTGTACATACTCCATCCGCTTTATGAAACGTTTATTCAGGAGCATTCGGCTGAACGTGAGCAAGATCAACCGTGCGCATTCAGTAGGTACCTAAGTAAATTTTAAGCAACTGTTTCGTACCGGTATTACTGGTATTAGTAAGACTTATGTTTTTTTTTAAGCGTACAAATAAAACGTATGAGCGCTGCTGTGGGATGGCTGACCACGATTAAAATTTCAATAAACTTTAAATCATTATTGTACGCAGTTTGTAACGAAGTGTTTACAAGGTAATAAAATAAGGTTACGCTAGCTCCTACACTTAGACACAACTGGTAACCAAACATCTTACTCGTCAATACTCTGTATCTTTTATTTAAATAAAAGTAAGCCAGTTGAGGGCAGATGAAAACATTACACGATCAAATAATGTAGGTTAAAGTTAGGTCGTTCATCAGTGACTGATCAGTGAATTGGTCAGTTAACCAATACCTAAATGTTATAACTACCCGAATATGTACAAATTGTTTGTTTACTTTTATTTAAATACCTAAAGATACAGACTATAGTATATGCTCTGTCTAGTAGGTAAGCAAATGATCTGTGGAGCCCAGTAAACTGTAGTGAGCCGTCTTTCCTGTGAGAGTCGATTTCGTCGCGGAGAAATATCAGAGTCCGTAACAAATTTGTTGACTTTTTTATCGATCACACCGCGTCACGGCGTTTGCTGTTCCCATATCTGTCTTAGGCGAGTCGAGCCCTGGTGAACGCTCCTGCCATATTCTGCCATATAATACTACCATGTACCTACAGCCATGTTCAAGTGCAGCCCGCCTGAGGAGCAACTGTTTAATTGCGATCTGATAATTTTGAACACTTATTTATTATGTACCTAAGGTGACGCATTCAATTGGGGAAAGGCCATTCATACAATGTGCTCAAATGTATGGACTTGAAATGGTTAGACTTTTTTGTTTATTCGAGTGAATTATAAGAGTTAGGATCGAAAAACTAATTTCAAACCAAATTAAATTATAGTACCTACCTACATTCGAGTAAAACTGTGTTGTAACTGTGTAAAAATGTTTTCCTAAATGTCAATAACCAGGGAGGAAAATAGGCACTTACGTTTGTATGGAAAAGCGGTCGTCCAGAATCCTCTTAAGGCATACTGCACACTGGTTCATCTAAGTGTTGGACTCTTTAGTCATGGATCGCCATAGACAATACAAGGCCCAGCGATCGACGGAGGCGTGCCGTGTGATTCCCTCATATCGCGTCATTATCGACGCTGTGGAAGCGCTCGACCGTGCGCGATTACGATTCGATTCCCTTTGACGACTCGTGGTTTGAGACACGACATCTATTGCGATCGTTAATCGAACTGTTTTTGTTTTGTTTCGAAACATTTAAAGCTCACGAAAAAAGTGAACTTCGTAAAATAAGTACCGATGATGCTTGGTAGAAGTGGTTCATAGTTGTGCCAGTGTGAATATTCTTTTTACCCAATTACAGCATTATTTTAAAACATTTATCGAGATATTTGAAATTCAGATAAAGGTATCTAAGCTAAAACATTAAATAAATATATACACATTACATGGCTTTCTCTATATTTATATTATAGGCACCAAATAAAAGTACTTCTACCATGATAAAATAGATTGAAGTTACCCAAGAAGTTTTAGCGTAAACGCTAGTTATGCTAGTTCTTAAGAGAGAATTAAGCGCTGTCTGTTTCTGTTTCTGTTCGCGATAAAGTCAAAAACTAATGAACGAATTTTCATGTAGTTGTCACCTATCAAAAGGGTGATACTTGAGGAAGGTTTAGGTGTATAATTTTTTGTGAAACGTCATGCGATGCCAAAGTCGCTAGGAGACACCGATTTTGATGGAATTTGGCATGTAGAAAGAAGGTAGGTTTGGGCGTAGGCAACTTTATTCTTGAGAATCCTTTCCTTTGGGACTCCGACCATTAATGCCTTCAGTTTTGAAACGCACTGTGGTGTAGCAATGCACGCACGAGAACTTTCCAAAGTTGCGAAACTTTCCACATGAGAATTTCTCGGTAACTTCTGAGAATGTTCTTGAGAACGAGAATTTATTTATTTATCGTAGTTTATATCATGAACATTCACGATAGTTTAGGTGTAGTCCTTACCCCCAGAAAATTCCGACTTTTGGTCGTCCGCTTCCGGTCAGAAAAATGTATGACGGCCCGGCCAAACGGTCAGACTTAGGTGGGGGGTGCTCGACCAAATGTCATAGAGGGACCCTGGCAGTTTTTGACGCCGCCATTTTTTTTCAATATGGCCGACTTTTTTATTTACTTTTTTAATTTTGTCCTAGCGCGCTGAAATTTTGGTCACGGAATCTCGGGGTCCCCTAGATACCTATGAAAAATTTTTTTTTTTTAAAATCCTACAATTGCGGGATAACTGGCCACTTTTATTTTGTATGGCAACTTTTAAACGGTGCGTGATAGGTGCTCGATCAAATGTCATAGAGGGCCCCAAGACAAAAGAAACTGCATTAAAAACGTTTTTTTTTAATTTTTTCAAGTTGGTCCGAGCGTGCTGAGTTTTGGCATGGCGGTAGATAGAGGCCTCTGGATTCTAATGAAAAATAAAAATTTTTTTGGAAATAAATGTCGAAAGTCGAAATGTTCTCTGAAATAAAGTGAGAATTTAAGCAATTTATTGGTAAACTTATCACATCAACAAAATAGCTAACTGTAATAGACAATAATATATGCATAATAACATTTAGTTTTAACTTATGCCTATTTAAACTTTATTTCAAGTATATTCTCTTGTTTAAACAATAATTTCCATGTTGCAGGAATGTTCTGAGAACATTCTCGAGAACGTTTCCGCTTTTTGGGAATGTTCTGCAATTTGTACCTGCTACTGTGGTGATAGCTTCTACTATAGGCACTATAAGAACTGAAGGCATATTCTAAAGGTGGACTGACTGACATTAATAGGTATATGGCTTGACAGTTTGAGCGTTACTGTCGCTATCTGGGTTGTAGATAAAAAAAAACCCTTAAAACATATGGGCTAAATTATTTATGCCTCGAATTGCGCTTTTGTACGGATGGTTTGAATCGTAACTTCTTGCTGTTATTAATGCAGGTATATTTTATGGGGAACGAGCTCTCCGGGCGACATTTTCGTGTAGCTCGGAGTCGCGGCGGCCATTAATAAATCACTAAACAACACCCGCGTCGCAGATTACCTGGGCGAGAGTTCTCTTGGGTTAAGAGAGTGGGTTCTTCAGAGATCCAGTGTAATGTGATCTTACAAGGTACTTGAAATTGCATTCGGATGGCTACACCTAGTCCCTTAAAATCAACGTCGCGGAGTGCAAGCTGAGTGACAATTATTTAGCGCAACTCTTAATTTTGTGTGATTATTTTTGGTTATGTTATATAGTTACGTAGTCAAAAATTGTGTTCCTAGCATTTCCCTCTATAACTTCTTATTGCTTGGCCTAATAGTGCTAAACAAACTTTTTTCTTTCTTTTTTGCATCTGCAGTAGTATTCCTGGCACACCGTTGCAGCAGGGGGAGATAAGCGATAATACTGTCAATTTACTTGAAAATGGCACTGAATTCGTTGCCGCAGTGCTGTCACGATTAGAAAGTTTAATCCGCCACTCAATTTATCAAAGAAATTAAGAGTGACATCGCCGATTTCTTGCTGCACCCGCAACATCACAATTAGGTAGTAACCCTGCCGCAGTCGGAACTGCAGATATTTGGAAATATCCACATTATTCCGATTTTGTTGTTGTTAAGTCTTGGGATTCAAATAATAATATCTCAAAAATCCTAGTCCCTTTAACACAGGATGGTACCACCGACCAACTCGCCAACGTTCAAAAAGCTATCAGAATAATCCCCTGCGCGGCCCTAATATATGCGGACCGAGGCGCCGCTGTCTATTATCCTCAGCTTAGCCACCTCACTACAAACTTTGATTACTTGGCGAATAAGATAAGATGCAACATAACTTGCACAGACAAAGTACACAGGTGTCGCTAGTGACGTGTCACGATGATTACAATGCCAAGATTCGCTGTGAAGGATGAAGCAGTCAGGTGTAATTGGTAGCGATTTGGAGCAGCAATCCAGGATTGTGGGTTCGAATCCCACGCTGGCGAGAGATCACAGTTCCTTTTTTAATTGCGATAGACATCTGTTTATAAATTATAAACATAAATTGCTTCTAGAAAAGCACTCACTGGAGCCCATTAAGTCTAATCAATGATTTACGCGAACTGGAGTGAGACGTCACATTTTTCTTGTGATTAGTGTCGCTTGTGCACTCACTCGACACAAAATACGGTTAGCAGAGACAGGTAATGTTTAAGGACTGATAATCTGCACACGTAATTGTGGTTATCGATCTACGACATAATTTTAAAATAGAATACATGTTTGGTTTCGTCACAAAGACATGCACATATTTAAGAATGCCATGTGTGTCGCAGTGTGGCACGCTTTACCTGCTAGAAATATAAGGTCGTTGAGATATTCTTAAATGGCGTATATTGGGTATTAGATAAAGTGACATATTCACAAAATGAAGCAATCCGAAAAAATCACAAATCTATCTGCGTTAGATGAAATAAATGCCGATTCACTATTTGTTAAATCGTCTTGTCTTGACAATAATAATAAGGTCCTTTATATATGGACGTTGGTAGTACTTCTTTAAATGTACCTGTCTCTGCGACAAATAATGAGAAATGATTGTTAACAGAATATGATTTGCGGTCCTACGATTCTCGCTCAATAATCACGTCTAATTGTCTGTCAGCGATATCGCCCGCTGGTAGGCAGTTGGCAGTAGGCACACAAATTGGCTGTTAAGTGTATAGTTTGCTTCGCTCACTGCCTTGTTTAACTAACTAGGTGTGCTGGAAGTCAGTTGTTTGTCATTTTACTGTCATATTATGTGCCGGGGAAGTATCCATGATCTAGTTCTTAGGCTGCCTTTCCATAAGGCGGAGATTTATTTATTTATTTTTGGGGAACACAGCGGAAAAAATAATTAAGTATAAACTAAAATAGAATAAACATTAACCATAACAGTATTCACTTATAGAATAATAAGATGTTTGTTCCCAGTTCGGTGTTTTCCACATCTTATATTCGTATTATGTTAAAATATCATATACCTGTATGTCATTGACTATTTTATGGTTTCCTCTGGTTTGGCCTTGCATGATAGAAACCTTAGTTTCAAACATCATGGTTGTATTTCACGTCTTCATTTCGCTTCTGAAACATAAGGTAAGTGTGCCGTGAACTTCCTCTAATGGCTGCATTAGTGAATGCCTGATTAGAATGCACTCGAGGTAATTGTGTCTGGCTCGAACATTGCACGGGAACCTTAGTTCGTATACATTGTTTGTGTTATACTCAAGTTATAGTCGGACAAATTCTCTAAACACATGGGATATAATAAATAAGTTCAATATTGTTCACATTTCTCTGTCGTGTAGGTACAAATGGATTAAATGGGGACACCAGGCATTCCCATGCTTCCATGTCCCTCTGGCAGTGCCGGATTTACCACTAGGCTGAGTAGGCTGAAGCCTAGGGCGGCAGATTTTAGGGGGCGGCAATTTTGGGTCAAGACAAAAGCATTTTATTTGCTTTCCAGATAGGGTCGACCGGAAATATGCCGGTCCCCGATTTTTTTAATAAAATTTAAATAACAAGCATGATTTGTCAATTTTGCCGCCCTCTGTCATGTCAATACCCTTTATATTGAGACATACAGACGGCCGGACGGACAACAAAGTGATCCTATATGGGGTAAAAGCACCAGTAGTCAGCCTTATAACGAAATTTCTATGTTCAAGATCGTATAATTTGCGCACTTATGGACCAATAGGTATTATCAATGTTTTTTCTGTTCAAGAATTTAATAAAGTTTAATTTTTGTAAAGAATAAAACTTAATTGAATTCAACTTTTGGAAATATTTAATTAAATATAATAAAAGGGCATTTTTGCCAGTAATCAGCCCCCTGTATACTAGTACACAGCCTTTAGGTACCCAGTGCCATCCCATTCTAATGGCTGATTAGTGGGTTCGAATACAGTAGGCTTATTGTCCAGTGGTCAGCCACAGGCTGACTACTGGGTATTTAATGTATTTCAACCAAATAAATTCATAATAACGTATTTTTTTAAAGGGGCTTGATTAACGACTTACACTTCATTTCAAAATAATAACAAATCCTAAATCCTATGGTCAGCCTCCCCCGGCTGACTTCTGGGTTTACGACCTTTTTAAAATTACTGCTTCTAACCCAGTAGTCAGCCAGGGGAGGCTGACTATTGGATTATGTACAAAAAAATAGTTTCCAATAGTCAGCCGCCATAAAAATGTTACTTCCACATGGATTAATATTAATCTTTTACGTTTTTCAGATAGTTTAGGTATTAATTCGGAGAAGTAGACCATATTCTTTTAAAAATAATACACAATTCGGCTGCTATCGTCTTATCAAAATACCATGTGACATTCCAAAAAAAAAATGGCGCATATCTCTTAACCTTTCATGTCAGAAGACACCACCACTTTGAATTTTTTTTGTGGATCATCGTAGAGTATTCGTTTAAAAATTAAGGTATTTTTCAATGAATAGCTTATCAATCTATAATGTTACCTAGTTTTCACATGAAAATTAGAAAAACTTTAATATTTACAGCCAAAAATAGGCAAGAAAGGCTGACTACTGGTGCATGGCTGAGCACTGGTGCCTTTACCCTGGGTTCCGTTTTTTCCTTTTAAAGTACGGAACCCTAAAAATGTACTATTTTCTATCAAATTGCGTTATTTTTATTGAAAAAATTTCGCGCTTTCATTTTCATGCATTCCTTGGTACTCATCCCCCACTTCAAATTTTTTATATCTACCTACGTGCGTATCGCTTGTGACTTTGGGATCCTCGGCGATTCTTGTGTCTTCGTGGTATTGAATCTCACTAAATTTTTCCAATCCCATGCCGAAACTCAGGATAGTGCTCTCGATATCAGATACAAGCTTTTCATGACTTTCCACACCACACCACAGAACCAGGGATATTGGCACGGCCTGTGTAATACGCATCTCTAGTACTGTCGTCTGCATAGCAATGATTATCATTAAATCATATCAGCAGCAATAACATCATTGGGGATAGCACAGAACCTAGCGAAACGCCAGCGGTTATGTCCAGACTATCGGAGCAGCTTCCGTCTCCCACGGCTCATATGCGTCTACCGGACAAAAAGCTAGCGATCCATTTGTATGGCATAGTCCCTCGAGCAGACCTCGATGCCAGACCCGGCCGAACGCCTTAGCTATATCCAGCATGGCTGCTGCCTGCCATTGCTGCCAATGCCTCACCTTGATATTCGGTGGCCAAAACCCAGCGGTACCCACCGATCGCCTATCAGATCAGGCAAATATAATGAGGTCGCATGGTCATTGAGTGACAAAAACAGCCCAGTTGAATAGTGACGTCACCTTATATGCATTTTAATATGGCTATGGTGTGTTGTACTATAAAATTAAAGGCCTCTGATTGGAAAGTACTTTAAAAAGCTAGAAGCGAGGCGGATATGGGGCGGCAAATCTGCATAGCCTACGGGCGGCAAATGTCTAAATCCGGCACTGCCCTCTGGACATTATTATTGTTTAGTGTTTATATCACCCCGTTATCATGATCATCCGTGATGATCATTATGATCATCCGTGATGATCATCATCATCATCAACGTCAATGTTACCTCTCTGCCCCAAAGTACCCCATTGGATTGTACCCGAAAGTGTGGTGAATACAATACCCGATACGACCGGTTTCGGGTACCTAAATCACAACCTACAAAATGAGACTTAACGCTAAAGTCTCATTTTGTATGGGATTTTGTGTTTCCAAAACGTCTCGATTGGCGCGCAGTTCAAAACCCTAAAGAAAAAGAACAACGCAAACGCGTAGGTACGTCACGTCACGCTATCGAATTAAATGTACACTAGGGGTTCAGAAATTAAGATTAAATGTCCTTAACTTTTGGGTACAGGAAGGATATTTTTAAATTTCAAACCTCTGCGGCTATTTGAAAATTCATTTCGTTTGGGCGATCACCAAACCGGATTGATTTATTTTAACTTTACTCTGCTACGTCGGTCTCAATCACCCAAAATATACACTAAATGCTAGCCCGTTTGACCACTGGCGCCTTTACCCTATTCATCATCATTTTGTACTTAAATGAGCCATTTTAGTGGAGCTGCATTCTATCAGTATTCATTAAGGTACAGTGGCTTCAGCCAGCAGAGTTTAAAAATAATCGTAGCACTTTTTTAGATCATAATTACGGCCAAAATATATAATTATGTATACCTAAACGATTTCTCAATTATTATTTCAATTTCATATGTAGCAATCTTGAGGCGTTTCTCTAGTAAATTCATCGATTCGAAACCTGATTATACAACTTTCGCTTTATAAAATAAAATCACGCGTTTTTTTTGTTTTGGTTTAATAAATAGTTTTTTTTTGATAAAAATAACAATTCAATAATAATGGTACCTATCAACAATCCCGGGCGGGCACGGCCGTCTTCTTAGTGCTCAGAGAGTTGCGTTCGGAGAAGGAATTGAACTCACTGCACCTTAAAAGCAGGTGAACAATATTATGCAAACTGACCAATATCCATTTTCTAGTTTTATCCAGTAGACGAGAGCGGTGATAGGAGGGTCGGGGGGAGGCGGGGGTACGGTTATCCATTTATTCTCCACGAACCTTGTAGTGAATTGGATTACCTAATCTCTCCACCCAGTACCCAGTTTTTAAGGACCCCGGACCTAAAGTATGGAAAATGTGGCTTCAGTTAAATACATTGAGATTTTGATATGTTGTAGATTTCAGAGTCCTAAAAAAGTCCCTGGTTTCCGACGAGTGTTTCCGAGTCCCTTTCAGAGTTTCGACTGATTTTGTACCTACTAGACAACAAAGTATTAGAGTACAATGTAAAGCACCCCTAGAGACTTTTGTTCAGGACTCTGAAATCTATAAAATATCACAATATCAAGATATTTAACTGAAACCACATTTTCCATACTTTAGGTCCGGGGTCCTTTGTTTAGTAATATTCCGTTTAGTTTAATCCGGGACAAAATATTCTCTAACAAATAGGTATACCGAATTTATGATGATTTCTCATGTACTAAAGTCACGGTCGCTTTATGTATGAGTCACGCTAGAACGGCACTTCATTTTTATTAATTTATGTAATATACAAAAAAACTATTCATGTCCTGCATGATTAGCGTAGTCCTACTCTGGTTTTGACGCAACAGTAGAACGCATGACACAATCGACAATCGTAGTCATATCTTATCTACATTTATGTATGTATACATTGGTATACATAGACTGCTAAAATAAAATAATAACTCTTTCCACAGTCGGGTCAAAGGGAACTTAATGGACAAGCAAGATTTTCAGAAGAATTTCATATCGCGACCCGTGGCTGAATAAAATCCCTGCCGCGGCTGTCCCGAGGGACTATTGTAACGGGACTCTTGAGGAAAGTACACGGCCTACACGGGTAATGGCTCCTCTACACGATGGGCCAACGTCAGCCACTCCAAGGGACGCAGCCATGCGGTAGAATGAGATAGCAATATCACTTGCTCCCTCTAACGTATAATGCGTCCTTTGTAGTGGCCGGCGTTGGCCCATCGTGCAGAGGAGCCATAAAGGATTAGCCAGGCATATGTGATGTCCGCTGGAGTTGCAATTATTGATAGGCTTTTTTTTAAGAGAATAAGTAAATATTAGCTGAGCCCCTTCTTAGATTTAAGAATTTTAGGTAAATGTCCGTCGCGCTGATGGGGACGGCTACTAAAGTTAGCGCGATAAGGACAACTGGAGCTTAGGCGAAAAATCTTGCGTAAAAATCTTAGACCGACGGCTCGATTCGGGAAATGAATTAGAAACTCACTAGATATGAAATAGTAAAGATATGTGACGTTCCACTGCAAAAGTTACCTTATGGCGGCTGGCGCCGCGATTCGGGAAATGAATTAGAGATTCACTAGATATGACATATAATATCTTCAACATGTGACGTTCCACGAAAAAGGTAACTTATGGCGGTCGGCGCGTACGCATAGCGCAGCAATAATATTGGAGCGGCGTTAATAATAGCGTAAGCGCCAACCACCATAAGGTACCTTTTTCCATGGGACGTCACATATCTTTACTATATCGTATCTAGTTAGTCTCTAATTCATTTTCCGAATCGCGCCGTAACTGTCTCTGAACATTTAGATTTTTGCTTTTATTGTTGCCAATTTCGTATGCTAGGCGTTTTGGGCGCTTTTATTTGGCCGTATTTAGCGCTATTTGAAGTAACTTAGAGTGACATTCAATTTCCAACTGCAGCTGCAATACTGTTCATTTTACTATGGAAATCGATAATGACAGCGACGCGTTTCCATAGTAATATGAACAGTATTGCAGCTGCAGTTGGAAATGGAATGTCACTCTTAGGTAGTTCTTCTAAATACAAGAATAGGAATAAAAAAATAAAATATTTACTAACCATAGAGAATAACTGCGAAATAATAGAATAACTACGTGTATGTGAGGTGTGCAATAAAGAGTACGAGTATTGTATTGTAATATCTAAATCCAAGAATTCAAAGAATTCAACTCATGTAAAAAAAAAAACATGACAATGACATGGTAACAGTTTTTCGATCAGGTCACGTGTCCGTCTTACGTCTTACGAATCTTACGGTCACGTGACCTGTCGCGAGTTTAACATTTTTTCCCCATCACAAAAAGTGCACAGCACCGCTAAAGAAGTTTTCACTTCAAAAATTACTCATCTAAGGCCAAACTCCAGAGAGGAAAATTTCAAGAACGTTTTTATGGAAAAATTACTACTAATGTATCATCTTAATTATAACAGTTGGTTACCAACGGCCCTCGCCTCGGATACTGGCGACCGTTGGTCATTACGAGTAAAAGGTGTTAGCATGTTTTCACAAGTAGGTACGTGGCTCGTAGACGCCTATATGTCAAGCGATTTGTATAACAGAGTTAAGCCCCCTCCAGACTATGCGCGTGAATCGCGGGCGAAGCCGCGAACGCGAGTGTGGAGTCGATTTCGCTGTCTGCGAAAATCGACGCCACACTCGCGTTCGCGGCTTCGCGCCGCGATTCGCGCACTGAGTGTGGAGGAGGCTTTAGAGGACGTAGGTAGGGTACTAACCACAGATCTACTTAGAACGAACTTAGCGCTTAAAGACAATTGTGTTGCTTAATTCAAACTCGGCTAAATCCATTCGACCCTCTCAGCAAATGTCTAACCTATATATTAGGTTAAAAAAAGTTCCTAATACCAAAAAAATCGCATAATGTAACAGATGGATTTACCTAAGTAATATTAAGTTAAACGACTCAATTGAAGTGTGTAAAAGGGAAGCTATCACGTAGGTATATTAACAAATCATTAGTGCGAAAGAGGCGGACTACAAATGAAAAACGCGTGACCACTCTCAAGCTTCATAGCATAGCAGTCGTTAACGGCCGCTGCGAAGCGAATGACACTTGACTTAACATTTTGGTCGCCATTTTGAATATTCTAACTAACCTAAACTATCCAGGCTTTCTATTCATAACTTGCTTAAAATTGAATAAGTTGTCCTTTAAAAACCACATTTGGCAGGACGACCCTGATAATAATTCAATTATTATCAATCCAGTCTTTCTTTATTTAATTTTCTGCCGATATTGAATTAAGAATTTGCAGACTTTAGTTAAATATCTGTTATAAGTGCTTAGGCAAATCTTTTAAATTGGCTATAAAAATAACTCAAACCAATTTTACGTAGATAAACACCGGGCTGATTAAATTGTAAAGTCGAATAGATCGTTGGCTCAATCACCTTAATTAATGATTAAACAGTGAGTTACAAATCGTTCCCGGCAGGCGAATTAAAGCTCTAAACACGAAGATACCTTTGATGTAAAACAAACTAACCTGTGCCCAGTTATGTGATTATCACTGTATTTGTATGCTGATGAATTGTCACAACCAAACCCATTGAAGTTCATTGAGATTAAGGATTGGCAATAATATTATTATGCCACTATATGGTCCACTGCCGATGCCCACTGCTGGACAAAAACCTCCACAAGGATCAAGGATAAAAACCGCTCGGGCGTTCGGTAGCCCGCGTCTAACAGTTTCCTCCAATCTTAGTCCAAACCATCCGACCACGCTTAATGGAGGGCTTCCTCTCCGAGCTGCGACTTCCGGTACACCGTCTTCACTTAAGAAAGATGATTTCACGCGCTTTTTTCCAGAAAAGAAAAAAATATAAGAATATTTCTTACATCGTCTCTTATATTTATCATCTCAGTCTGCGCGCGATCTTTAAGAAATTGCTCGGAAGCATTTTATTGTGTATTGCCCTCAGCCTACATACTTACTAATAAAAGCCCCACTTACAAAAGCCGATAGTCGAGGGTTCCATGCAGTCCCAGTTGAGGACAAAATAATAATCGTGTGATGATGAACACAAATATTAGTTCATGTCATTAATTGGTATTTTCTGTCTCTCTCTTTTCTCTTATAGTTCATTATTGTTGCATCTTCAACAACTGCTTTAAAACCAGGGTCCGCCGGTTTCAACTTTTCTTTTTATCTGGCTAGGGTCGCCTAGGGCCTAGGCCCTAGACAATTATTGAGGTAGGTATATCTATATTATGTGGTTTTGAATAAATGAATGAAAATATTTATTTTCAGGCAATTATTGGACCATAGACCTTAAAACTAGGCATCCCGGTACAGTACATATTTACTTTTCCATTTGGCGTTTGTTGATAAACCACTCTACGGCCTACGGCCCAGTGTTTTCTCTTTATTGTTGTAAATAATTAATTAATTTATTTATTTACTTGCGTCTACGTTAATTGCGTCCGTAGTACCCATTGTGAATTCCAAAATCCATTAGCTGACACTGAAACAACAGCGTTTTGACGAGGGTTCCGTCGAGTATTTATTAGCACGAAGTGGACGAGTTAGGTGACCCGGTTTGAAAGTGACATTTTTGTAAATGAAGGTTCGAATGACTGCTTAGTTACATTTGGACCCGCGTATTAACCCAACTAAGCTGGGTTATCTACTGTTTTTACAAAAATATCAAGCACAAATGAGAAAAGAGTAAAGGCATGACAAGTTTGTTTGTATTAACAATTAACAAGCTTTTATTAGGTCGACCTGTACTTATGTAACTATGTAATGGAATCTAAGGTAAGTAATTTAACCATAACCATCTTCCAAGGATCGTAGCGTCATGAAAATTGGCAGCTGTATATAGTTCTGATGACAATACAGTAATATGGTAATATCGAACTGATCTGATGATGGAGACAGGAGGTGGCCATAGGAACTCTCGACCTGTATGTAACTATGTAATGGAATCTATGGTAACTAATTTAACCATCTTCCAAGGATCGTAACGTCATGAAAATTAGCAGCTGTATGTAGTTCTGATGACAATACAATAATATGGTACTGTCGTACGGATCTGATGATGGAGACAGGAGGTGGCCATAGGAACTCTGTGATGACTGTGATGTCGCAACCTATGGTAACAGCACCAGTCATGGGACATTTAAGAGGAAATTTGGAATATTTGTATCCAAATCAATTAGATAATCAGTCTCACACTAAAAGACTTACTATTCCATCAATATAATCCAATACGATTCTAATCTGATATGAATACATCAAATTCTCATAAGAGAATGGACCCGCTGTACGTATTCACGCATTACCATGATGCATACGTATGTTACGCATAATTTATAATGCAAATCAAACGCGATTCAATGGCGATTTGGTATTGGTTGAAAATCGGATTGCCATGCGCATTGCATGGAACCAACAGCCTAATAACGATATTGATATACTTGGGTGTGTATTTCCATTCCTTGAACATATTGATGACGCCATCATTCCTTGAACATATGGAAGGTAAAATAATAGCGTCTCTGCTGGCATGCGTGCGTGGCAGTAGCACAATTATATATCTATCTAACCGACTAGGCTACATGGACACATTCTTCATTTCTCGAATCTAAAAATGTGACATTCATCAAAGTGATAGTAAGTTGCTATGTATGTATAATCTAATAGCAAATATGTTTTATAAAACTTAGTTGAAAGCCCGAAGTTTCTAAGTAAGCGTAAGCCTTCGCTTATAAATTTCATGGCGCTACAGGACGAGTCACGACTTCGTTCAAAAGGTTAAAACTCCCGGGAGCAGCGACAACTTTAAAAAAGTGTGACACAGCGTCAAAGCATGTGAAAAAGCGTCCAGTTGCGTTGAAAATCGAGGCGAGCTTGTCGGAAGGCGGCTGGGAGCGATTTCGTGGTCCGCTGCTCGCCGGCCGACACACGCCGGTGCGCCCTGACAATGGGTACGGCTGTGTTCCTGCCGCTACGAAGCTTCTGAGGGTTCATCCAGAAATCAATATTTTGCCAACTTTTTGAGCCTGAGGGAGGCCCTTTGTGAAACACTTGTATAGGTTTGGGACTGAAGCCAGGCGTAACTCACTCCGCGATTTCGTCGCTTTGCTACAGGTAGCTAAAAGTATATCCGTTCGGCCCCAATTTTGGGGTTTGCCATAAGCCGCGCGTGTCGCTGTCGCCACCTAGCGGCCATATCTGTGCTGATCGTAACAGAGGCGTTTTGTTAGGGAGTGAGTCTTCTGTACCTAGTACTATTATTTATTCTGTGCTGAAGCTCTTGATTGAAGCTACGTTGTCGCACTCCCTCGTGATCATAATATGTATATTGGATATTTTGCGGCCCATGCAGCAAAAGATGGAAGCATATATGCTTAAATTTATTCTTCAGTTAAGCTTAAGCTTAAATACCTGTATAAAAATAAATAAATATTTTGGGGAAAAGCTACAGATCAACCTAGCCCCAAACTAAGCAAAGCTTGTGCTATGGGTAGAGCGACGTAATTCGTCGACGTAAGGCGACGATATACTATACACTTAAATAGGTAAATACATACTTAGATACATATATAGAAAAACACATAAATATATGCCCTTACCTTAATTCGAATCCAGGACCTCCAGCTTCGTGTTGTCTTTTTAATTTCTACTCTTTTTTGCCAAGCTGTACCTTTTTGCCGACTGCTCTCGCAGTTTCTCTTATAATGGCTAACAGGACGCATGCGTTCTGTAAGCGATTGCAATCAGCTCTGCTCCCGCGCTGCACCCGTATTGTTCTAGCTTAATCACGCGTCCTACCATCACAAATAAATAGGGACACTTTGCTCTACTTTCATCGCATCATCGGTGAAGTAGCGTCTAAATAGAGGTAAATTAAAGTTTCGTTAGGTTAGCTGTGTGTACTGAACAAAAGTTAGGTACCTAACCCTTAGGCGGTAGAAGTAGGTTTGAAAGAATGATTGACGTAAAAGTTTTTGATTTATAGTCGCACCAATAAAAGTCTGCAGCGGATTTGATAATAGCCCACGCAGTGTAAGTGTTATAAGTGTTTGGTAAGTCATAATTTCATAGAAGTTTGACGTTTAAAATGACAATTGCACTGCGCGGGTTATCAAAATCGCTGCAGACTTTTTACGGTCTAACTCTATGTAGTTTTTGGGATTTTCGTGTTTCAGATGACTCACTAACGTAGATATTTTTTAAAGAATTATTCGTCGAGTAATTATTTGATGATTTACCATTTCTCACGACCACATCTATATTCCTCTCTCAATCCTCATTAAAACCTGGGGTCCAGGGCGGTTAACCCTGCATCCTTCTGATTGACTGATAGTCCACTGCCTCATGCACGCACTTACGAAGGTTTTTTAAACTGTGTCTACTATATACAGCTCTAGCCATGAGTGAGGCACCGAGTCCAATCAAACTATTGTTCTACCGGATTTGTTGGCAAATTATTATTGTCTGTTATAAGCAGGAGCTCTTCAAAGCGCCTACGGATTGTTAACAGCAATTGATTATGACCGGTTTTGACTTGCTTTAGAGCGGTATATAGGCGCTCTCGGCTTCCAAAGTGAAGGTCGTAAATTGACTCGGTACCAATAATTTGGGAAGCAAAGGCAAAGAGTCTTCTTTGCCTTCTTTGACATCTGTCAGTGACACCCTTAAAAACTAGTATATACCTGTGACAATTGGATCAGGTTACCAAAGCGGACCCTAAATTTTATTGCTTTAGAACGCAAATGGTTTCCCATGAATATGCGATTTTTAAGTTAATGTTTACAGGTTTCGTATAATTTCAAAAATTTAGTAAAAATATCAAGTAGGTGGCTAAATAAAAAACTTTTTCTGATCCTTAATCACCATAATTACTTACCTATAATAAAATACATTACCTATATAATGTGTATCGTTTACTATAATAAACAAACAATATTATTTAAGTACCTATTGTAAACAAGTTATCAGTTATGTTTTGCCAGTTAGCCATTTTCATTCCCGGGAATTCGGTTTCCCGAGTACACTCGCAGATAATTCAAACGCCTATATTTTAATACGAGCAATCTGGATAACCGATTTATTTAGTTTAATACACAAGTCATTCTGTGAATTAATTAGGAATTGTGTTGATACTTTTTCAAACCATTAATCACTTATGGCATTATTGACTTGGTGTGGGTGGTTTTAATGAATTTGTGATGAATTATTTATTTTTAATCCTGTTTGTAATTTGTTATTTATATGGACTATTTGTCTGAAATAAACGTTACATTATATTATTCATACACGCGCCATAATCCTCAATTAGCTAATTATCGTTGGTCTTTATCTATTAGTTTGACTAATGTATTTATAAGAAAGGGATGAGACATAATTCAACTAAAAGAGTCTTGTAAAGTTTTATGAATGAGGAGCCAAGTTAAAGCTAAAAAAATGTAATTAATGCTTTTCTATGAATTTCCGCAGTGCATAAAATAAAATACCGACTTAAAGGCGATGTATCGAAAGCATTCATTTTCGGATCACCCCATTATTTCCGGCTGCGCGAGCACTCGGTAAAAAGTAAAAGGGATCATAACCGGAAATTTATAGAAGTTACGTACGTAAGGCTTTCGGCAGTAACTCGTGAAGTAATCGGAAAAGCGAAGGAGGGCTTAGAAAATTATTTCCGAGGGTGACCATCGAACAACTGTTACGATTCGCGACCTTAGTGCCTCAAGAAGAAACTTCGCGTAACATAAAGGAAGTTTTATAGACCGATAAAGACCTTTTGAAGGGTCGCCGGTACAACGAGCGTGTACTTTCGCTTGGAGCTCTTAAGTGACTACAAAATTCAGACGATGCTTACTCAACTGTACATAAAACAGATGCTTCTATCGGCTCGCTCACGGGAAACGGTCTTTTCCGTAAGTTTACATGCCCGCATCTTTTCGTGCGAAACATGTGACATTTAACGGGATTTTTATTAAAGGTACACTGTTTGCAGGCGTATTTTTGGTTAGTTTTATTGTTATTACTCATATCTGGGTCACGCACGGGCCCAGGCCCCGATACCGGCTCGTAACTTGTGGAAGTCTCATTTTATGAAAATACCGGTTAAGTGCGAATTGTACTCTCGCCCGAAGGGTTCCGTACTTCAAACACTTCAAACAATTTTTTTTATCAAACCCGAGTTACGCTTGATCGTAAACTTTTAGGTTTCTACATGTAAATAAATATGAAATAACTATTTTCTGTGCTTTCATCAAAATTTCAGGCCCAGTAGTTTCGGAAATAAGGGGAGTCCCGATCCCGTTTGCCCCCAAATCGTTCTTCCTCAGCTAGAAATTCCTCAAATCTCCTACTCGAACTGTATCAAGATAGTTTCATGAGAAACATGGCTAAAAGTGCATTAGAATTTTAACGTCCGTTTTCCCGTAGGTATACAGTTTTTTTGTCAGAATTTGTCACCAGTGCAAAGTATGACGCGCCACAAAACTAAGTATACAGCTGAGTCTTAGTTTACGAGTTTCCGTCAATTTAACTTCTGCCGAGCTGTCAGACAACTCGAACAAATTAGTCGGGAAAAATTGGAGGATTTCCTCAGGCTTCTAATAAATGGCCAGTTTGGAAAGTAATTTTAAATGTAAGATTTTCAGTGCGGCAGAGTGAGCTCAGTGATTTGTATTACTTACGTGTAACGCATCTCACATTTTGGTTATAAATTTATTGTCAAAATAATACAGGTCATTACATAGTCTCACAGTAAGCTCAATAAGACTTGTGCTGTTGGTGCTAATCAACGATACACATTAGATAAGTAGATAAAGCCAGAACAATCGTAAATCACGAACAAAATGTTTCTGTTCAACACAAAAATAATGAAATGTCATTACTACTCAATATAACTGGAAAGGAACGAAGAAATTATAATATTAGTCATTTAATATCAAATAATAATGTCTGATCCGCGTGTTTTAAGCGAAGACGGGTATATGTTCATAGCTGTGTATGAACCGATATTGAAGTACCTGTTAATATCGTTCCAAAACCGTTATAATATTATTTCGTTCATTAAAACCGGTTAATTGATGGAACACGAACTCAAAAATTACGGTCTCTCCTAACAGGTAAGAAGAGGGGATGAAATTTTATGGTTCGCGGGGAACGATATAATACCGAAAGAGACAGCAATACTTACTCGATCTAATTTGTTTCGATATTTTCAATGTATGTAACCACTTTCGTTCCACAAAAACGGAAGGCGAACGAATCTCAATAGAACAGTTCATTAACCGGTAACCGGAAACGGAAACGAATTTAGATTCGTTCCCGGGTAAATGAACGAAACCGGTTTAAAAAATAAAACGGTTTCTAAGCCCTGGTTCACAGCCAACACTAATAAATTGGGATTGCACCTGTAATCTCGTAATTATCGTTACAAAGTGTTACAGCTAGCTGTGGGGTTCTGATAGGTGTCGACAAGTAATTAAATACGTACGTTATGAGACCATCGCGGCCGGCACAGGTGGCGAGAGAAACGACCCCTAATTACTACTGAACATTGATCACTTGCTAGATGCAACATAACTTATAACGACTTGTGGTCAACGCACGTACTATTTAGCATGAAACTGCGGTAGCTATAGTTTCAACTTGAATTTAATATTAATATTTACACACATATACATCATAAACCCACCCCCTGCATTCAAAAACTGCAAATTATGGCCAGCACTATAAAGATAAAATGTTATAAAATGTTTTACTAGCAATTTCATATCAGTGAAAATGTTAGGTATTACCGTATTGCGTAATATAATGAAATCGATATTTATTTAATAATGTGAAATAAAGGAATATTATATAACCTCCTTCTAGTATCATCTGTATGTGGACACATTTTTTAGGAACATAATACAAAAATAGTACAAAAAAATTTAAAAATTTGAATCATTTAACTAAAATAAAACGCATATTCTTTAAAAGTTTAGCTGTGATACACAAACGCCAAAGCGTCCAATTAATATATACAAAATAATGTAAATATATTATTATCAGAATAAATGTCTTAACTCAAAACAATTATAATTTTTTGGTTTGGTACGTACATAGTACCTAATGTATATAGATATCATCATATCACGATACTTGCGGTCTTCGTATTGATTTGTAAGCGGTGTCTAGTTGCGATAGTCTAAGCTAGCGATTGTCGGGAGTAATATTAGAACGCTAGTGGTTCTTAATCCCCGTTGAAAGCAACTATTGATTTTAGGGTTCGGTACTTGAAGGGTGACTCCGGGATGTCATTAATAAGTCCTCAGTTTACCCTCAGCCGTACGTTTAATTATTTTGAGCTATTACTTAGTTGATGGTATGTAAGAAAACACTTAATTGTACAACAAGTGGAAATCACAATAAAAAAATACACGTATGTAATGTAGTTTAAGGTCTCAGGGAGGATTTTAGAACGAAAACAATCAGAATAACGAATCACAATAATTTTATTAAACTTTTCATAAGTTTCACATGAACAAAGGAACGAATCTTACATTGAATATCGCTTAACGAAATATAAAACAACAGCATGGAACAATAACAAAATAGCTCACGCAAACACGACGGCGGCCGAAGGCAAAATGTCCCGAGCAACAGTTTGCACCGGTTTTTATACCCTATGAGGGGTAGGGTAGACTTGGTGTTGACAACACGGCTTCTCCTGACTTGAGGTCGTCCACGACCTCTTGCCCTCTTGGGTAAGCAGTAGACGGCTGAAGGACGGGTACTCCGCTCGCGCCGGGTCAGATGGGCTGGTGGTGCCGGTTCCGAGCAACTGGTACAGGCTTCAGGTGTGAGCTCCGTCAGATCTTCACCTGGACAGTCATCAGTATCATCAGCTGGAATTAGAGAGAGCAGTCATTATAACACACTCAATTACATGTAATTTCTATCACATCTCCCATGTATTTTATTTCAATGTTTTGTCAATAAATCTTTTACTATTTAACATGTGTTTTTCTTTTCTTTTACAATCTCTTCTGACTATTAGGACTCATAGTACGTATGCTGCAATCAAAAGCAACATATCAGAGCGAAGATAACGTGGCATGCTTGCATATAAGATTTAAATAAGGAAATAATACTGCCCTGTTACTGTTTTCCTTTCATTCCAAGCCAACTTCAGTAAGGTATCGTCAGTAGACTCGTTCAGAGCAGCATCCGCTGGGTACGGGGCTTGATCTCAATGTCGGAATGCGCGGGGTAACCGACGAATGGTTAAACTCGACCTACGAGTTAGACAGTGACGAACACATAGCCACGACCGTAGGTATACGGTCGTCAGGTGACGAACATCTACACAGGACCTTTAGGCAAGACGATGACGTACATCAAGTCTTTACCCACCTGTGCCATGCCCAAACGCAATAACAAATGTATGCTTGTTCGGGTTTACTCCGACGAACGGATAGCTAGCGAGCTAGACCAGCGACGAACGCATTATCAGTAGGCGACGAACGCCATGTCAGTAGGTAGGCGACGAACGCCGTGTCAGTAGGCGATGAACGCCGTGTCAGTAGGCGACGAACGCCGTGTCAGTAGGCGACGAACGCCAAGTCAGTAGGCGACGAACGCCATGTCAGTAGGCGATGAATGCCATGTCAATAGGCGACGGACGCCATGTCAGTAGGCGACGAACGCCATGTTTAATTAAGTTTTGTGGTGGCGAGGGCTTCTACTTTACGTGGGCTCGGCCTAACCTGACCTTGACCTTAACCTACCTACTTATTCGACCTCAATTACCAGGAAAGAGCACTTCCGAAGTTTGATAGAATAAAACGCCTGGGTAAGAGTTTTGAAGAAGTTTCTTAGCAAATCTACGCATTCAGATACAGAATTGCTTAGAAGCAGCACATAATTGGCATAAATCAGTACTTACGTTTCCGGCATCTATGGAGCAACGTAGGAAGTCATTGATTATCCGTTGCTATACGGCCGGAGGATTGGCTATCCGGTTTTGAGGGTGAAACAGAGTTTGAGGGCTGATTAGGTTTTTTAGGACAATTACGACTTAAGTGTCCCCTTTCATTACAACTGTAGCATTTAGGCTCATTACAATTAGCGACATCCTGAGGAGGTCTTTTACTGTTCTCAGCAGAAGAATTTTGCGGGCGGTTGTTATTTTTGTTGCGACTAGGCTTAACATAAATTGAGAGAAATGACACTAATTTGTCTGCAGTTAAAGACGCATTCGCTGCTACAACTCGCAGCTGAGGATTGTCTATTCCCCGGATAACGATATGAACTCTTAACTCATCACTCAGGCCCTGAACCACCTTTAATCTTAATAGCGTACGGCGCGCGTATTCAGCGTAAGTCGAGTAAGAATCCGAAGTAGTTTTCATCGCGTCAAATAAAATATTCGAAAAATCTAACGTAGTAGGGCACAGGGGTACAAATTCAGTCTTAAAATTAGACCACGTTCGGTCATTCGTCACCCACTCTGTTAGCCACACTTTAGCGTCACCTTTCAGACACCCAGCAACGCGAGACAAACACTCGTAATCGCTCCAGTCGTTGGCTTCCCGGGCAAGTTCTACTTCTTCGCACCAAGAATTAATATTATGAATCGTAGGGTCAAAATTGGAAACGAAATATTTATGTGATCTCACAGGTTGCGTGGATTTAATCGCTTCTACAAGAGCTTGTGCGATTTGAGACGCGACGGGTAGTACCGCGCTCGAATCTTGTGTAGTATCGCGATCCGCACTAATACAAGGCTTTGGTAGGTTGGCATTTTCGGGCGGTAGTGGAGGTGTAAACGATCGACCTGTATTAGAACCATTTACTACTGAAGGGGCGTTGGCAACTACGCGAGTATGCGACTTTCTTGACACGCGTTCCCGATAACGTCGCTGAGGCGATTTGCTTTCGGATCGTTTGCGCCTACGTGCACGAGAACTGCTACCAGCGTGAGAACTACTACGCAAACGTCTTGGGGGTCTATTATAATCGTCTGGAGACCTGCTACGCGAATATCGATAAGACGGCGACGTCGTGCTATGATGCGCACTCCGTGACCGGTAACGCGATCGAACACGCGAGAAATCACGACGGTAACGCGATCTAGAACGCCAAGTACCCGAGTAATCGCGTTCCCGCGAGTCAGATTGCAATCGGTGCCGAGAACGCACGCGTGAGCCATTTTGGGAACTACTACTCGTACGAATACGCGATCTACTTCTCGAACGCGACATCCCGTAACTTCCTTAACGTCGCAGGAATTAACCTTAATCAATTAAAATGCAAACCACAAATCAATACTAGTCGGTCTAATGCGTCTAATCAATTAATTAACACACTTTTGGCAACCGCACACAAACAACATCAAAGACAAAACTATGATTGATAATGATTTGCCAGAATGAAATGCAAATTTACTACAATAAGCAATACGGTAAGGCAAAATCGAACACTAAAAGCAATGTAACGGAATGCTTTTAAAGACTACCCTCACGTAACCGGAATTACATCGTAAACAACACATAAAATGACACGCGCATTAACTAACACACAATAAAAGTAGTCAAATGCAAAATTTGTTCCTTTTTAATGTGGGCTGCAACGTTCTTTATCCAACTTCTGATTTACCCATACAACCATTTCCAGTCGCCGTTACGACACGGTGTAGACACATCTTGTGTCGACACCGTCTGTTTCGGTCACAATTCCAGTCGCAGAGTCGTCGCCGTGTCGACACAGTTACCAGAAATGGGGAAGGGTCGACACATGACACAAAGTGACATAAAGTGTGGTCGCCGTGTGCACACATTGTTTCGGGTTTGCGACTACTTTATGCCAAAATCATTCGTTCATTCGTTCATTTTGTTCCTGTCAAATGGAAACTGTCAGATGGAAAAATAGTTAAATAAAAATAAGTGACATTAATACGCCATCTCTAAAACGGATTACAAGACGTAATTATATATTGTTTGCATTTATATTACAATAGGACTTAAATTATTATGGGGAATTAAACTGCTCGAGTGATTTGATAAACTAAGTGTAATATAATCAACGCGCCACCACATTGTTTTAGTTTAGCCGGAAAGGAAATTGTTTACTTCTCAGTGCTTGTGTTCATAAATATATTATTTGATGCATTTTTAGTACTTCGATGCGTATACTATACTTAAATAACAGAAATAACGCTTTACATACTACGAAACTTGTTAATTATGATGTATAAATATGGTTTAAGGCTGAGAAATATTGCAGTCACAAAGTAGTCGCAAATGTTTCGACTTTGTGTCGACTCTGTGTAGACACATGACACGCGCTGTCAAAAGTAATAACAAAGTTACTGGATTTGCAAAATGGCTCCTTGTGTTCATTTGTTTTCAGATATTCTCAAAGTGTAAAAATGACGTGGTCAGAGATGGGACTTAATAGATTAACTGTTTATTCGACTAATTAATGGAATAAAAAAAGTTAATCCTCAAATTTTAATCACGATTAGTTTAGTCGACCTAACATAGATTGAAATTGAATTAATCTGAACATTAATCGAATAAATTATCGATTAAATCTCGGTTGGAAGTTGACAGGGGGCCATTTTTGTACGTAAAAATAATAGAAATGTCTTGCATGCAGATGGTAGCCAAACACTTTGTCATAAAAGTCGAGATGGGTGTCTATTTATAGGTTTTAGGGAGTGCCGATTTCGAAAATGATGACCATTTTGGAATCCAAAATGGCGGCCATGCACTGTGTCATAAAAGTCGTCATGGATGTCGTTTTATACGTTTTAGGGGGCCCCAATTTTGAAAATGATGACCATTTTGGAATCCAAAATGGCGGCCATGCACTATGCCATAAAAGTCGTCAGGGGTCTCGTTTTATAGGTTTTAGGAGGCGCAGATTTCAAAAATGATGACCATTTTGGATTCCAAGATGGCGGCCATGCACTATGTCATAAAAGTCGTCATGGATGTCGTTTTATAGGTTTTACGGGGCCCCGATTTAGAAAATGATGACCATTTTGAAATCCAAAATGGCGGCCATGCACTATGTCATAAAAGTCGTCATGGGTGTCGTTTTATAGGTTTTAAGGGGCGCAGATTTCGAAAACGATGACCAATTTGGATTCCAAGATGGCGGCCATGCACTATGTCATAAAAGTCGTCATGGATGTCGTTTTATTGGTTTTAGGGGGCCCCGCTTTCGAAAATGATGACCATTTTGGAATCCAGAATGGCGGCCATGCACTATGTCATAAAAGTCGTCATGGGTGTCGTTTTATAGGTTTTGGGGGGCGCAGATTTCGAAAACGATAACCATTTTCGATTCCAAAATGGCGGCCATGCACTATGTCATAAAAGTCGTCATGGATGTCGTTTTATGGGTTTTAGGGGGCCCCGATTTAGAAAATGATGACCATTTTGAAATCCAAAATGGCGGCCATGCACTATGTCATAAAAGTCGTCATGGATGTCGTTTTATAGGTTTTGGGGGGCGCAGATTTAGAAAATGATGACCATTTTCGATTCCAAAATGGTGGCCATGCACTATGTCATAAAAGTCGTCATGGGTGTCGTTTTATAGGTTTTAGGGGGCGCAGATTACGAAAACGATGACCATTTTGGAATCCAAAATGGCGGCCATGCAGTATGTCATTAAAGTCGTCATGGCTGTCGTTTTATAGGTTTTAGGGAGCGCAGATTTCGAAAATAATAACTATTTGGGAATCGAAGATGGCGGCCATGAACTATGTTAAAAGTCGACATGGATGTCGTTTTGTTTGTCATGGTCATCATTATCAAAATCTGCTCTTCCTAACACCTATAAATCAACATCTATGACGGCTTATATGACAAAGTGCACGGCAGACATCTTGGAATCCAAAATGGTCATCATTTTCGAATTCTGCACTCCCTAAAACCTATAAAACGATATCCATGACGACTTTTATGACAAAGTGCACGGCACACATCTTGGATTCCAAACTGGTCATCATTTTCGAAATCGGCACTTCCTAAAACCTATAAAACGATATTCATGACGACTTTTCTGACAAAATACGTAGCGGCCATCTTGGATTATAAAATGATCATCGTTTTCGAATTCTGCACTCCCTAAAACCTATAAATCGACATCCGTGACGACGCAAGTTATCTTTATTTTCAGATCTAACAAATTGCTACAGAATACAAAGGACAAAAAAAGAAGCGAGGAGGTAATGAAACAAGCAAACATACAGATGATTCCTCGACGCAATTGGATGCTTCTTAAATTGTGTCCAGATTTATTTGTCATAAAAGTTTTTATTTTTCACGTATTACTCTCACAAGTTCCGTGACATTTCGACCTTGTAATTTTTTAAGTAAATGGTTTTGTTTATCTGTGAGGATCTCACTAGAATAATATAATCAAGGTATGTTTATATTTGATAATTGAAATAGTAACGCAAAAAAAAATTATATTTGTGTCTTATAATCCTACCGAAGACTTTTATTTTTCCTTTTCCTTCTACACAAGTTTGGTCAAGTAATAAGAATTTAGGGCTCTCAATTTTATTTTGACTTCTACAACAGTAAAGCTACGAGGCCATGTTTGGTATCGTTTTCGTATAAATTCGCAGTACCAAATTTAGTTATGGTATCACATTGACACCATTCCAAAGTAAAAACATATAAACTTACTTTCTCTTAAACTCCTCTTCACGCTTAAACTGCTGAACAGTTTTAATTTAAATTTAGTACACATATATTTTGAGTCCCGAGACAGGACATAATAAGTTATCTCAAAAATCATCCTTCAAAGGTGTGAAATGAGGTGTAGGGGGGAATTCAGAATTGACTTCTTGAAGTTAATACTGTTTAAGTTTAGGTTTGAAGTCATGTTTTTTTTTATCATTTTTAACTAAATCAAAGATGTAGACCTTCCCAAATTTAATATAAATCGGTTCAGCGGTTATTGATTTCCCGTACAAATTTCCACGCCACTTTTCACACCTTCAAAAGATGATTTTGGTTATAAGATCTATCCTATGTCCTGTTCCGGGATGCAAACTATTTCTATACCAAATTTCAACGAAATCGGTTCAGCGGTTAAGCGTCAAGAGGAGTTTAAAAAAAACCGACCAAGTGCGAGTCGGACTCGCGTATTAAGGGTTCCGTACATTAAGTCCGACTCGCGCTTGACTGCACATTTCTAATAGGTTTTCCTGTCATCTATAGGTAAAGAACTATTTTGTGTATTCAGACAGACAGACATACAGACGCACGAGTGATCCTATAAGGATTCCGTTTTATGCTTTTGAGGTACGGAACCCTAAAAAGATTTTTTTAATTTTGTGGAATGGTTTCCATGTTAAATGGATTCAGCAACCCAGATTTATACGAAAACGATACCATACACGGCCTAGCACCTTCACTGATGTAGATATATCAAGATAAAATTGAGAGCCCTAAATAAACTTTCAAGAGCGGATATCTCAAAAACTATTCAACATATCGAAAAAATTGACTGAATAAACTTGTAACAAATTAAATTAACTTTCATTTTGTATAAGTGGCCATGTCGCTAAGATGCATAGTTTCCGAGATATAATCGAAAAACCGGAAAATGGGACATTCAAAGCCCCCTCTCTTCCCCCCGCTCAAGGGCTACGGCCGGGGACTTTTGATATGTTCACCTCCTAACTTGTCCAAACCAAGTTACAGAGTCAAAAATTGTGTTCCGAGCATTTCCCTCTACAACTATTTTGAGCATTCGTTGGCTGACCTAAGTAGCTTATTGCATTTCTTTAAAAACTTTTCTGTAAAAGGTTGACGGGTGTTGGGTGTTTATATGGTTTTGGTCGATTATTATCATTTGCATCGCCCATGATGACTTACTAGAATTACTTACGAGCACACGAGACACTAATAGTAGTTTGACAAACCTTGGTTTTCAAGAGGTATTTTATATTGACATTTGCTGTCACAAATTTGCTGTCAGATTTAGTCGCAAACCGCACGCAAAGTGCACACAAATGTGTCGACACCTTGTTACGGAAAAGTGTACACACGGCGACGACACTTTGTTTCGAAACAATTCTAGACACATTGTGTGGACTCTGTTACGACACATCTGACATTTAGTTACCACTTTGATGATTCTGCGACTGGAATGGTTATATGGGTAAGGTCTCAGGGAGGATTTTAGAACGAAAACAATCAGAATAACGAATCACAATAATTTTATTAAACAAAGGAACGAATCTTACATTGAATATCGCTTAACGAAATATAAAACAACAGCATGGAACAATAACAAAATAGCTCACGCAAACACGACGGCGGCCGAAGGCAAAATGTCCCGAGCAACAGTTTGCACCGGTTTTTATACCCTATGAGGGGTAGGGTAGACTTGGTGTTGACAACAGTAGTTACAAAAGTGAACTTAGATGGTTGTAGAGTCAGACCAAGCTAAGTTGTAATAAAATAAGTTTATGACAAAAATTTAATTTGTGGTACAAGCTTTTATCGCTGACTGTGTATTTATTTACGACAGACAACTAATATGTAGTCTACATAATATTGCATTGTCATCCGATTTATACATGCATGCAAAATTTCAGCTCAATCGGAAACTGGGAAGTGGATCAACTTTAACTTGTAAGATTTGATTACAGACCGACAGACAGACAACGGTCAGGTGAAACTAAATAAAAGCTTGTAAAATAATGAACAGTGAATAAATTTTTCACCTTTCACCCATGTAACGTAGCGAAACGGTCAAGACACATATTTTGACTAAGGCACAAAAGAGATAGGTACAGAAATCAATCAACATACAAAGCGCGCTGGAGCAACGCACACATAGACACCGCTCACGGACACGATATCTCGGACCAGTTGGGACCAGTGCGAGCGCGAGTGCCATCCGCTTGAGACACGCGTCTGTGAACTTTTTTGTGCAATAATGGAGAAACAAAACAAAAAGTTATTATAACTGTACAGTGGACGGTTGTTTAAATTCAACATTAACCGGTGAATTGTCGTTTTTTAAGCTACCAGTGGTTTCAGAGAGAATGCGTATGCGAATTTATTACATTGTACATGATAATGCGAATTTATTACAGTTTAAAATATAATAATCGTGCATTTCGCCAATCTCGAAATCATCGCAAGATATTTTCTGTGGCAAATTTGTAATATAACAATGACATTAAAATGAAAATACCTAGGTATTTGAGTTATTAATGTTATTATTAATTTATATTTCCATTCTTCCCGTTTCATCCTCAACAATAGATCAAACAACTAGATACGAGATACGATACGATGGATACGAGTGCCACTACCACGATAGTTTTTTGTGCATAAGTCATAGTTCGCAACAATCGCAACCCTAGAGCGACCGCCGAGCGTAGGTATGAAAAGTAAAGTACATACATGTGATTGACTTCTGTACTTATCTGTTTTGTGACTAAGGTTTGAGTTTGTGCAGTTAGGGCTTGTAAAGTTAGAAGTGAACGGCGAGATCGTCATCCATCGGTGTTTGACATCACTACGATAACCGACAATGTCACATCACTAGAGGTGGTCGTCCATCTTAGATTGGTTTTACGCGAGAGCGTCCTCGCATATTATTTTCAGATCTATACTCTCATATTGTGATTCCCTAATAAATGTTGTCATAAAGTGGTGTCTGGTGTTTTTACTCTTACAGCTTCAGAAGTGCGATGTGAACTTTTCGCCTACTGCGATATAATTTGTCGGAAATTGGCAATACAAAATTAACCGGGCGTAGTCCTTTCTTGTTTCATTGTTATTGAACGTTATCGTTATATAAAATAATGAAACTGATTGTAATGAGTAAACGCATCAACACCACTCATCAGTTAGGGATTAAAATATACAAGGTCTTACCGTCCAAGACCTACAAGGATAACCTAACTAACCTACTAAACCACTGTCGGCTGCCGACGTACTGTACCTTTGCCTTTTGTTGTGTTTACTTTCAGATATCTATTTCAGTTTACTGTCCATCATAAATGAACATGTCTGGCTAAAAAAATAAATACATATGGACAGTGTAATAAAGCTGATTCAATGATGATGATGAATATGTATTACAATATTCACAGCAGAAGATTACAAGACATAGGCTGACAGTATGGTATGAATAAAAGAAATCCTTGGGATTACAAAGTAAGAATTAAAGTTAACTCAGGTAAGAAGTCGTTGATCCAACAGATAAGAATGTTCCCTGGAACGTTCCCCGGAATGGCCCCGGCCATAGTGGTAAATATTCACTGCTTCTCTTATATGTTGTGTTATTTTTGTGATTCATGTGCTTTCAGATACATAACATAATGTGATTATATACACATGACATATTAACACAATGCTATGATCATTTTCTAATGGTTGTGTGCGGTGAGAAACCCATTCGAGTAAAAGTCATACAAAACAAGTTTGGTAATATAAATTTAGCCTTGATTGATACTATGTGTATGGTGATATTATGCTTTCACAGTTAACAATGAGTGCTACTTAATACTTTCCCTTTACAGTTAAATTAAAATAGATTCCAAGTTTTCAAAGACACAAACCGGTAAGGAAAGTGAATTGTTGTTTCACATATGTGTGTGTGTAAAACATGCTTATTGCAACTGAAATAATGCTTTGTTAGTATGTTTTTGAGTTGTGTAATTTCCAGAAATTTGACAGCAATGATTCTTGAAGTGAATTACCATACCGTTGAAGGCATTAGACCGCCTATCAGCTCAGATCTCTATAATGAACCCAAATCGACATGGATAATATTTCAAAGTTAGTTGGTTATGGATGCCAGTTATATTATGTTCAAGTAATTCATTATATGCAGAAAATGTTGATAAGTGACTAATCTCTGATGTCATGGAAAATGAGGTATTTATTTAGAAATAAAATGATTGTTGATGTTTTACATGGGTACTAATGGTTAGTATGTGTTACATGGACTGTGGGTTGGTAAAATGCGCTTTGTGAATAAGCAAAAGGAATTATTGGCATCTATTTGTAGCTGGTTAGTATTGTCTGTGACAGGTTTAGTCACTCCATGTTTCCGGAGCCTCCTCGGGCTGAATATTTAAAAAAAAGATGTTCCATATCTCATATAACCTCATACATCCTTGCAGTTCATATTAAGTTGGAGACATACTGCTATAGTAAAAGGCAGTATCTCAGTAAAAATGGCAAGGAAAGTAACAAGGATAATTTCTGTCTGTCTGTACATATTATTTTATTAATTATGAATAAAATGTTTATCCAACCGTTCCATACAACTTATAGTATGTTGTGTTGTGATTGTTTTGTTCATAGGGATGTTGGTTTATGTTTGCATTGCAAATATTTTTCACAAAATGTCATGTTATAAAATGTACCAAAGACATATATTTAAACAGACTTACCAAACTAATGAAAATTTTATTGGCATTACATTGTCAAGTGTTTGAGTTATTGACAAAGATAATCATTTGTGTTCTAGCAGTATTTTTCAGATGCATTTCCTTATAACAAAACTTGATTGCTGGTGAAGTTTTGATCATAACTTTATAATATTTGCACCGGTGAAGTATGATTACAGGAGTTTTCAAGGTTTAAATCTTATGAAAGAGATGGACATATTGAACTAGATATTTATTTACTGAGCTGAATATGACACTGATAAAGCAGGTTGTTGCTAATGGTAAGCGAGGTAAATACTTTCAGGAGTCAATATGGACTTTGACGGTCTACATAATATACATGTCTTTTACATGCAAGTGCTACTGGACTCTAAACGTACCGGTCAGTTGAGTGTTAAATGGATGAATATTAAACGAAGGTAAATAGTTTGGTTAAAGGTTAAAGCTTTCTAAGTAACTATTTTAACCCATTCACTGCTAATGAACATTGATCGAAGGATATCATTTCATGAGCTACTGTTTGAAGTTATTAACGGTTTTCGTCTGAACTTGTAGTGTGTTATGGTACTGTTTGCATTATAAAACAGTACACTTTTATTGCTTCTGGGTTTCATAAATCAGAAGTTAAAAATAATAATAATAATAATGTTTCACAAATTTTGTGGGTTCACTAAGTACCTATTTCATTGTTTTGCAAACTGCATAAATTGTGGTTTATTATTTTATGAACTCATTTACCTTTAAATGTGTGCTTGCATGGCATTTAACAAAATTATTTAGTTTTGTGCAGGTATAAGATGATGTGATGAGTTACCTACACATAAAATGCACATATACAGCTGAAGAAAATCAACCTTGTGTCTTGGGATTGAAAGCTTTATGGTTTAAGCATATGTGCCATTGATTCGGCTGATTGATCATTATCAATATACACTTTCATGATGGTTGAAAATACAAATTTGTGAAACCTCGGTAAGACGAACCTGGGTAACAGAGGAACCTCGATAACGTGAACTTCTGTTCAGGCTCTACTGTAGTTCAACCGTGGTATAGTAAGAGTGTTGCCTTTATTTAGGGGCACGGAAGAGGCACGCCAAGTTGCACATGATCATTTACATTGGTTGCATAGTAGCAACTGCTTATTATTTTATATTTTCCATGTTCACGCCAAATGCTGTTCAGGTACCGTTTTCAGATTAAGAACTGACGACGAGTATATTCTCAGATTAAGAACTGAGATATAATTTTATTAGACACTCGGATTGAGAACTGAGTTATTATATTATTTATATTACATACTCTCGGATTAGGAACCGAGTTGTGATTTTGTTTTATTCCCGATTTAGAACTGGGTTACTGTTGTCATACTAATGTGTTTTGTTAACGGGTTTGCCGACAAAACCTAGAAAATAAACACATTGTGCTTGATTAAATATTGTAGTAACCATGGTAATGCTTGCGATATGTTATTTTATTCCACCTCACTGTTAACCATTTTACTCTAAAGGCTGGTTCATAATTCTACCGGTTGCTTCAATGTTTGCTATAGAGCTTTAATTATTGTGTGCTCTTTAAGAAAGGCTGTTACTTTTGTCTTGGCAAGGGATGCTATCCTTAAGAGGCGGTCGATTGCTGATGACATAATACTAACCTTAAGAGGCTAGTTGTTTTTGGTTTCTGCAGTGTAGGCCTTAAGAGGCGGTCCATTGCTGATGACAATTATGTCATAGTATTAACTATCCTTAAGAGGCTAGTTGTTTTTGGTTTCTGCAGTGTAGGCCTTAAGAGGCGGTCCATTGCTGATGACATAATACTAACCTTAAGAGGCTAGTTGTTTTTGGTTTCTGCAGTGTAGGCCTTAAGAGGCGGTCCATTGCTGATGACAATTATGTCATAGTATTAACTATCCTTAAGAGGCTAGTTGTTTTTGGTTTCTGCAGTGTAGGCCTTAAGAGGCGGTCCATTGCTGATGACATAATACTAACCTTAAGAGGCTAGTTGTTTTTGGTTTCTGCAGTGTAGGCCTTAAGAGGCGGTCCATTGCTGATGACAATTATGTCATAGTATTAACTATCCTTAAGAGGCTAGTTGTTTTTGGTTTCTGCAGTGTAGGCCTTAAGAGGCGGTCCATTGCTGATGACATAATACTAACCTTAAGAGGCTAGTTTGTTTTTGGTTTCTGCAGTGTAGGCCTTAAGAGGCGGTCCATTGCTGATGACAATTATGTCATAGTATTAACTATCCTTAAGAGGCTAGTTGTTTTTGGTTTCTGCAGTGTAGGCCTTAAGAGGCGGTCCATTGCTGATGACATAATACTAACCTTAAGAGGCTAGTTTGTTTTTGGTTTCTGCAGTGTAGGCCTTAAGAGGCGGTCCATTGCTGATGACAATTATGTCATAGTATTAACTATCCTTAAGAGGCTAGTTGTTTTTGGTTTCTGCAGTGTAGGCCTTAAGAGGCGGTCCATTGCTGATGACATAATACTATCCTTAAGAGGCTAGTTGTTTTTGGTTTCTGCAGTGTAGGCCTTAAGAGGCGGTCCATTGCTTATAACATAGTACTATTCTTAAGATGCTAGTTTGTTCCTGGTATCTGCAGTGTAGGCCTTAAGAGGCGGTCCATTGTATGTGATATGAGATTATCCTTAAGAGGACCATTATTTCTACTACCGATAACTGTTTTGTCTATATCGTACTATTTGTTGTTGACCTTGAGAGGTTGGCTTGAGACTTTGTTTACAAAAGGATATTTAAATGACCTTAAGACTGATGATCTCAAGGTTACCTTGAAAGGGTTGCTTGCACTAATACCTTCTAGAGATCGCTGGCGCAGTTCCGGATCCAGTAGACGTTGAGGTAGTGCCTGTTCAAAATGCCCGGTATAACGAGTGCGTGCAATGGGCTCCGTGACAGCCTTATCGTGAAGGGCTGACTTCTACGGTCGTTGCCCCTACAAGGGCAGTGGTATTCTAGCCTGCATGTGGTATTTTAACACGGTAATGTTTTATTTTTGTCCAATAATCAAATCTGTGGTTATCTGCCATTATTCACGATGCTAGAAAGCGGTGACATGAATACTTGATTACATCGCCATTAAGGGTGATTATGTAATTTATTAACAATGTTGCTAAAGAGTGCTCATGAGTTCTGTCCAATTATAACTGCATCTTTCTCATGTATTTACAGAAGTAGACCTTTTGACTGTGATGGTTATCACGGTATAATTTTATGGCTATCAAGCCGGACCTGTGATCAAAGGGTCTAACTGTGCCATTTGCGCATTAATATATCGTCGAAACCTTATCATGATTATTTTGAACAACATTGTGGTATGCTAATGTCAAAGCCTGTCGATGGCGCTAGGGTGAATTATAAACCCTTGTTATATTAAGGAACTGAGGCTTTTCACATGTATGTTACAGAGTTTCGTGAATAAGAGTTTGTACTGTTTACATGTGCTGTATTGGAGGGCAACTATGCACATGCATGAGACGTGTCCCACGTTAGCCTCCCACCAGTTGAGGAGCCAACTCAACGGAGGAGCCAACCAGTAATGAACTGGTGGAGGCTACCGCCACCTGGTGAAGGCCCAGCTTGCTGCGACTGCGTTGGCTGCGGCAGTCTTCAGTGGCGGCCTTGATAACAGTGACCTGACGGGACGTAGGTCGGGTCAGAAGATGGCCGAGCTGAACGGCGAGATCGTCATCCATCGGTGTTTGACATCACTACGATAACCGACAATGTCACATCACTAGAGGTGGTCGTCCATCTTAGATTGGTTTTACGCGAGAGCGTCCTCGCATATTATTTTCAGATCTATACTCTCATATTGTGATTCCCTAATAAATGTTGTCATAAAGTGGTGTCTGGTGTTTTTACTCTTACAGAAGCTTGGCTCTACAAGAGATCTGATGGCTCCTCTTCACGTTGGGCCAACGCCAACGCCAACGAGGGATGCAGCCATGCGGTAGAATGAGATAGCAATATCACTTGCTCCCTCTAACGCATAAATGCGTCCCTCGTTGGCGTTGGCGTTGGCCCAACGTGAAGAGGAGCCATGATAACTTTTTGACAGTGCGAGTGCCTGATGGATTCGTCTTGGCAAGTTTAGTTTTAAAAATTATGTAACAGCATGAACCCTTTATGCACGAGTCAGGCTGGCGCTTCACAGATTTTTTGTTACAATTACAATCTCTTTCAATAACTATCTTAGGTTTTAGGAGTACTTATAAAAATCTTGTAGCATTAAATTTTATATCTCATAGCAATTAATGTAAAAGTATATCTAGAACTTATCTTTATTCGGGCTTTTAATATTTTGACGTTGAAATTTACTAGAAGATTTATTACCTTCAATTTATATTTGAATACATAAAATTTAATCAGACGTAACGTTATTTACCTATTATGTACTTTTTAAAGCACTTCAGAATCAAAGTACCTATATATATTTAAGTAGAACTTAGGTACCTATCGTAGGATTGGGTATCGTGGGACCTTAGGAGATATTTTAAATTCATATTCGTATTCAATAAATTAGAATATTTCTATTAAAACCGTCATTATATTATTTTTAGCTGAATCCTCTCGAGTTAATGTAACAATTAAAAATCTGCACAAGTGTAAACATATCTTTGACGTCGACTGTAGGTACATAATGATATGATACTTGGTATGTATACTTTTTCAGGACGGACTTAGCAACTTCTGACTCAAACTAGTCAAGTGGTCAATCCATATTCCACACAGGCACACGAGTGCTGCGTTAACTAGCCCCCATTACTTTTATAACAGCTTTGCGGATATCGATTTTCATTTAACTCGCCTTAAACAGGTCGTTATGGCGTGTTTATAAGTAAAGAGCCGGTCGAAGGGCAATATTGCGCTTTGTGCCCTCGTGAATAAAGGGTGATTAATGGCTGATGTGGTGCACAAAGCGGGTCTTTGTTGTTTGGCAAATATTTGATCTCGCCACGACGTAATCCGTTCTTTTTGATATCACTGGGTATCGGTTTAAGCGGACTGGCTGGTTAATGGAGGTGGGATTTGTGTGGATATCCGGGTTCAGGACGGCTACTGAGACTCGAAATTCGATGAAAGTCAATGTCTGTTTCGATCGCTCTTGGTGACAGTGACAGGGATGCAGATAGAAAATTTTCGAATTTCGAAGTAGCCCAAAATTGTAAAGCCCGTATTTAAGCGCAAGCGAGCGATATCGCATGATCGATACTCCAAGCAGTCCAAGCGAATAAGCCAACTAAGGAATTACATATTGTAGACAGCTTTACAACATTTGTTAGCAATAATCAGTAGGTAATCAGTAGGTATATACTATATAGGTAAACACCAAAAAGGTTTTTCATGGATTTCCTGTTGAGTTTTGTGAGAATGTAAGGGGGTCCAATACTTTCTACGATTATTCTCCATCCGCTCATAAGTACTATAATAATATGGGGTTGTTCAAGGAAGGCACCTACAGGTTTTAAAGCACCAGCTACACATGTAGCAGTCTAGAAATAGGTTTAGTTCGCAAATTGATTGTGTTATAAATTGGAAAAATGACAGACCATATAACGGGATAACAAATTGTAAAAAGCCAAATTGTTAAGCCACGACCACGAATACGATATGACTACGTTAAATTCTGATATAATTCCATCTCCTTATAAAAACAGCTATTCCTTAAGCCGATGTCTATTTTATGAATAAAATGCTTAGCATGACCTGCCTTGAGCATAACAATGAAAATCGAACAAAACGATATACATGGATCGCGTAGTGGAATTTCCTGCAAGTTTCTGTGAGCTGGCAATAGCATTATCCTCTTTTTGCTTTGCCGTAGTTGGATATTGCTTTAACTTTGCCTGGGTTTTCAGCTGTCTATATCCTAAAAAATACTTTTGCAACAAATACGAATCTTTTTTTTAATTCTATTGTTTTTAATCCTAAAAATCCACGTTGTTATAACTTTCACTAGCTTTTTGTTCAGCCCAGCTAAATATATGTGTACGTAAACGCTAGTTCCTACATATGTTCTAAACGCTAGTTCCTACATATGTTCGTCCCTCAACAGTATTTCAACTCACATATGAATGTTGAATGCTTACCCATATAAAATAATGTTATGAGTATTTAGTAGCCTGTATTAGCTGATTGTGAGTTTGTGTTCATCTGACGAAGCGTGCGTTGCGGATATAAAATTATTTTCCCTGAATATAATTAATTATTGAAACAACGCACAAAACGCACACAAACAAGTCAAAATTCGGAATGTTACTTTTGTCGAGTGCATTTCATCTTTAGAGTTAAGTAAATTGTTAAGCGTAGATGCTGTAGAGAGATGCGCAGTTGAAAAATGATTTATCTCTACATAAATTGACCTATTTAGACATAATTGAACTCCCGTAAGCAATTGATTGACATGCGCCCATTTAGCTACGTAGGAGAGGCGCAATTAGCCAACGTATGGACAGGTGATTTATCCCCCCTTTAGTCCTGGCTGTGATGAAACCAGCTTAATGTGACCGTGGGATCCATGAACTTTGTGCAACCAGAGATTGCTATATATACTGGTTTATTTTAACCTTCGCAGCGCGTGGTTGGCAAGCGTTGGCAGTGACATCAAGGCCTCAGCCTAACGGCCTCCTCATTTGTATGTAGCAACATAGAAACTTGTATCAATTCTATAGGCCGAAACGATTGATTTCACTCTACTTAATAATAATGCATTTGTTTATTTCACATTTTTCATCTTTTGCATTTTATTCTGGGAGTACCGTCTGGAATAATTATGTGGTAAAAATATTCCAGGTGATTGGCGTCTATTTATAGAAAAACGATTTATACATTTCAGTGGTCAGAGTATTACTTACATGTAAGTAAATTCCGGGAGAGCGCTATTAGGAAAATGTTGAGTGATCAGATTGGTTTTAATAGCGTACCAAACGCATATGTAGATTTGAACGACATCGACAGTAAACTCCAAAACTAGTGGACGTGTTAGGGGCTACGCATCAAACTGGGGACTTAAAAGGTCGCAACATCTGAGAGTGAAATGAAACGTTCCAGACTGATCAGCATGGAAAGTAGGTAAAGGTGAAACGCCTTCCGGTGTCCCACTTTGGAGGATCCCGTGGACATTAAGCCAAAAGAAAAAAAACTCTCTGTTGGACAGTTTATTGTCCAACAGAGAGTCTTTTATTATTAAACTTTAACGGGTAGCTGCAATTTCTCTGTCTACCCCGAACATTTTTATAAACTAATTTCGTATAGTTTATTTATACCTATATCCGTTGACATTTGCTGGGACTTCAATCTTTCCGTCACCACAGGTGGTGCCTCAGCTGAAAAGTCGGAATTTAAGATAAAAACAATGAAATTATATCGCGGTATACCCGTTTGTGTAATTAAATATTTACACGAGAGTTTAAAATGTTAATAAAAAAATAACTATCAAAATTAGTGTTGAAATTTTTACCAAAAACTTATTCCAGTCTTCAATGTATCGAAAAAAAGCTTCATAATCGTGACCTAGAAACGTCTATGATCAGATAATTGGACACAAAAAGTAGCCCTGAAAGGGTGATTTATAAAGTTTTCGGATGAAAGGCATTAATAATGGATGTAACAGAAAGCCTGCAATAATAGGCACGAAAAGTTCTTTAAGTATATTTCCCGAAGTTTTAAAGCGAGGCAAGGAACATTAGCGCCAGTTCTAAACCTTAGAAATTTTTGCCTTTATACAAATTTTCTAATTTATTCGCTCAAGCAGCACTTGTTGCTGGGGATTAATTATTAGGAAACAAGTTAACAAAAAGTGCAATAAAGTTCGTTAAGGAAGCTTAATTTCCGGCTGGGTGAAAGAGGTTGGCATTAATCAAGTGAAATCGGTCTCGACTCTGGATTTCATTACAGATTCTGAACAGCGGACCATTACCGGGGAACAATAGGCATCGCGGGCTACATAGCTTAGCGCCGGTGCAAGTGCCAACTATATACGAACCGAGTAATTAACGTTCGAGTGTACTAATTCAAAAGTGGGAGTGTGCGACTGCCAATGCCAAGCGCTGTTTTGCGCCTGTCGTAGAATAGGATTGAACAAGGTTAGGCTGAATTCAGAGCGAATTGAGAGACCGATAGGACTCTTTGAAAAAAACAGAACCTATTGTGTTCGTAGATCATTATTGTTTAAGTTCCTTTTCGAAAGTAAAAACCCAAATGCGCTAAAACGGACATGATCGAAATAATTATTAATATGTTTTTCCTTGAAAGTCTTTATTAAGAAGACTTTCATGATTTTTTTCATATTTACTGTACAATGTTTTAGGTACTTAGATTAGGACCACTTGCACCATCCCACTAACCCGGGATTAAGCAGTTAAACCGCTAACCCAGTGTCAAATTGTACTGGTAGCCATGATTTAACCGGTTAACCCCGGGTTAGAGGGTGGCTGCAAGTGGCGTTTAATAGATTAATAAGTGAACGGGATCGCATCATACCAGACTTCCCGCATCGCCCGGTAACAGATTCGGCAGAATGTGGTCGTAATCGAGCCCACACTCCGGATCTTTATATACCACTTTCAAAAAACATTTCCCTAGAACACTAAGCTACGCCACGGACAAACAGATAGCATGACATAGAAAAACTGTTATAGTTGACTACCTACATAATTTTAAATATAATACTCCATATTTAAATAGCTAAAAATTTTTGCCTACCACATAAAGAAACCGCACATGTATTTAACTCTGAGTATTATGCATCACTGTCTAGATAAAATACACCTTTTGACTTAAAAGTGCTCCAAAACCAACTCTTTGGCGAAGGGGCTCTCCAAGTTACCACATTTGCATCTTCTCGACACCTTTTAGAGGCTATAACCACAGCTACAACACATTAACTGATGATATAGACGGGATTTAAAATAGAAGCGTTTGTGGCCGGAGGGGACTTTCAAACTGAAGGTCGCAGGTTTTAACCCCGGCTCGTACCTGGACCATTTTAAAGTGGGATTTTTTTAAATTGGGTATGTTATATAATGTTATTTTTACTCAGAATCACGATTTTTTAGATCCTATGAGAAATCCTTATTTCCATTCCGTTGACATTATTTATATAATTTGTATGACGGGAACAGAGAGGCAGAGGAAGACCGAGACGTGCATATATTGACCAGGCCAAAGAGAAAATTAATGTAGTGACGTATCAGGAACTCAAAACAGTAGCAGAGAAGAGAACGGAATGGCGAATACTCCACCGACAAGAGCTAGGCTCTTAAGAACAATGATGATGATGATGATGACGGTAACGGCATGGAAGGAACGAACACACGTTATGGAAATATGAATGGCATTTCGGAACATTTTCTTCCTACTAGAAACAAAAAAACGAAAAGCGCTCGAGATTCTGAGTAAAAATAATAAAAACATACCTAAACCTGACCCAAAGTGTACCTAGTGTACCTGCAATAATATGTTACACAGCGAAGGCCGCAAAAATATCTGACACAAAATATCTGTGTCTGATAAATAAAATAAATAAAATGCGTTACCAATGAGTTTCTTAGAACTATATTTTATTGGTTTTTATCATTTATTAGGGTTCCGTACCCAAAGGGTAAAACGGGACCCTATTACTAAGACTCTGCTGTCCGTCCGTCTGTCCATCTGTCACCAGGTTGTATCTCACGAACCGTGATAGACAGTTGAAATTTTCACAGATCATGTATTTCTGTTGCCGCTATAACAAAAAATACTAAAAACAGAATAAAATAAAGATTGAAGTGGGGCTCCCATACAACAAACGTGATTTTTGACCGAAGTTCATGCGAACGGCTAAGGAGTGGAATTCACTTCCTGCAAATCTATTCCCAGTCAACTATAACTTGGATCTCTTTAAATCGAGAGTGAATAGACATCTTTTAGGTAAGCATGTTCCATCCTAGACTGCATCGGCACTTACCATCAGGTGAGATTGTGGTCAAATGTTTACCTTTTTCCATATAAAAAAAAAAGTTAAGCAACGTCGGGCGGGGTCAGTACTTGGATGGGTGACCGTTTTCGTTTTTTTTGCCTTTTTTGCATTATGGTACGGAACCCTTCGTGCGTGAGTCTGACTCGTACTTGCCCAGTTTTTTGCTTTTCGGTGAAGGAAAACATCGGGAGGAAGGAAACCCGACTAGTCCCAATATGGCCTAGTTTCTTGGTGGGATGGTCAGATGTGTGTCGCTTTCGTAAATACTTACTTACTTACTGCCGTGGCGCAGCGACCCGAAGTGGATCTTGGCCTCTGACACTAAGGAACGCCATGCTTCTCTGTCTAGCGCCGTTTCTGTCCAATCGACGGCACCGAGCTCGTTCAGATCTTTCACGACCTCTGCCTCTTCGTAAATACTAGTAATTTCAATTCTAGGGATAAGGTTGCCGAGCAGACTCTAGCCCATTAACATAATTATATCTAAAGACGGGCCTACGGGCAACAAGAATGGAGCCAGTAGGTACAGTGGTGTCACGCACATGAATTCGAGCCAATTATGCAGTCTAACACCACAACGTGATTGGTTGATGAGTTCGCAACACGCGCGCGATTGGTCGCAACTAGATGCGTTAAACTGCACGATTGGTTCGAATTCGTGTGCGTGACACCACTGTACTGGTCCCATTCTTATTTTCTATGCGATAGAATGTGTCGGTACAGTGACCTGCAATAATATTATGTTAGTCTTCGAAGGCCGCAAAAATATGTGGCACGCTCTTATGACTCTACAAATAAAATCGTGTAAAATACTTTTGTGGCCTTCTTTGTGCATATTAATGCAGGTGACTGTACCTAATCATTCTTTTTTGTTAGGTTATGTTAGTATTACTGCTAAAACAACTACCTAATGATTATGATTTAATATGTACCTATTCATTAATGAATACCTAATCATAATGTAGGTACATAATGGTGCATCGCAGAAAAGATAATAAAATAGTAATTTTCCAGGCCGTTTAATTAATGATAATCATAACCTAAAAAGATAACACAATCGATATATATCAGACGATAAAATAACTATTAACAGTGTCAACACTGCAACAATGGACGAAGCAAAACAAACGTTGTTGGACTTGCTCGAAAAGATAGCCAAGGAACAAAAATATGTGAACAACACGGTAGACCTTAAAGAGGTCAGTGCTGGAGGCTCGAACATAACCTCTGCGCTGTTTCTCTCGACTATCCGTGCCGACGACAAACCAGACTTGAAACTCTTCGCTAAAGTCGCTCTCTTGAATGACCACGTACGTAAGATTACTCCTATGAAATGCCCGTTTACTACTGAACTTTACTTCTACACTAAACTAAAGAAGCAATATGAAAGGATAGAAGATAAACACAACGTTATTGAGGATCATAGAGTGCGCATGCCGAAGCTGTACGGCTGCTGCGACGAGTATCTAAGTGAGACCTTAGTTCTGGAGGATCTGGTTGCTCAGGGATTTGAGAATTTCGACAGGCAGCAACCTGCTGATCTGGAATACGTGACAGCCGCAATCGATCTGATGGCCAAGTTCCACGCTTTATCCCTAGCCTTTCACGATGACGATCCGGTTAGCTTTAAAGAGGCAAGCGACACGCTGACGATGGACACATCTATAATAGAAGAGATGACACCGATCGTGAAGCCTAAAATGGTGGCTAATGCGCTCGCAGCTGCCAAGGGCGAGAACCGAGAGAAGCTGGAGAAGTTTTTTAAACAGGAACCGTGTCAGTTACTGAAGTTTACGGATACGTTCCGCAGCAAAAATAGAAATATACTCGTGCACGGTGTCTTTAAACCAAATAATCTAATGCATAGGCGACGAGTAAGTATAATATACTCGTACATAATTATCTATCTACATTACTTGCAATTACATACAAGGTAATGTTTTAATCAATGAAAACCGATTAGTGTTTTTATATTTAATTTTATCTTTAATAATCATTAGATATGTGATAAAAGTGACTCAACCTTCTTAACAAGACAGACAACAGACCAAATGTTGTTTTTTATTTACCTATTTTTATTTCACTATAAAATAATTGGAAATAGTCCAGTCGTCTGATCATACCTATACATCTGTTCTGATTAAAAACATGTCGGTACATATATTTGTTAAACGGCCGGTATTTAAGTCTTATAACTCCAACTGAGAGGCGGACAGATACGCAATCCATATCGATAATGACATAAATGTTTGGATTTTCCAATTTTAGTATTGCTTTCTTAAAATAAAACTCCACTCAATGTTAACTAGAACTATCTATGTAAATGTTCCAGGACGGCAAACTAGAGATCGTCTTAATGGATTTCCAGCTGGTATTCGACGGGGATCCACTGCGGGACCTGTTGTACTTCATCTTTACCGCTACCGACGAAGCCTTCCGTCGCTCGCACTATCACGCCATGCTGGACCTGTACCACGAGCGCCTGAGCGAGGCGCTGCGGCGGTTTCAGATTGATGTTGAGACTGTCTATCCGGAGAGCATGTACAGAGCGCAGCTAGAAGAGGTAAGGGATTCTAACTATTATCTGAAGTGAGGGAGACTCACTACAGTATATCTACCTAGTTCATCGTCACCGATGAAGCCTTCCATCGCTCGCCGTAACACGCAATGTTTACCTGTGGACCTGTGCCACTTACACCTGAGCGAGGCGCCGGATCAGAGGGGCTATCGCGAAAACCGAAATTCGCAAATTCTCTTTTACTCCAATGAAGGCGTAATTAGAGTGAGAGTACAGAGAAAAATGCCCGCAATTTGCAAACTTCGATTTTCGCGGTTATAGCCCAGTTAGAGATAGATGTTGCGCCCAGAGTGCACGACACGTACAGAGCGCAACTGGAGGGGGTAATGGACACAAACTGACTACAAGACATAAAATGGTCTTAAACTCTTTATTACCTACTTCCAGGAGAAGGAAGTTGGAGGCAATGATTTCAGCACATTCTTAACACAGTACAGAGTGGTTGATTTCCTACTAGCATAATTGTAGGTTTATTTACTGCCGTTAACACCTTGCTGAGAAATTAAAATTAATTACGACAGCATAATACGAGTAGAAATAGAAACTATAAAAATGTCAAGTCAGAGTAAAGTGCCGTTTACTATTAAATATTGATGATGCCGTCAAGTCCTCGTACTTGACATTTTGATATATGGTTGGTTAAATCGATTTGACGTCGATCGGATATGCATAAGTAATGGAACGATTATGTGCTACTTAAAATCTGAAATTATGTAAAATTTCGCGGGAAACTTCATCTTCATAATATATTATCAGTTAAATATAGGACATATAATCCGGAATCGAAATCGGGAAATCGGATCCAGGTAATGGAAATCAGTAAATTACCGGTAATTTCTATCAATCTTTTACTGGTGTGAACTCCGTAGTCAAATCAAAGACATTCAGTCATTTTTCAAAGAGGATAATTTCTAATCGTCTTTTTATAGCATAATAATTAACAATCGATAAAAAAGGTACCGTAAAATTTACACATTTAATGACATAATAAGACCAATAATTGATTTTTATAAATCTCTAATTCATCATTGGCCTGTTTTAGTTTGGACCCACGTGTTATTTTTCTAACAAAATCCATGTGTCACTTCCAGTATTCCATGCTGGGGCTCACTATCGCCGTGACCGTGTTACCCTTGGTGCTAGTGGAAGAGGAGGATATTCCGAAATTCGACGATGATTACAAGATGGATGACATCGTAGTACAAGGCAGCAAGCTCTACAAGGAGAGGCTTAACGGCGTGATCAATAATTATGTGGAGTGGGGACTGCTGTGAGTGATCCAGCCTTCATTGGTGAACAGCGAACTTTATAATTGCATATACTTAAATGAATTCATTTATAGTCTCAACATTCAATACCGTGAACATTCTGTTGTTGTTTTTTAGTGTTTAGTTTTGCTTGTTAGTGCCGACAGAAGTGAAAACTCAATGACTAGTCCAAAATGTCTGCAGCACTATGTATAATTGACCCGTCCTCCTTTCTATTGAAAAACTTTAGTTCCGAAATTCCTGGCCAGTAAGCTTAAATTTGTAGCGTTAATTGTTTAAAATTCGAATAGAAATTGTAAAGTTATCTTGCAGATCTCGCATCTAAATAAATTTGGTCATGATATTTTGAGTTTTATTCACCAGTACTAGAGTTCACTTTTATTAGCAATTTCATCGAGATGTAGCTTTATTGAATTATATTTGAGTGATACAAAGTTAGAATGTAACTGTGAGATCCTCGTATTTCAGTCCGTACAAGATTAGAACATTGAGCTTTATTGCTTAATATAAAAGTCCAGTTTTAAATAATTGACCTGATTATGATACGTTATGACTAAAATTCAATGAATAACATTGCCCGTGACACATGACGTCAGCGTTACGTTACGCCACGTTACGCGTTACGCTGAATCGAGTTTATGATTTTTTCCCCACCTCAAAAAGTGCTCAGCGCCGCTAAAGAAGTTTTCACTTCAATAATAGTAATTGTATTTCTAGGTACCGCTTCTTTTTAAGTTTGTACGAGTACTAGATAAGGTCAGGTGGGATAAAAGAAACATAATTTATTTTGCTCGGGGTTAGATAGATAGGGTATGAGGATTCCCTACAAGTGTTTATCTTATTCCGGTGTTTCTCTGACCACATCTGACATTATTTTATGTTTGCTAATGCTAGCCATATATGTAGTCTATCATCCGTAATACGAGTACACTGCATAAAAGCACAAAACGTGCAGTTTTTTTACTGCGGATAAATAGTTTGTGAACACTTTGTTTGGGATGACACATACCCCAGCTCTTTTTGCGCTGAGATTTAGAGAGCCATTAAAATCTTCAAAACTTTGCAAAAATGTTCCTAAAATTTCAAACGGATTTAAGAAAGAAAATTAAAGTTTCGAGGGATTGCAAAGTTTGCTCGTAACTCTACGTGACTGGTGGCAGTATGCAGTGCGCGGAACTTAGCAATAAATCTATCGCACGCATCCTACTGTTGGACTATGTACGAGTGTTATTAGTTGCTGCCAGTGCGCAACGGTACAAGCATTTAAACCAGTACTGTCATTTATTTACTAATCTTGACTGGATTTCTGGACGTAGCTTGACAGCACTAAATTCTAAAACAGATAACTGTCATCCTGAGCGGTATGGAGTCACAAAAACCCCATTCGAGAATCTTGTTATTATCATCGCTTGATACGATAATACGTCTACGCCTCGGCTAGTCTGTGGCCATGAGTAAGCCCATTCATAGTAATAAAAAAAATATATATACATAAATATAATCAGCAACCTACTGTAGTGACAATGAGTTGATAAGTAACACAGTAGATACACAACACTTTTTTGGAATGATAATATCAGCGTAGGAAATGTACCACCATTGGAGAAAACATTCATTTGTTTCGATACATTTGATTTGCTGACGCCATTTAGTCGCTTGCTAGGCTTTGAATGCTCGGGTCAATCATACTTTTTCTCCAACGGCAGACGTTATACCTAACGTTCATATTCTAACAGTAGGTTAAGTAAGTCGAAACGACTTTTATAAATAGATCCCTCAGCACGATACTGTATTTAGTTTATCAACTATGAAATATGAACATTAATGTATGAGATTCTCGTTATTCATGTATATTATGTTGAAGTACTGATAATATATGTACATTGTTAACGCTACGGGCTGTCAGACTGTCGAACTTCGTTTGGGACGTTTGGGAACATTCTGACATGGATTCCGCCACGGTTTCGCTATAAGTTTACTATCCAATATAACATGAACTCGAAATCCAAACTAATTATACATAAACAAAGTCTCCTTTATACTAGCCAGCCTGTGGGAGAGAGGCCTGCATTCGGCTAGGAATGATATACAATCCTGGAGCGACATTCGAACCTCAAAATTTTGCTATTGATTTATAAGAGCTTTAATAATTTTTATCGCATCTCGCTCGCACTAATAAGTAAGTGCAAGTGAAATGCACGGGCATGATATTCAACTGAGATCAAATAAACGTCATCTTTCAAGTTAAAATTGGCTTCCTGGGCAACGTGCAGCTGTCCATGAGCACGTCCCGTGAACTAGACGCAAATTTGTTTTTTTATTAGGGTTCCGTACCCAAAGGGTAAAACGGGACCCTATTACTAAGACTCCGCTGTCCGTCCGTCCGTCCGTCTGTCACCAGGCTGTACCTCACGAACCGTGATAGCTAGACAGTTGAAATTTTCATAGATGATGTATTTCTGTTGCCGCTATAACAACAAATAGGTACTAAAAAGTACGTAACCCTCGGTGGGCGAGTCCGACTCGTACTTGTCCGGTTTTTTTTTTAACTTTTTCCCTGGTACAGACATTGTGCTACATAGACAAAGTAAGGCTTGTCGCAAATATAGGTAGCTTGGATAATTTTATATCGCAATAAAACACGAATATGGAAATGGGAGCCAAGTTCAGTATTATTAACATGCCTTGTCTGATTCACTGATAAAACAATTGAGATCTAAATTCTCTGAAGACATGACATTTGAACATTTCATGAGTGCGAAAAAGGCAGACTGCAAATAAAAAACCTTTGAGCTTCATAGCGGCCGCCATCGCCAACCGCCAATTGAATGTACCAAAACGAAAACGAACTTACGGTCAGTGTTGGCCGAAAGTTAATGCAAATTGAAAATGCTGGCCATTAACCATTATAAATTGAATCGTAAACTGTAATCGTCCGTTACGGTTTAAGGTTCAATTTATAATGGTTAATGGCCAACATTTTCAATTCGCATTAACTTTCGGCCAACACTGCCTACGGTAAGCCGACTAGTTAATACGAAAAGCTGTATTCAAGAGACACGGTTAATGATTAATACTGATTATAATATATCTTCAAATAATTATAGTGTTATAGAAGAAAAGAATTAACACAATAACATCTTATTTCTGCATTCAATACTTCTAATGACAATTGACATCTTTATGTTTACTTTTTGCGAAGAAAAATTTCAAAATAACAATTATCAAAAACAGTTTTATGTTCAATACATGAACTCAATGTTCATGTTGTGTATTTTAGGCAGTCTTCAAAAGTTTTTTAACTATCTGTTCTGGCTATAGAAAAAAAGAAAATTTCGTGTAGAGAGCTAGATAGTAGAACCTAGAATTTACCTATACTTATTATACGAGCAATATTCGTAAATAATACCGAATCATAACATGGCGCCGAGCTGAACTCTATTCCCAGGTGCTCAAATATTAAATATGCAATCGAATGATTGGACAGAGTATCTTGTGACTTATCTAAGGCGTTCGATTGCCTTAGGCACGACATTCTTCTGACGAAGCTCACGTACTACGGCTTTAATGGAACAGCTTTAGATATAATGTCATCGTACATGAAAGAACGTAGTCAAATCGTGCAGGTTGGATCAAGCAAATCGGAATTTAAAAACAATGATGTCGGAATACCACAGGGTTCGATTCTGGGCCCTGTGTTATTCCTGATATACGTTAACGATTTACCATCAAATATTCCAGACTTTGCACAAGTCACTCTATTTGCTGACGACACTCACGTGGGAGTGAGGCACGCGAAAGTCAACTTAATGGAGGAAGAGCTGATACAAATCCAACGTAGCCTACAGAACTGGTTCCAGGCAAACGGGATAGTACTGAATACCGACAAGACCATAAATGTTAAATATAGAACAAATTCTCGAATAGACAAAAACCCATCTACTCTTAAGTATCAAGATTGCAATAAGTTTTTAGGATATATAATAGATAATAAATTAACACATAAAGATCACATACAGAAACTTTGTAGCAAACTCTCTTCGGCAAATTTTGCGTTACTTAAACTCAAACCTCTAATAAATTCAGGAACTTTAAAGATGGTCTACTATGCGTATATTCAATCCTTACTAAATTACGCAATAACTATATGGGGCAATGCATCGGATATTCAAATAGTACTAGTACTACAGAAGCGTTCGATGAGGATCATGTGCGGTGTCAACCGACGGGACTCAGCCAAACCTCTCTTTGGAAAACTAGGCATAATGACGGTAATCTCGTTATTTATCTATAATTCCTTGCTAGAAATTCACAAACAAGCGGACTCTCTTCTAAAATTATCTGATATACACAATTATAACACGCGATCCAAGCACAAATTGCTTTTACCAAAGGTGCGGCTTAAAAAATGTCAAAAACAGGGTGTTTACTTAAAGATCAAAATGTTCAATAAACTGCCATTGGAAATAACTAACCTGCCAATACATAGTTTTAGAAATAAAATATCTAATTATTTCAGGAAGCGTGCCTTCTACTCTGTGACCGAATATTTAAACTGTAATATTGACATGAATAACTTTGCATAATGTTAAATAGGCTATTGAAGGGAAATTTTATAATTATTTTGATTAACAACAATTGCTTTTATATTAATTTCTATTTATTGTAATGTATTGTACTTAATTTAAGTATTCGATTGCCTGTAACGACATACCATGTAATGCACATATTACTTTATGGTGAATAAATGAAAATGAAAATGAAATGAAAATATCTAAATTTATCTCTAGAATTTAATATATTCTTGTTCAATCCACTTCGTCTAGCGGGTCGCACAAAAAATCTAATAATGTGTCCCTCGGAGGGATAACATAACTGCAGTCGCGGTGAACTTTCAGCTGCCGCCTAATGGAAGTGATATTTGCAAAAAATACAGCAAAATCAACGCTGTAAGAAAAAGTAGGTTAGGTTAATTTATAACACACTAATGAATCCCTACAAATATTTCATATACTTGTTGTATTATAAATGTGAAAGTAACTCTGTTTGTCTGTCTGATTTCGCTTCTCGCTTAAACCGCTGAACTAATTTAGAAGCAATTTGGTGTGGAGATAGTTTGAGGCCTGGGGAAGGACATTTAAAGAGTTTTTATCAAACATCATCATCATTCCATGCAGACGAAGTTGCAGACAGGAGATAGTGAATTAAATATACGTAGTAGCCTGCCGCTTAGAAGTTCAATTTGAGACCTGTCATTTTAATACATTTTGTTTCAAAAACGCCATATAGTCGCACCAATAAAAGTCTGCAGCGGATTTGATAGCCCACGCAGGTAAGTGTTATTTATACGTCATAATTTCATAGAAGTTAGACTTTTAAAATGACACTTGCACTGAGTGGGCTATCAAAATCGCTGCAGACTTTTTGCGGTCTGACTATACCTATTTTGAAATTACGAGTAGGTACATATACTTATCAAAATTGGCGTCTTTTATACTCCTAACTTCAAAATGCGTATGCTTCTACAATCATAATATCGCCTGCATAAATTATCCGGTGTGTTACTATCCTACACCAGATACTAATTTATGCCTTCACAAAATCGTACTCAAACCAGTTCATTCCTTTGTACGATACCATGCACGGATAGACAAACATAGATACATACACATATTAACCTTACTACACTCCTTTGTGTGTCGAGGGTTAAAAGGAAAAAGAAGTTAATAAAATTTAAACCTCCGTGTTCAAAAAGTGTACTCGTAATATAAAACTTTCTACAATAAAATAATGTGAAGTGGGATTGAAATCGCACCAGCAGCAGCGAGAAATTCCGGATTTTATTTTCAAGTGTGGCGAGGTGAGTTTTACCGTTCATTACTCACATTCATTTTACTTCGGCAAGATTAAATAACTGGTGAAAAGCGGTAGCTGTAATAACCACCTACGGGTCAATTTTCATTTTCTCTCATTGTTCAACTCAATGTGAAATTCCGTTGTGTAACTAGCGGGATTATATGGTATTAAAGGTGACACTCGAATAGCATTACTGCCGCAGACGCGGCCGCTGTAACTGTCAATTTCCTTGATTCATTGAATTTTCCAGTTATCAACCGAAAGTCACCTTAAAGCTAGTAGGTACCTAATAATTCAACGAAATAAAGTTTGTTCAGGAAAACCCGTGAAAATGTATTTTTAGAGGTACTTTCTATCCCAAAAATAATTCATGAAGCCTTCAAGGTTCTCTCTCCTAAAGTTCCAAATAGGCCCAAAGTTTCTAAATAGCTTTATAGCGGTAAGTGGATTGGATGCTGTTTTTTAGGCAGGCGTTAGGTTTTCATCCCCGTCTAGCAAACAGCTCATCTAGGTGTTAGCATAGTAGGTATTAGCTTTGCAGAAAGGGTACGTGTTAGCTTTAATATGCCTCCATAATGGTATACCTAGTAATATGTTATTATAATGTTTGGGACACCACTGTCCCAAATACGTGATATAATGACAGATATAACAAAATAATGAAAACGATACAGAAGCCTAAGTGTTACTCAGCACATTGAAACCTAATTAGCAAGCACGGTGCCTAGTTGCCTAGGCTTTTAGTAGGACTACCTCGAAAGCTTTTAACGGCCGGCTCGATTAATACCTGCCCTGGGCTCTTACCACGAGTTAGACACGGCTGTATTCGCTGATAATGCATCTCTCTCGAACTGATATTGGTGCAAGCGAGATGCACTGCGTTTGAGTTGACACATTCGTTGGCGTTTACGGCCGCAGAAAGGTCATGGTTAGGGGCTTGGCTGCTAGCTCCCACTCTCCTATAGGAAAGGCACAAATCAAGAGACATTTAAGAAAAAAAATTGAGCACTTTGATATTTCACCGATAAGAAGTACCTGTGAAATTTTTACCGCTTTGCTAATTTAACCGATTCGTTGCGTCTTCCATATTCGAAAACTTTTCACTGTGGTGGCGAACAAATATTTCATGACACGACAGGCGTGCCTTATAACCACCACACCAACGCCATACGCCATAACGCCATAGAATATAATGGCACGCCTGTCGTGTCATACGCCACACGTTAAAAACGTTTATGACACGCCTGTCGTGCCATCCGCACCGAAATGGTTAATGTCCTATTCGTTTTTAGGGTTCCGTACCTCAAAAGGAAAAAACGGAACCCTTATAGGATCACTCGTGCGTCTGTCTGTCCGTCTGTCCGTCTGTCACAGCCAATTTGCTCCGAAACTACTGGACCAATTAAGTTGAAATTTGGTACACATATGGAAGTCTGTGACCCAAAGACGGATATGTAACGTCAACAGATGAATTTTAAACACAGGGGCTACTTTTGGGGGGTAAACTATAAAATTAAAAAAACAAAGTTTTGAAAACAGTGTCGTGTTACATATCAAACGAAAGAGCTCATTGTGAGAATCTCAAATATATTTTTCTTATAAATTTACAATAAAAAGTTTAGAAGTTATTTAAGAAAATAGACAAAAAATGACCATTCCCCCCCCCTTATCTCCGAAACTACTGGGTCTAAAATTCTGAAAAAAATACAGACAATAGTCCTTTACCTATAGATGACAGGAAAACCTATTAGAAATCTAGAGTCAAGTGTGAGTCGGATTTAAGAACAAAAATGCAGTTACGTTTTTTTAGGGACACAGCCGCAATGGTTTAAGTGAAACGTGATGTAGACAGCTATTGCGAAGGTCCTAAGCCGATATCCGCATAAGGCCGAAGGCCCGAAGCGTCCCGAAGAGGCGCCCTTTTGCTTCATGCGGGAGTTGGACTGAAGACAAAAAATGCGACTAGGTTGTATCTAGCACACAAAAATTTGGCTGTTTCATACATTTTGGCTGGTCCGTATTCTATGGGAGCATACATTTTTTTCGCGATTTCGGGGTTGGTCCCATACTAAAAGTTACTTAGTATAATCTCAAAACCTCCTTGGCTACGGGAATGCACTTATTTTTTTGGCCAACCTCCAACCTGTAGGTATTATCTCTCTTCGGCCTTCGCTTTTATAACACTTTTGGAAGTTGTAGGAAGCACGACCCGTCGGACGCTCCGAGTTTTCAGCTCTATTCGGAGCTCGGTCTTCAGTCTTCGCATTTGGATACTTGTACTATTGTTCAGCATTTAATCTTCAGAGTTGTGGAGATATAAGCCACCACGCCAGAAAACTTCATGTTACATCTGGTTATTGATTGACCTATTCGGGTTTTTCAAGACGTTTCACTCACGTCACGTTTCAAAAATGTTGAAAATTGTATGATGTACGGAACCCTTGAAACGCGAGTCCGACTCGCACTTGACCAGTTTTTTTATGTTTTAAAGATACTGCAATTGGTTTCAAACTTATTAACAAATTAAAATGATTAAAACTATGTTTATTTCTCCAGTCATCGTCAGTATGGCGCATTTTTTTCGTTTATACTTACCCTTGTTTTTTAGATACTCAAATTCGAAAGGAGCTCATTGATTCGAGCCGGAATTCTTACGACCTCCGTATGGGAAATATTTTTTTATATTTCTTCGACTCATACCTTTTGCCAAATGAATCATTCAACATGAATGCGCCTTACTTTATCCGGGAAATTCCGTTGTTCGATTGATCTGAAGAAAAAAGAAGTTATAGGTAAATCAATGAGTTGAAAAAATTGAAAATAAATATTATACATATGTAGGCCAAAATTAAATTGCAGCTCAGTCCATAACTCAGAACCCCTAATATAAATTTCATTCGATAGCGTGACGAGCGTTTGCCTTATGTCTATTTTTGTATGGGATTTTCAACAGCGCGCCAAGCGGGACGTTTAGGAAACTCAAAATCCCATACTAAATTTCACTTAACGCAAACGCGTACGTCACGTCACGCTATTTAATAATAACGCTATAATTGAGTGAAATTTACACTAGGGGCAGGCGTGTCTCACTCCGCGATTTCGTCGCTTTGCTACAGGTAGCTAAAAGTACATTAGTTCGGCCCTAATTTTGGGGTTTGCCATAAGCCACGCGTGGCGCTGTCGCCACCTAGCGGCCATATCTGTGCTGATCGTAACAGACGCGTTTTGTTAGAGAGTGAGTCTTCTGTACTTAGTACTATTATTTATTATGTGCGAGGGGTACAGATATTATACAGTTATATCAGAAACCGCAATAATATCGGCTGTCAAACACAAAGTGCGTCATAATTGTTTAAGCACGTCACATTTCACGAGTGAGGGCTAATTGCTCCGTGCCTAACGTTCTTTTTACTACGGCTCGTAAATTTTCTAATAAAAACTTAATTTACCATAGTAAAAGTGCAATTTTTATTCTCCAATCGTCCGCCTTAAACTTTCCAGGGAGGGCCGTTTCTTGCGAGACTTATGAGAGCAACGAGGGGAATATTGGAATATATTTTTATGAAGCTTCAGTCCCAGTCCCAGTCGAGTTAATCCGACTAATATAATAAACGGGGAAGTTTGTATGTTTGGATATTTATGGTCAGATTTGTGAGAAGTGAATTGTGACAGTTTACATCGGTTGTAGCGATTAGCAATCGCAGCTAGTGTTATTTTAAACACCACTGCGTGTGCTATCAAAATCGTTGCAGACTTGTCTTGGTCTAAATCTACTTCACTGAGACGATGGATATTTTTTTACACAATAAAAACTACTAATTATTGTGGCAACTCTATTTATTTTGCAGGGAATTAAATAATATAATGACGACAGTCGATTGATCGTTTCGCTGTCAATAGTCCAACGCGCAAATTCATAACTAATAAATTGAGACTGAACAGCTTTAGGTTTTGGCGTACCTATAGTCCGTTTTTTTTAGCATTAGAAAGAACTTCGCAGAAGTAAGCTTGTGGTTCCAAATCCGGCACTTTTAGCGGTAATCATTTGAAGTAAATTAGATGTATTGATGACCATGCTACATTAGATAATTCAATAATTATTAACAATTAAAGAGCCTGATAAAAACTGCACGCTTGCTTCTGTGGAGTTCTTTCTAATGCTAAAAAAAACGAACTATAAAGATAAGTGTATATTAATATAGTTTTTATCCCAGAAATCGTCTCCAAATGGAGATAAACGAAAATAAAGAAGAAAAAAGTTAGTACAGTAATACTAAAGGAAGATGGAATCCCAAGGAGTTTAAAAATGATGTGAACACTATCTTTTTATTAAAGAAATAATAGCGTGTGGAGATGATTTTGAACAAATGGCCCGCATAGCAACTTATACCACTGATTGTACTACTTACACAACTTCTAAGCAGACGAGGTCGCGGGAAATCGCTAGTTAGAATATATTTTATGGAGCAAGCGGAGCTAATCTGCTAATATTGGAGCGCTCCCCGTAAAGCAAACCGCGAAGCACTGTGCAGTGGCGTCTAGCTCTAGCTTATACTAAAATCTAGATGACCTACACACGTTTTAATAACGCTACACTTATTTATTGCTTTTAAAACATGTTGAGAATTACAATTGCAGCACGCACACGCTTTTAATTAGTTGCTGAATTGCTCGCTAGACGTCTCTTTTTAAAATGTAAACTAGCTAACGAAGTTGTTTCGTAAAACAAAAGGATCATAATTATACGACGTGTCCCATAATTCAACGATAAGCTGGCCTGCTCATGACTACTCGAGGAAAAAACTAGACCGAAGTGATCCCATAAGTGTTCCGTTAATAAAGTTTTGTACGGAACGGTTTACCCTTGAATTGCCGACAGACATTTCATCGAATGTTATTTCGAAGACAACGTTTCAAGTATTTTCATTTCATCGACAAGTTATTGCGTCGAAGAATCGATACTAGTTAATTTAAATCGGGGACTTTTAATTGGTACTTGAGTTATTATGTATATTGTTTATATCGTGGTATTTCTTTACGGGTTTTCTTATTTCATTTTGTATTGTATTTAATACAATTCATTACGCGTAAAATGACTTCAATTTGTAATATTTCGTTATCGAAATTAAACGCAGTCATGTCAGTCGGCTCACTCTGCGCGATTATAGCTATGTTATGTGGGTAGTTTAAGATATAAAATTGTTTATCTGGACAGACATAATTTTGAGAAAGCGGTAATTTTAGGTTTGCATTCTAATTTTGAACATACATAATTATAATTTTACAAGGCTGCCATTTTCATTTTGGGCAAATTATAAATAGGTTGGTAACAATAATTTAAGCCGTTCATTTCTGTGTAGGGTCGCAGTTCTAACCTAAACCTACTTTAAAAACCGTTCGATTCTGTGTGGGGTCGCAGTTCTAACCTAACCTAAACCTACTTTGAAAGCCGTTCGTTTATGTGTGGGGTCGCAATTCTAACCTAACCTAAACCTACTTTAAAAACCGTTCGATTCTGTGTGGGGTCGCAGTTCTAACCTAACCTAAACCTACTTTGAAACCTGTTCGTTTCTGCGTGGGGTCGCAGTTCTGCGATGTTCATGTTCTGCTGCAGCACAACAGAAAAATGTATAAATGTATAGTACGACATATAAAAATGTATTAAAGTAATACGTCGAACAAATGAATTGCAATGTTTAGTAGTTGTGCCAATTAAAATAATTTGAAACGAATTAGCGATTAAGTAATATTCGTTGAATAGTATTTCTACGCAGTAATAAAAATTGAAGTAAATAGTATATGAAACAAAATAACGCCAAACAATATTACTAGTACTAACGTTTCGATGAATCGTTGTCGATGAAATAATATTCGATGAAAAGATTGTCGGCAAAACAAGGGTACACCGTACCTATAGATCATGATAAGGTTGAAAAAAATATAAATAGTACAGTCATTATATCCAAAAAACCGACCCTACCCGTGAATAATTAGTTCTTGGATTTTTTTTTCGTAAGTCCCTCGGGGGGGTCACTGGGAGTGTAAATTCAAAAAGTAGGCTGAATCAGGCTCCTGCGTATATTCGAAAAATGGTTTCTTTTCCAAAAAAATGGTTTTTCTTCAATAACTTGGCCATTTTAGATTTTACAGTAAAACCGTAAGGACAAAAATTGTAGCAAATTTGATTCTCTACAAGTTAGTCCAGTCATTATATCCAAAAAACCGTCCCTTCCCGTGAATAATCAGTTCTTAGATTTTTTTTCGCACGTCCCTCGGGGGAATCGCTGGGAGTGTAAATTCAAAAAGTAGACTGAATCAGGGTCCTGTGTATATTCTAAAAACGGTTTTTCTTGAATAACTCGGTCATTTTTGATTTTACAGTAAAACCGTGAGGACAAAAATTTTAGAAAATTTGATTCTCTACAAGTTTTTTTTCCCTTCATTTATGCCGTAAAGCGTAGAACATTGGAGATAATGATAATATTTTGAATTTGTCGCGTTTTTCAGGTTTAATTTCTAAAATATCGATTTTGAGGGAAAAAAGGTGGGAACCAAAATTGTTCAGAATTTGATTCTCTATAAGTTTAGTCCTCTTCATTTAAGTCGTAAAGTTGAAAATAAACGAGATGTTGAAAATATTTCGAATTTGTCGCTTTTTTTCAAATTTTATTTCCAAACTATCGATCCTAGAAAAAAAATTGTGAGGACCAAACTTGTAGAGAATCAAATTTTCTAAAATATTTGTCCTCACGGTTTTACTGTAAAATCAAAAATGACCGAGTTATTCAAGAAAAACCGTTTTTTCGAATATACACCCTGATACAGTCTAATTTTTAATTTACACTCCCAGCGATTCCCCCGAGGGACGTACGAAAAAAAAATCTAAGAACTGATTATTCACGGGAAGAGACGGTTTTTTGGATATAATGATTGGACTAACTTGCAGAGAATCAAATTTCCTAGTTTTTGTCCTTACGGTTTTACTGTAAAATCAAAAATGGCCGAGTTACTGAAGAAAAACCGTTTTTTTGGAAAAAAAACCATTTTTCGAATATACGCAGGAGCCTGATTCAGCCTACTTTTTGAATTTACACTCCCAGTGAACCCCCCGAGGGACCTACGAAAAAAAAATCCAAGAACTAATTATTCACGGCTCAAAATCTATAATGACTGTACTAAAACACCAATCTTGAGGCCTATAAGGTCTTCCGTTAGATAATAACTTGAATCATTATTTCGACGAATAACAATTGCATTTGTTTTGCCAAGTTTGATTTGTGGGCTTAAAAGACATGTAGGTACTCCGTAGGTATAAAATCTGTATAGTATTAATAGTCCATCATCATGTGATTTTACCCTACATACATGGCGTGCAGTCTGGCAGGTTTGCATGTGACAGACTGAGTGACGCTGTAACGGACAGTTTATGACAACGAGATTATATAAGCTGGCCAAAGGAGTCGGGACACGACAGCGGAACAGATTACATCATAATGGAGTAGATACGCCACTCTTGTAAAAACCAAATTTGAAACTTTATCGGTACAATACTACGCTACGCTTCAATATTACTATTAGCGGCTAGCGAAGATATAATTACCACATTTTGTATGAAAAAGTAAAATTTTGCTACCTAGGCTTTAAATTACCTAATATTACCTACATCAGTACGGATATGATGGTCGTTCTTGCCTTCGTGACAGCATGATAAAACTGTGTCCGTCTCTTTCTATCCCACAGTGTTAAAAGTAGCAGTTATTTTATTAGCTATCCATAATACGCCGGCAGGACGGTTACATATCGGTACCGGAAATTTTCCAAAGATGTAAAAGTTCCATCATTAGTGTAAGAGTAAAAACATCAGGGCACCACTTTTAACAATATTTATTAGGGAATCACATATATGAGAGTATAGATCTGAAAATAATATGCGAGGACGCTCTCGCGTAAAACCAATCTAAGGTGGACGACCACGTCTAGTGATGTGACATTGTCGGTTATCGTAGTGATGTCAAACACCGATATGGAAGACGATCTCGCCGTTCATTAGGGAGGGTTAGACAAATTTATTGGCTCCGCCCACGAGTGTTTAATTGGGGATTTCTAAAAATAAAGTAGCCACACAGGGTGGAACATTTCTAGAGACTGAGCTGAAAGAATTGTGTTATCTAAGGCCCACTTGCACAATTCCACTAACCCGGGGTTAATCGCTTAAACCTGGAGTTATCATGGTTACCAGTACAATTTGACACTGGGTTGACGGTTAAATCGCTTAACCCCGGGTTAGTGGGATGGTGCAAGTGGGCCTAAGTGATCTACAATCGAGTTATTATAATACATAATTATTTATTGCAACCATGGTACAGTATAGATGTCAAGTATAATAGTATATGTACAATGTCTCACATGGACCCTGGCCGCGTAGCCAAGATGCCAATCGCTTACGCTCCGTAGCGATCGAAACGCAACTGTCACTGTCACACTAATATGGAAGAGTGATAGAGAGACATAATGCTTTTCGTTGTCGAAGTGATAGCCATTGTAACCTTGGCTAGGCCGGCTGTAAGGACACAGCAGAAATATTAACGTGATTAACGAGTGAAATTAAAGTAGGTACTTAACCTAAACAATTCCCCGTTTGCATAAAAGTCCTTCGTTTTGTTCCACCCGATATACTAAATACCTGCATCTAATCTCCTATTTTCTGGCCCCAACGACAATTGGGTATTTTCCTATACTTAAATAAATTATTTCACACCGTGCACGAAATAAAGCACCAGATAATTATTAGAAAAACATAGATAGCAGTTATTTTTAAACATAATTTATATTTAATAAATCGGATGGAAGTATAAAAAGTCGGCCCCCGACCCCGCGGCAGACCAAAAAAGCGATGGCTCGATGTCGTGAAAGCAGATATGAGCGTGAACGGGCTCACACGAGACGACGCCCAGGATCGCGCAAAGTGGAGGAAAGCAAGTAGGAAAGCGGACCCTGGCAAAGGCCGGGATAACGCTAGGTAGAAGAAGGATGGAAGTATAAAAAGTAGGTGAGTTGACTGTGACGTCACTACACACGTTTTCTTATAAATTCCATATTAGCAAATAATTTTGACAGTTCTAAAAAAGAAGCTGATTTGACTAGTAGGAAAGTAGCTAATTGTCAAGCGACAGGTGACATATTACAATTGAGTTATATGTCGGAATTTCGTGACAATTGTCGTGTTTCTTGTGACAATTGTCATAAACTTAGCCAGAGAAATAGCTGTTTTTTTTTCGATATAATAAAGTTTTTTTAAATAATACAATGATGGTGACAAACAGGAATACGGCCCACCCGATGGTAAGCGGTAACCGTAGCCCATGGATGCCTGTGACGTCAGCAACAGTGATGTTTTACAATTGTCGCACCTGTCACCGTGGTAAAATTGGGGCCTGGTCTATCGAGGCATATCACTTGTAAGCGAAGCGAAGAAGAGTAGCAACGGTGAAGAAAGACGTTTTCACTTGTTTAATATTCACGAGCTTTCTTTGAGGTCCGCGCGGCAAATGGCGCGGCAAAAACGAGCGGTGTACACGTATGAAAGGGGATTAAAGGTTTTAGTACCTACTTATTACTTGCCAATATTTGAAACATAGTGTTTATGACAGAAGTATTTTATTTACTTATTTAATTGTATGGCGTAATATTGTAGGAAATGACTACACCTTGAGGGGCCCACTGATTAACAGTCCGCCGGACGGTATCGGCCTGTGAGTTAAGTAGTCTGTTTAAGCTAACTCTGCACAGACTTGAACAGAACGAAGTGAAATAACGTCATTACTATTATTAAACGTTATGATTTTCATATAAATTTGGCATTAATGATGACATTGGCACACTTTGTCATTGCAAATGCTGTGCAGAGTTAGCTTGGTCCGAATCGACTCTAACAATATAACATTAGTCATGAAATCCCAATGCGGTCGAGTGGGGTATCTGGCGCGGGGTTGTAAGGCACCAGTGGGGGTACAGTTCGATTCCACGGATCTCGTGAAGTTCGAATACGCTATGGACCCGATTCGGATTTTGAAATAGACACCTATTAGATATCTTTTAGACATCACCAAGATACTATAACGATATGTTTAAGATCTAACCTGTCAAAATTGACATTTGCGCGATTCTGGAGATACTCTTGAACGATTTCCACAGGATATGACTTAGAGATCCAATTCACTTCTAATAGATATCTTACTCTATCTAACGTAAAAATGACATTGCTTGCCCGAATTGCACTGCAAAAGAGAACTAGTTGATATCTAAACTATAATGTATCTAGAATAGATCTAGTACGTGTCGTCTCTTGTGAATATCTTGAAGTTCGAATACGGCAGTATATTATTATATCCAACCGTAGCGCCCTGCACCGGATTAGCAGGCTGAAGTGGCAATGGGCAGGCCACATTGCGCGCAGAGAAGATGGCCGATGGGGTCGAAAAGTGCTCGAGTGGAGACCACGGACTAGCAAGCGCAGCGTAGGACGTCCACCCACAAGATGGACGGACGACCTTGTTAAAGCCGCCGGAAGACGCTAGATGCGGGTGGCTTCCAACCGGTATGAATGGAGGTCCAAGGGGGAGGCCTATGTTCAGCAGTGGACGTCTTATGGCTGAGATGAATGAATGAATGAATGTAGCGCCCTGCAGTGGAATTCAACACGTTCGCTGCGTCATCGGGTCGGTTCGGCCCGATATGCAAAGTATTTGACTAATTGCCGCAGCGAAACTGCTAACAACTTTTGTGCTTGTCTGCCAGTAACAACTTTCGTACTTGTGTTGTGTTTCCTAAATAGACAGAATTAATTTATTACTTTAGATTGCTGTTCAAATTAGGTTAATCAGCTATTCCAAGGGGCTATGACACATGGGGTATGGTATGTAACATAGTAAATATAAGGTGGTTCTCTTTGTCGGGAACTTGTCATATATTGCATAGACTTTGCTTACCAAGGCAGAGTCAATAACGCGCCCGAAAACCACTTTGAAGGCTATACATGTAGAGTTGGGGCACTGTGAGATTGTAAGCGGAAATTTAGCGTTCTATGATTATGATTTCTCCTGATTTTGAGTTTTTTTACACGGATGCCCAAAAAAGGCATGTAATTTTTTTCATGGTTCAAATTTGTAAGTATAATTAAGTAGGCATGTTATATTATGCAAATATCTTAATTCCACTATAATTTTTAAATGCCTTAACTTATCTATAGCTATATGAAGAAGTACCTACCTATTGTTAGAATTCTTATGTCAACCCGAGTGCCATAAGTAAAAAAGAAAGAAAAAAGAATAATAATACTCACGTCATAAGTTATGTGAAGTCATATTAAAAATAATTTGGCCAAGCCCGAGATAGCTCGAGGCATTTAGTGTTCCGTACGGCTACCATCAGTTTGGCATTGACATACTACTGACAAACGCTACCGTGAACGTAATTTACTTTCTATGCATCTCGCTCGTACTGACATATTAGTGCGAAAGAGATATATAATTACGTTCACGATATCGTACCGCTCGCATCGTTACATTTTACAGGGGTTGTTTGCCTGTTTTTAGGATACCGTATTCAATTAGGTACCCTATAGGAACCCATATAGTTTCGCAACCCTTGTAATTTTTACTACATATTTAATATATCATTATTTCTGAGACAAAATTTGTTTGTGGTGGCTGAAAAAACTTTCAACAACATATGTAAATATGGAATTCGGAATATTACTAAAAAAATGGAGACAGGCGGTATCAGGGACACAGGCGCTATGGTTGACGTGAAAAGTGGCGTAGACAGCTAATGCGAAAGCCGAAGGCCGAGCTCCGCGTAGGGCCGAAGGCCCGAAGCGTCCAGAATGTCAGTACTTAAACAAAGAACAACAGTACAAGTGTCTAAGTGCGAAGGCCGAAGGCAGAGCTTTAGCAAAATGTCAGTGCCTTAGCACAGAGCAATAGTACAAGTGTCTAAATGCGAAGGCCAAAGGCCGAGCTCCGCGTGCACAGAGCAATAGTACAAGTGTCTAAATGCGTAGGCCAAAGGCCGAGCTCCGCGTAGGGCCGAAGGCCCGAAGCGTCCAGGATGTCAGTGCTTTAACACAGAACAATAGTACAAGTGTCTAAATGCGAAAGCCGAAGGCCGAGCTCCGCGTAGGGCCGAAGGCCCGAAGGGTCCAGGATGTTAGTACTTAAACACAGAACAATAGTATAAGATAAATGACTAAGTGCGAAGGCCGAAGGCCGAGCTCCGCGTAGGGCAGAAGGCCCGAAGCGACCAGGATGTCAGTGCTTTAACACAATAATATTACAAGTGTGTAAATGCGAAGGCCGAAGGCCGAGCTCCGCGTAGGGCCGAAGGCCCCAAGCGTACAGCCTGTCAGTTCTGTGTTTAGCCACTGACATCTTGCAGGCTTCGGCCCTACGCGGAGCTCAGCCTTCGGCCTTCGCATTTAGACACTTGTACTGATGACCTGTGTTTAGAACTGACCTCCTGGATGCTTCGGGCTTTCGGCCCAACGCGACTTCAGCCTTTGGATCTTGCGATTTAGACACTTGTACTTTAAAATAAAGGCCCCAACGTTGCCTGTTCTCTTTGACGGCGCAGCAACTAGTATCATTTCTCTCTCCTCGCTCTTTTAAAAATGCCGTTTGTCAAAAAAGGACAACCATACTGTTGACAAGATGGACTTCAAATCAAAGTGTTATCGTTTTAGGTGAAACCAGGTTGTGTATGTGTGCGTAAAAACGTATATGTGTGCTCTTGCGTAGGGATGTGAAAACTCGATTTTAATAATGTTATATATCGATAAACGCTACACAGCGGAATCAAAGAATAAATAATAGTACTACATAGGTACAGAAGACTCACTCTCTAACAAAACGCGTCTGTCACGATCAGCACAGATATGGCCGCTGGATGGCGACAGCGCCACGCGCAGCTTATGGCAAACCCCAAAATTGGGGTCGAACGGATGTACTTTTAGCAACTGTAGCAAAGCGGAGTGAGCCACGCCCACGCCTGGCGGAACGAAATAGCGATTAATTGAAGCTTCAATATCTTCGTTAAACCTAAACATAATTGAAATGCTAATGGATAATGAATATATTATGATATAATAAAATAATTCAATTATTGCGGAACACATATTTTAGTAGGTATTTATGTATTTTAATTAAATAATAGCTGAACTTTCCCTTGGTTCCCTGCTGGGGCGTGACGTGACGATAAAATTGTGATCTGATAACCACAATAAACGATAAAAGTGTTTTTGTTCATTTTAGGTATCGTTAAACCTTTGAAGTAAAATTAAAATTGCAAGAAATGTCGATAGTTTATCGACATGGCTACAGCAAGGTGGGCCACATTGTTAATCGTACACTAAACAAAAGTGGTAACAGTAACAGCTCGCTTAGACGTAATCTTTGTATATTATATATCTATGTTTAAAATACTTGGAAAAGTTACGGGAGGCAAGCGTCTGTCGGACGCTTCGGACCTTCGAATCGGTCCTACGCAGAGCTCAGCCTTCCGAATATTGTGTATATTGTTTCGACGAATCAGATACTCTCAATAAAATCTATAGATGAGGCCATAGCTGTAAATAAATATTAAATGACTTTATTATCTCTATACGCTTTATAAACTCTATGTGTCATATTGTGAAAAAAAAAAACACAACGACAGTGAAGAATGGAATTCTTAATTTGAATTTTTCATATTTTTGAGATACCTAGTCCATTGGTTGGAAAGCCCGTTCGAAATTTAAACTTTATTTGCAATACAATAAGGTTGTATTTTGTAGATCTCTCTCATACTTATAGTAGGCTATTCAGATAAAATTAAATATCCCACAAAAATAAGCAAGCAGAATTAAACTTTGTGTCAAAGACATAAGTCATAAATTTCAATGCCAAAGTTTTAACTAAGGATCTTTCTCATTAAAGCTACTCTGCCTAATATGAAATGACCAGTGTAAGCATTAGTTAGCTAGCCCTAAGCAACCAAAGACCAGGCTCCAGTTGAAAAACTAATAAAGATAAAGTTAAGCTGATAATTTTCCCGCCGTCTCCATGCTTCTTTAAGTTGGGTATTGACTGGTCAGCTGCCTATTAGCTATAGTTTTCGCGAAAATCGCCAGGACAGAGGTGAAAATTTTTGTATGAAAACTTGCAACTTTAAATGCATTTTTTGACGAAACTATTGCAGTCTAAAATGAAGTCAAAATCAGTCCATCGACTCAATTTTTTGCAAGCTTTCTAATGGTACCCCACACGATTCTTACAAATGAAAAAAGTTTCAGCCTACCCCTCTCAACCCCCTAAATTTCCCCCTTTAATAAGAAATAAGCAGTTTTGACTTATTTACAATATGAGTGGTGGTAATTGCTATAACTGTTCCAAATTTTAGGTATCTATGTCAAACGGTCTCTGAGAAAAACGTATTTAACTGATTTTCAAGACCGAAGTGATCCCATAAGTGTTCCGTAAACAAAGTTTTGTACGGAACACTAACAATATGGCGGACTTTATGCGGACGTAAAGATATAGGCAGAATTATTTGTTTTTTATTTATTTATAATCTCAAATGATTTTTTTGTATTTGTGATAATCTGATAATGTAAGTATTTGCAGAGGTGCCTATGTATCTGAAAATGGCCGCAGCAACATTTTTAGTAACCAAGAATACGATTTTTGTGTGTGTTTCATAAAATTATAGGTATTATATATTTAAAGTGTTAAAGTAATTTTATTACTTTGGTATCTTTAAATAAACGCATTATATGACCATTTCGTTTTATGCCATAAATTTAATATTTTCATGATAAAAGTCTAATAAAGTCCGTTAAAAGTAATTTTATGGGCGCAAATAAGCCTACGGCGGGCGACTCGTGGGTAGGCAAGTCTCTGGTGCCGTATTAACTTTAATATCAATAATATTTCAATCAAATATATAGTATATTATCAGTTATGCTACAGTGAGCGAGCCTAAGAAATTAATGTACATTCGATAACTAATCCACAATATACCTATAATTTATTTCTTGATAGGTATTAAAATGTAATTATTGTGGTACATATTAAGTCTATAGTAACACAATGTATGATGTAAAATTCATGTTCATATCTCTACTTTTGTACATACAGTCATAAATGATAAATATGTACATATTATGTTTTTCGACCTTATGACATTGGCATAAGGTTAAATTTAGTCCAGCGATTTACGTAGACGTTAGCCTGTGACTACGACTAGGACATATTGTTTACTGTCCCAAGTTAAAACAGATTGCCGGGTCTTCATTACAGATCACCAGCAAAAGACAACGTTTATGAAGCGTGTAAGATCACGAGGTCACGACACTGGTGCTCTTTTACTTACAAAGTGCTAAAGTGTCATTCTATAGAACTTGCTAACTATGTAAACAAAAGTCACTAGTAAATTCATCATTCAGAGACAATTTAAATATGGCGGTTTATTTACATAGTAAGTTCCATAGAATCACACTTTTAAGTACGAGTTAAGGGGCCCACCGATTAACAGTTCGCCGGACGATATTGGCCTGTCAGTTAGAACAAAATTTTAACAGTTCCGAGCAACTGACAGGCCGATACCGTCCGGCGGACTGTTAATCAGTGGGCCCCTTTATGCAGCGAGCGAGCCGATCACCGATCGCGGTAGTTGGTATCCTACGCCATTTAATTTTTATACTAGAAATACATACCTACAATCGTCCAAGTTTCTTGGTAAAATTATATTTGTGTTGATATTTTATTTTGTTGTACGGTAAGGCTATCAGAATATAAAAAAAATGTCATATTGATTTGACTGTTACTTAGCGTTTAGCAGCTGTAGCTAGTGCGAGCGAAATACGGTGCTAATTATTTTTCATATCTCATGCTCTTAAAGTGGGTCGTTGTTGTTCTAAAAGGTGCGTAGAAAGTGATACGTTTGTGCTCTAGTGCAGAAAAGTGGTGTACTCCTCTGCGTCCCCGTCCCACGAACAACTGGGTGGAAACAAAATGGAAAAATAGTGTCTTTATTTCCTCGCCTAGAACAATTGGTAATTGTTTAATTTTATTAATCCTTTTTTTATAAAAAATGATATGTTAATTGTTAAAAACAAATTATTCTTGATTTATTTCGTTGAATTCTATTTACTCGATTTCATAAGCCGGGAACCAAAAGGAATACACCAAAAATATTTTTTTAAACCTTACACTTGCGTAAATGGGCAAAGGAAGAATCTTATACAGCCATAGTTAAACGTTCGTACGATATTAAATTGATTTTTAAAGATATTTAGCACTATATTCATGAAAATAAAATAATATACAAGAAAAAAATTACTTATATTATTAATGAAATTGTTATTTAATATTTAAAATACTTTTATTATGTTATTACGTGGTGCAGCGCACCAAGGTCGCGGTGCGGTCCGGTAGTCTGTTGCGGCTTTTAGAACGAAAAAGTATAAAATTAAAAAGTAAGAGGCAATCCCGCTGATTTTCATACTAAAATGAACAAATCATTTCAAAATTACTGCAGTTTGTTAAAAAATGTGTGTTTTCGTAAATATTTCAATCTAAATGATTTTCGCTAGGGGTTATTAATCACACCTGTAAAATCTCCGATTGCAAGTAAGTCCTAAGGAAAATAAATCATGGCCGTAGATCTATTAGGTACTTCCATTACTGATTTTGCGAAATTGCCTTGTCTTGTTTGGTTTCCTCGCATTCGATATGAAAAGTAGAGTGTTTAACTCGGGTGAAAGGCACCATTTCTGTCTCGGACTATTGGCGCTCTCACTGCGTTCGAGCGCCAAACTACCTCGACAGAAATGGGTGCCTTTCCACCCTTGGTTAACAATCTACTATTTTGCGTTGTCTGCTAATGCAATGCAGTATTACATCGTATTCTCGTACTCAATTTGTTATAGGAGGATCAACAACTCAACATATTTCAGATAATGGACATTTTTATGGACAGGACAATAAATTTTAAAGACTTTGGTAGGTAGGTACACATAATATATAACCTGTTTGTCTTATTTAACTGTTCGCCTGTAACGGTGCAGCATACAAATTAGCTTTAGATACCCTTAACTTCGCGATGTCTACTATAGTTCGTTTTTTTTAGCATTAGAAAGAACTTGCAAGAAGGTAAGCGATCTTGGCATGTCTTTTAATTCAAAAACGCTTTTTAAAAATCAATAATTATTACTTATGAAAGCAAAAAAATATATATGATCGTATTAGATTCATAATTGTTACATATTTGCCATAACTTATTTTTAAAATGTGTTTTTCAATTAAAAGACACATCAAGATTGTTTACCTAATTTCTAATGCTAAAAAAAACGAAGTATAGAAAGCTGCGAAAGAGTTAAGTACCTAATACTTTAACACGTGTATGGCCCAGGAGCGTATTTGTGTTACCATAAAACTCGCGTGGTCTGTATGCTTCATCTATTAGGTAAATGGTCGATGGTCTTCATGAACCGCCTTATTGACTTAGCCTGTTGCAACGATGTACTTGGAGTCCGCTCGACACAATCAACGCATGCAAATTAGAAGGCCGGAGCACTCCCCGGACCGGACCCCGATACGAATCATCGCGCATCGTGTTGATTTCAAATACAGTGTTGACGAGTATACTCTGTATCTTTAGGTATTTAAACAAAAGTATAACAAAATCTAGCCTCAAATGGCTTCTTAAGCCAGTTGAGGGTAATAGATGACATTTTACATTATCAAATAATGTAGGTTGAAGTCAGGTCGTTCAGTGACAGATCCAGGCGGTTTTGTATTCGGTTGGTTATCCCATAAATCATATAACTACTTGAAAATGCAAATTTGTTTGTTTACTTTTATTTAAATACCTAAAGATACAGACTGTAGGTACATACCAGCAAGTGAGCTTAATTTTATATGATTTGTTAAAAACTAAAAAGAAAAACAAGTTTAGTAACTACTATGTTGTATTGACTTGTGAAAGATCCCTTGAGGCCTACTTGCAGAATACATTTTTGAATTTTGGTTTATGACCCTATGTAGAAATCTGTGTAGTAATCAAACGCCAAATTCACTGTTAGTGCTTTACGAGTCATATACTTTCTGTATTTTGGTGCGGTACGGTCAAATAGTAATCGTATCGCACCAAAGAAATATAATTAGTTGTTACGCAAAAATGAGGGAAAACCAATAGCACGCCGCCCGGCCGGTTGGCCCAGGTATTGATGGGCCCAGCGGGCAGCGGACAATGGGGGCGTCCTGTTGGAGGTTTCATTCATTTGTAGAATAGTATGTATATGTACTCCTTGCTGTAATCCTGGCCGACATGTCATGCATTTCAAATATGTGATTGACGTTGTTATTGATTTCTGATTCTTGTTTTTACCCTTGTGCTGAATAAACTCTGCTTATATATATTTGATAATATATGTGTTTAAATTAATATTTACATTAGGTTATGGTCAGCGGAAAATAGTTTACCGTTGTTGTGAATATGTCGGAAAGTAACAATAATAATTTCTCGCACGAAAAATTACGTGGACGTGAAAATTTCGTCGAATGGAAATTTGTTATAAAAAATGCTTTGATACACGACAATTTATGGACCTGTGTGAGCGGCTACGCTGAAGGCGACACAACGTCGCCCGAGGTAAGAAATAGACGTGACGAAAAAGCAAAATCAAAGATTTGTTTGAGCGTCGAGAAGTCTTGTTTCGTACATTTGATGTCGGCAAACACCGCGAAAGACGCCTGGGATGCACTGGAACGTGCGTATGATGATAAAGGTCTCGGTTCTAGAGTGAGAACTCTCCAGAATTTGTGCGCTGTCAAACTTGAGAACTTCAATAGCATGGAAGCTTACGTCAAGGAGATTTTATCGCTAGCGGCAGCAATTAGCGAATATGAACAAACCAGTTGATGACGAGTTTCTTGGTGCGCTGATGCTCAAAGGTTTACCAACGGACTACGAGCCCATGATCATGGCACTTGAGCATTCGGGAGTTGTCATTACGGCCGATCTTGTCAAATCCAAGCTGCTACAGGATCAACGGTGGACTGCTCGTGGAGATTCGAGTGAGTGCTTGTCTTCGATGAGAAAAGGCGCTACTACGAGTGACTCCTGGACGAGAAAAGCGCAACAGCACAAGACCGAGTCTAAAACGAAGGATGTTACTGGTCGTAAGAGAGAGCCGTGGTGCTGGAAATGCAAACAAAAAGGTCACCTCAAGAAAAACTGTCGCAACGATTTTGCTTGTTTAGGATACTGTGACTTGTCGGCATATAGCACTGAAGCGTACTCTGAATCTTCGTGGTATGTGGACTCGGGAGCAACGAATAACATGACTAGCAGGCGCGATTTGATGACAAACTTTAGATCGCAGAGTGGATACATCACTGTTGCTAGTGGAGATAAACTAGAGTGCACAGGTATAGGTAATGTTAAGTTGTCGGATAATACGATGTTGACTAACGTGCTGTTTGTACCTAAACTCTCTGTTAATCTCATATCTGTTTCTCAAATGATTAAGAATGGTTGTATTGTACATTTTGATACTACTGGTTGTACAATTTCTAAGTCGAGCGATGTTTTGATTAAGGCAAATGACGTAGGAGGTGTGTACAAACTTCAGACCTGTAGTCTAAGGGCGAACGTGACTATTAGCTCTGCAACCTGGCATAAGCGTCTTGGCCACTTGAGTGGCAACAATATGAAGCTGTTGAGGCAGGGACTTGCTAATGATATTAGTTTTCAGGACGACCCTTGTGAAGATGTTGCATGTGAGGTTTGTTTGAAAGGAAAGCAAGCGCGATTTCCTTTTGTCAGCAATCCTGAGAAGTCTGTGGCTGCAAATCGGTTGGATTTAATTCACACGGATTTGTGCGGCCCGTTGCCGGTGAATTCGCTTGGAGGCAAGAGGTACATCCTGACATTCTTGGATGATCATACGAGAAAGGTGTTCGTGTATTTCCTGAAGCATAAAAGCGAGGTGAGTCAATACACGAAAGACTTTATTACTCTAGTTGAAACTCAAACTGGTGATAAAGTGAAAGCCCTGAGATCTGACAACGGGACCGAGTATGTGAACAGAGAACATGACAACTTTTTGAAAGGTAAGGGGATAGTCCATCAGGTGACAGTGCCGTATAGTCCCCAAATGAATGGAGCCAGCGAGAGGCTCAACCGTACCCTTCTGGAAAAAGTAAGATGTCTGTTGTACTCGTCAAACTTAGATCACAAATTTTGGGCTGAAGCTGCTCGCACGGCAGCGTATTTGATAAACGTGTCTCCTTCAAAAAGGCTCTCGGGGAAGACTCCTGAGGAGGCCTGGACAGGGAGGAAGGTGAGCTTGAAACACTTACGTGTCTTCGGCTGCGAAGCTTATGCTCATGTTGATAAAATAAAGCGGAATAAGCTTGAGCCAAAGAGCAAACGTTGCATTTTTCTCGGTTATGAGAACATAGGATATAGGCTATACGATTTAACTAAAAATGAAGTTATTCGTAGTCGTGACGTTATCTTTAATGAAACAATTTTTCCAGGTGCCACCAGTAAACGGTCTCTGGAGATATTCTTCCCTATATCTGACGGCGGAGCTACCGTTGAGGAGAGTGATATGGAAAATCAGCCTGTGGTTGAGCTTGAGGCGGAGATGCCATTGCTACCAAATGTAGAGGTTCAGGTTGAGGCGGAGAGGCCAGCAGCACCTGAAGTTTGGTTTGAGGCGGACGCGCAGATACCGAGTTCATCTACTGATGCAGGCGGTGCTTCAAGGGAGCCGCATGGTGACGGACCAGCCTATAATTTACGGCCAAGATTACCGAGATGCAATGTTGCGTCGGCACTCGAGGTAGAGGCATATGAGCCGACAACTGTTAAAGAGGCTATGCAGTCGAGTGATAGCAAGCTGTGGCGACAAGCTATGCAGGATGAGATCGATTCATTTAATAAGCATGAGGCTTGGGAGCTTGTTGATAGACCGGCGGGCAAAAATATTGTGAAGAACCGGTGGCTATTCAAAATAAAACGCGACGCTAATGGGAAAATAGCGTGTTATAGAGCACGATTGGTTGCGAAAGGGTTTACCCAGAAGTTCGGAATCGACTATATGGATACGTACTCTCCTGTTGTTCGACATAGTTCGTTGAGAATGTTGTTGTCTCTTGCGGTCGAGTTAGATCTGAAAATTGATCACCTCGACGTTAAAACTGCCTTCCTGAATGGCAATTTGAGCGAAGAAATTTATATGTCACAGCCGGAAGGATTCATCAAACAAGGCAATGAGCATAAAGTCTATAGACTCAAGAAAGCTGTGTATGGATTAAAGCAGGCGTCCCGCGCCTGGTACGATAAGGTAAAGCAAGTTTTACTCGCAGAGAAGTTCACGCAGAGCAAGTACGAGAGCTGTATCTTCAGTCGTCGCGTGGGTAAGCGAACCATTATTATCGCACTTTATGTAGATGACTTTTTCGTTTTTTACGATTGTGACGAGCTTGCAAATAAGTTGAAAACGTCACTGAAGTCTCACTTCACTTTGAAAGATTTAGGTGAAGTTAAACATATGCTAGGCATTAAAGTAGATCGCACTAGTAGTGAGTTGAAGCTGAGTCAGAAAAACTATATCGAAAAGATGCTCGAACGTTTCGGTATGAAAGACTGTAAAGTCGCAAAGACGCCCTTAGACTTAGGTCTGAAGTTTTCTGATAGTGTTACCCACGATAGTAATCTACCATATCAGGAGTTAATAGGTTGCCTGATGTACTTGTCTGTGACCACTAGACCTGACATTTCATTTGCTGCAAGTTTTCTTAGTCAGTTTAACAGCCGTTTTACAGCTGAACATTTTACTGCGGCCAAACGTGTATTACGTTATTTGAAAGGCACAATGAATTTAGGTCTTGTGTACAGGAAAAGTGATGTTAATGATAAATTTCGTGTTTTTGGATTTACTGACGCTGATTGGGCTAATGGGGCGGATCGTAAATCATACACGGGGTATATATTTAAGTTAGGTAGGAATGTCATTTCCTGGGGTTGTTACAAACAATCTTGTATCGCACAGTCGTCTACCGAGGCGGAGTATATAGCTTTGTCAGAAGCTGCCAAAGAGGCGGTATACGTCCGTGCGGTTCTTGCTGAGTTGACAGGTTGTAGTAATACTGTTACTTTGTATAGTGATAACCAGTCTGCTGCTAAACTGGCCACCAATCCAGTATTCCACAAACGATCTAAACATGTGGACGTTAGATATCACTATATTCGTGAGACTATTGAGAATAACGTCATTGAGTTGACTTACATGCCTACTGAGCAGATGACTGCTGATGTACTTACCAAGGCATTGCCATATTGTAAGCACGAGTCTTTTGTGCAGGACTTGATGGAAGTCGTCCAAGATTAAGAGGGCGTGTTGGAGGTTTCATTCATTTGTAGAATAGTATGTACTCCTTGCTGTAATCCTGGCCGACATGTCATGCATTTCAAATATGTGATTGACGTTGTTATTGATTTCTGATTCTTGTTTTTACCCTTGTGCTGAATAAACTGCTTATATATATTTGATAATATATGTGTTTAAATTAATATTTACATTACGTCCCCGCCCATGACGCTGGCTCCCGAGATGGTATGCGCGACCTCGTGTTCCGGAAGCGCTTCCACTGGGAAGAAAAAAAGAGGGTATGGATCTTAGTCAGGATAGCCGCTGCGGGGTCGCGGACGCATTGCGCGAGCTTCCCTGTAACCCCGCAACCATAGCGGCGAGAGAACACCACGGGGTTTAGTGGGTAGTGCCACATAACCGTCCGGGTTTCTCCCCGGCCCGGCGGTATGTGTAGAAGCATTCCCCATGTAAAAAAAAAAGTATTGATGGGCGGATGTGGTGGACGCGGATCTGCACGAGCTGCAGGTTGATGACTGGCGAGAAACTGAACTATAAAGAATCTCTGTTCCGCGTTACATACATAGCTACTTATATTAAAATTATAAAAAAAAACCTAATAGTTTTTTTTTCGAATCTCTAATCAAGGATATAGCCCACTTATTGTCTATTAAATTATTCTAAATATTTGTATTTCAAACACAATTTACAATATGTTATTGTTTATTTTATAGATTTATTTAATTTTATGTACATCAGAGACCTATTTAGATTACAATTTTATTATGAGCGGATCGCACAAAGGCAAAATCTTTACTTAACTAATCCCAATACATATATACAGTCAACAAAAAATGACACTGAACTGTTCAGAACACTAGCACATAGGCGCTCGTAACATAATATCTCTTCTCAGTACTTAATTAATGTATGAAATGTTTTCAGAATACAAAAAAAGGAATCAACTTAAATCTTATTTACATTTTCATTGTTTGAACAACGCTGTTTGTGTTTTAGTCTGACGTGAAATCAAACTAGAATAATTTAATTCTGACGAGAGAACCAGCATGGATAAACCGGAAATATACTGGCTCTGTAATTATGTACTGGCTGTTGGATATACCGTTATATTGGCACGTTAGTTTATACGTTTACATTTTGTTAAAAATACTGTGTGTTGGCCGAAACGTTAATGCAATTGACCATTTTTGGCCATTAACCATCATAAATTGAACCGTAAACTGTAATCGTTCGTTGCGGTTTACGGTTCAATTTATGATGGTTAATGGTTAATGCAACTAACGTTGACCAACACTGTAGGTTAGTAAGTTTCGATACAGAAAGTTTCATGTAAGTTTCACATTTCAGAAGTTCATAAAAGTTTAACTTTTTTATACAAATATGTTTTGTTTGAGCCCTTATTTGTAAAACTATTTAATATGATTAATTAATTCTGCATTAAAACGGCTGTATTTAAACGATTCAATGATGATACAATGTATACGTATATGTCATACAATAAATAAATTAGTAGATATTTATGTAAAACGGAACCCTCCGACACATGTAGGACAGTGTAGGTACTTCATGTTACTAGTTAGCTACAACACGAACTTGCTTTTTTAGATAGATCATAGCCAAAGTGTTTTGTAAAAAAAACAAATCCTTAAAAAGCTACCGGTAACTCACATAGACTCATTTATTTTACTTACCTACATTTTATAGGTACCCAGCAAATATTCCATCGCAGCACTTTAGTTCGATCAGCGTTTTAAGAACGTAGCCTACGTAGATACCTACACGCCTTCATCCAGTTAGACATGCCAATACATCAAGCGGTATTACCGTTTGAGTAATTGCAGGGAGGTGACATCCCTAAAGGTAGGAGGCACTCGGCGCCATACGTGGGAGATTTATTCATCGATATTATTTAAAGGACCAGTTTGTCAAACGTAAGACGGTTCGTACAGTTTGGGGGGTTTGAAATTAGCAAATTAAGATCACGCCTTAAAGAACACCAAAATCCAAGGCGAGGGATTAAACAGAATAAGTATAGTTGAAATGTTTTATGTATTTATTTTACGATAACTCTGTAACGGAACTAGCTATTGGTACCTACAGCACTTTTTTAAAGTAGGTACTGTATGTATGCGACTATGAGCTTACATAATTTTAAGTATTAATAATTTGTGAAAATTGATTTATAATCAAGGGAAATGAAGATACCTAATACTACAATTTCAACTATTTGTAGCTTTCATTCCAATTTTTTTATAGTTAAATCAATATTAATATAATAAAAACATAGGTAGATATCTCTTATAGTTTTAAACCTCATCGTACTAATTTATTTTCTTACACGATCATTTTTGTTGGTTTTGTTGTTTTTAAAACGTAACCAACAATAAATTCAAAAGCCAAACGGTTGTCAGTTTGCTAATTTTAATCCTCGCCGGTTAAATAATGTTCAGGAAATGGTTTCGACATTTCACAAATATTTGCTACAGCCTACGAGTATATGTCTAAATGTTGGTTATTGTATTTACAGTAATTAAACAGAGGTTCGTCGAGACTGATATTGAATCGCGGCCATCACCAGCTGTTTATTTAGGTATTTTAGGTACTTGGACGGAGAGTAATATTCTAGATGTAATAAATAATAGGTACCTATACCTATCATTAATGTATCGCAAATGGGTGCCTATGCCTCGCCTAATACATTCACGCGTAAGTACAGAAAAAGCAACATGACTGTTTTTATACGTGTACCTACCTATACTTGATGGGCCCTAGAATAATAGAGCAAAATACAGACAGTAGACTATTAATTAGTTAGAAAAAAGCTTTTTGTCATAAAACTTTTTATTCCCTATTTTACTTCAGTAATTTAATTACAAATATAGCTTTAACTTGCCTTAAATGTCAAATAAGCTATTGTGATATAGTGTTATAGTACCCGATGACCTATAAAATGAACGGTACGGTACTGTACGGTACATCCATCACTTAGAAATCGCAATTATAAGTGGTACTTAATTTTTCTATATTTAATTATTTTAAAACCCAAAGCGCATTAGATGGGGATAAACAGTCTGTGGAGTTACCTTTTCAAATGTTTCCTCCTTCCCAGGCATTATACAAACATTATGACTGTAATTCCATTTCATAACGATTCACTGAAAAAGCCATTACGAGGGGCATCGCTCAGTTATGTAACCATGAAACGTCAAAAACAAGAAGATCCGCCGCTCTAAGCCCTGGGGTTCAGAGCGCTACGTGCCTCGAATACGGCCAGCATTATAACCAGTTTAAGGCCCAACTCAGAGATACATCCAGAATGGCAATTAGCAGAATCCCAGCCGTGGGAACGCCACAAAAAGCAACTTTCAATTAAAAGCTCGAAAGTGACACGTTAATTGAACGAGTACGCGTTTTAACAAAAGCTAAGTGTTTAATTACAATGTCAATCAAGCCTTATTGTTTGTCCACGACCTTCGTTTTCAATATTCGTGCGATAAATGGCAAAAGATATTGGTAATTCAAACGGTAATTTGCCGTGGTACTTCATACGAACGCAATTTATGTGAAATTGCGGAATTTACCGACGTGAAGGGTTGGTGATTAGGCGCGCTGAAGTAGTGGCAACACTCGATTGTTTGAGCGCGAGCTTGACAACAGAGCGGCTACCGCGAAAACCGAAATTCGCAAATTGCGGGGATCTTTCTCTTTTACTCCAACGAAGGCGTAATTAGAGTGACAGAGAAAAATCCCCGCAATTTGCGAACATCGATTTTCGCGGTTATAGCCCAGTACTCAGAGCTGTTTCTGGCCCACCACCCACCACGTGTAAACCAGTTTGAATTTGACTTTATGCTCGGAGTACAGTCAACTGTAAAAATATAGGTGTAGCCAACTAATTCAAAAATATGTCCCATAATTCTTAATTCGCTGACATAAGAGCTATGGGACATATTTTTGAGATGATTTGTGCACCCTAATTTTTTTAATTTGGTGCAAGAATATTTTTTCACTTCTACGACAGTTTTTCGTAAGTTTCAAATGTTTACTTGCGTAGTAGTAAAACAAACCATGGCCAATTTTGTTTTTCTAGGCACGAGAAGATAGCAAATGACTCAAGCTATCTGCCGTTTTAATTGGGCAAACGATGTACCAAACACCCTGTATACCTACTGCCTAACTGCTCAGCAAAATACACAAGCAAAATGTGGCCTTCGAATGGTTCTTGTCGCCTTACCAGTCGTGTGCGTTCAGGCCGCAGCCTAAATAGTCACAATATAAATTTTGATATTTTTAACCGTTATTATATTATTCGACAAATCTATGGCATACCAATTACGTAACAAACTCAAACACAAATGGAAAATCTTTATGAGTATATAAAGTCACAAGGCACTGTTTTTCTGAAGGCGTTATCTATAGAGCAATGAAAGTATGTAAATAGGCACAACTTGTACAGAACTTCTACATAAAGGTGTAATGTCAGGTACCCATTTCATTAATCTTGGGCGAATCAAAAGAACTCACAAAAATATATCTATAATTATAGATCTTTGTAATCTTGTTTTCTTACTTAACACCTGCTGCCTCGGAAGTTTACCAACTTTCTCATATTCATATTACTCATATGTTTAAGATAAATCAGTAGATTTACAAACACAAATACATACACAAAATCGTTTCAGGCCATTAGGCGCTTAAAAATAAATAAAAAAGTACTCGTGAAAGGCGCAAAACGAGGCCGACCGAGTGACTTACAGACCGCCGAGCTAAACTGTATTTTCCATTAGTGTCATAAAAAGGTAGCGTTTCGAAATATCCACCCAGCCCGCCATCCAGCCCGCGCCGTATCCACGTGTGATAATGTGCAGTAACATTTTATAAGGGCTCTAAATGTGAGCAGATGGCACAATGCGAATCGCTTGTACAGGCTCCCGCGGCCGCAATCTGCCATTACATTTTATGCAAACAGTGCCAGAGCCCAGAATGATTTCACGAGCACTCCGAATAGAATACCTTTTCAGTTTCGACATCGCCGTAATAGTTTTATGCCGTGTTTATAGCACTTATGAGATTGGGTACGGCATCGTTGAACAATAATTATTGTTTGGAGTCGCTTTAACTGTGTTCGAAAACCTATTGTGGAAAGTATGTAGAATAGAATAGTGAGTCAATAGATATGTGACTCACTATTCTATTGTAACCATATTGTAACATTTGGCTCCTTTAGGATTATGACAATATCGAGGAGCACCACTATGTATGTTACAGCTGCCTGTTTTGTAGAATAAAATATTTATCGTATGTGTATAAAATCCGCTAATCAACGATATTATCGGCATTAATAACAATCAAAAGAGGCCTCCTGGTCAAGCGCATTTTACACCAAAGTGTTAAATATGATGTTGTAAAATCTCATTTTCTTCCTAAGGACCAACTTCCAAGGAACCTGTAAACGGCCTGTTTAGTCTTGTTTAAAGTAAAGAACAACCACTAGAAAGTTATCCCTCGGTACACGTTTCGGCAAAAACATATTTCGTGTCCCGCCTGAGATCGTTTGTCACGGCGGGGCTGCGCGCGGCGCCTCCAGCAATCTGTTTGTCCAGCTGCCACCTTCCTTCTTTTAACAAGAGCTTTGCCTAATATCCGGAAATTTATTTTTCTCGTAATTTGTCGCGACACACCGCGGCCGGAGGCGTATAAAGATTTATGGACACGTAATGGCTTTTGATGCTTACGACGTTCTTTGTCGCTCGAAAGTCCGAGGAAATAAAATTTGACGTAAAGCGTCCGGCGTGGGAGCTGTCCTTTAAGATTATTTCCCCCTTCTTTGCTTTTGCTCTTACGTTAAATGAGTTATCGGGATTCTGGGATTTATAAAGTAATACTGTGGTTGTAACGTGGAGTTCATTGGAAACTATGGGGCTTATAGGAGTTTTTGAATGGCCACTGAAAAAACAATCTGTATATATAAAAGCCGCCGTATGCAATACAGCTAATATGATTGCTGGTATCCATTGTTCATACAGGTACTTAAATCTTATTATGCTAAAAAGTGACGTAGGTACCTACTCAGAAAGTAAGGAACTTAGAATGTGATGTCTTCGGAAAGTAACGTTCTCAGAAAGTGACTTAGGTAGTAAGAATGTGACGGCCTGACAAACTCAGAATGTGACGTACTCAGAAGTGACGTCCTCAGAACGTGACCTAACTTGAAAGCGACCTCCTAAGAATGTGGAAATACTCTGCCTAAACCAAAAAAAAAACACACAATGCCAAAAATAAGATTTGTATTGGTATAAGTAGGAATTATTTTATTGAACTTGTGGACCATAGTTGTGGTAGGTCTAATACCTACCACAACTATTTGGGTGGTTTTAATGAAACAACTTTCTTGTGGGCAAAATTACGGGCGGAGTGTAGTCCATCAATAAGGGCTTACACGTGTCCACACGTCCGACAATGAAATGAATAGCGTATTGTTTTGTCTAACGTTTCGTCTTTTGTGTACAGGGGCTTGTTAGATATGGTGATCGATAAGGAAAGTTCGGCATAGGTTCTCTTTCATGGCGCATTGAGCCCCTCGTCAAACTTTCACGTCCGGAACTTTGACGATTGTGTAGTTACAAGTACGGGTTTACGAGCTCCGAGTAGTCGTTGCGATAACTCGAGAGCCTCGCGAGTTTAAAGGACTCGACTCGGGTCATGAGTTGAGTCCGGCTTTTAAGTACCTAATTTTCAAGTGAACCTAAAAAGTACTCTGTTCGTAATCAGTTTTGAAAGGTAGTTTTAAAAAGGTAAGAGTAAACAAAACATAGTTTTATTTGTACGGAAAATAACTGTAAAAATATTATTTTCCAGAAACGAATCTAGCATCTACTGAATATTCCAGTTTCTAACACCTTTTAGATATAAAGCTTAAAAACTGAGTCCTACCTTCAATGTGAGTCCAAGGAGGTTAGAGGTTAAAAGAGGCTCGAGAAAAAAAGCAATCCCTTTAATATAGAGCCGTAGAAAAATATATGATAGAGTTTGTGCGGAAAGAGAAGAGTCGTGGAATGTATGGGGCCCAATACATTCCACAACTCTTCTCTTTCCGCACAGACTCTAAATACGATATAGATAGGTAGATAAAGACGTGACTCTATAACAAACTAAGAAAACACATGCAAAAATATCTATCGGTAGGTAACTCGTTATATCGTATCCTGTAGGGTATGCGTATACGATGTGCAAGCATGTACCTACTGATTTTAATGTTAGTCAAAGACGCCTAGTCCTTCTAAGTTTGCATATTGGGACTGGTAACGCCGTGACTAGAAACTAGAGGTCGAGGACGTTAGAGCTGAAGACGCCGGTTTGGGGGGTTTGGGCCTTTTTTTTTAATATGACGTCTATATTCAGTTTATAATTTATATATAGGTAGTAGACATAGTACATAATGTGACTTCTTAAAACACAAATCAAAATGTTTAATTAATAAAATAATTTTATTTGTCCCTAATATCGTGAAGCTTAAAATACTTAAGTTTTGACATAAACAATCGAGTCTCAAAAAGCGAGTCGAGTCTACAAGGTGAGTTCTAGGTCTCGAGTCTTCTCTTCAACACTAGCTGTAGGTATAATTAGCTCATTGTGCGCGCGTCGCCACACGTCGTTCACGGGCGCATTGTTTCGGAAAATTATGATCGTCCGCGCGGTTATCTAGCACCATTAGCGCCATTATGTCGCGGATTAGATTAATATCGTACGTATTGTTGGTAGTTTTGTGTGGGATCAGTAATTAGTGTCTAGAGTCTAAGGAAAAATATGACGGGTTATTTTTATTAACTCATATTTACAGACGGGTCCATCGAGAATTTATTTTTTTGTCCTTATTTGCCGATGTTTCGAGACAGATTTCATTGGTCGTGGTCGCGGCTAACTGATGTCCCAGCAAAATGTCAAAACCGAAATTTATGCAACTACCCGACGAAAAGTCTATGAAAAGTTTAGGGTAGGTAGACATCACATTTGCAAACCACTCACTACATTAATTTAATTATTGTCAATAGGTTAAGGTTATTTTTACATTGAGAGATAAATTACATTTTAGAGATAAATTAAATAAAGTAAACTTCTTTAAATTAGGGCTCCCGATATCCGTGCTACACGCCAACCCGTGTATCCGTGTTCTTAGCCCCGGCGGTGCTAAGGCTCCGAATTACACGAACCCGTCAAGATCCGTTCCCGTGTAGTGCGTTCGGCTCCGGATCTACGCTCGGCTCCGGAGCCGCGGACTTCGGCTTCGTTCGGGTATTGAATACACGGCGCCGGCGGACCGACTCCCCCGGCCGGTTCGAGTTTAAACAATATTTAAGAGGTGGTATTCTACTGGTGGATAATGTCTTGATTTATCTTGTGAAATATGGAGGTGTTGCTGAAATGTAATTTAGTTGGATTATATTAAATGAGACACCAATTGTATTTTAAATGTTACTGCTTGTAAAGATGATTTAATAATGAGCATGTAGGTTTATTATAAATATTAAGATACTAGAGTCAGACCAAGAATAGTCTGCAGCGGATTTGATAGCCCACGCAGTAGAAGAGTTATTTTAAACGTCATACTTTGTAACGTGCATGAACTAAACATAATCTTAAACTCAACTAACACTTAAAATAATAAATACGTAAATAAGAACTGTAATCATAGGCTTACAATGTAGATTTAACCAAATCAATACGTTAATTTATGAAATGAACATATTGATTTGGTTAAATCTAAATTTTTTTTCAATCGCAATTTCTATGAAATTATGACGTATAAATGACACTTGCACTGCGTGGGCTATCAAATCCGCTGAAGACTTTTTTTTGTCCGACTCTAATTTTTTTTTCACATTCCCACTTATTACTTAGATAATTTATATTTCGTGTTAAGTTCATGGAAATGTACACGTGTAGATTAAGATAATAATGGTTTGCGGGCGGCACATGCAATAAAATAACCGTGGCAATTTTGACACAGGTGTTTTACCCGGCATACCTTTTGTTTGGAAAGTTAAAGAAGTAGCCGTGCTGTTTTACAAACAAGAATTGGATTTTTTCAGTTAAGGATTTTTTTAAATTTTAGTTTGCCACTCAGTCGGTCAAAGTATCTAATCTTAGTTCAGCTATTTTCATTTAGTCATACCTAGTTGTTGCCGTTCTGTTTTTTTTTTCGTTTTGTTCCCCCCGCCCAGCAAATTTCATCGAAACCGTTAGAGCCATTTCCGAGATGCTCGAAAAATAGATAGAATTTTAAAAAACTAAAATGAAAGTTTATTGGTCACAATGGTTACAAGTCTGTTTAGTTAAATAGTACATTTAGTATTTGAATATAATGGAATTGCTCGTTTAAAGGTATAAGATTCTTTGGTTTTATAAAGAACGCGATCGATCGTCATCGTCACTATACGTCGAGAACGGGCCGGACCCGTGTGTAATTAATATCCGTGGATCCGGACACACGGGTAACACGGGTACACGGATCTTAATTACACGGATCCTAATTATCCGTTCCGAACGGGCCACAAATCCGGTTTCGTGTAGCACGAGAACGGGGCCCCGGCAACGGGTACCCGAAACCCGGACCCGACCGCGAGCCCTGCTTTAAATCAAAGAACACGTGAAAGGTTGCTTGAAAGTAAATAAAATAAAATCAAAGTTTCTCTTTCATTTTTGAATAAGTATAAGAAAATAAACATCAACCTAATTATTGTAGTTTACCTGATAACAAAAACAAAACTTAAATATGCTTAGGTACAAACTTTTTCAACTATAAGTATTATAACAATGTATCATTTCAATTTTCAATAGAACGTTCGTCTTTCTGCACGAGTCAAAGTACGAGTAGATGTTGAAGTCGTTAGGTATAACTAGAAGAATTCTGTTGAAACTTATTAGTAGATGTATCTGAATGTGACATACAACTGGAAAAACACAAAACATATTTATTTGAATATGTTTAAGTTTGGCAAAAAGTTTTTTCTTCTACTTTTTCCTAATCAGTACACGATACCGTATTGCCCTTCAACGGATCCCCTCTATTATTGCTGCATTCTATATAAGTCTTGACTTTTAAATTTGGCTATCTATCCTTGAATAAGATTGCCTTTATGCTAATGTTACGAGATTTACAATATATAGTTTACACGCAAAATTTCGATACCGAGAAAAAAAAACAGAATCGTAACATAATTAAGGTTAATAAAAAACCGGGCAAGTGCGAGTCTGACTCGCGCACGAAGGGTTCCGTACCATAAAGCAAAAAAAAAAAAACAAAAAAAAGCAAAAAAAAAAAACGGTCACCCATCCAAGTACTGACCCCTCCCGACGTTGCTTAACTTTGGTCAAAAATCACGTTTGTTGTATGGGAGCCCCATTTTAATCTTTATTTTATTCTGTTTTTAGTATTTGTTGTTATAGCGGCAACAGAAATACATCATCTGTGAAAATTTCAACTGTCTAGCTATCACGGTTCGTGAGATACAGCCTGGTGACAGACGGACGGACGGACGGACGGACGGACGGACGGACGGACGGACGGACGGACGGACGGACAGCGAAGTCTTAGTAATAGGGTCCCGTTTTACCCTTTGGGTACGGAACCCTAAAAACAGACATATTGAAATTAAATCTCTATAACGGATAAATAAATATAGGAACGCACCGGAAATGCACCCGGGGTGAAAATGCACCGGAAGTGAGGGCCGGCACTCGCGTAATCCCGCGCATCCATCATCCGCGTAATCCGCGCGCGCCGCTCTACACTGGCTTTAATGCGATTACCGCGCCGGTTCGATTGTTCATTAACATAAGTTATACTGATACTGATACCTATTGAAATGGAATATACATACCTATGTTTTAATTGAACTCTTTTTTGTACTCATAGCACAAATGCACAAATATGACACAGGACAGGCAGTACAAAGGCGAACAATACAATACTATTCTTTATTACACACCTCATTGCAGAAAACAATACAAATAATACAGGAAGAAGAGGTTAAACAAGAGGCGGTCTTATCGTGAACCTATCCCTTTAAGGAATCTCTTCTAGTTAACCTTTCACACACAAGCACCTTTAAGGTGACCGTCCATTTCCAACGACAGCTGCACGACTGTTCATTTTTACTATGGAAATTGACAATGACAGCGACGCGTTCAGTACCGGTAGTGCAGCGGTAGTGTTACCAGAGTGACATTCCATTTCCAACTGCAGCTGCAATGCTGTTCATATTACTATGGAAACGCGTCGCTGTCATTGTCAATTTCCATAGAAAATTAACAGTATTGCAGCTGCAGTTGGAAATGGAATGTCACTTTAATGGTAACATTCGATTTCTAACCGCAGCTGCACTACCGGTACTGAACGCGTCGCTGTCATTGTCAATTTCCATAGTAAAATTGACAGTAATGCAGCTGCGGTTAGAAATGGAATGTTACCTTTACAGTTACAGTTTTTTTTGTACTTCAGCAACCATTTCTCGGCTTTCAGTCCATCTGTACCGGCACATAGATGTCATTTTGACGTAACTGTACCGAATTGCCCTGACACACACAGGCGTACTTTTTCAACCTAAAACCTAACTTTTGACACAGACAGATTAGACCCATATATCTAATCCAGATCTAATACATATCCTGTTATTAAAATCAGTACGGATATGATGGTCGTTCTTGTCTACGTGACAACGTGATAAAACGGTGTCCGTCACTTTCTATCCCACGGTGTTGAAAAGTGACACTTATTTTATCACGTGGATAAAGATGGATAAAGCCGTCCATAATACGCCGGCAGAATAGACGCTTGACAGTTTAGTAAAACTTGGATGTAAGATCCGATATCCGATTGTTTCATTACATCATGCGCTACGAAGCTACGTCTCGTAGACGCAGCGTTCAGTCGCGCTACGTGCTATTGATATCGCGCTGCATTGTATTCAGAGGGGCGTTTTCAAAGAGGAATGTGAACGCTGACCGTCAGACCAAATAGAACATACACATATCAAAATTATTATTAACCAAATGATATCATTTAGATGTCATTCTGACGTCAGTGTACGTTTTTATTGGCCTGAGTGAGTCGCGACGTTCCATCAAGTATGACTAGTTTGGAATATTTGCCGAGTAGCGAAGGAAAATTTATAGACGACACTCCTAATTAATTTTTGACTTCATAAACCGTTCCACATGACTGACACTTGAAAATACCCCGAGCGCAGTTTTAAATATTACCCAATAGACAATTTCCCGCTATTGAATTTGTGATTGGACATTAAAAGTTTCAATTAATAAAACAAAATTATATATGTCAAACATCTCGAGCGGTATTACCAATATTTGACCAGATTTGACGTACGCACAGCACAGTTGTGTCACTGACGGCACAAAAACGTGGGGTCTAATCTTCTATAGTTATTGTAGTTGATGCTTAGATGCACCTAAGTCCACATATATCGAAGCATTTAACTATTAAAATAGTGTGAAATCTCGATACCTTTAGCAGGCATTTCAATAATCAGCGCTCCCACGAAACCGCGAACATATCCCGAACATAATCCAAAACGTGGCAAACATCAGGATCAGTGTTGTCTGATAAATCAATTACGCGTCCGACAGCCGCGCGTGATCGAATCACACGCGCCCATATTTAGGCCAACACTCGTAGCCTAATGAAAATGTGCTCGCTACATATTTTGTGCGAAACTTGACATTGGCAGGCGTGGCTCACTCCGCGATTTCGTCGCTTTGCTACAGGTAGCTAAAAGTACATCCGTTCGACCCCAATTTTGGGGTTTGCCATAAGCCACGCGTGGCGCTGTCGCCACCTAGCGGACATATCTGTGCTGATCGTGACAGACGCGTTTTGTTAGAGAGTGAGTCTTCTGTACCTAGTACTATTATTTATTCTGTGACATTGGGAAAATGATATATAGTCAGACCGTAAAAAGTCTGCAGTGATTTTGATAGCCCACGTAGTGCAAGTGTCATTTTAAACGTCAAACTTCTATGAAATTATGACATAACACTTATACTGCGTGGGCTATCAAATCCGCTGCAGACTTTGTTTGGTGTGACTATCAAATTTTACTATTTACATAGCGGTGGCATACAAGGTAGAAAGAGAAAGAGAGGCGTCTTGAAATGTATGGGATCCAATACATTCAAATTTTCTCTTTCCGCACAGACTCTACCTGGGGGCCTAGCTAAGATGACAGTCATCGACAATCGAAAAGAAACAATGTATCGGAATGATAGATGCTATGAAAAGTCACGTGACTATTTCCATACATTATTTAAGTTTCGATGATTGACCTTTGACCTTTTATTGTAAGTGATATTAAAACTTATTTTATTGTAAGTGATATTAAAGATTATTAGAACGATTGTCATCTTGGCTAAGCTCTCTTAGCGGCGTATATCGTTCGACCGGCTCTTTAATCAATGAGTTTCTCATCAGAAATAATGAACAGCTTTTTTTTATTAGATAGATTTTCCAAGAAAGTCATAAGTGATTTCCGAGAAAAATACTAAATTCACTAGAATTGTCTCGATTACCCCTATATGCATCCTTAGTTTCAGACAAAAGTGAAATTCGCAATAAGTTTGATGAACTAAACTTACTTCAAAAAAAATCTGATTGTTATGTATATCTCGTAACAATACCTATTTACCATGACAAAACACCAATTGTATTTCCATCTTGACAACTGACAACTAAGATTACTGTCTTTTTTTTGGAAACATGGCATTCGGACTTATGAAAACACGTCTCTTACTCTCATCTACAGGACCATTCCGCTGCAGCGCCACCCTGCGTCACGCTTTGCGCGTTTAATCTCATTATTTTTGGATCTGTGGAGGGCAATCAAGGTAGAGGCCAAATTCCAGTGCGCCGGAGAGACACAATCAAGAGGAGGCTTTTGGGAGTTTTGGGGTAAGGCGGTTTATTTCTTAAACAACTGGATACGGAAACTACAGCATTATTAGGATCACGATCCTCAGAGAAGACAAGATTAATGTATAAATATTAATACCGTACCGTACCGTACCGTAATATTTATTTTTATTTATTTATTTATTTCAAAACAAGTTAAACAGCATAACAGTAAACAAAAAATACCAAAGCACTGCTAACTTAAAGATTAAAGAAGAAGAATACAATATGTATACAATTCATCACAAGTTACAAAAACATAAATTAACACATTTTAAACAGTAGAAGGACGTGCATCCATCTTCTCACAGAACCTCAAACATTCAACACGCACAACCACCAGTCTGCTTGCAAACAAATCACACTGAGAGGCCGATGCGAGGAACACGTAACGTAAATATATGTATTTAATACCGATAGTTATATTATTTGTTTGTAAACCAGTTCGTGATTATGGTCAACAAATCCAGCTAAGGACTAATTTATGTTAATATTTTTTTCCTTTTTTAATGATTACACAAGTCTTGATTATTAGTCTTGGATACTATAATGGATTCAATTAATATCAGTTAATGCTCAAACATAACCAATTGTATTTAAGATTACCTGCTTACATGTCTAGATAGCTCATTAAGATCATTAAATTAGCATTAGGCTTGAATATGTACATAATTATATTTAAGCCGGCTTAGCCAAAACAAATATGTACTTAATGTACCTACATTCATGACGCCGTAAACACTTAAAACGCAAAATAGGGAATTTCTCCCCTCTTAAATGTTTCTTGTTGAAGACCATATAAATCATGCAGGGTGACGTTAAATTGACATATCGAGGCCATAAATCAAACTGGAATACCATAAGAGAACAAGTTTTGACAAGGCACTTAAGCTCTCGGGGACAAAATGTATTTACCGAGGTTGGCTCACGCGTGTTGGAAGGTGCGCCGCCGTGAGCTGCGAAACTGCGAGACACCTTTCTATTTATTTATTTTGTGGCATTACATTCAATAGATATAGTTAGAAAAAGTTTAACTTGAGATTGAAGCTAGCTTTCTTGTAATATTCAATTGAAGAGCCAACGAGTACATATGTATTTGAAGAGATCGTACACAAATCGAAATAGTCCAAAGATTTTTTAGTACGGTCGATGCCCCAACTTAAGTACCCACGTTTTCGAAAAGTGGATACTTATGTTAGGGAATCGACTGTACAATTGTATATGGAATTATGTATTCAAAATTTAGAAGAGAATAAATCTGATACGATACCTCTTCTGCATTCTATCGTTTGTCTTACGTGACGCGTGTTTCTTTCTATAGGTAAAGTTTTCACGTTACATTTACGTTACGTGTTTCCTGTATTTGTCTAGCTGTAAGAGCATTTCTTTAACTCACATAATTCTTTGTGTCTATAAAATACAAATACCAACCAACAAGGTGCGAGTGAAATCTTGCTAACCGATTTTACAGGCGATCGCCGTCGTACTGTTGAAAAACTTTATTTTATTTTTACATATCGCTGGCCCAATATTACAGGGTTCTATGTTTCACTTTTATCGAACTGAAATTTGAACATTGTCATAGTGACAATAAGTCGAATTTCAACTAGGTATCTTGAAAATGTAACATAGAACCCTGTAATATTGGGCCAGCGATATGTATACACAGTGGCTAAAAAACAACTGCATTTCCCGTTACCAGGGAGGTGTTGGGATTATACTGAGCATAGACTAGGAATCCCCTAGATCGAGTTTAGGGCAATTATTTCATGCAACCGATGATGCCAAAAATGCGGGGGTGCGCGGGACGAGGTGAGCGAAGTGCCGTGATTGGTCCGCTCAAAGACACGGACGTCACACAAAGACGAAAGTGGAGTAAAATTACCGTATGCGTGGCAGAGGGGGTAACGCGACTATGCTAAGTCTGGAGGAGTCTTGTCTGTGATACTGAGCAACGTTTACTATGGGACCATCCTCAGTATAATCCCAAAACCTCCCTGGCAACGGAAATGTATTTATTTTTTAATCAACATGTGTATAAAACTTTGTTACTAAAAAAGATTACATTTTGTAAATTGTAGCAATTCAAATAACAGCAGATACAGGTACTCGTATCTGCGACAAAACGTATAATTGCGATTACTCGATAGCCTTTATTAGCGTACAATTATATCGGTAAATTGTGTAAAAAACAATGAAAGTTTCATGAAAAGCATAACACAGCTATCTCGGACGAAGTTTTAATGCGAAAAGTTTATAATGAACGGCTAAACTATGTAGGTAGTGATCAAGCTCTAGGGAGTGAAAAATGGATGATTGGTTCGGAAACTATGAAGGTTAACAAACAGAGGTGTTATTAGCGAGAACATTCCGCAAGGTTAATTACTAACCTACATCAAAGGGATAGTTAAATTTAAAATGTAGGTACCTAACCTACCAACACATTTAAAAGCTTAACTGTTACCTTATTCATACAGTTAATATATTAAAAAATGGCAAGTGAATGGTGAGTAGAAGTGGTAAAAAAAAGTTCAAAAAATTCGAGGAATGCTCGTTTCAGATTCCAATGTCTTAACTTCAGTGGTTTATTAGGCTGTGTGTAGATAACAATCTAACATAATGCAATTATTTATATGTCAAGATAAGTACTTATATAAAACATTTCCGTTACAGTGTTTTCATAATATGGTATATAATATTAACATACCTACCAGTACCACAATATTTAAAAAAAATTAAATTAATTCCCTGATTCCAGAGAAAGGTAGGCACATTTTGCGGTACGTGTTTTAGAATAGACTAACTTGAATTCAATGCAGGAGTTTGGAACTAAAAATAGGGCATCGACTCGTGCAACGCGCAACGCCCACTCAAGTTGTGATAAGTACCTACATCTTGTGAATATTATTAGTTCCCGCGAATTTGAAACAAAAAACTGTTTGTTGGAAATCTTGCAATTAACAAAAAAGAGGAAACCGTTTCTCCATAAAAACGTAGTTCTCATTTTACTCTCTGGATATTGATATTATGGAAAATATTTTTGAATAATTTAATATATTATATTAACCACTATGCCCCTTCGTTTGAATTTTTTTAGATTTTCTGATTATTATAAGAATTGGGAGCGAAAACAAATCCCAACATTTTTTTAAATATGCTTCTAACTCTTTAGGTAATAATTAAAAATTCGAAAACGGGCATTGATACACATCAAGTTGTGTCAAAATATTTTAAATAATGGTAATTATCCAAAGAGGAAAATGCGGATTACGTTTGTATAAAAAAGCGATTTCGCGCGGTATTCCCCTTTCGTCTGCTTAGTGTTCATTAACGAGGTTACTTGCAAATAAATTGTTATTAGCTAATGCTAGTAATTTACATAAAATAACGACTAGGTAAATGTAAAGTTGGTACAAAAATAAGTTGTTGTTCAATGATAGATTATTGTTTGACGACCGGTAGAGCAATTAATATCATTTAACATGACATAGATTAATGTGAATAATTAAACAAAGCTAGCTACTTAACGGTTAGCTACTTAACTAAACTAAACTTTGAACACACATTTTTAGGAATGCAGTACAAATCAGAACATAATTTTTTTTGCTAGTGTATGAAAATTAATTTTACCCTTAATGGAGTTGCAAAGCACCCGAAAGTGAACGAATACTGCGATTGATTGAAATTGTTCACGCTTTGCAAGAAGTGAAAAGTAATGAGAATCAGTTGCAATAGTTTACTGAGTTCTCCACTATTCACCGTCTGTAATTGCTACTTACTGGTGCAAAATATACGTACCTACCAAAGAGGCAACTTTAGTTCCTGTTACCTTTGTATCATTTGAGAAAGAAATAAAAGTTAAGTAATAGGTAGTGAAGAAATCTAATATGGTCTTCTCACAGATCGCGACAAATGGAGAAAGAAAATGGACAATTAAATCGATTGGGGTGTGTCTTTTTATGAAATATATGATTATGAAAGAGTATATATGAAACCTTAGGCTAGAGATTGATTCTGTTTTGACAATTTAAAAGGGTTATCTTCTTATTTTGTTAAGACAGAGTCGGTCTCCTGCTTTCATCTGGCTCATAAGTGAACGAACACCCCGTTCATGGAAGGCGTTTTGTCCTTCAAGGAGATGCTTTTTAAGTTATCTGACAAAAAAATCTATAGATAAAATAGTGGATTTATTTACTACTTTAATTGGTAATGTCAAACTCTCATTTCATGGCGACCCTGCCAGAACTTTTCTGTACCCAAATATCTAATGAAACGATCTCTAATAAATACTTGCTTAGTTGCTTACAATGTGCTACATTAATAGGATTAAAGTCTCTTAAAGAGCAAATAATTGAGAAGGCTATATATTTTATCCTACTGGTGGAGTTCTTATTTAGAGTAAGCAAAGTGAAAGCCTGCAGGAGATCCCGATTTATCTTAATAAGTTGCTAGGAAACTTTGTCTGGATAAAAAGATTAGCCAGCTTAAAAAAAAACATAACTGATAACATATTTAATATCTTTCAAACGAGCAAAACATCTATTTAGTGCAATATTATTTAATCTATGTAGGTGTCTAATAATGTAGAATGACTTCAAATCTCAGAATTTCAACTGCTGTGAGACATACTAATTTAAACTAATTTTACGGTTTCACGTGTTTTCAGTCACTTGTGCTACATGTTCGGAGAGCCTTGGTCTCCTTTCTCAAGCACTAACAGTGCGAGTGGTAGACTCTCAGAAACATATCGCGCGTGTGACTTTTCTGTTCAGTAGGTAGCAACAAAACAGCGCACGTCGCAATAGTCAAAGGCTAAAAAAAATTCCGGGTCACTTAAGCGTAGTTACTTATAACCAAAGAATAGTATAATATACGAGTATAGGACCTTTTAACCCGAGCGTATGCCCCTGAAAGGCGTTCCGTTACACGCAATGGTATATTTATGCGCTTAGTGCACATTCGGAAAGGAAAAGATCGCGTTTCGTACTCGTAACGGAAACATTTCTAAAGTATCCTGAACATTGCGGGCGGGATTCGGGTCACGTCCGAACAACGGGGGCGATGCTGAGCACCTCGGGGTTTGTTGTGATATCGACGCTTTTTTCACTGGAAGGTGCTTTGGGGTAAATGTCGTTTTGATCATTTTAAACTCATTTTAATATTTTTAGTGCGAAACAACCCATTTTCCAATATATGTATAATGTACACACCTAGCGTATTCTTGACAGTGAATATGTAACACATACGGTAAAGCCGATAACATGGATTTTTCGGTATGTAGCGAAAATGCTTCGTAGAGGGAAAATGACGACGTGTGTGTGTGTGTCTAAATGGGTTAGCAATATGTAGGTATACGCACTTGTTCAAATTTCCAAGTTCAGCGGCGTTTGAAGACTTTTTTCGTATTTCTCCCTATAAATCTTATTATCCATAATAATTATTTTTCTGAAGAGTAGTCATTATTGTTAATTGACCTTCGAAAACATTTCAAGCATTTCCTTAAATGACCCCAACGCACTTCAGTACCTGACCCACAGTGCGGTCAGATTTTGTATTGTCGGGGCAGATTACTCAGTAACGTAATGTCCGTGTTACCCACTAACAACGGTACGTGACTCGGTGTTTTACGGCTGTTATGCGAATACGCACGTAAAATATGATCACTGATAATCTGATAGTGAATGCGAGTATGTGATTTATGTTTTGCACGTCATTATTAGTACCCAAGTAACATGCGAAATTATTTTTTCAGTATCAAAATGTATACATAATTATAAATGCGAAAGTAATTCTGTCTGTCCGTCAATCTGTGCGTAACTTCTAACGCTGAACCGATGTACCTAGATGAAACTTGGTATGGAGATAGTTTGAGAACCTGGGATGGTCAGGGGATAGTTTTTATCGATCATCATAATCATTCCACACAGACATAGTTGCGGGCATAAGCTAGTAATAATAAATATAATAGTCATCATCATCATCATCTCAGCCTATATACGTCCCACTGCTGGGCACAGGCCTCCTCTCGTAAATATAATAGTAGTATTTTATATTCTACCCCAGAACCAGCTTCCAAAAGTAGACTATCGGCTCGATTCGGAAAATGAATTAGATTTCTACTAGACTTCAACAAGTTAAAGATATTTGTAAGATAGATATGTCATATTTGACGTTTCCGCGATTCTGGAGGTCCTCTTGAACGATTTCGACAAGACTTAGATAGATATCCAAGTCACATCTAGTCGATATCTAATGTAGATCTAGTTGATCTCTAAATCGTCTCTAGATCTTTTGATTATCTCGAAATCCGAATAGGCCTGTATTTGACTAAGCGACTAACCTCAATCAGAATTCAAAATATTCTCGTTGGGACCTAAGAAGAAACGTCTGTGTCGTATTGGAAATGAGTCGTGAAAATAATGTAAACGTGTGTAATATGACAAATGATTATTTATTCATAACCTTTATCATTGAAATTACCTTTTCCCTGTAGATATTAGAATATAAGATATAAGTTGTATTTGAAATCCTGAGGTATTCGAAGGCCGGGAGTTTCCGACCACGTTCCCGGCGATATATTTTATTCGAGGACTGGAGCTAAGGCGATCGCAGGCGATTACCGTGGATTGTTGTCGTGATTTCTGAGTCGGGTCGTGAAGGCGGTATTCATTTGATTTTGCAAGGATGCCTCAAAAGTTCTGCAGATGGGTCAAAATCTCATATTCAGGCACAGGGCGGACACGCCATACATCAAAAATCATTTGCGTTTATATGTGTGCGCGGCACGTCTGTACCTACACGCGTCATTGTGTATGTGTGGGTAAGTCGCTTTACTGACAGGACGCCAGAAGTCCGCCAGATTCATGTCGCGGCACTCGCGGCCAGTCGCGGGACGAGGTAATGCGAGTTAGGTTTTCTCAAAAAATGCACAGGAACATTCTAGAAACTATAATAATCGATAGCTAACTGTTCGGTGTGGCATCTAATAATACCCTTCAATAGCGTTTATTCAGGAAAGAAACATATATACCCGCATGCATTATGAAAACTGAAATCTTTGCAATAAAATGTGTAAGACCCAAATCGCGCTGAAATCAACGTTTTTGCTCCGAGAGCTTACTTATACTTCCGTGGCATTAGTCGATCATAAAAGTGCGCTTGGTGGACTTATTTAGCTTTCCACTTTACAATTGAAAAGGCCACTCGAAACAACAAGCACGAAACCGTTTCGCGTAATCGAACGAAAATAGACAAAAACTATACAGGTTGGCTAAAACATAACTGCATTCCATTTACCAGGGAGGTTTTGTGATTATACTGAGCAACTTTTACTATGGGACCAACCCCGAAATGGCGAAAAAAAAATTTGATTGCTTCATACAAATACAAATACAAATTATTTATTGTTTGAATGTGAGTGGTTATAAATGGTCGTAGGGTTAGGGGGTCATACATTTTGGCTGGTCCATTTTAACGGGAGGCTAAATTTTTTTTCGAGATTTCGCGGTTGTTCCCATAGTACAAGTTGCTCCAAAACCAATGCAGTTATATTTTAGCCAACGTGTATAGAGATAGATATACGATAAAGATAGGAACAGGCGGGTCAATGCACGATATTCCTTGTAGCATCCTTTCTTTAGCAATGTCTCATTTACACAAAGGAGCCCGGTGCGGATCTGCATCAGTGTGATACTTAACCGCGTATATTTTTAATGCTTATTCTCGGTAAATGGACAATTTCAGAAGCGGAATAAAAATTAATTGACTTAGAGTGACATTCCATTTCCAACTGCAGCTGCAATACTGTTCATTTTACTATGGAAACGCGTCGCTGTCATTGTCAATTTCCATAGTAAAATGAACAGTATTGCAATGCCACTCATATCCTGCAACTATCATCGGCTATTTGGTATTCAGGCTTTAAAAGCTTTTCCTAGTCAGTGCTGACATCTGCTGACACTGCTGTCGTTTTATCTATCCATACAATATTGCCTACTTACCATGCCAATCATTGCCTGTCTTGAACCCTGATTCTCTGTTAAGCAGCTGCCAATATATATTTTATAATATTTATATATAATACTTGAATTTTATTTGAGACTATATTATATTGTATAATCAATCATTAAATGAATGTATGAAAGAATAACGGGCACGATTTGGACTCGGTACGGAGTAGAATGAGTCATAATTTAAAAAGGTTTTGCTTTGGTATTCAAGACCAACTTTCTTTGAGGCTTCGCTGTTTCTTTGTAAAACTTTCAAACTAGGTATTGTCGAAGTTTTATTTAAAGTGCAGTAGTGTTCAGAAGGCCAAATGTCAATGAATAATTACTTTTATTTAATTTACTGTAATCGTAGCGCGACGTAACATTCGATAAAAGTATGTATTGTGAAATCTAAATTTATCAACTCCAATGAGCAAAACCTACTTAATAATCTTACAACACCCATTGAGAATCCACAAAGAATTATTATTGAACATTGTTACATCTATTTTGTCAATAGGCTTTAAGCGCTCTTCACAAGTTTCAAGCCCTAGGCTTCGAAGAGTTGTAAATATGACCTTATTTTCCTCAACAGACTCGGAACTTCTTCTATTTATTGGTATTTTGCAAACAAAACTGACTTATACAGTATGTGTCTGACCATGGGGCTTTAATTCCAGGGCTTGATTTTACTCGCTAAACTGAGCTACTTTTACTATGGGACCAACCCTAAAATCGGGGAAAAAAAATTTGGCTTTTCCATAGAAAACGTCCACATCTGTGCAGCCAAAATGTATGAAAATGTAAAAAAAATTTTTCGGGATTTCGGGGTTTCTGCCATAATAAAAGTAGCTCAGTTTAGCGAGTAGAATCGAGCCCTGGATTTAAAGCCCCATGGTCAGTAACACCCTGTAGAGAATAGAATGAAAATTGTACAAATCCATTTATACCCAATCTGCACACCTTTTAGAACAACAATGATCCTCTTTCAGAGCATGAGAAATGGAAAAGTGATTTTCAGCCACAGGCATCGTCAAAAACTTAAAACTATAAGAATGACGAATATTTACTGAGACTCGTGTTGTTTTTCCCTAGTTTATGCAACTAATGCTGTCATCTCAAGCTGCTTCCTTAAAATACAACTACCCCAAGGTTCTCGATTTAAAGATAAAATATTCCTTGTGCTTTTTGCAGGACCCGTTATTACGAAGCCGGTATTGAATGCCTCTCAAACTTGACGTTTCTTGATACAGGCGCAGCTCATATGAGAAAATATGAAAGGTCCGGCGATCGCCAGCAGCTGACGCGGGCGTGACTTCCCCGTATATTGCCAATGCTTGAATAAGTGCCGTCAAGGTGAGTCCTTTAGCGAACTAGTAAGTATCAATGAATAACACAACCAGTTGATTTCTAACTTTACTTTTTCTCTCTAAAAGTGACATTTTCCATTTACAACTGCAGCTGCAATACTGTTCATTTTCTATGGAAATTGACAATGACAGCGACGCGTTTCCATAGTAAAATGAACAGTATTGCAGCTGCAGTTGGAAATGGAATGTCACTCTTACAAGTTGAATCCTCTTTTCACTTGTGTTCCGGTTTGGTTGTGTTGAAAAAGTCGTAAATAAACTCACAATGACATCGCTTTAAGCGTTTATGCAATCGTGGACACCGCATCTATGTGCTCTTTTACTTTAAAAAAACTAAATTTTCTTTGAATTGCACCAATTTGAACAACAAATTGCTCACGTGTATCAGTTAAACTCTTTTTTCATAATTATAATTTACGTATTGAGAGTGTAACAGTAGACGCAAATTACATATTTCTATTTATGGCTACTAAATTTAGTACTAATTTGAATGGCTACTAAATTAGTATGGCTGAGTGCAAGGTTTTATTCCGATTACTGGTTCGCCCGAACCATCTACGCATCGGTCCTCGCTAGTGGCTTGGAATTACGTCCTCGGTCGGAATATATACGAACATACCGACCGTCTTCACCTTACAACACGTAATATTCAGTAAAAGTAATCGTTTACACGCTCGCGCTGACGTATTCGCATGAAAGCTCAAGTAATAACTTTACGATTCTGCGAATGAAATCCAATGTATAAACGTATTCAGTGTGAAGCGTGTATAAACGCCAATTATGCTGGGTCTATACCTACTTAACCATGCAAATACACAAATTGAGAAAGCTATTCGGAAATGTAAATGTATCTAAATTTGAATCGAAATTAATGAAACATGAGTAAAGCTCAAACGCTGCATCCGTCAAATACGTAAATCGCTACCTAATTGTAGTTCGGGTTTAAATTATCTTAATGATTAAAATACTAAATTCGTGTTTATTATATATTATATAAAAGAACTATTGAGAGATTTGAAAGTTTCATTTATGATTTGAAATTTTAATTAGTAAACAAGCAAATTTTCCGCCTAATCGTAATACACATCAGTTACGTGATACACTTTTTTCTCTTGATGATGATTGTCAAGTGGGCTACTTTGGAGACGCATGCACACTGTTGGACTCATAATGCATAATTATTGCGCATATTTTATTAACAAGTCATATATTAGGTAATCATTTACGCATTATTATTTAAATGCTCTGCAGGTAATAGAGGAATCCATATGTGTTGCCATATGTCTTGCCGAAACACGGTGTTAATGTGTGAATCAAAGCCATATTCTACTTTCTTAAGAAGGTATGTATATTATATAAGTCGTAAGGTCGCGTATGTCACCATTCCGCGGCAACGCAATATATCTCCGCGCCTGAATTGGCAGCTAGTTACCTAAAATATGAAACATAAATATCGCGCGACACAGCTCCAGTGGCGAGCTGGGAATTTCTGTATCCATAAATCCGTTCCGTCCGTGACAGACACTTTATTCTTGGCGTGCAAATATTTATCCGACAGACGTGAACCTGTGGTCCGGGCTAGTGGCGTTTGACCTGGGGGGCTATCGTGAACGTAGAAAATCGAAGTGTCGTCTATTTTGCCTTTCAGTCTCTCTTGCATATTTGAGCGATCTACATCATTCACTCGGATTTTTTTTCGTAGACCTCAGGATCTCAGGATTGTATTGTACTCGGGTTAGTGTTTGTAGAATCCGCCTGCGCTGATGCGATAACCAAGCTACATACTCGTACGACTGAGGTCAAGTGCGACTGGGGCAAACTCAGGAGGTACGGTGGGTGATTATTATCTTAGAATATAATGTTACAAAAGCAAATAATTACGAGACTTGACGACATCATTCCAATTTTGGTCCCTCTTTTGATATTTGACTGGCAATTTTGTACATTGTAGATCTCTGAGCAAACCAAGTCAGCCGTCGTTCGGTTGTTTGTATCATATGCATCAGAGGGTCACATTAAATTTAATGTGCCAATTACGAGTATAGGTATAGAACGTGTCGCCGTAAATAGCTTTTATTTTTGATCAACTGGAGACCAAGGCCTAGCCTTTAGGAAAATTATGCGTCAAGGGAAACCGGAATGTTTTTGACCTTTAAATTAGTTGTCTAACTTTTTTGTGCTTTTGTTATACTGTAGACCTATCGTACATTAGTTTGCGTGGCGAATGGGTACCCATTCTGTCGCCATCTGTGACACACTTTGTTCTTAGCGTGCAAATGTTTATCCCCGCCAGACCGGGGGCTGAGCATCGCTTGAGCTTCGAAAGCTAAGCGATAGGAGACGACGAATATAACGGTTTACATGGCTAAAGAGTAAAAGTACATTACTGCAAAGGCCAAAAATAGGGGTTGCGAATGCGTTATAATAACGCTTTAATAAACATTAAAGCCGGTAAATAGCGCAGCCGAGGTAGGCATTTATGTATGTCTACGTATCTAAAAAACTGATGGTCCATGCTACAAATCAATATAAAAACGTATTATTACCGTGCAATATACGATACGTCGAGTTGCTCTAAATTAGCGGTCGGCAACCAGCGGCCCACGGGCCGCATGCGGCCCGCGAACCTCTCGCTTGCGGCCCGCGAGCCCCCCTGGCTACTTTGTATGTAATATTGACATACGACAATGTCTTATGAAGTCATAAATATTAACAAAGTGCGGCCCGCTTCCACTTCGTTAACTGCTATGTGGCCCTTGGCTGCTAAAAGGTTGCCGACCGCTGCTCTAAATGAATACATAAACGTAAGCAAATCAATTGCTGGCACACCTTGATTAGGTACCTAGGTCCGCGCTATTTGCTCGTATTCGATATAGGTACCTAATACGAAAGAAACAGATCAAATTAAGCTAACTTTGCTAGTTAATGTCAATATTTTTTACTAAAATACTTTATTACACGACTGCCCAAACAAAAAGAGTGTATTGTTTTCAGGGTTCATGTTTGTATGTGAGTTTCTTTATTCCACCATAACTTCTGAATGCCTTAACCGATTTAGATAAATGATATATCATTAGAATCCTTACGTCATTCCGACTAACATAGGCAATGTGACGTCATAATAAAATCAATATGGCGGACATAATACATGATATTGCGTGATGTTTAGAAAAAAAAATCTTGCAAACCTATCGAGTGGGGCCTCAAAATGAAGAGCTTTGAAATACGATTTAAAATATATATACAACATACGCGTTCAAGTCTTATTTTGGTAGAATAAGGATTCACAAAATGAGCTAAGAAAAATAAATCCTTCTATCTTATTTAGTGAGCTATCAAATGAAAGGGTTTTTAACGCTGATCATAAAAATATATATAAATCATATGGTATACCTAAGGTAAATACAGGAACTAAACACAAACATGTTCTAAATCGCGCTATTGAAATCTAAACGTGTGAACTTCTATTTAAGCGATGGGCTTCGAATAATTTCTGGCTTATTGGATTCTTATATTTCTTGTGAATAAAATTATCCTTGCCTACTAAACCTACTTAACGAATTGTTTGTTTGTTTGTTTTAACACGTGCGTAGGTAGGTACCTACCAACTTCGATCATTTCTTCTTAACTTATGTAGGTAGGTACTAAACTAATTTTCATAATAGGGATACTGCAATGATAGCGAAATTTAGATTTTCTTATTTCGCGGTACAGCCCGAGGATTGTAGTAGTGGCGCCCCCTACGCAAAGTTTCGCGTAATATTCCCTATTGTAAGAAGTATCTATGTGACAATGTTTATACATATTATGTCTCTTACATCCTTCTCGAATGCTTCGAACCTTCCTTTATTTATTCCTAATCTAACTAGTATTTAGTAGTAGACATTTGTCTAAATTCAGAAGCCGAAATGTGAGCTTCGCGTAGGCCCCGAGGGCCAGAGCGCGCGCTTTTCGCAACTTTCCCCTAAGTAGGTAATATCTTAATTTTGAAGGCCAAAGGCCGAGCTGCAAGAGTGTTGTGTTCAAACACAGACCAATATCGAGAAGGATGTAGATGCGCAGGCCAAAGTCCGAGCTAGGGTCTAAAATAAAATGCTGGGGAATAAAAAAACCAATGGCCCGAATCGTCCGAGAAAGGCGCGTCTTTAATATTCAAACAACAACAACATACCATAATATAGACAATAATACAAGTATCTAAATACGAAGGCCGAAGGCCGCGAACCTCGCGTAGGGCTGAATGCCCGAAGCGTCCGAGAGAGGCGTAGACCGAACTCCGCGTCCGAAAGTCGAAGGTCCGGAGCGTCCGACAGGTACATGCGCTATCCTCAATTTCCTCTAGTATCTTAATTGGGAAGGCGCGATTCCACGCGACGCCGAAGACCGACTTTCGGGAGTTTAGTACTCGTGGAACTCGGTCAGACATTTGAAGAAATTGCACCCGTGGGCCTTACGCAGAGCTCGGTCTAAAGTCTACGTATTTTTACACATGTACAATGGTTCCGTATTTCACCGCTAACGTCCCGCAGTATGGCTTTCAGCCTCGCGTAAAAGCGTGCTTCTCTTGAACGTTTTGGGCGTTCATCATCATCATCATCATCATTTCAGCCTATATACGTCCCACTGCTGAGCACAGGCCTCCTCTCATGCGCGAGAGGGCTTGGGCTATAGTCCCCACGCTAGCCCAATGCGGATTGGGGACTTCACATACACCTTTGAATTTCTTCGCAGACGTATGCAGGTTTCCTCACGATGTTTTCCTTCACCGAAAAGCTAGTGGTAAATATCAAATGATATTTTGCGGATTATTGGGCGTTCGGCCCTACGCAAAGCTGGTATCGTCTTGGGTCGTCCCATTCGTTTTTCGTCAAGTTTTTAAATTAGTCCTATTCTGCTTTCGTCACTTATTCTACATTGAACGCCATCGATGATTGCGACGAATGTAGAATGAGTGACGAAAGCAGAACAGGACTAATTTAAGAACTTGACGAATAACGAATGGGACGACCCAAGACGATACCGCAAAGCTCGGCCCTTAGCATCTAGTCTGTCGGGGCTACCTACCTATATTCGCCAGTTCATCATTTGTAAGTAGGTAATAGTAATTACTGCCACATAAAGATGTTAGCGTCGCGTAGACTGAATAATGAAATGCAATCTGACGCATACGATTGTTGTTCGATTTGTTGCTAGCAACGTGCTATTTAGCCTAGGGCTATGTGCGTCCTGCTAAAGTCGCATCGACGGTAATTAAGTCAATAACTTTTTTAGTGGGAGTTAAAGTTATGAGTCTTTACTGTGGACCTTCAAACCCTCATGGACATATTAAAAACTCCTACTTCTTTTTAAGAAGCTATGGGAAAATGTCAAATGTCCCATATCGTGAACACATCCACATAATTATTATCCACTGAAAAGACGTCGGTATTCCGGAACGGTGAGTTTAATTAAAAGGTCCCAGTCCCAGATGCTAATATCCACATAAAGATAACTTTGTGGCAAACTAAATGCCCGGGTAATCTTTATAAATAATAGTTTTAGTTCGTTTTGTCACTAAAATGTGTAAAATAAAATAAATTAATAAAAAAATTAAAAACACGACTGCTGAATTTTAAAGCGAACTGAAAAGCTAAAAATAATGTTAATATGTTAGTTACATAAGGGGTCATGCACATTTATGACCGTAACTGTAAGTAGGCACATGTGCATTTAGTTTCGATTGCAGTCGGGGGACCTTTTGAATGAAAGAATGCAGTAGGTAAATGAAGGTCCTCCGACTGTAATTGAAATTAAATGCACATGTACCTACTTACAGTTACGGTCATAAATGTGCATGACCCCTTATCTAACTAACATATTAACATTATTTTTAGCTTTTCAGTTCGCTTTAAAATTCAGCAGTCGTGTTTTTAATTTTTTTATTAATTTATTTTTTGGGTCTGTAGAAGCTGGTGCAAAGTTAACTTTAGAAGGACTTTAGTTTTCTTAGGACCTTGGACTGTTGGCAGATTGTTTGCCAGCAGTAAAGTGGGCACTTTAATTTTGCAAGCAGCGGTTGTGATAGTTAGTGTGTAGGTAAAAAAATAAATAAATAAATAAAGCGTTTATTCACAAACTTACTTACATTTAGATACAATACAGGTGAATAACAGCGTTGAATAATCAGCAATGTGTAGCAACATTGTTGACTGTTGACTGACTTTTAGCAATTTCACTAATAGCACACCTTGCTGAACCCATAATGCAACGCAACCCCTGGCCCCTGTCTGTGCCTGTGTCTCCCTGTTTTACTCATACCAATTACAGCAAGCAAGATACATCAGCAAGCGGTGCAGTTACGTATAAGTATAATATTGCCAAGTTATGCAGTGACTTTGATTTAGTTATTGGCGATTTTCAAAATTAAGTGCCCCTTTTTCACAAAGCACCATACCTGATATGTTTTATGTTCTATAATGTGTGTTTTATCTGATCATGCTGTCATCGTGTATTTAATGGCCGTATTTGTTTAAAAAAATGCACATTCATAATTCTATTCCGGAAACAGAAACAAACACTCTCCATTCGTCCAACTGCATGAACGAAAATTCAGAACGCATTTCCTTTGTGTTCGTTTATTTGCGTTACCACGATAGTGTTAGCATAAACAATGTGTGTATATTTTAGCCATGTTATAATACCAAACTGTATAAAAGGTGAGGAATCAAAATTCATGGCATTTGTCTTTGTAAATAAAACAACATTAACGCATTCACTGCCAGGGGGCGTGGCCTAGGAACAAACTTGTATGACGGTGGACGCACATGTGCGTCGGGGGCAGTGAATGTGTTAAGCATTAAGCAGAAGGACATCCTAGACAGAGGATAGGGATAAAACAATAATATATCTAAATATACAATTACTGATTCCACCCACCATAAGCAAACCGTTTTCACGTTTCCGTTGTGATTATATACCTGCGTAATACAATATAAGTGAGCAAACGAAATCGTATTTAGTCGTCATAGCGAGCCTACTACAAACACGGAGTTCGTTAACCGTAAATGGGTCGAACCCTTCCAAATCACGGGATGAAATAGATCGGAGTTATCGGAGGAACCAAACAAATATCAAAATCTTCCTAACAAAGTTATTGACTGTACAGTACAAGAGTATTAGTATTTAACTACTAACCCCCTAAGGGCCACTTGCACCATTCCCATGAGTTACCATGGTTACCAGTACAATTTGACACTGGATTAACGGTTTAACCGGTTAACCTCGGATTAGTGGGACGGTGCAAGTGGCGCTTATTCATAAACGCGCTACAAGCCTCAATTAGCTAGATAATAGTTTGTCTTTATCTGTCATTTCGACTTATGTATTTGTAGGAAAGGGATAAAACATAATTTTACTAATTCAGGCCGGTAAAGTTTTATGAATAGGGGGGTAAAAAAATAGTATGTATTTCCCGAATTTGACAGATGATTCGACGATATATCACTATTTAATCTAGATAGTGTTTACAGTCAGTAGGAGAAGTAGCTAAGCCGCCGAGAAGTTTCTAAATGACCTGCACACGTTATTTTTGTCAATAAAATAAAGAAGTAGGTCATGACTATAACTTGCTGCTATTAATATATAAATATAATTTTGTTTCATAAACAAACAACAAGTTTGAAAAACAAACCACTTCTTGCGAGAACATGACTGATAGAATTACATTCATACTTTACGAGAAATTATCGCGTTAAAAAACATAAAACCGCTTTCCTCAAAGTCTTCAGGGACCATGCTTGTTCTTTTCACAACTTAGGATCATATTTCTTTCAAGGAGATACAAAGAAAGATTGGTAAAACTCCACACTCGAAACGAATTCTCCGGAGGCTCTACGAGACGGCACCACCTAGTCGAGAAACGTAGGCGCTGAAGCCTTATTCTCTTACATTATCAAAATAACAAGACAATTGTATTACCATCGCACTCTCGCACGCTCTAAAGCATAAAACAACCATATGCGAGGACAACACGCTGATGGAAATTGAATTGGTATTTTAATATTGGATTTTATTTTCTGAATCCGGTCGCCGCACGTCTCATTCTTACAACTCACAATAATAGGGAAAATAGACTGAGGAAGCCATGACACTCCACTTTATATTGCACCACAACATTTCAGAAGGAGGATATATTTTATAATATTTACGGAAGCTATTTTCAATAGAGATAAAAAGAACATTATAATTAAATATGGTGATATATCTACCTACTATGATTGAAAATTAATGTAACGTATATAATTTAAGAAATAGGCTCGTCAATAAACAACGTTAAAAGTTGGGCCAAACTTGTTATATATAGAAATATACTTCTTAGCGAAATATAATTTAGACATCGAACGGTCGAAAGTATAATATAATAAAATTTAAGATTGCACTTTATTTTATATAGGTAGTTGTCAGAATCATAGCATTTATTTGTGATAAACTATAACATATGTCAGTATGGAGCAACAAAGAAATTTAAACATAAAATAAAAAAATAGTTTACCACGTAAAATGAATGTGAAAATATAAAAAAGTACCTACTAATTAAAATTTTTAATTTTATGTGCCCATTCAAGAAACTTTTCATAAAAATATCATACATATACATACATTAACATTTCTAATCAAACTAGTCTACGTAAATATAGCAGCGAAACGCAAGCATTTCGCTGAGGTCGCCTCAGCGCAGTTATTGGTCTGGCGGCTAACATATTGCATGTAGCTGTCACCCAGACCATTGTTTCTTAGAGACTCACTTAAGGCGTGCACATACCCCAGTGGCCTTGAATATTTATTGAGTTGAGCGTTTCTCAGTCGTGTCGTCTGTTTGTTTCTCTGCTGCAGTTCTGATAATGACTCGTTACCTTGGTAACAGGTACAACAACTTGGTTACAAGGTTTCCTTGTAGGAAAACTTGTTTGCAAAAATTCACCTTTCTTACAGGAACATCTCAGGTCAGAATAACGGCTGATATAGTTCGGCTCCGTGGTGAAAATGTTCCTTGCCATAAAAACTTTTGAGCCTCGTCATCAATGCGTCAACTGATTAGTAGGGTGTAAATTTAGTAAATGAAGCTTTGGCACTCCTTCCTCGTCAAGGATGACTCACGCTAGACTGGGCCTGGGCCCGGCCGGAGCGTCCGGAGCTTCTTTTTCAATGGTAAGCACCACGTGATCGTCACCGATCATAGAAAATGACATGTCACAGCGTGAGTCATCTTTCAATTGGACTCTTCTCGTTAATTGACTACAATTATGTCAATGACTAAATTTTTTTTTTACATTTCGGCCAAATAATTTACAATTCGATTCAGATTACTTAGTAATTTTTCGTTATGAAATATATCGTTTGTTCAAACTTCTAGGCTCTAAAAAACGAAAATTTCTCAGTTGTATGTATACGCCTTAAAACCCGCGCCAACAGCCTATTTAGCACCGAAATACATTTACACTTAATTCAATTGTAACCTCATTTCGGTTTGGAATTTAGTTTCAGTTTCTACGGAACTTCTTTAGTTTGTAATTGGAAAACTATTTTACAACAGTTGGGTCGTTTTGTTGGATACAGAACTTAGCACAAAGTACTTGATTCAATTTTGTAAACTTATAGACATTTACAATTAGCTTTCACCATTATCGTACAGTTGAGGTAATGCATGATTTTTTTTACAACCTTTCAATAAATTTTTGATAGAAGCTTTTATCGCTGACTGTAGTTTTCTTTTCACATGCAACTAATACCTACTCATCGATACATTTCTAAAACACCCAAACAATTAGGTTGCGTTGTTTTATACGAAGTTCCTATTTATGGCCAGCTCTTTTGTCTATCATCAGATCAGCTCGATGGTATCATATTATTGCATTGTCATCCAACGTCCATATTTATGTGAAGTTTCAGCTCAATCGAATAGTAGGAAGGAAATGGGAAAAAAAGAGTTTAGGAGTCATCATCTTATCATATATGGAATCTAGGACAGCGCCATCTACTCGTATAATTAGCTTTCACTGGTTTACCCATTATAGAGGTTACTACATTGCATGATTGCTCAGAAAAAATCCTAAAATAAAAGGTTGTGGATTTCCCTACATATTAGGAAAAAATATCTTTATATGGAATCCCAAAACGCACCAGCGCACCACTTACAAAGCTAATAATGGTACAGTTACAAATAACAGGCTGTGAATTAAAGCTAGAAATTACCTTTTAATTTAAAATTAGTTTATTTGTATGGCCGCCCTTGTTTTTATTAAGGTATGGATTATATGAGTGGAAGAGTACCATCTACAATTAACATTCACAAGTCTTCTCCATTATTGTACGGTTAGGATTTGGCTGAGATGGTACAAACAGCAGCAATAGTAAATTGTTAACCAAGGGATGAAAGGCAATTAATTCAGTCGAGGTAGTTTGGCGCTCGAACGTAGTGAGAGCGCCAATTGTTGACCAAGGTTTATAGTCCGTTGTTTTTAGCATTAGAAAGAACTTCGCAGAAGTTCGCTTGTTGTTCTAAATCTGGCACTTTTAGCGGTAACAATTTGAAGTAAATTATATGTATTGACCATGCTGCATTCGATAATTCAATAATTATTAACAATTAACGAGCCTGATAAAAACTGCACGCTTGCTTCTGCGGAGTTCTTTCTAATGCTAAAAAAAAACGAATTGGGTTCAATATTTTACGAATTTTACACGAACATTATTAAATATTTACGTAAACAGGACTTAATCGCGTATACGTATACGAGATTTAACTACGTATATTATACGCTATCTGCGGAGTTCTTTCTAATGCTAAAAAAAAACGAATTGGGTTCAATATTTTACGAATTTTACACGAACATTATTAAATATTTACGTAAACAGGACTTAATCGCGTATACGTATACGAGATTTAACTACGTATATTATACGCTATTAAGTCCCGTTTTCATAAATGCTAATAATAACTTGTTTTTATAGGTAACCAAAGATGAAGAGATGTAAAGCGTCCCCTAACAACCGAGTTGGCATGTATTAAAGCTCGTCCCGTCAGCCACGCTACATCAGAGACGTTGTAAAACTTGCCGGCCGGAGTAAGCTCGAAACGAAATTGGCAATCCTCTTCCACAATGGACCGTAAAATGGTTTTCCGTTTTTGCCCGACCGAGCGGAGCGCTCGTTGATTCACCGGACACGTCGCGGGCTATCGCTAGTCGGGGATTTGTGGAAATAACTCTTTTGCGCGCTCGTACCGATACTCGTCACTTGACAATCACGCAATACAAGCGCCGCAGAGTAGTTATCAGTATACTTAGTTGTGTACAGGGGGTCTACCGCGAAAACCGAAATTCGCAAATTGCGGGGATCTTTCTCTTTTACTCCAATGAAGGCGTAATTAGAGTGACAGAGAAAGATGCCCGCAATTAGCGAACTTTCATTTTTGCGATTATAGCCCGTCTAAAAGTTGTATAATATCGTATAAAAGTCGTCATGGGTGTCGTTTTATAGGTTTCAGGAAGTGCAGAATTCGAAAATGATGACAGTTTTGGAATCCAACATGTCTGCAGTGCACTTTGACATAAAAGTCGTCATGGGTGTCGTTTTATGGGTTTCAGGGAGTGCCGGTTTCGAAAATGATGACAGTTTTGGAATCCAACATGTCTGCCGTGCACTTTGACATAAAAGTCGTCATGGGTGTCGTTTTATGGGTTTCAGGGAGTGCCGGTTTCGAAAATGATGACAGTTTTGGAATCCAACATGTCTGCCGTGCACTTTGACATAAAAGTCGTCATGGGTGTCGTTTTATAGGTTTCAGGGAGTGCTGAATTCGAAAATGATGACAGTTTTGGAATCCAACGTGTCTGCCGTGCACTTTGACATAAAAGTCGTCATGGGTGTCGTTTTATAGGTTTCAGGGAATGCTGAATTCGAAAATGATGACAGTTTTGGAATCCAACATGTCTGCCGTGCACTTTGACATAAAAGTCGTCATGGGTGTCGTTTTATAGGTTTCAGGGAGTGCTGAATTCGAAAATGATGACAGTTTTGGAATCCAACGTGTCTGCCGTGCACTTTGACATAAAAGTCGTCATGGGTGTCGTTTTATAGGTTTCAGGGAGTGCAGAATTCGAAAATGATGACAGTTTTGGAATCCAACGTGTCTGCCATGCACTTTGTCATAAACAATCAAATTAAGGGTTAAAAACACAATAATACTTTCTGCCTTTAACGCTCGTTGTTTGAGTTCTTAAGACTTGACTCAGGCCTTCGAGGTTCGGGGGCTTGAGCTCTCTATGAAGCCCGAGTCTTAAAGATTTACTCTTAAAAGCTCATAAAAAGCTTCAGTCGTTAAGGTTCTGAACCGTTTCTGAGCTCAAACCTTTAGCGCTTGAGTCTTCAAAGCTTGAACCTTCAAGGTTTGCAAGTCTTTAAAGTTTAAAAGTCTTCAAGACTAGTCTTTTAACAACACTAACCGGAGGTTTTGATCACTTTTCTTAGTAGGTATATGACATTTATTTCAGTTTATGACTTTCATAATTATTGATTATCAGTGATAATTTATCACCGTGACACGGTACGAAGTGGGACTGAAATTAAAATCTTTGACTGGTATAGTTACAAGTTCTACTGAGTATTTAAAATGTATCGTTGTGCCGAATGTTCTGTGACGATATGTTCGTTTTACAGGTCGTGAAAAAAGAACAGATCGGAGTTTAATTACGTAGGTAGCTTACGTAATTTGAGCGCCTACTGCAAAACAGTTAGCAAACCTAGTTAATGTTTAGCCTCGTTAAATCTGGAATAAACATTGTTCTTGGTTTCTTTTATCTTAGTTAGCCAAATTGAGTTTAAGCATTATTAAAGTACCGGATGTTTTCTTCAGTAAGCTCAAAGCCGATTAAATCCTTATTTCATTATTTAATTAATACCTACCACGTACGTGCCAAATTTAGTAAATTAGAGATAAACTGTTTAGTTAGTTACGTAGGTATATAAGGGTACTTAGTTATAAACATTTTTTAAACTAAAATGTTTAACAAATAAAATATCAGTTTAAAATGTTTTAACATTTGCATATCGGTAAAACCGTATTAAACCACTTAAATATTTCACTGAAAACTTTTATCATAAATGTGATGAAGAACACTATTATATGTACATGAGCATGCGAAGTATTAAAATTCAACACGTGACATTAAAACACTGCGCAGTTTCTATTGACTTTGGTTAACAATTTTGGTTTTACTTCCCCTATTATTACAGTTATTACACAATGTAGTTTAGTTTACAATTTTGTTTAAAATTTATTTTGCAATGTCCGGAAACTGAGTCGAACGCTTAAAATGTACATTCATAAGTTGGTAGCACAATAATAACCTACCGATCATTCTCGTCGGAACGACCACTCTGCGGCTCCTGCCGGCCCGGCCCGCCGCTCATCCATTTAACTCCGCCAACCGCCATCAATCGCGATCCCCGGTACACCAGATAACACTTACAGCTCGTAATTATGCTGAGTCTTAGCTACACAAGTCAGTTTAAATAGTGTTTATTACATAAAAAGTCCTTCAGTTTTATTTACTCTTTGTATAGATTTAATTCTTTTGAGTGACGCTTCAGGACGATAACAGTGATTGATAATTAATTGTTTACCTTTTACTAAGGGCATACTGAAAATTCCTGGACTGACCACTCAGAAAAAATAAGTCTTCGCATATATCAGAATCCAGAAATTTTCAGTATGGCCCAATAGGTGTATCCACAATTCCACACCGCTATTATCTTTGGTGGAGCAACTGTGGAGCCACTGTGGAGCAAAACTGTGCAACAGTAAGTAACTAGGTAAGTTAAGCTATGTAGCTAATGTTTCCGTTTTACACAGTGTTGCTACACTAAAGTTACCTGTAGGTAAGTGTGGATACTCGTACACCTCATGCACCTAAAGTTCGTTTTTTTTAGCATTAGAAATAAGGTAAACAATCTTGATGTGTCTTTTAATTGAAAAACACATTTTAAAAATAAGTTATGGCAAATATGTAACAATTATAAATCTAATACGATCATTTATATTCTTCTGCTTTCATAAGTAATAGTTTTTGATTTTTAAAAAGCGTTTTTCAATTAAAATACATGTCAAGATCGCTTACCTTCTTGCAAGTTCTTTCTAATGCTAAAAAAAACGAACTAAAATAACTACAATTAGTAACTTGAGTCTACGTAAAAGACTTGAGTCATGAGTTGAGTTCATTGAGTCGTTACAATTGAAATGATCATTAAAGTCCGAATGACCAATTTGAGGCTCCGGCCCCGCGCCGCTCATCCATTTGATCCCGCCAACCGCCATCGATCACGATCCCCGGTACACCAGCCGGCCTAGCCAAGGTTACAATCGCTATCGCTTCGACATCGAAAAGCATTATGTCTCTCTATCACTCTTCCATATTAGCGCGACAGTGACAGTTGCGTTTCGATCGCTACGGAGCGTAAGCGATTGGCATCTTGACTACGCGGCCAGGTACCACTTACTTACCTACCTAATACTGGTTGTCGTAATTATTAATTATGTCAAATACATATTAGGATCGTTTGAAAAACGTTCGGTCAAGTAATGCGATCGACTGATAATAGTTATTAGTTTTACAAGGGGCAAAGTTGTTGTTTAACTCCTCAGCACTGTACTCGCGAAAGATTCCAAATTTGAGCATTAAAACTATCAAATGTCCTTCCCCGGGCCTCAAACTATCTCCATTATCTCTATACCAAATATAGGTTTTTTTTTAATCAGTTAATCGGTTTATGCGTAAAAAGGTAGCAGACAGGAAGGCATAGTTACTTTGTGTATCACTATCACTACACCTTATAAAACAAAGTCCCCTGGTGCATCTATCTGTTTGTGTGTATGTATGTTCGCGATAAACTCCAAAACTACTGAACGGATTTTCATGCGGTTATTTCCTAGACCTAGACCAAGAAGTGCAAGGTGTTATTTTAAACGTCAAACTTCTATGAAATTATGACGTTTATACAACACTTGCACTGTGTGGGCTATCAAAATCCGCTGCAGATTTTTCTTGGTCGAACTCTATCAAAAGTGATGCTTGAGGAAGGTTTAGTTGTATAATATGTTAAGGTTTTATGTAACCCGTGCGAAGTCGGGACGGGTCGTTAGTTTATAATATTAGTAGGGATTTAGTGCTCTGCCTTTAAAGGCTCCTCTTCACGTTGGGCCAACGCCAACGCCAACGAGGGACGCAGCCATGCGGTAGAATGAGATAGCAATATCACTTGCTCCCTCTAACGCATAAATGCAAAATGAGTCCCTCGTTGGCGTTGGCGTTGGCCCATCGTGAAGAGGAGCCTTAAGAATAACCCCGTATTATTAAGCGGAGGCTAAACGCTGCGAGCAGACTGTCTCACCTCGCACGTCGCGTCGTGTAGATGGGATGGCGCAATTTATAGAGCAATTCATCACGGCTCTTAGGAGCATACTCCACTGCGAGTACGTCTGCTGTGGAGACGTTTCCTTATATTTATATACGGTTTACTGCGTGGGAGGAACTAGAATTACCTAAATAGTTAGGTTGGGATATATTATAACTATGACTGCCAAAATTACTATTGTTAGTTAGGTACTTTTAAAATTGATGATTGGAGCAATTTGTGGAGCACTCTTAGGAGCATATTCCAGAGTACGGATGCTGAATGGAAATATTTCCTGATATTTAGGTCTTGTCATGTACTTCAGCTGTCCAAAACAAATTATTTTTGCTACCTACATTATTCTAATTTACCTGAGGTCTAAATTATCAAAATTTATTTATAAATGCTAAACTAGTCAATTCGTATTACCGCTCGTAATTTCAAAGTCTAATTACAAAACGATTTCAATGCATATATATTGCAGCATTTTATATAATTGCTTATTTATTCACCTAGGTAAACTAGAAATTATGATAAATTTCAATAAAATCAGTTGGTGCATTTTGGGAAAATATACATTTTCGTAATCGAGGTACATTGAACTTACGTTACGCTATACTATATTAGGGTCGAGTTCGCAAACATCTTTACAATTTAACTTTCCAAAAATATATTATTTAGGTAGGTACACGATATTATTGTCATATCTTAGAGGCGTGTCAATATATTTTAAATTAGCTTGTAATGATGATTACGATTCATAAGAGCTTGTTGCTATGAATAAAGTATATTTTGAATTTGAATTTGATGCTTGTTAACTGAACGTATGAGCTGAAATTGTGAACTACACCACTAAATAAATTGAAACAGTATTACATAAAAGCTCGCTTCATGGAAAATCGAATTAATGATACCACAAATCGGCAAGCGTAGCCTCAAAGCAAGTGGCATACTTGCTCATTGTTTAGGCCAAATGTACGAGTATCGTGCGTGTAGTAAGCCGCATCACTCGCCATTATTTCAGTTGGGAGCACTTAAAACCCTGGTTCCGTTAACAATTCAATTCAAGAACGCAAAGCCGTGCTCACAAACACGTGTAAATAAACGGAACGTGGAGTGGAGACTGATTTAATCATTTACTCTTTGAAAATATGATGCCGTATCGATCTCTGGGTTGCCTTTTATAAAATTATCTTCTTCTTCCTCAGCGAGTATGCGCCCATGTTGGGCATCATCATCATCATCATTTCAGCCTATATACGTCCCACTGCTGAGCACAGGCCTCCTCTCACGCGCGAGAGGGCTTGGGCTATAGTCCCCACGCTAGCCCAATGCGGATTGGGCTGTTGGGCATATGCCTCTCCAAATGTCCTCCAAGCAGCCCGATTTGCTGCTTCTCTCCTCCAGAGTGGGCCTGCAATCTTTTTAATATCATCCTCCCATCTTGTTGGAGGTCTATGATCTGGTCTTTTTGAACGAGGCCTCCACGCAAAATCATATTACCTACCTTACAACATACTTAGTCACAATGATTGAAAATTATTTTTGTTTTACAAAAACAACGGCTTTATTAATACATACATAGAGTGATTTTGTTACGTCTGTGCATAGTGTGCATAGTACTTTGAGAACCGAATACCATGATATGTCGGTCATAATACTGAACAACTTTAACTATTTGCTTTGGAGCCAATTCCGAAATCCCAAAGAAGTCTGCAGTATCATTAGAATAGAATTACGCGAATCATAATATATGCCAGTGTTTTATAATTATAAGGAACAGCAGATATCGTTTTCGCGATTTTAGGGTTAGTCAACCCTAAAATCGCGAAAGTTGCCATGAAATAGTAGGTTAATTAAATAACTTTTAAAACTATGTCCAGCAGTAGACGTCCTCGGGATGATATGATGAACTTTTATAAATACAGTCTGTTTATCGTAATCTAAATCTAATTACTATTTCAATGTCAAGTCACCGGTGGCTTGAATTCGCTACAGGCATTAGATAATATCTATATTTGTCATATTATGACAAAAAAGGCTTAGTATTAAGTTATAGTAAAAAAGATAGGTAAGTTTTTTGCTACATACCATAAGGCTAAGCGATTGTTGAGTCTATTCAGGGTCCTAGCATGGTTGATCAATATACTGACGCTATGGAATGTCCAATTTAGCTAGAACCAAAAATGGCATAACAATCACGGATCGTTGCTATGAGGTAAACTATAGACACTAGACAGTGATAGCAAGGTGTTATTTTGCATGTTTAATTGTTCAGATATTTTTGGCAACTGATCTATATTGCAATGTACTTGTAAATAATAATTTTTTGAATCATGCCGGTGCTTGTTTTGTGTAAAAAGGTAAAATAATCATTTCTGTATTTTCGCGCTTTTTTGTAACCAATGAAATAAAAAGCCTACCAAACAGTTATCGCAAAAACAAAAATCGAACAACATTTTCGTATAAAACTATTTATTTACATTTAATTGGGTAAAAGGTTTGCGCTGTTATGCAAACAAAAGCGAAACAAAATAATAATCATCATCATCATTTCAGCCTATATACGTCCCACTGCTGAGCACGGGCCTCCTCTCATGCGCGATAGGGCTTGGGCTATAGTCCCCACGCTAGCTCAATGCGGATTGGGAAACAAAATAATACAATAAGACAAAAAGCGGGATTAACTTTAGTTTCAAAAAAATCTTAATGTTGATTTGCTATTATTTGGACGCTCTTCATAAATTATAAATATAATGCTCACTAGATAAAACCTTTATAATAAGTTTTAAGCGTGCTTTGCGAAAACGTATTTCTAATAAAATTTAAGATTAATTAGTATTCAGTTTTAAGCGAGCTTTAAGCTTATTTTACTATACCACTAACCTTATATCAACCTTGATTACCTTTTGTATTGTTATCACGGTCGATATAAGTCTAGAGAAAGTAACCGTGAATCATTCAAAACTGTTATTTTACCATCCCTCCCATACAACTTATTTTTTAGTAAGTCAGGAAACTAATGTATAAAGTGAGCCCTCTAAGCTAACCTATATATTTTCACCACACTAGCTGGAAAGGCTCTCTTGATTGTTCAAAAACTGATGAAAAGTTGCATTTTATCCAAAGTGGGGCAAAGTAATCTGATGCAAATTTTCTTCTCCCCCTCACCCTCACCGCGTGCCTTAAAACCCTCGCAACGCTCAAGATTCCACTTTTCGAACCACTCGCTACGCTCGTGGTTCAATTATGGAATCTTCTCCATAGATTATTTTGGTTGCTCGGGTGTCGAAATAGCACTGGAGCGGATTAACAACAACTTTTCCACAAAAAACTTTTGTAAAACAAATAACTATTCTTTGCCTCGAGTGATTGCTGCGAGTAATGTATTTATTAAATACAATTATGTTTACACGGCATTGCAGTAATATGGAATAAAAGAAAATGTCGGTATTAAACAGAACATTCTATCATTACAGCATTATCTCGGTGAAAAGTAAAAACGTCAAATAAACCCGAACCAGTTTGCTCCAGTTTGCGACAATGTGCGCGCCGACACTCCCAGTTTTTTGTATTTTTAACTGGCGACGAGCTAGTTTAGTTGAATGTTCATTTAGATTCCTCTGCGCCATCGGGAGCATGAATAAAACATCCCGACCATAGAAGAAGACTTTAAATGGAATAGAAGTTTATTTTCCTTTTATTGTAATGAATAATTTGGTTTCGAATTGCAGTATCTGAATAGACTTTTCCAACTAAGCGTGACAACACTATATTCGCTAACGTTTGCGTAACTTACTTTCTCTCTTTCTCGCTCGCACTAGTTGCACTTTGATATGCGAGTACGGGCGAGATGCATAGAACATGTCAATACACACTCGCGAATATGTCAATGTCAAACTGGTGGCTGCCGTAAAGGATCACAAAATCATCAAGCATTACTTAGTTAAGACGAAACAGGAGCTGATTTTAAATATTTTAGATAAATATACCCGTCTCGCTAACGGAAGCGGCTCCTAAAACTAGTGCGATAAGGACAAGGCAAAAAATCCTGCGTAAAAATCTCAAAAATCGAGGGTTTCGTACTTGACTGATTCCTCCTCCAAAATTTAACCAATCGTAACCAAACTTGAAAATCTAAATGATTATATTGATTATGAAATTATCTGTGTCGGACCGTTTTGCTTTTTTGGCTAATTGATATCAGTTTTGAATACTACGCCTCTCATTGCGACATAGTCAATTAGGTCATTTTGGCCATTTTTGAAGGGCTAGAGCCTTAAAAAACAAAAATATGAAATAAAGCAAAACGGTCCGACACAGATATTGACAATATTAATCTGTATTGAAAAAATCATTGCTCTAGCATCAAAACCCACGGAGGAAATAGTCGAGTACGTTTTTATTGAGAAATGACCACTCCTGTTGGCTCTTAAAAGTCACAATACAAAACCTAGCTGCCGCCATACAATAAAATGCTTTCTCATTTTAAAACAACATTCTGAAATACGTACCTTGACATGAAATTTTACATGGACATTCAAGTAGGTACCTAATCTCGTGTTAGGCGTAGATCTCGATCTGGTAACGAGTGATATTACATTACAAATTGTATACAAAGTGACCTAGTTTAATTACTATTGACTATCTACTAAGGATATAACTCGAATCCCGCTCAAAATATGGAAGATAAACGGATGGGATTTACATTTACCAAATCAAACAGAATATGACTGTATTTTACGTTTATTTTACTGGAGCATTATATTTGCTCACAGCAATTTTTTGGCCTGAATTTTTGTTACCTAACTTTTACAGTTATTACACTCGTTAATAAAATCGTTATAAGAGGATTTATAATAGAATAAAAGATTCTAAATCAGAATTAATGGATAAAAAGTCTCTTTGGATACAAACAGTGAGTGTTTCATAGTTAACCGTATTCGGATCTCGTATGTGGCGTAGATATTATCTCGTGTTAGACGTAGATCTCGATCTGGTAGTTGAGTCCGGAGCCGCGCTTGGACATCAGTCGGATATTGGCGTACGAGAATTGGAAGAGAAACGGATGGGATTTACAGTATTTATGAATACAAACAGAATACAACTGTGTGTTTTATGTTTATTTTAATGGAGAATTTGGCCTACATTTTTGTTTCCTTTTACACTCGTTAATAAAATCGTTATAAGGATTTTTAATAGAATAAAAGATTCTAAATCAGAATTAATGGATAAAAAGTCTCTTTGAATACAAACAGTGAGTGTTTCGTAGTTAACCGTATTCGGATCTCGTATGTGGCGTAGATATTATCTCGTGTTAGACGTAGATCTCGATCTGGTAGTTGAGTCCGGAGCCGCGCTTGGACTTCAGTCGGATATTGGCGTACGAGAATTGGAAGAGAAACGGATGGGATTTACAGTATTTACGAATACAAACAGAATATAACTGTGTGTTTTACGTTTATTTTAATGGAGAATTTGGCCTAAATTTTTGTTTCCTTTTACACTCGTTAATAAAATCGTTATAAGGATTTTTAATTGAATAAAAGATTCTAAATCAGAATTAATGGATAAAAAGTCTCTTTGGATACAAACAAGTCTATGAGTGTTTCATAGTTGACCGTGTAAGGATCTCGTGTGTGCCGTAGATATCTCGTGTTAGACGTAGATCTCGATCTGGTAGTTGAGTCCGGAGCCGCGCTCGGACTTGAGTCGGATGTTGGCATACGAGAAGCCGACGCCACCCGCCGTCACGCTGGGTATCGCCTCCGTGTGGTCAAGGTCGCGAGCGATGATACCCTGGAATCAATATATTAATCTAATTAAATAATTAATTGATTATATTTATTAATTAGATGACGAAGCTTGCGCTGTGGATCTAAAGGTACCTGTGCTGTTATTATTATGTTTTTTTGGGTCAATAAATTATTTTTTATAAGATTAAATAATTAGTTTTACTACTCGCGCAAGTCATTTAGATTAAAATATTTTAATATTTAGATATAATTAAGTTATATTTGTATGATTTTATGTACCATTAACCTTTTGTATAAATACTATAAATAAATTATTTTGCATTATTAATAATCTTTTATTTACATTTTTGGGAACAACTCAAATTCTTTTATCAAACATTTTTTCATATTATAACTATTACAAAAAAAAACATATAAACTGAAAACTGGCGGCAGTCTGCACCGTGCAGTCTACATGGCTAATGATGGCCGCACAAAATGGAGACAAAAAGCGAACCTCAGCAATGAGGGAAGGAGAAAGAAGACTTCAAATACTAAATCCCGATTTCCCAAAAAAAAAGCCATTTAAATCATTTATAGCCACATAGGGGCCCGATTCGGATTTTGAAATAGACACCTATTAGACATCATTTAGATATCACCAGGATACGATAACGATATGTTTAAGTTCTACGACTCTGGATATACTCTTGAACGATTTCCACAGGATATGACTTAGAAATCCAATTCACATCTAATAGATATCACTCTATCTAACGTAAAAGTGACATTGGTTGCCCGAATTGCGCTGCAAAAGAGAACTAGTTGATATCTAAACTATAACGTATCTTTAGTACGTGTCGTCTCTTGTGAATATCTTGAAGTTCGAATACGGCAGTAGAGCATTGAGATCTCAAGACAATTACAACGAGACTAAATACGTAGGTACGTTTATAATACAGCATTTATCTGTATTCATTTTTGTTTTTAGGCTATGTTATATTTTAGTAATATATAAAAAAGTAATATATTGATATAAAATATATGTACGTTTTACGGGAATGGAGGGGAAGGGTGAGGTAGCATATTGAATTATTGACTTTAACGTCATTATAAATTACGAATAAAGACTTTTTTTACAAAGTACATATTCACAATGACATTTCGAGGTGTGAACTCCACGTGATAACGATAAATAGAACACGAACCCATTATTAATATTTTAACCGCTCAATAACCAATAAACGAGACCACAAAAGATAATCATTATTTAAAATACGACGACCTCATTTCAATGTAAACGTTGTTATAACTATTAATGGGAACCTAAAACTGCCTGCTTGAATATAATGACGGTGTTTTATCTTTCAATTATTAATTTACCACTTTTTGTATTAGTTTTATACTGTTGTTGCCACTGTGGGTAGGTAATCAACATTTTCACGTGTTTTGCAGATATGAAAACACAGATATACACAGATGTACACGAAAATTATCAAAACTTAAGTACAAATATAAAATTGGATCCTTTTAGTCGTCTAATCTAATGTATTGTACTCGTATCTCATTGAAGTCATAAACCGAATGTATGAATTTTTAGTGTAAATGCCTTTTGCACGATTTTAGAAACAAAAGTCTTCACTTCAAAACGACCAGGGGGGCGATTTTCGATCGCTCGATTTCGTCACTCGAACATCGGTGCAAAACGGCGAAATGCTAATTTTTGAAATACAAGACCCCCAGTTACCTAAGATACGAACTTCTAATACTGCAACAGATTAGAAATCATAAATATGTATATTTAAAATGTGAGTCAAACTAAAAAAAAAAATATGTTCGTACTCGTAAGAGTAATTCACTGAACCAGGGTAAATACTTCCCAGTTCACGGAACTGATAAATTGATAATGTATAACAAGATCACAGTTTCACGAAATAAATTGAATTTTATCCGCATTAATTATTTTCAAGCAATCGTTACCTACGGTTTTCCGATCATTCAATTTAATCATAAAGGAATTCCGAAATGGTGAAAAATATTTATTGTACGTCAATCAAGTGTATCAGATCTCGGGCGTCGTTAAAATACGAGTCCAGACAAAACAAGATTTGTAGCTGAAATGAAGATAAGGAATAAATGATTTTTGCTTTAGAAACAGAGCAGCGCAATCAATTTGCTTTGGTAAATAGTGCATTCAGATTGTACTTTGAATTTCTTCGCAGATGTAAAGAAATGTAGGTATTCTTACGTTTTCATGATAAGGAACTGATCAATTTTTAATTTTTTTTTGAAAGATTTTTTGGCTGTATAGGTAGGGCACGATCGAGGTTTTGACACATTTTTGTTTTTCTTTCTTACCTACTATATATCCTACTAGGCAAAAATATGGATACCTGGTGGCTGAAATCAATATTTTAATTTTTTTTTCATTCGAACCCACGATTTGAAACCGCCATGCACAGACATACGAAAGATTAAGAATGGTAAATATTAAATTATATTTTGATACATAATTACATTTTTCTTTTTTGTAAAAATAATATATCTTCAGAAAAACACGTCTTTTGCATTTTATCGATCGTATATAATCGCTATCTTCGTATATAAAGTTCCAATCACAATTGATATGTATTTCATGTTGAAAGTAAGCATAGGTACAGTCAGCTGAAGAGAAAAGGTACCACCGCTACATAGAGAAGTTTGTATGCAGGGGTGGTACCTTTTCTCTGCAGCTGACTGTACTTATACTCATACTCATAATCTACTCATAATATAAAAATAACACTGTTCATATATTTATAGGTACTATGTATTGTATTTACTGTTGCTTTGTGTATGACGGTGTAACTACTAACATAATTATCATCACAAAAAGTTACATAAACGCGTATAATAAACAGGAAACCACCTACCCCTAATGTAGGCCATGTAGGGGAGTTACCTATTCAACAATCGAGGTGCGTCAGAACCTTATCTATGTATTGTCATAGTTATTATTATATATAAACTAAATAGGCCTGTAGTCTTATTTACTTTTAGGGTTCCTTAGATTGGCAAAAATGTGCTTCCGTCATATTTTGAACATAGTTGTTGGGTGGTACACCGCCAACGGCCTTTCTATAAAAAAAATATACAAGGACGTAGGTATAGTATAGGACTATATGTATGTGTGTATGGTGGAAAGGAGGCCATTTTGGAAGTATTTACTTACTCATAATTATATTATTGTATGTAAGAACGAAACCCTCCAAGGCCTCCATTAAGTGTGGTGGAACGCGTATTGGGCCGGAATTTATCAGTAAATGATTGAGTCATAATAGGTACTAAATAGGCAGTCGGCAGTTAGCGTTGTTAAAGGTAATTAAAAAGTGAAGGAAACGGATTACTTTATATGTATGTACGAGTACCTACCTAAATTTTACACAACGTGACCCGATTTATAGGGCCTTATCTAACTGCTATCAAAGGTATGTACCTACATACGCGTTATTATTCGAATTATAACAAGACTATTTCTTATTTATAACTTAAGTACCTACTAATAGTTATCATGAACGTAGGTACTTACTACTTATTCATGACAGTAACAGCATGATATTGTTTGTAAGAAACATGTTGAAAATTATCAAGCTATGATAACCTAGTGTAGGCAGTATTTGTTAAATCTGAATGGTGACAAGAGATACGTAGGTACATGTCATTCAAAAAACGTAACATAAAGAAAAACATACGATTGAAATAAAAACTTAGCAAGCTACTAAACAACTGTAGGCGAATTATCTATGTTTGTATCAATAAAACAAAAAAAAAACAATAATAAATAAACAGATACCAACAGCTTTTAGTCGTTAAACTTAGGGTACTTAAACGTACCCCGCGTATTCTAAGCCAGCATTTTAGCCAGGTTTCTACCATCCTGGTAAAAACACAGAATATTCAACCACATTAAACCCACAAAACAAACAAAAATATACCTTAATTATCTGTTGTCCCGGATCAGAGAAAAACACCTCCTTAACTCTCTTCTTAAGCGGGATGGCATTATATTCAGCTTTCTCCTGCCACAGCAATCTGTTGTTAAAACTGGTGCCCACTATGAGATCCTTGCTTTCCACGTAAATGGCCGACAGGGCGACTACAAAAACTACTAAGGCGATCTTCATTATGAATAGTTAATGTTTATAAATTATAAATTAACTGGTAGCTTCGCTGGTCAGCGCCGGACTGGCTTGGTATCGCAACCCGCTTGCCCTGCCCTGTTTACATTCGTGCGTATATACTACCATTGTTAATGACCATGTTTAAACCTTATCACGAAGAAATAAGGTTGGCCGATAGTCAATGCTGTCAGTACTAAGAAGTGAGTAACAGGAAAAACTTATTGGCTGTGAATTGGATAAATTGTGTGAGTCGAAGAACAATGAGCACCGGGGCTAAGTGTATGCGGTCATTTCTCATTAATAAGGACATCTGCGTAGATGTATTTACTTGTTGTGATGTGACATGTGAATCACATTTGCCGTAGGTTCAACATTTACATAAGAAATGCTTTGAATAGGTACATTGTGCTAAACTGTTTTTATAGCCTAGATACTAAAATAGCAGTTCGATTAGCCATTTATTACGCAGTCATCCAGCTTTTGTACAGTACCTATTTTGTACTCAAGGTTGAGGTGAGCGGAAGTGTATTATCGTATTAGTGTCAAAATTATCGTAATGATAAAAAAATATCGTACTCTTTAAACCCTAAAATTTGAACATTTTAGGAGGAGGAGCGTTGTTTCAAACGGTTTATAGGAAATTTTGAAAATGTTGATGCCTTGGGAGCCCAACACCCAAAAGTGACAATGGCCGAGACGTTATCAACATATCATGTTATTAAACTTATTATGTTAGGTACTTACTTGCTCAAAAGTTCTTAATTTGGTTAATTTGGTAGGATACGAGTACATACCTACTTCTTTTAATTAAATTATATCTAAGTTTCATGAGTCCATCCAGGGTTAGCCACTAACTTGGACCGGTTAAACCCAGAGTCACCAGTACAATTTAACCCTGTATTAACAGTTAACTTCGAGTTAAGGATGACTCGCGCTGGACCGAGCCGGGGCCGGGCCGGAGCTTCTGGCGCTTCGTTTTCCATGGAAAGCACCACGTGATCACCGATCAGCCGTCATAGAAAATGACATGTCGGACGCCTCGGCCCGGGCCCAGCTCGGTCTAGCGAGAGACATCCTTTAGTGGCTAACTCTGGATGGTACAAGTGGCCCTTAGTTTATACATGTCATACGCTGCGTACAGTGTCAAGTTGTACATATATTTTAAATCTAGCGTTGCCATACAATAAGACCCTGTAGGTAGATTAGGCAGCGTACGGCGTAAACCCAAGATCCTTGCTATTAATGTTAATGGCCGGAAGGTCACTATAATCCTATGTGAGAGTTAATACAGCATTTAAAAAATATTTTAAATTATAACCTAGAAATATTCGGAATAAATATTGCGCAAGGTTATCTCGTGGTCATCGCATGGCCTGACCTCGTATAACTCAATATTAGCACTGTTTCGATTATAGACCTTGTTGTTATGATATAAGGTTGACATTTGAATGAGTGAGGTGTAGTTGTAATGCTTAGCGCGACAGAAACGGTGCAGTGATCTCAGTCTAACATCATCATCATAGACATCATAGTAATGCTAAACACACAGATTACGTAATAATAGCAGATATGGCATTAGCACAATTGAAGGAATTTAAACGTCACTATGAAATATGTCGAATTGTCGAATCGATTTTTATATGGGTTTTTTTAAAAACTGAATATTGAAATAATAGAAATAATGGACTGAGAACATGTAAACTTAATAAAATACAAAATAACACATAGATTTAGATCTAGTCAAAACAGTATTTTTATTAATTTACCCGTTACAAAATATGCAGTTAAAATCATGAATATACATAGAAGTACCTACACATATCCAGGCTAAGACAATTAAGTATCTAACTTAATTATTTTAGAAACTGCCTATTTTTAATTAACTCTTTAAAGCTTAGGAGGCCTCCTCGGCGCACAAATTATTGTCAAATTTTGTTTCGAGCGATCTCATTGTCATTTTCAGCGTGTCTATTTCTTAACCTATGTAATCTTTTCCTGCGGTCCAGCCTACAAACCTGCCACCTGTTGCAGACTCTATCACCTTCACACACGGTCTATTTTGGTTTGAAGCTCATCAAGTATGATGTCTTTGTGCGACATCGCCCCATATAAGTGTGCGGTATCCTTGACTCCTTTGACATAATTTATAATGGTATTTTTTCCTGTCCTCAGTACAAGGTCAAGTGCATACTTCGGAAGTAGAAGTATAAATCGATGGATTGTGTCGCAATTTACTTTATGATGGTTGTACCAGTTTTTAATAAGGATTAGGTATAGGTACCTCTCGCGTCGAATGATGTTCATTTTTAAGGACCTCAAATCAAAAACGTCCGTTTTAACTTTGGACGCATAGATTGACGAATCCAGCAACATAAAAACTAGTTTGATGTATTCAAAAGGTACCGAAATATACAATACAGTACGAAGCGGTCCCCCTTTTTAAATAATCACGATTAATTAGCAGTGGCGCTAGTGTGCAGGTTGATGGGCTCTTTAACCAGTGAAAACACGTTTTTGCCAAGGCGAAACGGAAAACTAGTTTTAACTAGGGAAAACGCGTTTTCACTAGAAATGGGTTTTTACGGTAACATATAGGTACAATAAATTAAAATTAAATTGTCGACATCGTGCAATTATGACATCCTATTAGTTCAAGCGTTCATGGGCTTTTCTAAACTATTATAGTATTTTATGCAACAGTTTTATAAGAGGGGTCAAAAAATGTGAGTGGCGTGGGTAACAATGTGAGCCGAAGGCGAACATTGTTAATAAATACGCCATGAGCATTTTTTGACTACTTATACAACGTTGCATACAATGCTTTTTCTATGAGTAGGCGATATTAAATAAAATACAAAAATTTATAAACAAAATTTTATTTATGAAAATGTCAATTTCAATTTTGGATAGTAGGTATAAGGTAGGTATTACTATATGTATGTAACTTTTGCCTGCGACAAGCACCCATAATATCAAATATTACTGCAACCTGTAACAAGAAAAAGGATAATTAGATAATATTCAAGTTTCAATGCAAAAATATAAAATGTACCTACATAAATATAGCTTGTTGTACTGTGTACTCTAAATCAATAATTTTTATAACATATACCAACCTTGCTTAAAAGATAGATCTGATCCGGTGCTTCCAATCAGTCTTTGAAAATACACCAATAAGACGTTTTCAGAGAACGACGAAGTTTTATGCTCCAATCTCCACGCCATGAACTTCTCATAAGATTTTGTCGTATAGGTGCTGCGACTTAGTACTTCTTAGGCAACAAATTTTCGGTCGCTGATTGTGCTGCAGCATATATTTCTTCAGGTGTAGAAACGATGTTGTCCTCTTCGTCCATTTTCAACGCTTTTTATGAACGCAAAACAAATAATAACGCAGAGTACTCAAACAACAAGAAATTACCGGGAAAGGCGGGAAACGTAAAAACAAACGAGTAATGTCTATGGTTATGTTTTTTTTAAAAGCCGTTACACACTACCGCACCGCACCAGGGTCGTGGTGCTGTAGGGTATAAGTGTGTTACAGGCCTTAGAAGTCCACCTTAAAATAGTGATGATATGGTTATATGGTATATTTTTGAAAAAAATATTTTTTTATTATGTTGGTAGCAATGAACTCAGTACAAATTTGATTTTTTTTAAATAAAAACCGTATGCATATATTCGTTTGTCACGTTGGTAGCAATGTATCGGTATGTGGCACCGTGTCGTAATGTCTCTAAAACGACACAAGTGCTTTTTTGGGCAATAGACTATAGACTTTTAAGGAGTATTAATAATGTATGCCCTTATATGTTCGTTCGTGACTATGTAAATGACAGATAAAAGTACACGAGTAGAAAAAAAGAGTTATAACTGTTATAAGTAAATTAACTTCTGTCTGCGGCTCCGTCTCCGTGGAATGATGATGATGATTGAAAAAAACCATAGTGGCTAGTGACCCTGCTTGTGAAGCCAATGGCCCTGGGTTCGAATCCCGGTAAGGGTATTTATTTGTGTGATTAGAGTCAGACCGTGAAAAGTCTGCAGCGATTTTGATAGCCCACGCAGTGCAAGTGTCATTTTAAACGTCAAACTTCTATGAAATTATGACGCATAAATAAATAACACTTACACTGCGTGGACTATCAAATCCGCTGCAGACTTTTCTAGGTGCGACTCTAACACAGATCATGAGTCATGGGTGTTTTCCATGTATTTAAGTATTTATATATAGGTATATCGTTGTCAAAGTATCTACAACACAAGCCTTATTGAGCTTACTGTGAGACTTAGTCCATTTGTGTAATAATGTCCTATCCATAATATTTATTTATTTTCTTACCCATAGTTTGTAAGGACAAACCCCGGGCCTCAAACTATTCCCGTATCAAATTTCATCTAAATCGGTTCAGCGGTTTAAAAATGAAGGAGTAATAGACAGACAGATATATGTATAGAAAGAGTTACTTTCGCATTTATAAAATTAAGTAGGCATAGTTACACGTTACTAAGAAATCATAAGAATAGTAATATGTAGTAAGTATCAGTACTAGGTATTCTACTCTTACTCGTATTGTTGTTATTAAGATACGTAGCTCCAAAGACAAATATTACATTTCTAGGAGGTAAGGTCATGTTGGGTTATCGGATAATGAGTATTCCTTTCCTTTTAAACAATACACGTTAAAGGGCATTTCTATTTAAAGTTGTACCAAAAATTGTTGTGTTATAATTGGGAATTTTTATATTATTTCTACTCAGAATCACGAGTTTTTTCCATTTTTACTGAGAAAAAAAGTGTCCCCAAAATTTTTGGTCCATTTGGTTACGGTTTTCAATACAAACTCTATGACCGTAACAAAACAGACAACAAAAAATTTGTATGAAATTTTGAGGACACTTTTTTTCTCGTATTAGGATCGAAAGAGCTCGTAATTCTGAGTAAGACTGAATAATATAAAAATTACAAAATCTAAAATGCAAGTTGAGGGTACAACTTTAGGCACTGGTCCCACCGCGAGCTAGTAAGCTATGAGCTATCGGCTATAAACACGAACAAAAGATAAGCACTCCCGTGTAAATAAAAGAGACGGCGATATTTATAGCTCACCGCTGGGCGAGTACCTAACTATCTTTTGTTCGTGTTTATAGCCGATAGCTCATAGCTTACTAGCTCGCGGTGGGACCAGTGCCTTAAATAGAAATGCCCTTAAACATAAATTAAGACGACCGTTTGTAATGAGAATTAACACAAAAACGAAGGAGGAAAATGTTCCTCCCTGTAGGTATATGAATATGACTTACAGAAAATATTTGGAGCTGCTTTCGTTAGATTTATTTTTTATTTTTTTATCATCTTTAGAGTTTCAAAAAAACAAAGTCCATTCAAATTATTAAAAGTTCCTTACTAAACGACGCTTAGATGAGCAAGAACTTAGATTAACAAGACTACGAAGGTTAACTGCATCCAAAGATTTGATCAGATACCCCAATCTCCCCATATGTGTACAGTCGACGTCAAAGATATGTTTACACTTTTGCACCTTACTCCCTTGTAATAAAGTGAAAAATCTAAACATATCTTTGATGTCGACTGTACCTATTATAATATGTGGGCAATATGTTTGCTGTAGTATGCGTGACCGCTGAAGAAAGTACGCCGTTTCCTTCCAGTACACACCCCGCGGCCCGGCAGATGTAGGGCCCGATTCGGATTTTGAAATAGACATCTATTATATATCTTTTAGTCATCACTTAGATACGATAACGATATGTTTAAGATCTAACCTGTCAAATTTGACATTTGCGCGATTCTGAAGATACTCTTGAACGTTTTCCACTGGATATGACTGAGATCCAATTCACATCTAATAGATATCTTACTCGTAAAACGTAAAAGTGACATTGGTTGCCCGAATTGCGCTGCAAAAGAGAACTAGTTGATATCTAAACTATAACGTATCTAAAATGGATCTAGTACGTGTCGTCTCTTGTGAATATCTTGAAGTTAGAATACGGCAGTCAGTATCCTACATCCGATATCGGATCGGACAATGTGAAAACGCTCTTATAGCTTGGCAAAAAAGAGTAGAAATTAAAAAGTGGCAACACTGTAGTGTCGTCCCGTTTTCTTATATAAATTGGTTTGAAAGGGACGACACTATAGTGTTGCCACTTTTTAATTTTGCCAACCTGTAGCAAGGCGCAATGCCAATATTAGTCAATCAGTTGTTGGCTCAAACGAGTTCAAAGAATTTTTTCATAAAGGGGCTTTTGGAGATGACAAATCGACGTGAGTGGGCTCCGTTTCCCAGAAAACTCAATTTACGAGTATATAATAGTTTCACGTATTTGAAAGCACAGCTACCTCTATCTACCTACGCCTAGTATATTTTTGCGAGCAATTACAACAGCCAATGTCGTTCAGTCAGATATTACTTAACTTATTGGTACTTTAAAATGTATAAGGTGCATTGAGGAGGTGGAACTTCTGCTTTAATTTTGCGCACTACATTTTGAAGGTACGGTTGTAGATGTAGATGTAGTGTAGGGACGCCCGGCCGGAAGCAGGCGGGCTGTCGATCGCTTGTCGCGTTCATTCAGCCCGGTTCCCTGGAGTTGGAGCTGCAGGTTACTGTCCCGGCGGCATTCCCACACTATTCTCCTCAAATCTTCTTGTTTTCCTGCATAACAGAAGGACATCTTTGAATTCGACGTCCTTTAGTTCGTTTTCTTCTAGTGTGTCTCTACCGAATGTATTATATCGCGGTGCCGCGGTACGGTTATTCGGAGAGTAAATTTCAAAATTACAAATAGGTATTTTGTTTATTACTGAACAAGAAACATAACAGTGTTACATTAATTTATGCTGACTCCCACACCATTCACTTCATACTTTGATTTGATTATGATTACTGTTTCTATAGTAGAAAATGCTTGTAGTTTAGTATAAGAATATATTGTTATTTTCAGCATTACCTACCCCGTTTTCAAAGTTACCCCAATACACCTTAGTGATTATGCGACTTACCTTTACACACACTACGAGCCACTGTAAGTTTATGACTCAACACGTACATGCAAGATTTATTGTCGTAGATAAAAGCAAACATATTACAATACCTACGAAACTATTACACTGACGCCGAGCGTATTGTGCCGGGAAACGTATAAGTGAAATGATTCCGCTTCTCACAGATTACGTAACAACATCTCAGAAACGCCACCGGCTTTTTGTATTTAAGACTATTATGTACTGACGGACTTTATTGGAACGAAAAACTAATTCCATGTATTTTTTTTTTCAAAACTTATAACTGTTATAATAATAAAAGAACGAAAAAATTAAACGAACGGAACATAACCTGTGGTTAATATGCCTTCATATGTAGAATTGCGAAAAAAAAATCTATAATGTTACCTGAACCTTGAAGAGAAACGGTTACGTTACGTTTGTATGGAGCAGCGGTCACGTGTCGTCGTTCCCTTTCCTCTTAAGCACACAAACATGTGTCAGGCATTATACGACTGCAGGGGACAATCGAGTGCGCCGACTTCTGGCCGAAAGGTGTCGTGTTTCGGAGGTTCCGGGGCAAACTGCCGAATCCGACACAAGAGCAGCCACGCCGTTTTGTCGTCTAAATAGTGTTTAGTTTTAAGTTTATAAAATACATATGTATGTTAGTCTGTAAGGTATTTGTAATAAAGGCCTTGTTGCCCGAATTAAATATCTAAATAAATAAAATAAAATTATAGTGTAGCAGGTAGCAGGTTGGGAACATTACTTTTACAACTGCAAAGCTGGCGCAGAAAGGTTCTGGCCGCGAAATGGAGGATGCAGCCAAACTAGCTACCGACGAGTTAGACCGAGCGTAGATACTTATTGTCCCGGAAAAGTATTTAGTGGAATGATTCCACTTGTGTGAAATGATTACATAACTTCGTCATATGCCACTGCTTTCAGGTTTTATAGACAGAAAAGAGTTGTCAGGAATAGGTAAGTTTAAATAGGTATATATTGTTGATAGAGCCGATCATTGAGTATTGACCTCAAACTGAAGGAAATCGGGAAGAGAGCCCACAGTAAGGGGTGGTCCATTAATCACGTCATACTTTTATGACGTAGTCTAGTTTTTGATAGAGCGCAACAGTAAAACATACCAAAAACATGCTTGATATCATTTTCATATCTGAAATACACGAATAGTGTATAATCTGTGTCTGTATGCATAAAACGTAATGGCGGATTGCGGCCGTGCAGCTTCACGTACTATATTCGCAACTCCCTTGCAAATGTATTTGAGCCTTTTTATTCGACGGTTATTCATTTTTAGCACTTACACTTTTTGAATTCTTCCCTGCATGTGAGAAGCTGTAACATTGTAATGTAAGGTGCATGGGGTAACTTCGAAAGCGGGGTAATTTTGAAAATGGCAAGAAGATACTTTTGACGCGCTAATCCGCTATTTTGATGCTGAGTGTATGCGGTTTACCGTTGGTTGTACTATAAAAGTTTGTAAATAGCCAAACACATTCGGTCACGTTGTTATGACCCCATTCGTCAACTGGCGCGGTCTGTCCACGAGACATTTCACCTTTATGTCCCAGACAAGGATTACTTCCACTAGATTAGAATTAAAGTGCCCGTGGGGAAGCGGGAATAATTTTTATTAAATAAATATTGAAGACTACCGCTACGGACAGGACTCGAACGTACGATCGAAACATAAACAGAAAGGAAGCAGTGGAATGATTCGCACCGGAAACGTGCGAAGCATTACATTCCTTCCTTTATGTTTACACGCCTTTAGGAAGAAAGCCAATTAATACGGCTTTCTCGCATATTAATATATTTGATATGGATATAGGGTAATTTTTGCCAGTAAGTGGCCACGTATTAGTAACTGGCCGCCCTAGACTAAAAAAATGCATTAAATTCCCCTATAAACAGAATTCATTTTACTTAGTATAAGGTGGCTAGTTATTGAAGGCTGGCCAGTTATTGAAACCTTATACATATTAATATGAATTCTGTTTATAGATGAATAGAATTCATTTTTAGTTTAGGGTGGCCAGTTATTGGCCCCATGGCCAGTATTGGCAAAATACTCTACATACCTATTGCTCAGCCACACGTACCGTAATTTAAATACTAGATTCTTAAAAGATAATATTCACTTATTGTGTTCCCCATTGTCCATAATATTTAATAGTTGTATAGAAAAAGGTATTTTTCCTGACCTGTTAAAAAAAGCTAAAGTAATAACCATACACAAAAAAGGAAGTCGCTCTGAACTAAATAATTATAGACCAATATCCCTGTTATGTGTCGTCTCAAAAATACTAGAGAAATGCTTAGCTGAGAGATTAGAAAAACACTTGAAAAAACACAACATGTTAACTACACAGCAATATGGCTTTAGGAAAGGAAAAAATACTTCATATGCTGTAATCAATTTAGTAACGGAAGTAATGTTTAATCTAAATAAAGGTTATAAGTGTGGCGGAGTATTCTGTGATCTGACAAAAGCATTCGACTGTGTCGATCACAGGATACTTCTCGACAAACTAGAATATTACGGAGTTCGTGGCTCTGCTCTGAATCTCTTTGAGTCATATTTAACTAACCGCACTCAATATGTAGAAATATCGTATGTAGATTCTGATAGCGTAGCTCGTTCTGAAGAAGCTGTAGTAAAATACGGGGTCCCTCAGGGCTCGGTACTAGGTCCATTATTATTTCTAATTTTCATAAACGATTTACCCCAATCTCTTACCTATGGAACACCTTATCTATACGCTGATGATACCAGTGTCATTTTGAATGCGACCACTACCCATGAGTTCAAAGTAATGATCAAAAAATGCTGGGAAGAAATCGAAAATTGGTTTACTGTCAATGGCCTTAGAATCAATCATGAGAAAAGTTATTACACTATATTTCGACGTAGCCCTAAAAGTACCGACTTCGACTGTGATGTACCAATACAAAAGGCCGAATGTATTAAATTTTTAGGGGTAGAACTCGATCCTTATCTGAGATGGAACAACCAGATAGATTCCATATGCAAAAGGCTGGCTAGTGCATGTTACTCCTTAAAATCACTTTCGAAAGTAGCCGATGTAACTATACTTAAATCTGTATACTTTTCCTACTTCGAGAGTATTATCAGATATTGTATAGAAGTATGGGGTAACGGAACGAACATAAACTCTATACTACTCTTGCAAAAAAAGGCACTACGAATTATTGTGGGATCTAAACACATACCAGTCACTCATCGCAATATGTTTATAGACCACAAAATATTTACAATTACGGCATTGTATTTATATCGAATATGCGTTTATATGTATGTCAATCAAAATAATTATAGAAAGGCTGAAGAAACCCATCATTTTAATCTCAGAAACAAATCAAAAATTGTTCAAATTAAATCTAACTTTATCCATTTTAATAACAGCCTTAACAATATCGGAATTAAATTTTTTTATAAATTAAGTACCGACATAAAACAATGTAGTGACCTAAGAACATTTGACATAAAGGTAAGAGATTATTTCATAAATAGACCATTCTACACAATTGACGAATATTTTGCCAACGCACTTGATTAAAATTATTTTAGGAACTGTATTTGTAACTTCGTAGACTTTTTTATTTATTTTTACATCATAACTTGACATTTATACAACATCCGACATTATTTTATACTTTCATTTATATTTTTAGCTAGATTTAAGATATTATGACTGTAATGGGGGTTCTTTTTATGAGTGGGGGTTTTATTGTTAAATTAATTATTAAGTAATTGTAGTTGTAATTATTATATAGTTTGGACTGTAATTTGTAAGCTTTATGTGTGTATGTGTAGTTTTAAATTTATTTTATATCGATTTTAATTTTAATGTATTTTCAATGTTTTTCTAATTTTGTGCCAATTAAATTATAAACATAATTGAAATTGTAATGGATAATAATTAATGTAAATATTGTAAATAATTGTATATACCTACCTTGTACCTATAAAACTGTATTTGCATGTACATGTACTTAACGCAAATAAATAAATACAATACAATACAATACAATACCCAACCTAACTGCTTAATATACTTTCGGTAACCTACGTCAATGCTGATTTGTGTGACTTAACGAGGAATCTACGGGAAGAAATCTATCGTTTTAATACAAGTGGTATTTTATCAACAACATTTGCTTTACGGCCATATCAGTCTGCCATTTGTTCCAAATTGCCGTCTTGATGAGACTGTTTCAGTCGGTATTGTACTTGAGATAGGTTTTATATTGGTACCTACTCTCATTTACCAGATCATGAGCTAGGGGAGAGTGGGAAAGACGGAATGTGGGGGTTTTACGTGCACCGTCCACCCTGGCCCCTTTGTCAGCGTTTTTTGGTTTGTATCCTAGGAACTCATCAGGGTCCGTTTGGTTACATAATCTCAAGAATCGGCACTAGCACTAGTTTTAAGAAAGTTACTACCTACCTACCTAATACCTTCTAAACTTCCAACCCAAAAGGAGACTGGGTTGACCTATTTTTGATTAGTTCGGTTTCTTTTGAATGTTTTCATGCATAGAGGAGTGACGCAAAAATCAAATAACTAGGGGGAAAGTGGCATGAAAGAGTCAGGTTTTGAATAAAACCACTTGCATTATTTAGATCGTTTCGTACAGAATTTTGCAAAAAATGGGACAATTCATTAGGTAACTTGAATTTAAATTGTTGACTAAAATAAAAACCGTCGTTCAAAACCTAACCGTTGCAGCTGAGAGGGTAAATGTCGAGTCAACTTTCAAAGAGTGACATTCCATTTCCAACTGCAGCTGCAATACTGTTCATTTTCTATGGCAATTGACAATGACAGCGACGCGTTTCCATAGTAAAATGAACAGTATTGCAGCTGCAGTTGGAAATGGAATGTCACTCAAATAAGGCACGTGCAGTGGCGTCATTGTCATGCACATAACCAATGGTACAAATGTAATATATAAGTGAATCAAATATGTTCCAATCTAAAACTTCGCGGGCCCTGTCCATCCGCAAAAAGCTGAATAAATTTAAATGAAATCATCACAGTTTATTCAGACCGAGACGGCCAAACTAGGGTTGGTAAAAATTCGAGTCAGTATATTTCTTAAACGATATCGAGTATATATAAGCGCAATTTCACCGTATGTCTTAAAATGAAAACGTATCCGGGTATTTTCGTAACTCAAAGGAAACTTGCATACATTTTTATCGGGTCAAGTTTTGATATAGTATTTTCTCCATCCAGAAAGGAGCTCTTAAATCAGCCAACTCTTATCTATCTAAAAAAAATAGCCAAAATAATAATACAGACGACCTATTTGAAGACATCAATTCAATGTAATTAGATTAAGATAATGTACCTAATAACTATTCGTAAGTGCTTGTTCCTTAGGCCTACATGAATAAAGTATATTTCTGTGTCCCTAGTGAAAAAAGGTATAAGTCTCGGGCAGCGCAGTTGTAAATGGGTATAAGTTCCAAGTAACACCTGTGCCCTTTTACTCCTAAGCTGCGTGAGACTTGTATCCTTTTTCTCTAGGGCCACAGATTTTGACTTTGACTTTGTTATAAGAATGAGCTAAAAAAAGTTTATAGTCTTTTGAATCTGAGTCTTTTAATAAACTCAAAAGAACTGTGGAATACTTATAAAAATATTCCATCGATTCTGAATTTTCTGCTGACCGTGGACTGAAACACAAAAAAGTTTTAAAACGGAGTCGAGTCTACCCGATCTACCAAAATAAACAAAACAGTTCTAAAAACTTAGTCGAGTCTAAAACCGCGAACCATCAAATACTCGAGTCTGTATCAGCACTAGAAACGGGCGTTCAACCGACAAGAAAGCGCCTCAAGACTCATTTACAATTCCAATTAAGGACAATTCTCATTTACTTTTGTCCTGTAGAAATAACAAATCACGAGTTGCTAGTACCGACCCCGAAATATGATGGCCGCCGCCGCTGGGGTCGCTTTTTTTAAACACAGATATACAGGTCGATAAAATACCGCTTTCGGTTTCATTTTGTTTGTAAAGAACTTTTAATTCTACTTAAAATATTTCTTTAAATATTTGATAACTCATGTTCATCGAACCGATTTCAAAAAACAGTTAAAATGGTCAATGAAGAAATGAACACTGTAAGGCAATTTTACACATATCGACCTAGTCCCACAGTTAGCTCAGTAAGGCTTGTGTTGTAGGTACCTATATACTAGTCGACGTCATATTACGAACAAATATTTGTGATAAACACAAATAAATGCCCTTACCAAGATTTGAACCCAGGACCAGGTCCTGAAGCAGCAGCTTTGTAGGCAGGGTCACTACCGACTAGACTAGGAGACCTTTGCTTACATGCGTCATCTATTTATAAATATGTCTGTGCATTTAACACTGACCTTCATGAAAAATTAATACCTATCCAATTTCCTCTGGGCTTGTCTCTGGTCTATGAAATATTTATCTACATACTAGATCCCGCATAAATCAGCGCTTCTCATAACAGATTACAATATAGGTACAGTCAAATGCATAAATATTTATACAGTTTTTAGGGTTCCGTACCCAAAGGGTAAAACGGGACCCTATTACTAAGACTTCGCTGTCCGTCCGTCCGTCCGTCCGTCCGTCCGTCCGTCTGTCACCAGGCTGTATCTCACGAACCGTGATAGCTAGACAGTTGAAATTTTCACAGATGATGTATTTCTGTTGCCGCTATAACAACAAATACTAAAAACAGAATAATCTAAAGATTTAAATGGGGCTCCCATACAACAAACGTGATTTTTGACCAAAGTTAAGCAACGTCGGGAGTGGTCAGTACTTGGATGGGTGACCGTTTTTTTTTTGCTTTTGTTTTGTTTTTTTTTGCATTATGGTACGGAACCCTTCCTGCGCGAGTCCGACTCGCACTTGCCCGGTTTTTCACTTTATTGCAATGGTTTAAATGAAAAGATGTATACACACGCACTCGCTTGTACCTCATTTAGTTCAGTAGTGATATGCCATATCTTTCGCCAAATCCGGGGCTGGATTCAGATTTAACAATTTCGTTTTGACCTCATTGTGATACGACCTTGAAGATCGCTCACGCTGACTAGTGCATGCGAAATGAAGTGAAACCAGTTCAAAACCGTAACAAGTTGTTAAATTGGAATTGGTCTGCCAACTCCTTTTTTTTTCAGCGTAGTAGTTACCCTATCATCAACCTAATCACGGTCACTTTTGGAGATTGGTTTTTTATAATTATAAATTATCTTAATTGGTATACAACTAAACATACTAAAGAAAGAGTGATCAAGCCCTCCGGTGGCCTGGTTTTCTAGTGGTCAGGACGTTGGGCGCGTAAGCTGAAGACGCCAGTTCGATACCGGAGTATACGACATCTATTTCAGTTTATAATTTATAATACATAGTAGCATGACTGCTTATAAACACAAAAAAATATATAATAAAGTAATTTGACTTGTTCCCCAACAGTTGTAGCTATGGAAAAGGATAAAATAATAAAAAAACAACTTTACTTGGATATGCTCGAAATTTTTGCGGAATGGATTGTATATAATATTTACCTAGCTACAACTGAACCGTGAATCCATCTAAAGTAATCTGTGTAAATAGCCTCGCGTTCAATCATGGCTGAAGCAAGGAATTGCACAAGTTTATTTACAAAATGACCAGCAGCGACATTCGAGCTAAAACATATTACTGATTCATTATCCACGGATATGTTATTACTCGCAGCTCGCAGCGCATCTCGCTTGCAACTAGGTAGTAAGCGTCCTTCAGAATATGAACTAAAACAAATGGCATTACCTTCAAAATGTTCTGCTCAAGTTACGATACACAAACGCAAAAGCACGCGCGCATTTGGTTTACACAGGCCTTTAAAATCTAGCGAGATGCAGAGAAAACTTATATCAAAATGAGATAAAATTGCCATCAATTCATAAGTTCGAACCAGCCTTCGGGCAAGATCACAGTGGGCGATTGAGGCGGGATTTTCTTAAAGACGCAAGTCGCTTCCAATAGATATTTGCTGGCATTTGCAGAATCCACTGTGCTCGGAAGTCCGATATAAGTTACGTTTGAGATTTGTTGGTTTCCCAGACCTTTTACCCGCATGGTCTGTATGACGATTTCCACTTACCACTAATCTACACGTCCGATCCGTAGACGAACTAAAGTCACCGACATAGCCCACCGGATTAGCAAGCTGAAGTGGCAATGGGCTGGCCACATTGCGCGCAGAGAAGATGGCCGATGGGGTCGAAAAGTGCTCGAGTGGAGACCACGGACTAGCAAGCGCAGCGTAGGACGTCCACCTACAAGATGGACAGACGACCTTGTTAAGGTCGCCGGAAGACGCGAAGGATGCGGGTCGCTTAAAACCTGCACGTGTGGAGGTCCAAGGGGGAGGCCAATGTTCAGCAGTGGACGTCTTATGGCTGAGATAATGATGATGATGATGACTCATTCTACCATATTCGTTCAAAAATATAAACTATTTCTCGCAAATTTTCAAAATCTAACTGGTTTTCCAGGTGGTACGTGAGTGAAACCGTAGAATTAGCTTAAGGGTCTAGATTTTTTATTTTTTTAATGGTACTGACAGTCCATTTCCGCCCCATTTCAGCTGCATCGCCATTCATTTTACTATGGAAATTGACAATAACACCGATGCGTTCGGTACCAGTAGTGCAGCTGCCGTCAGAAATGGAATGTTACCATTAGGTTCTAAGATGCTAAATAATTCTAAGTGGCATAAACTGAAAGTCCAGAGGTCCTCAAGATGAAAATCGGTGATCGAAAATGCCCAACGAAACTTAAATAACGTATGCAAATAGTCACGTGATTTTTCGTAGCATCTGTCACCCGATATTTTTTTTTCTATTCGTTTGGCGTTTGACGATATACTATAGTGATCTTGGCTAGACCCTAAAATGTGTAAGAAGCAGGTTAAGTAGAAAACAGTGTGGAAAGTCCAATCGCTTTCTACGCAATCTTCGCGCAACAAAAGGTTTTAATCATACCTAAATAGTAAACACATTGTACCAAGTTATACCTACGCATAAGATTATAATTACTCGGAATATTGGTATCAGGGCGAATGGCAATAAATCACTGTGTCAACTTTGATCCCCATTCTTTAGTTGGCCAAGTTAATGTTAACATAAGTTCATATATTCTCGTCGATCGCTTTAACGAAAACGATTTATTACTTCAAGATAAATTACTTTATGTTTATAAATACAAAACAGTTCTTTTTCTTTGAACATAAGACCCGTATGTAGATGATTACAGGTGTGGAAAATTAGCATTTTCCAAACGAGTGACAATATTGTAAAACTCGAGCGAACACAAGTAGGTACCTACCTATTTTACACACATTAGGTTAAGAGCGTTTTCTGCACATTATACCTCAATTTGTTATTTACAATACATTATGATAACAAATGAATAGGTACTAATTATACAATTATTTTCTAACTTTTTTTAAGTGACATCACTCAATACCAACGCAACCGCTGCCAAATCGTAAGTACGTACAGTAGGTACTGGCGCCTTCCTTATCTGCTTCTTTCTCCTTATCTTTAGGACGCCAAGAACCCTTAATTGCGTCGTGAATTGTCATGCCCATAGTGCCAAGAACACTGAAAAATTTTATGGTATACCTAATTTTTCAAAATAACCTTAATTCTTTTAAGTAAAGAAAGGGTTTGTTAGATTAAACCAATAATGCTGGCGTATTCGTGACATATTGAGTAATAGCGCCCTCAAAAGTAACAATTGTAAACTATGCAATACCAATTACATACTTATTTAACCAAATTAAGTGTCTATCTTCCACTGGAAGTACTTATAGTGTAACTATTTGCCAGTAATATCTTAATCAATAAACTAAGAAGTTACTATTAAAATTAAATTACATCCTGCGTATGTAACACATATATAGGTTCTCGATTGCGTTTGGCAGTTCGTTTACAAGTTATCTACAAAGGGCTCAGTCTGAAATACTCTCAGTGTATTAAATGCTGACTTCAAAAGACTCGTGTAGCATCCGAGCATGCTCCGGATAGGGGTTCCGCTGTACTGCAAAAAGTCTATGGAGGCACTTGTGACAAGTGTCGTACTTGCGGGGCAGGGGGTTGGTTATTCAGCTTTTGATGTATCGAAATGGTTTTAAAAACTTGTTCGATTTTCTGACACCGTACATAACAGCAATTTCATGTTTACTAGAAAGGGGGCGTCCATTAACTGCATAAGGAATTTTTACGGTCCCTCCCTCTGGTGTGATGTCGTGAGTTTACTCGAGTCTTAAATCGAGGTATTAAATTTTACTAGGAGATAAAAATTACGCCAAATAGGTATGTTCCGGAAAAAAAATTACGTGATATTTGCCAATACCCCCTCTCCCACTGTGGGGGGACCCACATGACAATTGATGATATTTTTGTGTGTATATTTATCACGAATATTTCTTCCTATTAAGTCATGGATGTTTTTATATGTATGTGTATACGTATTTTACGTGCTGACTGTATTTTACTGAGCTTACGGTGGGACTAGGTCGATCTGTGTAATATTTTCCTCTGATATTTATTTTTATACTCACCAGCACACCAGCAGGTAGCGAGATACTGACGCGGCGGCGGCGCTCCCGTGCTAAGCCTGCGGGGAATACAAAAAATGTTATTTCGTTTGCAGATCTTATGGGTGCAACAATTACGAAACTAATATATGTATAGTACATTTGTAGTTGTTTTGATTATTGACATTGTGTGTTTGAACACGGCCTTATTTTCTGTGGCGCTCGAGGCTGCACACTAGTTAACGCTGAAGCATTTTTTTCGCATTTGTCGCCTGGGGATGTAGGACGATTCCATTTGTCTTCCCCTTTCTCCAAGAAGTATATTCCCGCTGGAGTTTTCAAAGCTAGTTTACTGCGTTTGCGATAAGATAGAATAAAACCCTTTGCGCTCGTATGTCATGGACACTTAGGTACCTACCTATTTGTACAAGCGAATGAGTACACGGAGTTTTATTATTCTTTTAATTTTAAAGATATCTGCTTCACATATGCTGCGACAAGATTTCGCCTTTTTCCCTTGACTAATTTCTAGTATTCTTCCCCACAATGGAATACTTAGTGTCATTGGAAAACTAGAACCTTGATCTCGGAATTGTGTGCCCGAGAATACATTACCCACCCAAGTTTTCGAACGTCGCTTATCTACGATTGACTGTTGCGCATAGTGAACCAGTATTAGCGACCCGATTTTCTACCGAACTTATTTATTAATAATGTCATTAAACTCATTAAATATTAATATCATTAGTTTAGAGTCCAAACTAGCGACTCTGCTTATGAATTTCCACAAATCTACATAGACAATTAGACATCAATAACTATAACCTTTACAACTGATTGATTCACAATTTTCAAATTAATATCATTAATATTCTTATTCACTTAGTGAATTAACAAAGTGCTTAAAGCGTAATTACCTTTCGGATCGGTTTATAGATATTACAGCGTAAAATCCATTATATCCATGTTTAACTCGATTACTTCATAATTAGGATAATTGAAAACATGCACGTACATCCAACACCACACGTAGGGGAGAGTGGGGTTAAACGTGCCGATTTTCATAAAATACAAATTTAATCTATGAAAACAGTATGAATATTATGTTGCTTGCGCTATATTAAATAATGATTATTTGCGTTTCTCAATAGTGATATTGTTTTGTGCATCGTTAAACTGTATTTTTACCGGTTTTTTTTCATGAGAGGTCGGAACGGAACAACTAACCCCGCTATGGGGCTCATACGAATCGCTCCATGGTTTACTTGCGTTCCTATTCCCATCGGAACAACTTACCCCCGGCACGTTTAATCCCGCTCTCCCCTACCGTTATATTTACTCCTACTCGATAATAACGCAGATTATACAAAATGGCGAATTACCCAAACATAAATTTTTTACTAACGTTGGCTTTTGCGTGTAGGTACCTATAGCTAAAGGAGATTATTTTTGAGAAAATACGTTTTTTTTGGAGGTCAGAGTTCAAAAAAACGCGCCTGCTTTTTCAAATTAACACTTATACATAATTATTAAGGTGTTTATTTAATGGCAATTTTAAATTGAAATATCCAGTGCCGCAGGTCCGTGTTTAAATTGTGGCGGGTAGCGACGGTATGTGCCTGCGGTGACCGGGGCGCTCCGAAAATGTGGCTTTTCCAACTAAACGATACTAAGCAATGCAATACGTGTACAACAAAATTAATTGCGAAGTATTTAAACTTCATGTATCCGCAATTGAGTAAAAAATAAGTTATGCATGCACTTTTTACAAGCTTATATTTGTGACCGCTTCTATCCAGACTGTATATTTTTATAATCTGTAGTTAAAAAAAATTGCCTACTCTAGTACTTAAATTCAAAAAAATTAAAGGAATTCTATCTTTTACGCGTTATTAGGGCTATGGGACCGCTATTGAGTCTATTGAGTCGCTAAAAAAATCCTGTAGGTATTGCTAAAAAGGTATCACATTATCAGTTGTTACTATTAGCAATCAGAAACCGTTCTTGGTTATGGTCAACTATGTGGTATCTTTTTTCTACAAAAGTTCAAATCATAAGTATTTCAGCCGAACGACGTACTCTACTGGACAAAGGCCTACCCATGGATCACTACAACGATGAGTCACGCCCCGCAATCTTGACTAGATCGTAGGACCATGAATGACACTTAAAAGATCACTTGGTCGATTGCCTCGGCCCGGACCCGGGCCGTTCTAGCGTGAGTCATCCTTGATGCTGGTAATTCTCTGAGTTATGTCGAAGGAAAAGGTTACACTAACGTAAGTCTATTTTGTTTTTTTTTTGTTTTCAGTATTATGTTTACATCACCTCCAAAACAAATCTTAAATGACTCACAGACAAAACGTACGACATAAACCCAGAGTAAAATAAAAGAACTACATCTATTTGCATAGAGAAACCATTCCTTAAGCCCCGAAATTGCACCAAGTAAAATCCCATGCACAAATTGTGTGCATTACGCGGAGCTATAACGAGAAAGATGGACTGAAATCTGCATATTCTCGAGGAAAACTGTTGTTATAAACTCCTATATCAAGATAACAAACTCGAGTCTCGTCCAGAGTCTATAAAGTCTTAATCCTTTGCTCACTCACTTTAGACAAAAACACGAGTGCAGCATCGTATATAAGTGAAACTATTTATAGAAATGAAAAATAAAGCTTGCGTTCTATAATAATGTCCTGGATAAGAGCTAGTTTTATGTTGTCGTACCGCTTTTATAGCACTTTTTTCTGTTACGTATATCGTTTCGTCTATCACATAACCAATGTGAATAGAGGTTTTACCTATTATATTTAGTTAAAATTTTATTGTCTTTGATGATTTTTTGGGTTTGGTTATTTTTTGCGACTTTTTATTACAATAAAACCTCTTAAATTGTATAAAGGCACGGAATTATTATCAACGTGGGTGGATCACATAAAGGTCGCAATTTGACTACTTTCATAAAAATTGGCAATGTCGCCCGGAAAATGTCAGCTTTTATGTCGCAAATGTCACATACATAGCTCTCGTGTCATGTTTTTACGAGATCGACATGTATAATAGGTTATCTAATTTCTAATATGAATTGCCTACGGTTTAATATCTTTCCCTCCGTAAGGCAACTAGGATTTAAAATGATACTTCAAAGAGAAACATAAACGGTATAATCTAAAGATACGCTACATATTACTGAGAGCAATGAACATAGATTAAAGGGGCTAAATTACCCTGCCTTAGGCAGGGGCAAAATGCTTTAATCGACTATACCAAAAGTAAATATTGCTCGCAAGTTCAATAAATAAAACACAGAAAAAGGATAAAAAGCATCATGTAAACGGCGTTTGCCAACGTCTATCCTAAGCGATTTTTCATGAGGTATGCCGCGTTAATGTGTACCAACGCACAGTGTTTCGTCTAGAACAAGCTAGGTGGACAAAATTATTTTTTTGTGTTTTTGGGTAGTATTATGGTTAGTATTGTTCAATTAAATATAATTTACTAAAAATTTTAAAATACCATGAAAAAAACGTAAAAAAATTAAAATAAAATATATATTTAAATTAATTATATATATTTTTGCAAATTATTTATTAACAAAATAATAAACAAAATTTTACAGTTCTTTAGATACATTATTTTCATACTATTTACTTAAAAATATACAAAAAAATAGAAATATAATATAGAAAATTAATTAAAACTTAACTTATTATTAATAATTAATCTGTTAATTATTAATAACCTAATAATCTGTTCTAACTCATGTATTATATCAGAATAATAATTGTTTTCCTTGTTTTGCGTAAGTTTTTTAAAGTTCTTCTAAAGGATATAACACGCTTGTACCTTTTGCATTGGACAAATAATGATATGATGAATATTTATGATAATCAGCCTTCATTGATCACATTTTAGTCTGCTTGTAAGTTTGTATTTGTCGATTTTGACTCAATATAATATGCTAATGCCTCATTAACACTTAGCTGCCTAGAATTCATTGAAGTACCTACTGCTGTCGTAAGAACAAGACTACGTTGGCTTATATGGACTTTCTCTAATTTTTTTTAAACATTTTTGCTGTGTTCTATTTTCTGCCGATCACGAATCAATCGGAATTTCGGCAGCAGTTAAAACATAGGTAGGTACGTAATTGTACCAGATCTTTAACTCCGCGTTTTTTTCGTTTTAAAAGGGGAACTTATGAAGTTTAATTTGGGTCTTCCTGCAGGATTAACATTTTCAGACGACGTTGATGCACTTGGTCTAGTTATGTACACTTGTTTGGCCATCCATAACACTTTTAAACTTTTCCACAAATTGCTTCTTTAAATCTTGACGCACTATTCCACTTGGTATTCAGTTTTGATGAATAACTGCTTAAAATATTTTTCAACCGTCTCTCAGACTCTTCTTTGAAATCTCGTAACTCATATTTTACCAATATAAACTGATAAAGGTGGAAATTTTCGTCGTTTTTCCCCTTATTTATCCATTCTTCAAAAACCCCTTCCTTAAAATAGAGAAAACGTGTTCTGCAAAAAAAAGAAAAAAAAATGTTATGCAAATTTCTGCAAAATGAAATATACACCATCATAAACTAGAATTATGCAAGTAAATAATATCAAAAATCTAGACCGGTGTCAAGCGGTGTCAAGTATTTGCTAGTCTATCAAAGTTCTAAAATGAAGAAAAAAACACCACGTTTTTAAGTGCATATTTATTGCTCTATACGAGCATTATTACAACTGATATGAACATGTTTTTATGAAAAATATAAAGTGCTTACCTTCAGTTATAAGATCTATTACCAAAACTTTTCATAAAATAACGTTTTACTTGTAAGAGATGTTGTTGAACGCATCACAAAATTGCAACTGATTTAATTGTGCAATTGCACTTACCTCATTAGCTGACTTCTGCACCCTATGACTCGTAAAATTAGAAAGTTAGACATAATCTATTAATGGGTTTGGGGGTTTCAACATGTTGTTTATCATATCTAATGACTCATTAGAGATAATTTGATAACGACTTTTGTCCACCTAGCTTGTTCTGGACGAAACACTGTGCAACGCTCTTGGCTCGGTCCGCGATGGCGGCATACTTTCCTACACACGAAATAAATTATACTCAGTGCTGATGTTGCCGTGCGGAGAAAATTCACCACGAGATAAGCACTCGGTTATTCCGCGTTTAGTTTTACTTTCTTTGCCACACTGTTGCGCCTTTCCACACAATAGCGCATCTATCAGAAAAGCCAGCTCTTTACATATCTTTGAACAGACAACTTATCTCTGGAAGTGCCGTTTATTTTTCAGGCTAGAAGATAATGTGCCTCATATACATGTATATACCCATTGTTTGCTGAGCTGGCAAAAAATATATGTGTATTTTTTGTTTATCTGCTAGTGTTGGTGAAGACTCAAGACTTTGGAGCCCACATTTTATGAGACTCAAATTCTTTTTTTTGACTCTGGGAATGAAGTCGAAACTTTACTTCTTTTGAACTTGCCAGAGACTTGATTCTTGTGTAGAGACTCCAGTTCTTTCTAAAAAAGAGTTAATATATTTAAAAAGCATTTTCTACAAGAATGCAATTCTCTTTTTAGCAACAGCAACGAATTAAGGAAAAAAAAAGATAAATGATTTAGATTCACCTTAATCAATAATCATTGATGATTGTTATTTAATACTTACATAGCGTCAAACTCATGACTCAGATGACTCTAAACTAAAGATTCTAAAGTTATTTTAAAGTAGAGTCTCGATACTGATTCAAGCTCTTCAAAATACTTGTAACTTTTGTACAGTAAAGCTCAGGGGGTGTATTCGAGAACGGACATTTGACGTATCAGGAGGATATCCAGTTGATGCGGATAAATCATGACTTGTGGAATCGCGTACAATCACCACCTGTCAGTGAACTCTATCCACACTAGAGGTGGGGGTGATGTACTGAAATAGTTTTTGGGACAGGTTTTTCTTAATGGACGACGTTTTGTTTGTCGAGTATTTAAAAGCACGGACTCTATTTTTCGAAATATAACAAATATGAAGTTGCCAACACCTCGTACCTCCATTCTTATTTTTACTTTATGTAAAATATTTTTTTGTTAACAGACAGTCGTCTGGGTGTCTGTTGGATCAAAAAATAATGGAAATAATTTTTACATTGTTAATATGTCATTTGATTAATGGCCTTGACTCAAAACGTCACGATACGTCAGATCCCTACTAATGAAAAGTCGATATTTGCATAAATAACCCTTATTTGTAAGTCGCTTAAGTACGGTAAACACGTAAATTGCCTATTTGGGGTGGTACACGTAAAACTGGTATTTTCATGGAAACGTACTTTTGGTACGCATTTTGCCAACGTGTCCCAGCTCTAGTTAGGATCACAATGTATCGCAAGTTGTTACATTTGACAACTTGTGATCGTAACTGTCAATGAAACTAGACTTTTTTGTCGATGGGTATGGCTGCCATATTTGGATTTATGACATTCAAAAGGGGATCCTACGGCATAGAGTAAACTGCATTCTTATTTTTCTACAATACTTTGATTCTTCTACTGGACGCAAGATGGAGTTAGCAGTCAAATTTAGATCTTGGCGTTATAAAAATAAACCGCAAGAACATGACATGCAGTTGCGTGGGTGTAGATCTATCATTAAACGAACATGTGACAATTGTCTATGATTAAAAACATAATTGACAAATAACATAGAGCAATACATATACTTCAAAATGGCAAAAAGAAAACAGATTTATTATAAACATACTTACAAATCATATAGGTAAAAAGGCCCGGCTATTAACAATGAACTTGTTGTAATGTAACTATCTTAACCAATTACTTTTCTGTGAAGTAAAATATCATGAGGAAGATGGAGTAGCCACAATAAGGTACGGTAAGGTAGAGATAGTGAAGAATGCGGCAAAATAAGAAGTTATTGTGATGACTACTAGACTACTAAGACTACTTTTCTTTTATAAAATTTTAAGTTGTCACTACAGCAAGCTAAAAGCCCTAAGCCATGAGCCAGGGTATGTTAGGTGCATGAAATTTGGATTTTATCAGTTTGAATGAATAGCAAACTGGAGAGTTTTAGATTAATTTAAAACTTATTATTTTAGGTATTTTGTGAGGAAAGGTCTTTCACAGACATTGACAGAAAATCGGGAAAACCCGGCCAGATGCGTCAGACCACGCAAAATGGAGGATTCCATGCCTACTTCTTCTACCATGTATAGGTATCCATAATTATGTCATTAAAATACCGTTTCTTCGCAGCACTACACTTCAGTCCTTTTATTAGAAAAGTAATATGTTTAGGTACCTATATGTAAGTAATTTTGTTCTGTGAAACTTATTTTGTGTTACGAGACTTACGAGTTACTTTAACCTACTCGTATTTTGCCACCTTAGTAGCCTCGAATTGGTTGTTATTTGTGGCTTTCCGTAAAATAAGGGTACGTCTTTATGCTTCAAATGCAATAAGGACATTTCATCTGAAATTCGAATAGAAATTGGAAATTCCAGAAGCCACATTTTTACAAGCTTTTATGTAGTTTCACTTTCACTTGCCCCGTTGTCTGTTTGTAACAATTAAATCTAAAGACCCACTTCCCGGGTGTTCAATTAAGCTGAAAATTTGCATACATAAGTAATCAAGTTTTCACAGATGTTTCGAATAAATATAGTTTTTTCAAAGGTTGTCTCCTTTCAATCATAGACAGAGATTCAGACAATCATTCAATCTTTGTCTTATACTTTACACTAGTACTAGCACCCAAAAGAAAAGGACGACTATAGTTTTCCCGGTTATTACTGACTGACAAATTGGTTTGACCAACTATATAACATTGATGGATCAAGGCGGTTTGTTTACAGCCTGCTGCGAAACCCGAAAAGCGAAATTTCTTTATTTGCCACTCTATCGCTCGGATATAGGATAGTGGTAGGTAGTTAACGAAATTTGGAATTTCGTGGTTCACGGTAGGCCCTTTGTTTGTGGTAATTTTTCCGAAAAGACGAATAGAAGTACGCACGATAAACGCCAAAAAGTTGGTATTTAAATATTTATCATATTAATTTAAATCGTCGTCCGTGGTTCTTGCTTGTGTGAGTTATAAGAGATAAGAGATCTTTATTTGCATACCATAGTACAGATGTTATATACATGGACCCTGGAAAGGGTGTAGCAAAATTGGTGGTTAACAATTTAGTTCATTTAGTTATATAGTTAACAATACTTTTGGTTATTATTACTACTGACTTATACTTAGGTTCGATATTATAATACTTATACATTAATAGATGGTCAAGCAAACACTTGTCAGTTAAAAAAGGCGCGAAATTCAAATTTTCTATGAGACGATATCCCTTCGCGCCTACGTTTTTCAAATTTGCCGCCTTTTTCTACTGACAAAATCTGCTTGACCAACTATAAATGTCACTGTGCCTTCACCTGCGGACTCAACCTTCACGTTATAATTTTTTTTAATATTTACGTTGTCATAGTAACGGAAATAATAAACACGTCAATCGAAGTGAAGAAATTTATATCCAATAAAAAAATGCAAAATCATATTATCGCATAGAAATGATTTACCGATTATACAAGTTACATTTAAAAAAAGATGATTATCTTGGAAAGGATACAGAGGTGAACAAAGTTAAAGTTAAATAGTTAATTCAGGGCTTGTCTGGCACACGCATGCTGCACCTACCACGACCACAGCCCGGAATATCAACAAACTAGTGCTCAATGCATTCTACAAATTTAGATTTCAGCTTTTCAGGTTTTGGCATTATTTTCTTCCATCAATCTCACGTTCTTCAGTGTTCATGTGTACAGATTTGTTCAGTTTCAGCACAGATTATAGTTACTTTATGGTTTCAGGAACGCGTGAAAAACGAAAGTTTAAAAGAGAATAAATTTCCGATGGCTGTGGGAATGTATAACAACATTTTAAAGTATCGATGTAAGATAATCATCTATAAACTGTTTTCGGCCATAGCGAATACGTTTACCACTAAGAATGTCTCAAAGTAAAAAAAAGAAGTAAGTAAATATTAACTATTAAGCTCATAAGTACACTAAGGTAGAATCAAAGAATATAATACTCACTAGGAGAAGAACGATAACTCCATACAAAAAAATGTCCCCTTCAAAAGTTCGTTTATACTACTAGCGCTCGGTAGGATACCATTGTAATTAGAATTGACAACCCGTTTAGCCAAGCGCCCCTAGCGGGTATTGGCAGTAATCCAGTTCAGGAAGCTAATGGTCCTGGGTTCGAATCCCGGAGAGGGAATTTCTTTTTGTATTATTTTATTTTTTGTTGGGGTCAGGTTTTTAAGAGCCCATCAACGTGCACACTAGCGCCACTGCTGAATACATTAAACTAATTTTTATGTTACTGGATTCGTCAACCTACCCGTTCAAAACTAAAGCGGCCGTTTTTGTTTTGAGCTCATAGATTGACGAATCCAGCAACATAAAAACTAGTTTGATGTATTCAAAAGGTACTTAAATACACAATACAGTCAGTAGCGGCCACTTTTTTAAATACCTGTAAAATTTAAATTTAACTTAAATAATCACGATTATTTATTTTAGCAGTGGTGCTAGTGTGCACGTTGTTGGGCTCTTAAATTAACATATCACAAATAAATAAAGAAATACGTTATAAGATAATGATTAGGTACTATATTTAAAAATTCGTCAAATATAAAAGGTTACAAAAAGTTACGTATTATTAAGATATAAATATTTTCATTCCTATTAGGATTAGTGTATATATGTTAGGAGCAATACATATGAATACATACATTGATATGGCAAATGGTTACAAGTTGTTATTACATCTATCCGGTTATCGGACATTTCTGCTCCACAGCTCCACGCAGCGTTCTTGGTCACCGGAAAACTAGTCTGTATATGCAGCAGATACGTGCCCTTTGAGCTTTTTCCAAGAAATCATATGACGGGCCAGGATTATATTATTATCTCACGCTCAAGCCATGATTCACTTTCTAAAACAAAATAGTCACAAATTAAACAATATAATCTAACTTCCTAATTACTAACGTCGCTAATTCCTAAGGTCTAAATTTACCAGCTTACTCGTAAACAATGAGAGGTTTTACATCTATGATGAATTTAGATTATAATTTCGGACGCGATATAGCGTCCGCGGGACTTACGGGGATAGTAAGATTAAATTATTATATTTGAATTTGGTAATTAGTACGCTCATTTTTATTTAAAGATTGATATATTTCTTACCTTGAAATTATCGCTGTTTCTGGTTTACTACAACGGTTTCCACACACACATTAGGGCTTTTCATAATCCGGATAAGAATTGTTGATGAAGTTGCCATTGCCGGATACATAATACAGCAAGGAAGGAAGAGCGACAACGGTTTAAATTTAACTAAGTCTGTGCGAAGACGCATTTAGATATGTTGCTCGTACATATGAATAGTTTTTATTTTTAAATTAATAGGTAAATAAATATATTTCAAGTGAATAAATCGTTTTATATGAAAATTTATATTTTTGGCGTTAAATGACTTAAATGACAGCATTGACATTACAGACTTTTGTCTTGTCTATGTTCTTACCGGCCAGACTCAAATCAAGGCCTATCAAAGAGGCCTATTGACAAAGATTTTTTTTTAAATTTTATCAAGGAGGGTAGAGGCACGTCTACCCTTCATAGATTTTATGAACATAGACAAAGGCAAACTGAAATAGATAATAATTTACATATTTCAAAAAATTAATAATAATTTACATATGACTTTGACTACTCCATAAAATACAAATCAAAATATATTTGATAAAATAATTGGATTTGTTCCTAGAAATCGTATAGACAAAGCCAGTTCTAGCAATGTTGCTGTAGTAAAATATTTTTATGGTAATTACTGGCAATACAGCTCTAGAAACGGAGCACACATGTACAATTATGAAGGGTCACGTCATTCCAAGGAAGTCAATAGGCCTTGGGTAGAATTGTCTAACATTTACAAAAAATAAACTATATACATACTTACTTACTTTCTTCTTGGGAATAATAATTTTTGATCAATAATAGGTAGTTGAAATTTACCAAGCACTGTAAGTTTAGGGTTCCGTAGCTATAATTGCAAAAACGGAACCCTTAAAGTTTCGTCATGCTTGTCCGTCTATCTGTCCATATGCCACAGCAATCTTACTCAAAAACTATATTATAATGAAATGTGGAAAGTAGGTATTTTTAATTTTGTAAACCACTACTTACTCGTAGGTTAGAATTTCAACCGGTTGGCGGTGGTGAACCGATTTGGATTTTTTTTTGAAAGTATAGGTATATGTAGTTTCAAGTTGGTCCCGTTTTTATCAAATCCCATTCTGATGATGGGTCTATCCGAACTCCTCGAATCTTATAAGTAGGTATACATATAGCGATTTTTGTGTTTTCATCAATAAAGTAAGTATTTACGTTCAGAAAAAGTGACATTTAGTGAAGTGGATCTGCTCATAGGAGGTTTGTTTTTAGGGTTCCATACCTCAAAAGGAAAAAAAACAGAGCCCTTGTAGGATCACTCGTGCGTCTGTCTGTCTGTCCGTCTGTCACAGCCTATTTTCTCTGAAACTACTGGACCAATTAAGTTGAAATTTGGTATATACATATATGTAAATTAGTAGTAGTTTTTTTATAATTTTAAAATACATTTATTCGAAGTTATTTAAGAAAATAGCCTAAAAGTTACTTATCTCCGAAACTACTAAGTCTAAAATTTTGAAATACAAAAAATACACAAAATAGTTCTTCACTTGTAGATGACAGGAAAACCTATTAGAAATGTGCAGTCAAGCGTGAGTCGGACTTATGTACGGAACCCTAGAAACGCGAGTCCGACTCGCACTTGGCCGGTTTTTTTAAATTACGTGTAGGTATGTTAGTAAGTAGATTTTTTGGTACTAGAAATAATATTAGTATATATATAGGTATACATACTTACCTTAATAGTTTTTCTTTCACTTATGTAAGTAATATGTAAAAGGGACCGAAATATGTAATAAGAGGTGTAAAGTAAATACGAGTACAAGTTATTTTTTTAGGTCCCGTACCTCAAAAGGAAAAAACGGGACCCTTTAAGGATCAATTCGTTATCCGTCCGTCTATCCGTCTGTCCGTCTGTCTGTCCATCCGTCCGTCCGTCTGTCTGTCAAGTCAAGGTCCTTTATCTCGGGAACGGGTGTAGGTATCGAGTTGAAGAGGAATAAAGTTAATACGATTATTACTTACTATAAAGTACTTGTATGTCTAAAGAATTTAAAGAACGCTATGATAAGCAGAAAGTAATTCTTTAGGTTTCCGTACTTCATAAGGAAAAAACAGGACACTTTTAGGATCACTTTATTGTCCGTCTGTCCGTCCGTCCGTCCGTCTGTCCGTCTATCCGTTGTGCATCCGTCCGTCTATCCATCTTTCTACCTATCTCTGTGAATGATCATTCCGTAAGAATTTATTCCTAACTCGTCTAATCTTACAGACATAATACATTTAAATTTGTTGTTGAATCATATGATGATCAAGCATTCAGATTAAATAAAATGAGTGATATTTAATGGAGTGGAACTGCTGATGAAGACCAGCTGGAACACCCTAACGACGCGTATTTCACGTTTGGCAATATGTCTTCTTCGTTATGTTTAATCTGCAAGTTATTTTTAAGCATCATTTTAGTCGAGACCTATTTCTGGTGATGGGTTCCAGAAAGAATAGACGAAACTTTTCAAATCTTTTATATATAGGTACTTATAGTATATTTTTACATTTGCATTTAAACAGTGCTATTTGGTGAATGGAACTTTTTCATGAAGACCAGAAAGTAACTTCTCCATGACAAGTATTTAATAGGTGATTCGGCTTAGGCTTTTAATTATTTATTATTTATACCCTCCCGGGCGGAAGAGAGGGAGGAAGAGAACTGACCAAATTCCACACGGGCAAAGCCTTGACCACAGCGAGTATAGAATCACTCCACCTTATAAAACCAAGTCCCGCTGTTTGTGTGTATGTATGTTCGCGATAGACCCAAAAACTACAGATTGGATTTTCATGCGGTTTTCATCTATCAACAGAGTGATTCTTGAGGAAGATTTAGGTGTATAATCTGTTAAGGTTTTGTGTAACCCGTGCGAAGCCGGGGCGGGTCGCGGGGTTGGTACTAACCAATATGGCGTAGTGGTATCGTCTTGGGTCGTCCTATTCTGGTTCTTAAATTAGTCCTATTCTGCTTTCGTCACGCATTCTACATTGAAAACCACCGACGATTGTGACGAATGTAGAATGGGTGACGAAAGCAGAATAGGACTAATTTAAGAACTTGACGAAAAACGAATGGGACAACCCAAGACGATACCGGCGTAGTTGGTGTTCATTATACGTAGGTCAAATTTAATTTCCAAAATATCGATCCTAGAAGAAAAATTGTGAGGACCAAACTTGTAGAGAATCAAATTTCCTACAATTTTTGTTCTCACGGTTTTACTGTAAAATCAAAAATGCCCGAGTTATTCAAGAAAAACCGTTTTTCGAATATACACAGAAGCCTGATTCAGTCTACTTTTTAACCTACTTCCAAATCCCAAAGGAGGAGGTTATCAATTCGGTTGTATGTTTTTTTTTATTTTTTTTATTTTTTATGTTTGTTACTCCATATCTCCGTCATTACTGGACCGATTTTGAAAATTATTTTTTTGATTGTATGTATATACATACAGATTGGTCCCGTTTTTGTCAAAATCCAGTTCTGATGATGGAATCCATGAGGAATCGATGGAACTCCTCAAATCTTAAAGGCATACATATAGTGATTTTTGTGTTTTTATCAACAAATCAAGCATATACATTCAAAAACGTGACATTTGATGAAGTGGAACTGCTGATGATGATCAGAACGGAACTCTTCAACGACGCATAGTTCACCTTTGGCGATTTGTCCTCTTCGTTATGTTTGCTAAGCAAGTTTAGTTTTTAAGCCACATTTCTGTCAAGCTCGAGTTCTGATGATGGGATCCATAAGGAATCGAGGGAACTCCTCAAATTTTAAAGGCATACATATATTACATATAGAATTTTCTGTATTTTCATCATAAAATCAAGCCTTTACATTAAAAACTGTCGCATTTGATGAAGTGGAACTGCTGATGATGATCAGAACAGAACTCTTCAACGACGCATAGTACACGTTTGGTGTCGGACCCGGACTCGGACCCGGACCCGGACTCGAACCGGGACTCGGACCCGGACTCGGACTCAGAGACCCGGACCTTGACCCGGATGATTACCTACCATAAAATGTAGGTATAAAGTATGATGATGCCAAACCCCTCCCGCTCAAACCCCCGTACACCGCACCGCATGCGCCGTTAAGTGGGTTAGGTTAGGTTTGAACTGCGATCCTTACAGAACCGAACAAACGTGGGTTAGGTTTGGTTAGAACCGCGAGCCTTACAGAAACGAAATGCTACTAGAAAAGTGGGTTTGATTAGGTTCGAACTGCGATCCTCACAGAACCGAACTGCTATCAGAGAAGTGGGTTAGGTTAGGCTAGAACTACGACCCTTACGGAAACGAAATGCTACTAGAAAGTACTGGTTTTATCTCCTTTTCTACATAGTGCACCATCTACCATAATCTTTCACCGGGCCCCATAGAAGTCGGTTTTTTTTTCTTAAAAATTATTGAATTTATACTCCCTTGACCCCCCCGAGGGACCTACAAAAAAAATCCAAGAACTGATTATTCACAGGTCAAAATCTATAATGACTGAACTAAGATACCTACAAAGCAGGTGTTATTGGCCCGTCTTTATACACCTGTATCCTGTATATAGTTATATACATACAACCTACGGAACATTTTATTTAATTAGATGGGTGATGGGAGGCATGTTTGACCTTACAAATGACTGTGCCCAAACATTTCCGAAACATATCGAACGTTTTAGTTGCAGTTTTCAGTAGTGTAAAATAATTGGTATATTTATCGTACCTCGTGTTATAAATGTAAATATAATATATTATTTTTTAGGTTCAATGTACTGGCATTGGTTTCACCAAGAACGATGAGCGAGAAGCGATTAGAGCTAGAAAACTGGAAACGAGTTGGGGCGTCCGGCTGCGACCGAAGCGAGTTTTTGAATGCGAGTTTGACGTTTTAAACACCGTATTTAAGGTTAACAAGGTCTACAAGCTTCGAGAAGGAGGTCAACCGTCGAATCCAACTCGGTTGGGCAGCGTTCGGGAAACTACGTAATGTCTTTTCGTCCGACATACCTCAGTGCCTCAAGACGAAAGTCTTTAATCAATGTGTGTTACCAGTGATGACTTACGGCTCCGAAACGTGGTCTTTCACTATCGGCCTCATCTCAAAATTCAAAGTCGCTCAACGAGCTATGGAGAGGGCTATGCTCGGAGTTTCTCTGCGTGATCGAATCAAAAATGAGGAGATCCGTAGACGAACTAAAGTCACCGACATAGCCCACCGGATTAGCAAGCTGAAGTGGCAATGGGCAGGCCACATTGCGCGCAGAGAAGATGGCCGATGGGGTCGAAAAGTGCTCGAGTGGAGACCACGGACTAGCAAACGCAGCGTAGGACGTCCACCCACAAGATGGACGGACGACTATCGATATAGATGTGGTATAAAACAATACGACTATTTTTTCTAGTTGCATGGTCTCTCCGACCGCCAAGCGAACATCGCTTAGCGAGTACCTACCGCTAAGCGACTTTATCGTTGACAGCTTTTATCGCTGCGAGTAAAGAGTGCAAAGAGAGTCCTCGCCGGCAATGTGAACAGCCAGCGATCAACTATTAATATAGGTACCTATCTATTGTCTTTTACCGACACGGAATCTCTATCTTATCGCTTACACGCCCTTGGTGCTTGAACTAGTGCATATCCATACTTAATAATATAAAGGCGAAAGTGTGGCTGTCTGTTTGTCTGTCTTGTCTGTTACGCTTCACTCTTAAGCCACTGAACCGATTTATTTGAAATAGGTATGGTATAGAGATAGTCTGAGTCCCGAAGAAGGACATAGGATAGTTTTTATTCCAGAAATCATCCCTTAAAGGGGTGGAACTTTGTATGGGGACTTAACACAAACTGGACAACAAACTTTGTCAATAGGAACTGTCCCGCCCGCGCGGTGTAGCACCGGTGCTGGTGCACGATTTAGTTGGGTACCGTAGAGTTTCGTATCTTTGCCTGCGATACCTATTTTCGCCTATAACCTGTGTTTTAACTTCAGTTTTAAACGGTGATACGGACCCCGTAATGTTAAACTTTTTACATGATTATATCCTATAACTATCTCTTTTTCATATGAAACTATTATTTAATGGTTAGCTCACGTTTAGAAGTCACAATTGGATAAAACGTTGGAGAGGGTACTTTGCGTCCATCTTTTGCCAAATTTCGCCTACCCCTAGGGTTGACAAATTTTTTGTACCACATTCATTGGTGAATGACATTATTTGTTTCCAAATTTAAATATTTTCTTATGTTTAGTTATTTTAGTTTACGCTATATGCAAATGTTTATTTCTACTCTTACCGATATTGAGTAGGTACCAAATAGGTATTTTTATGTCTCACTTTGTGTAAATAAGGTTGATTTGATGTCAATTACGATAATAACAACAATTTTGCAACAATTAAACAATTTTGTTAAAAATAATTATTTTTTTTAACTTATAAACCATTACTCCCCTTTATTTGACATGTTGGTTAATTTTGGCAGCCCTAGCTTCATTATAGAAAATGTATGAAAACGACTTCAGACTGTTACCTAACTTCGCCTACTACCCCGTTTTTTAAATATATGCCTAGTCTGGTATAGTTAAGGTTCATAGTATATTAGCGTATTCCAAGGAGATGCGACTTAACATGTCTAAGTCACAGAAAAGTAAGTATTAGCGGCAAGGCATGCCATAGGCGAAGATTGGGAAAAATACCCACACATCGCCTATTGCCTTTGGGGCCATTTATTACCAACTTAACCAATAAAATTCAAAGTTTTAGTGGTGTATACTGATAGTTAGGAATACTAAAAAACCTTTTTTCGCCTTAAATTTTGCTTTCAAATTTGAGAGATATTTTGAGAAAAGTGTCAAAACCCAGGCGAAGATACGCAACTCTACGGTACATAGAGATAGTTTGAGTCCCGGGGAATTACAAAGGGTAGTTTTCATTCAAGAAATCACCCTTTAACTGATTGAATAAAATAATAGCTACCTATCTAAATTAATAATTCCACGCTGAAGAAGTCGCGGGGAAAAGCTAGTATATATATAACAGAGATGAGCCACTGGAAATATTATTGATACACAATTATGTAGACACCTAACCTATTTTATATTAAGAGCCAACAGGAGTGGTCATTCCTCCATACAAACGTACTCCTCGTTTTCCTCCGTGGTTTTTAAAGCTAGAGCAATGATTTTTTCAACACAGATTAATATTGTCAGTATCTGTGTCGGACCGTTTTGCTTTTTTTGATATTTTTGTTTTTTAAGGCGCTAGAGCCCTTCAAAAATGGCCAAAATGGCCTAATTGACTATGCCGCAATGAGAGGCGTGGTATTCAAAACTGATATCAATTAGCCAAAAAAGCAAAACGGTCCGACACAGATTATTTCATAATCATTTAGATTTCCAAATTTGGTTACGGTTGGTTAAGTTTTGGAGGAGGAAAAAGAGGAGTACGAAACCTCGATTTTTGTCATTTTTACGCAGGATTTTTCGCCTCAGCTGCAGTTGTCCCTATCGCACTAATTTTAGGGGCGGAGTCAAGTTTCTAAATACGTACACAGCCAGAAAAGTGATGGGCAATAGTCGACATTTAATGTCGATAATCTAGTGATGTAAGAAGTTATCGATAAACCGTCTTGTGTGAAAATATCTAGATCCTCCTAAGACACAAGGGGTTTTGCGTTGAGAGGGAACACATTTTTGTAGTTACATAGTTACAATCTATTTTGAACTTTTTGATTCTAATATTTCAAATTAGAAATCAAAATCAAATATATTTTATTGCATGGTTATGGGTTTACAAAATTTTTAGGTACAGTCACGCTCCGTAATTGTCGAGCAATTTAAGCTAGGGAATGCAATCTCGCACCAAGATTGGCGATTCGAGATCTCGCACGAAAAATCCGAATCGAGATTGGGTGTTTCGAGATCTCGACAGTCAGATTTTATCTCGGTCGAGATCTCGAAAATATTAATCGAGATCTCGACCGAGATTGCATATATTGAGATTTCCTGTCAACTAGGTTAAAGTTCAAAAATATGTGCGAGATCTAGCGAGATCTCGAAATTGCGAGATCTAGATTGCATTCCCTAGTCCTAGCTGAATTGGTTGTTTCATACACTTACTCTTACTCTTACAAAGACGTTAATATTTATATTTGTCATGTCTATACTTCGTTTCTGAGCATTATTGGAAAAAAAAATACTTGATACTAGTATTAACCACTAAGTACATAAATAGGGTAATTCGCCAGTAACAGGCCACGCCAAACCAAAAATGAATTCTATTCACCTATAAATAGAATTCATTTTAGTATAAGGTGGCCAGTTATTGAAACCATAAACCTACTAAAATGAATTCTGTACAGAGGTGAATAGAATTCATTTTTAGTTTAGGGCGGCCAGTTACTGGCGAATTACCCTATTCGATATCGAGTTCCGTAAACGTAAGCCGGGTAAGTAAAAAAGTTCAATCGCAATAGGTAATTCGTCAGTGGCCACCCCAAACCAAAAATGAATTATATTCACCTATAAATAGAATTAATTTTAATATAAGGTGGCCAGTTATTGAAGTTATTGAAATCTTATACTAAAATGAATTCTGTTTATAGGTGAATAGGATTCATTTTTAGTTTAGGGCGGCCAGTTATTAAAAGTGGCCAGTTACTGGCGAATTACCCTACTTAGTAGTAGCAGTAACAAAAAGTGACAATGCAAATTGCAATCAGTGAGGTGCGCGCCAGCGCGAGTACGGGCGCACCGCACGCGTCTGTGTGCGTGCATTACACATACAAATACAGTCTCTCACGCCGCGGTTACGCCCCGTCAGAGCGACGGGTATATTCACCTTGAAATCTCAAAATTGACTTTTAGCTCAGCTCCCGTTTCGTCTTAAGTAAGGATATATTATTATCACTGCCAAAATAAGGTTAAAGGTGCCGCCCTGTAGTAGTAGAAGGTATTGTGATAAATATTTTTTTCTTTCATATATATACTATGGACATTCCTCGATGGCACCAAGTTGCAACCAGAAAGCGATGATCACACGGCAAATCAAATCCTGAAGACTATAGCATTAGCAGCCACGTCAAAGGAAGATATATATACCTACCTATTCAAAGAATGTTTATTGATCCTATTTGAAAGCAATCCTACAATCATGATCATACACGCTATATTTGTTAAGATTGTTGTTATTTAATTACCCTGTGATTAATAATTTAATTTAATTTATTTAAGGCCAACAAAGGATCAATTTCGTCATTTCAATTTAAATCTTACAACAAATGTTAGTAGGATACACGCACAAACTTATTAACTAACTACATATTTAGAGATGATGGTGTAATAACAACAATTTTGACAAATTTGGCGTGTATGACCATAATTGTAGGATTGCTTTCAAATAGGATGCCATATACAGGGTGGAAAGATAAGTCGGGCCCTGGAGGGAAACTACCATAAATCCTTACTTACTTACTGCCGTGGCGCAGCGACCCGAAGTGGATCTTGGCCTCTGACACTAAGGAACGCCATGCTTCTCTGTCTAGCGCCGTTTCTGTCCAATCGACGGCACCGAGCTCGTTCAGATCTTTCACGACCTCATCGCACCAGCGATACCTAGGACGCCCAACCGGTCGTCGACCATCCGGACGGCCCGAGTACGCTCTCCAAACCGCTCGATCTTCACCCATACGGACCACGTGCCCGAGCCATCGGAGTCTTGAGGCTTTCGTTTCTCCTACTATATTGGGCTCGGCCACTAGATCTTCGAATCTTGATGTACGGATGCTAACACAAAAAGAGGAATACGCACTGCTGGTGGCTGAACGGAGGATCTACCGGAAGATACTGGGACCCACTCGCGGAGAAGATGGCTCGTGGAGGATACGCAGGAACCAGGAAATCGAAGACCATAAATCCTTAAGCTGGCTCATTTTACTTAAAGGAGACATTCCTTTATTTTTAAAAAGAAACAAAACTTGGTACAAAGCAAAATTTTTATGGTAGTCTCATTGCGGCCTTTGTATTAGAACAATAATAATCCAACCAAAATTTCGGGTCGACAATTGAGTCCAGGCCTGCTACCAAAACCTGATGTCCTATTTAAGGTGAGGCGGCACTAAACATAGGTCCGCTCGTGCATGGAATACTGCTGCCACTGGCTATCAAATTTGCTGCAGACTTTTTTTGGTCCGACTATCAGCTGGCAGCCCTGGACTCGATAGAGCGCCGGGCTCATATACTTTTTGGCGATGGCTGTCAAATCAAAGTTACAAAGCCTCGATCATATCATCGCCGACGAGTTACATGTCTATCGGTGTTCTATCGGATATATTCTAGGGAGTGCGCAAAAGAATGTGTTATTCCCACTAGTTACCACCAAGTTCTTACCAGTGGTAACTACTGGGCATTTTTCCCACCTTTTACCACTGGTAAAAAAAAATCCCACTAGTTACCACCAACTCGGCTTGGTGGTAACTACTGGGAATTTTTATTCCCAGTAGTTACCACCAAAATATTGTTAGAATTCAATACTAATAAAAACAGTATAAATAGTTTAGTATAAATGTAGCGTGCTGCTATAAATAATTATGTGTCGGTTAGTGATTCAGTAAACTGCTTTAAAAGTGATCAAAAATATTAAAACAGTTTTACCGGTATAAGTGTAAAAACTAAAATAGAAGAGTCTCATTCTAGTTAACTAGAAATTAACTTATTATCCGAATAAAATTTATCTTATTAACTGTAAATTGAATTACATATTTATACAAACGAACAAACCAATCAGTCAAAAACGGACAGAACTGATTTCGTTTTATTATTTAGAGCTACTTCATTTCGTTCTATTATAAGTATTATAACACGACGCAGAGCTGGAATATGTAGGTATTCATAATTTGTAGTCAGGCTAAATAAAAGGGCATGGTTGTTATTAAAACCGCTTAGGGCGCGCTTCGGATGGGCTGACGGCTGACTGCTCGGACTAACCAGCGTAGGTTCGCATTCCAATTACGCTCGGGTAGTACATCGCTCGGTCATGTTACACTGGTTGGCTCGATTGCTTAAACACCCACGCTAGCGGGATGGTAATAACACTCTACCAGTGGGCCATCAGTAGTCAGAGGGTACACTTCTTTTTTTTTATTTAACTTTTATTCTTTTGGAAAATATGTTTATTGGAAGACCGTGTAAGTAATTAAAATCGCATAAAACAACCTTAAATTGAGTTTTGAGAATTGTACGTTTGTATAAATATGTAATTCAATTTACAGCTAAAAAGATAAATTTAATCCGGATAATAAGTTAATTTCTTCTTAACTAGAATGAGACTCTTCTACTTTAGTGTTTACGCTTATACCGGTAAAACTGCTTTAATATGTTTGATCACTTTTAAAGTAGTTTACTGAATCACTAACTGATGCATAATTATTTATTTCAGCACGCTACATTTATACTTTACTATTTATACTGTTTTTATTAGTATTGCATTCTAGCAATATTTTGGTGGTAACAACTGGGAAAAAAAATCCCACCTTTTACCAGTGGTAACTAGTGGGAATAAAAATTCCCAGTAGTTACCAGTGGTTTACCACAGGTGGGAAAAAATTCCCAGTAGTTACCACCCGTAAGAACTTGGTGTTAACTAGTGGGAATAACCCAAAAGAATTGCACGACCTGATCCCACCTTTCCCTTTTCATCATCGGACGTCATAGAGGTACAATAATACACCATCTTTTTTTTATTTCCGTTAATTTCAAGGGTGCATTCCTGAGCTTAAATCAAATTACTTTCTCAAAGACACCAATATTCTAATTAACTCAATTTCGGAGATAATAAATAATTTATTTTTTTCCTATAAGGCCTCTACAAGCGTGTACACTTGCCTTAGTGCCGGTTTACATATTGATAAGTGTTTAGAATGAGTTTATACATCTGCTATTAAACTTAAGTACAATCTCGGTCGATTGATGTTCAAAATAACATTGACATGTCACAGATTTCAATTGTTTGGTTCCTTAGTTTTATATTCCTATTTATGTCTTTTAGTAATTTATGTAATTTAATATTTCTTATAATGTTGTACATACATGGATACAATAAAAAATTACCTGATTGTTTAAAAAAAAAAAAAAAATTGTTTGGTTGAGTTAAATGTAATGCCCGTGTTACTACAACGCTATGTGCTACATTTAATTACTTTTTAAAACTTAATATTTCTACAAAAAAAGGAAAAAAAGTTTTTTTTTTAATTATCTACGCCATTTAGTTCTCTTAAGGTGGCCACTGACGAGCCTTCCAACAGTCTAAATAGCGTGGCTGCAATCCAAAATCGGTCCGTGAATGTCAAAAACGTACAATGTTTAATATTAGGATGCCTTCCATTTGGATGAATCCATTGTAACGGCATCCATTTGGAAGGCTCGTCAGTGGCCTGCTTTAAACGTACTTATCCATACCCCGAAGGTAACGGAATTCAATAAAAACACGGTGTATAGAGATGACACGGGGGAGGGGCTAAACGACCGAACCAGATGCACTTATGGTAATTTCAGTAGGAGTAGCAGAGAAAGCGGTATTATTGCTTGTCCTTGTCACAGTCTCACTTTTTGTTTGTTCCCCACCAAAATTTATTTATATGGTTTATGGTGGGCAACAAATAACCCGACCGAATTACGTAGATTGTTTTTGGTATGTTGTCAGGAATGTTAAAACGTGTTTTTAATATTGTCGCTTTGCGAATGTTTTATCCCTCACGGAGGCACGCGTATAGCTCATCTATGTACCTAATACTAGGTCTATGTCGGACGTCCAGGCGGGAGGAGCAAAGCGACTGCACCCGTTCGTTGTTAATATTCTATAGTTGGTCAAGCAGATCTTGTCAGTAGAAAAAGGCGGCAAATTTGAAAAATTTAGGCACGAAGGTATATCGTCTCATAGAAAATTTGAATTTCGCGCCTTTTTCTACTGACAAGATTTGCTTGACCATCTATATTTGTCCGCACAAAACGATTTGCCTCATCTTTTTTGTAAGGACGATTAAGGAATGGAATGCGCTCCCGTCATCTGTGTTTCCTGGGAAATTTAACCTCGGTGTCTTTAAAGCAAGAGTGAATAGGCTATTATTACTTACTGAGCCGGTAAGCTCCATCATCTTAGGCTCTGTTTTCACTTTCCATGTGTGGTACTATACAGCACGTCCACGGATGATTTTATTATTTCTTTTGCGGTACATATTCATGAAAAGAAATGTACTTTTATGTACTTATGTTTTTAAAAAATGTACTCGCACGGTTTTGGCATAGCGACATACAGGTCGTGGTCGTGCTGTGTAGATACTGCCTGGCACGACCACACTATATTTATGGTTAATTTAATGGTCAAATGAATACAAAACAAATGTACTCAAATTGTACTATCTACAAGCACATCAAAATGTGACAGTGGTACTGCAAAAATCGCTGTCATGGTTAAAAAAGGTGAACCTAAGGGCTGATTTAGACGGCGCGCAAACTCGCATGCGAGTTTCATTACATTGCGGTTAGTTGTTATGCACAACAATCGTAATGAACAATAAAAGTACGAACCAAAACCATGCGAGTACATTTTTTTTAAACATAAGTAAGTACATAAAAGTACATTTCCTTTCATGAATATGTACCGCAAAAGAAATAATAAAATCATCCGTGGACGTGCTGTATAGTACCACACCTTTCCATCAGGTGTGACTAGAGCCAATCCCCGTTTAGTTTATTATAAAAAAGATATATACAAAGAGTACTATTGTATTATTTCAGTAGTTAGTGCCTATACCCAAAGTGCGACATAAAATAGTAGAAATTAAATAAACTGAAACTAAAAATATTCGATACTAAATTTATGCCATTTTTAAGCATTTTACGTCAAAAAAGGGACAGTAACGTAGAAAGTGGCGCCCTCATTTATATTCTACTGGATTTTGTCACACTGTAATTTGAGGCAGGAAATAGGCAATATTACGCAGAACCCTGCGTAGAGGGCGTTAATAGTACATCCCAGGGCCTACCGCGAAACACGTAAATCGTTTTCTGCCTCTATCACTCATGGCCATTCGATCGACAGAGAGGCAGATAACGAAATTTCGATTATCGCGTTTTGCGGTAGCCTATCTGTAAACATAGGTACTGTAAGCAAATCACCTTGATGCATCAATGTCATAGTGAAAATTGTCGAGAGACTCGGGGGGATCAGGGCTTTGCACATAGCAAGACCGAGCCGGGCCCGCACCGTGCCACTCCCGAGCCCTGGTGATGACATAAAGGTGGCCACTGACGAACCTTCCAACAGTCCAAATAGCGTGGCTACATTCCAAAATCGGTCCGTGAATGTCAAAAACGTACAATGTTTAGTATTAGGATGCCGTCCATTTGGATGAATCCATTGTAACGGCATCCATTTGGAAGGCTCGTCAGTGGCCTGCTTAACGCTTTGCATAGAAAAGGAAGCTCCGGTAGCTCCGGCGGCCCGGCCACCCGGTCTAATGTGAGTCATCCTAAACTGGAAAAAAACCGGAAAAAATGTGTTGTTTTTTGTGTGTGCGATAAGCATTTGTTTTTTTCCGGGATTTTCATCCCTAATTCCACCCAGTAATAAAAACTGACTTTTCTAAATATGGTTTAATTACAACTTGCGTGAATAGGCATTTTTGAGCGTTCATAGGTGAATGTGTGGAGCGAGCATTATTTGACGTGTAGGTGTGGGTTCAACAAAAAGAGCGCTTGTCAATAAGGCGTTCGTGTTGTTAAAATTCAATTAATAATAGCCTTTATCGACCATCAACAGTGTAGTCCCCTTTTGATTGATGGAAATTGTCACGTATAGTTCCACTACTCGCCGCCGCACCATGAATAGCGCTTTAGTTCATCTATCGCTCACAAGATGTCATTAATTCCTGTAAACGTATATATTGAAAAAAAAAGCTTTACTCTATGCTATAAAATACCCTTTCGCACGTCAAAAACTCCAAGATGGTGCCCAAGCCCATGGACAAAAAAGTCTAGCGATAGTATCCATGCCTGTCAAAATTTGACATTAGCAATCCACAGTTAGGTGACAACCGAACCAAACCGACTTAACCGACCTACCCCGAGTTCAAAGTCATTATAAACCGTATAGTAGTAATAAAACAAAGTTGATTTTTTCTTACTTATTTTTCGATCACAAGTTTGCGATAGAACGCGATTCCATTGAACAATGCGATACAATCATCTGTTGATGTGATGTTGATTTGAAATGTCAGCTTTGCACAAGTGGAATAAGGCCCCAGTTTGCTTTCCCGTCTCTTTTTGTCTAGGTATTTATATTCCATAAGTGATATAATAATTAAACATCGAAGGCTCGTGGCATCTCAGGTAGCATAGTGATGCGACACAACGTTTTTCATGTGGTATTTTCGATACGATAAAATAACCAATGAGTAAGTTTTGTATTTCAACCTTCATAGTTATATTTATCAAATATCTGAGAAGTGGGCAATTATGAAAAACATCACTGTCAATTTGTCAATATGAAATATGTCACTGTCCTTTATTCAATAATTATTAAAAAAACGTGTCGCGAGTGTTCGTGAAATATTTATCAAATAATGGAGGAAATCATGAAAAAACATCCAGAAATCGTGCTAGAAGGTGATAAGGTAAAATGCACCCGTTGTGATGTTTTTCTGGTCTGCAAAACACATAACGTAAACAAACATTTAAAATGTATGAAGCACAACAACGAATCCTTAGGAAACTCATCTTTAGAGGATTTGGTTTTAAATGAACCGGAGCTTGAGATAAGGGAAGATAAGTGTTTTTGTTTAACATGTCAAACGTATTTAAAATCAAAAAAGTATAATATACGGAAACATTTAGATTCGGACACTCACAAAAAAAAAAAACAAAGTAATGCAAAAAGAGTTTAATAAGGACCTTACAGAGTTTATGATCACGTGTAATATTCCATGGTCACAAGCAAATAACCCGAACTTCAAAAAATTTATTGAAAATTGTATTCATAATAAATATGGAAGCAATGTAGCTATGCCTGCCGACACAACATTAAGAACGAATAGTCTACCTACATTGTTCAATGAGAAAAAAGAAAAAATTAAAAAAGAGTTAGAAAATGCATATATATATTTAAGTGTGGATGAAACAACTGATGGAAATGGTAATGATGTTCACAATGTTATAATTGGAAGCCTACAACAAACGTCATCAATGCCACATATTTTTGCATCAAGACATTTCGGGGCAACAAACAATCAAACAATTCAAAATTTAGTAAACGAAACATTAAAAGATTTGTGGGGTGAAAAATATGAAAACAACAAGAACAAGTTTCTTTTTTTTACTACTGATGCTGCCGCGTACATGGTCAAAGCGGGGAAAAAATTAAAAGAAATGTATCCTAATTTGACCCACTTGACATGTCTAACCCATGGATTGAACAGAGTTGCCGAAACGGTTCGGTTGATATATCCAAAAGTAAATGATCTAATAAACACTGTAAAAAAAGTTTTTGTCAAGGCTCCACGTCGAATCAAAATATTTAAAGAAAAGTTCCCCAATACACCCTTGCCACCTAAGCCCGTTATAACCAGATGGGGCACCTGGCTTGAGGCAGTCAAGTACTATGAAAATCATTTTGATAAAGTGAAGGAAATAATTTTGAGCTTAAACTCCACAGAAGCCAGTTCAATTAGAAATGCAAAGAGATTATTGAGACTGGGTGGTTTACAAAATGATATAAGTTTTATCAATCAAAATTTTGGTATTTTGGCCACGTCAATTAAGGAATTAGAACGTAGAAGCCTTAAGCTAAACGAGTCTTTGGAAATCGTTTTTAAAATTGAAAAATTATTTTCGTTACTAAGACTGCACCCAAAAGGTAAACTGGTTTACCAAAAACTAAAAATAGTCCTATCAAAAAATCCAGGATATCAAACAATAAAACATATCAATAACTTGTTACAAAACCAAGAAGTCGAAGTCAAGGAAAACATTAACAAAAATACACTGCAACATTACAGAAGAATGTTATTCTTACCCATTACGTCAGTCGAAGTTGAGAGATCATTTTCGTACACCAAGTGGATTTTTACAGATAGAAGACGTAGAATAACTTCTTACAATTTAGAGCAAATATTAATTGTGTATCACGAATGTCACATACTAAATGGTTAAATTGAAAACAATCTTTTTCTTAATTTGGGTCCTTTATCGACTTGGCTACATCACTAGTCTGTGATAAACGTCAAATGCTACCTAGATGCCACGAGCCCTCGATGTTTGATAATAATAATATCTCTTTAGTATAGTACGTCGGTTCCTCACTCTGCGGCCCTGATCACCGGCAGCTTGGGCCCTGCCCCGCTGCCGGCGGCACCCTAGGTTAGGTTTTTTATAATGTGTTTATATGTATTTTTTATTGTTTTGTAAGTGTTTTTATATTTTACTTTTATATTCATATTATAAATGACCTAGCCTAAGAAGAAAGATAAATAAAGAGTATATCTCTTTCAGAAGTGGGATAATTATTCTTATTTGATGACGATTGCCTACGTATTTTAAGTCATATTTTCTCTGTTCGTAACCCAAAGGTTACTATTATGGTCTCAAAAAATTAGATGAAGGATTTAAGATCAAAGGGGAATTGAACAGAAAGCTTATTACTCCTTAGATGTCTATTTTTATATTAGGGCGACCTGTAAGCGACGTTTTCCTTTAAATACATAGATATAAACTATGGATGAGCGCATGCATACGAATTGCCTGTTGCGATCTTCATGTCAGCAAAAAAGCGCCATCTGTTACACACTGCGTACAACTACGTAAGCTCGACGCTCGACGCTCGACGCGATAACTTTGTATGGGCGTACAAGGCTTGTTAAGTTCATTCGCGGTTTATATCACAGGAGCGTCGAACTCCTCGCGATAAACTTAAAAGCTACTGAACGGATTTTCATACTGTTTCACCTATCAATAATTCTTGATAATGGAAGGTTTTGGTGTATAATTTGCTAATAATGTAGAAAAATATGGAATAGCATGAGTCCGTGGTCCGGGTTTAAAATAAGGGTCATTACGTTGACGTCGAATAATACGGCTCCAAATTTGATTTCGTGTTGGATCAAAAGGATTAATTACATGTCAAGATTTGTTACATAATATTGGATGAAATTTAACTAAATGTAAAGTATGTAATCAGTTCAAATACAAATGTCAATCAGAATAATATTAAAAATCATAAAAATGTATCTTAGATTGTATGTATGTATAAACTCTTTATTGTACAAAACACAAATTTATGGCGCAGGATAGGCAGTACAAAGGCGAACTTCTCCCTCTAAGTTTCCATTATTCTACGTTATTTTGTGATGTCATTATCGTCTCAGGCGGCAATGCAATATTTTAAACATTCGCGCCGTGCGGTGTGCCGCCCTGTGTAAGCCGGCTCTGTCAAGGTCAACAAGTTGGCCGAGCTACTAGCTACAGTCCGATAAGTACATCCCGCGCTTTCGCGCGTAAAATGCGGCGAACAACTTTTTCTATCAGTTTCTTGCTTGCAAAACAGGTAGAGTAAAAAAGAAGGAATCTATACAGCGATACAAACATGATGCAAAAATATAAGTAGGCAATTAAAAGTAATAAATACAGCGATGTGAATTAATCGGTGTTTGAAAATGCGCGCTTTGTTTCTAGCGCTTACCTATTAAACATTTTTGAGTTTTACCTACATTTAATTAAAAACTTATACCTGTCAAGAATTAATATAAATACCGAAATTAAAGTGCGTATAGGTCCCTAAGTCAACGAATAAAACAATAACAAATACTTGATCTTGTTATTTTGAATGTTTTTAATAATTATGTAAAACAAAACGGGAACAAACTCTGTAAAACAGACAATAGGTACTTTAATTTCAGTAATTATATCCGGTAGGTAATCAACTAATCATATTTAAGTAAATTTACCTATACAAATTACGCATTATGCATTTCTACTTCATAATAACTTCCAAAGAGGAATGACGTCCTTACAAGGTTAATGTATTAGGGCTATGACGTACGAGCGAACATCAGTACCGCGTGAGAATGAAATAAAATTATCGTTTAAAATTGGGTTTAAGCAATAAATAAACGTAATTGGAAATTACTTACCGATGATATGAGATCCCATCTTTTTTCTTACACTTCCGGTAATGGTTTTTGCACCCTTTTACAACGCAATGAGGCATTTTTATGTTATGCTGCGTGACAACTTTCTACTGCGCAACTCGCCACACGACTGAGCGCCGTGGTGTGATAAATGCGATTATCACACCCATGTAGCGGCCCCCTTTTCAGTGCTCGTTAACCGCGTCCTTACGAAGTAATATATATGTCAATATTTAAATAGCTCTGTTTGTCAGTATATATTCTATTACGTGGGTAGATTGAGATGTACGGTATGTTGTAGCGGCGTGCAACAATAGTTAAAGCGAATTTTTATTCGTAATTTCGGCATTAGTCCCATAGTAAAAGTTGTTCAGTATGACCTATAAAGTCACTACGCAGAGTATGGCTGGTATTTAAAATTCACCCCTGTATAAAGACTTACCCATTACCTTATTACCCATTCAAATCCAATAATTCACGCAAGTGTATAACTCGCATAAAACCCGTTTTATTCCAACTTGTCGCCAGTAGCCTAGTGGCTTGAACCGATAAATTACCTTGCCTCGGATAAAATGGCTTGTTTTGCTCTCGTTGTACAATCTACTACTAAAAACGGCAAAAAGATTATACTATGTTATTTATTGGCTTACTGAAGTTAAAAGCGATTTTCAGTAAAGCCAATTTAACACCGCTGACCAGGTTATTTATACTGTAAAGGCAAGTCCTCATGGGCAGATTTTTATTTTGTTGTAGATTTTATTCGTCAGGTTTTGATAAAATTTGGTTAGTTCGAAGAGCTTCTCATTTTGGGCGCATTAAACACAAAATTACAATTGGGGACAGAAAAAATATATGCCTAATATTAAGTTGAACTACTTAAAATTCTCGTTTTCGTAACTCAGGAAATAGTACATTACTACAGAGGCCGGGACCAAAGGGGTTGCCGGCCGAAGACATATAGACGGCCGAGCGAAGCGAGGCCGGATAGGTCTGAGCGCGGGCAACCCCATTTCCCGCCGAGGTATGTATAGTGCTTTTCTCAAACATGCAATGAAATAAATAAAATAAAAAATCCACGAAGCCCAAGTTTTATTTATAGAAAAAACTAAAAGTAAACCACACCCAAAATATAAACAACACGTACCTATATCATTATCACGCGTATGTTTTACACGAGTCGTGTATTTTTACTACCCTATCATGTATCTTTGATTTTTTCGCCTTGTATTCGTCTGACTGTCGTTTTCGTCACATAAGTTTACGTAGTCTTTCATGTTGATATCATGTTTCACATACATCGTTGCTTTATGCATGGAGTAAATAAGTATAATTTCCACAGTGTTGACGAATTAGTAGTTACATTAATTTAAAATATGCCACAAAACTGTTTCTAATAAACAGTAAGCCACTTTTCTTAGTTTCTCAAATAATAAAATTGCCATAAGCAACCATATACATACTTCGTCTTTGACTTGGCGGCATAGGCAGCAAGTTATTTAAAATCAATTCTGCTTACGCTGCCAATTCCAACACCTACGATTACAATTAATATTAATTTCATTGTTTCGTCGGAACTCATATTAAAGTCAAAAAATCAACAACGCACCATAAATCCAATAAAACAGAATGAATATTTTTCAACTTTACCTCCATAACAATTTAAAAAATATAACTACGCGTGTTTGAGTAGACCTTTTTACCGCTAACGTTTAGATGAAATATTTTAAATGTTTTTATTTGTGTAGTTAAATTTATAATTTAAAATTATAGAAAGTATTATTTAAGTTCATGTTGATTTTATACAAATAAAACTGCAAATTATAGCAAACATTGTTTTTTTGTTTTTTTTTTATAGGCGTAGTGGCAGAGTGCCATTACGAACCATAAAGCAAATACTGCCTCTAGTTTTTTTTAATGGATGAATGCCACGATGCTGTGTCACAAATATCTGTGAAATGAAAATTAAAAAAGAGGACTTTGCCGGCCTAGGCCTGCAAGATGTGTATGAAATTCCATTAACGACCTTTTGTCCTAGCCGCACCTGAAACGTCATACTTCGCAGCCTATTATAAGGAACATAACATCAATATTTCATTGCATGTTTGAGAAAAGATTTTTACGACAGCAAAAACCATTCTACTAAACTAATATTATTGATCTGGATAGTTTTCTTCCAAGGGAAAAACATCTCCTAGTTGTTGCCAGTCTAATTTTATTGTTATTATTTCTATTTAGTTCGCTCTTCAAAGTGTAACAGGAACTGTTATAGTTCTAGCCTAACTCCAATAATTTGCAAAACATTAACCACCACGCACTACCTACATTCGGACGCGCGAATCTGTTCCCGCTCATTTTGATTTGTAGTCCGCGCGAACAACTGTAGCAGCCGTATATTTCCCGCGGCTCCTAATCGAATGTCATAAGCGGTCTCCGACAGAACTATTCACGCGCCAGCCCGCGCCAGATTTATACCCCGTCCCGGACAACAACGCCCAGCACCTTCTGCGACATTTGGACTTGACGTCTTTAAATTATCGGAGTTGGTGTAAGAGTTACAGATGGTAATAACATACCGCAGCTACATTGAAAACATCAGGAAACAAACTATCAACAACTGAAAATAACTATCTAAGCATTACAACATAGGGGAGTAACAAATATTTTATTAGAGATAAACATTTAACGTTCAATTCACAAATGATTTAAGCACCACACCGCCGCACTCAAACCTGCAGAAGGTCCCCGATGGGTCCAAAATATATCACCAGTAGCGACAAATAATGCCGTTGTGATCTATATATGTATTTTAAAATATGTGCCATGAAAGTGTAATTTCGATAAATTTAGTTCTGCATATGTACTAACACAAATTCTCCCACTATCTGTTCCAAAACTGTTACATTCCTAGTCTAAACTAACAACTCTAACTTCTACCTGTAGCATAATTTCCACAGTCGCTACAAATAATTTCCCGTCCCTAATAGTGAGCCATTTAACATGCAAGGCTACAATGGAATTAATGAGGTTATATGTGGCTCTGGGGAGCTGCCCGTTGGCGCCACTCGTAAACTCATTAAAAGTTGACTTGGCTTGGTAAAACTGGCCTTATCCATACAGACGACAGTTTTAATCGAGACCGCTTTACGGGCCATTTAGTTCTATGGACTATTGTTGAGTTTAATCGTTATGGAGACCCTCCAGGAGGGCTACCGTCCATTCTAACATACCGCTGATTCTGATGTGTCTAGCTAGTCTACTTTGAATTACAAGTGAGGGTCCTATTAATCCTACTGTGTCTGTCTGCCTGTTACTTCTTCACGCTTAAACCGCTGAACTGATTTATGTGAAATTTGGTATGAAAATGAGATAACTAAGATGGATTAATTACCTACCTAAGCCTTCTTCTTCTTCAGTCGGTCCCTCAATACTGAGGATCGTGACATCATATCCTTCTGTTGAAGACCAGGTTCCTCCATAGGGTTCTATTCCCCGCCATGCGCATGGCCTCGTGCAGTTTTAATTGCATAGCTGCTGTAATTTGAGCACACCATCTAGCAGGAGGAGCGGACCTAAGCCTTATATTACACCTAAGAACTGATGTAAAGAGTAATGAAATAAATACATTTATATTTGTAAAATAGCTTGAGGCCCGGGAAAGGACATGGGATAGTTTATATCATCAATCATCGTCACCCGACGCAGATGAAGTCGCGGGTAGAAGCTAGCAATAAGTCATTTAATAAACAGCTAATATTGCTGGGACTCACAAGACACAACAAATCGCAAAAGACTTTGGGAACTTCACAATTCACCTTTAAATTTCTTTGTTAAAAAAACAGGGTAACAAGATATTACTTATTGATAAAAAGCGCTGGTGGCCTAGCGGTAAGAGCGTGCGACTTGCAATCCGGAGGTCGCGGGTTCAAACCCCGGCTCGTACCAATGAGTTTTTCGGAACTTATGTACGAAATATCATTTGATATTTACCAGTCGCTTTTCGGTGAAGGAAAACATCGTGAGGAAACCTGCATACATCTGCGAAGAAATTCAAAGGTGTATGTGAAGTCCCCAATCCGCATTGGGCTAGCGTGGGGACTATAGCCCAAGCCCTCTCGCGCTCGAGAGGAGGCCTGTGCCCAGCAGTGGGACGTATATAGGCTGAGATGATGATGATGATGACTTATTGATAACTTAAGTATTGTACTTTACGAGTAAGAGTCTGGTTATTTATTAATCGTATAGCAATACAGTTACTAGATTTAATTTAAATATTATTCTAGAGATTGAGGTTTGCACTCTTCAGATGCCACCGAGTATATAATATACGATGGCCCTTTTACTGAGGTTCGCGAGGTCTTTAATCCGTCCCTCGAATTTCATGAAATTTGTCGATGTGTGTAATTTTAAGAGAGATTGTTAAAGAGGTATTTCTCAAGTAGTAATGCAATATGAATGATATTTAATTAAGATTTTGTTTATTATCATAATTTGTTTTGCAATTCTTAGGTTTAATAAATAATGTATAATTTGCAAATAGTTACCATTAAGTAGTATTAAGACTATTGCAATGCCCTAACGGGGTCTCATGTAACTACTTCTCATAATGTTTTATACCATCCTCTGTAATGAACATGATCGCAATAAATATATGAATACGAATATGAATACAATAAACCTATACGATCAATTTTTTAACAAGCAGATACTTCTGCGAGCGATATTCCAATTTTTTTTTTCCTTTAATATAAAATTTGGAACCTATACGATATTATGTAAGATTATGTTTTGTATATCCAGTAGCACAACAAGTCTATTTTATTATAATACAATAGAGCAACGCTTAACATAATTAATACCATGGAAAACGCTACCCGATTTCATAACCATCCTACGAGATATTAAGTAGGTACCTAGAGGATACGAGAAAATATACGTTTTATTATTACTTCAGCGGCAATATTGTAGTGTACCCACCAAATATTGAGAGATAATATTTGCCGCCGACCCACGCTGTGGCTTTGTTGATACTTTCCATACCTACCTATTTCTACTTGGCGGTAGGTCGTATCGATCCGTAGGATAATTAATTTTGGTCTCGGATACTGATACTCGGTACGGTCATGGAATTTAATTTTAGTACCATTTTGTAGGGGAGACCGAGGTGAGTTGTGACAGAGGAGAGTTGTGATATCGTCGCAATACCGCGCGTTTGTTAGTTCAAGTTACGAGCTAACAAACGCACACTGTTGCGACCTATAGTTTCTTGTTAATAGATTCCAAAAAATCGACGATGTCACAACTCTCCTCTGTCACAATTCACCTCGGCCTGCCCTACAGTGTCACAGTGACAATAGTATGAAGTCCCTAGCGATTCTCACTGTGACAACACAACATACGAATAGTACGGAAATTATGTTTTTTGACTGTGACTGACTGTGAATGACTTGCACGCAGACCCGGCCAAGCTGGGCTTTACGTGTTATCCTGAAACCAGTGGTATATCAAAACGGTCTCCTAGCCAAATCGGTAGTGACCCTGCTTACGAAGCAGGTAAATAGTTCCCGGCTAATGACATTTTTTTATTAGTGGGTTTATCACAAATATGTTTTGCTGAGTTATGGATGTTTTCTATGTATGTTATATGTATATATGTACCATCACCTAACCCACAACACAAGCGTTATTGAGCTTACTGTTGGACTATGTCGATGTGTGTAAAATTGTCCAATAACTATGATATTTTATATGTAGATAAGCCATACACTAACATATCAAGCGAAAAAAATGATGCCAACCAATGCTGCCAACGTCACGGCAGCATTCGTTACAATTTGTTTACAACTTCATACGCAAATGCGTAAAAGAGACGGCACAATTAAAAGAATACCTAAGTAAAAAAGAGACGGCTAGTGTTTGTCACTTGCGCGTGAATTTGGTAAATCAGTGATACCACCATAACACGACGGCAAACAGTGAATATGGCGCGAAGCGTAAAACTTATTAAGAAAAAAAAATATCAAAGACTAAGATGTTTGACAGAAGGTGCAAATCATTTTAATGAAGTTTTATGTAGTAATGTACTCGCTACCGAAGTAAAAAGTTTTCATATTTAATTATGTAAATAAAAGATACATATTATATTATACTCTTTATTCATCATTTTTCTTATACTATTGAAACATTTTGACAAAAAGCAAACTCAATAACAACAAAATCCTTTATTTTACTAACAATTTTATGTTATTAATAATTGTTACTGTGTGAGAAAATGAAATGCCTGACAATAAATACTAATTTTGTAGTAATCTTTGTATAAACAGCAATATAACTATTTACTTAATTGACGCGACCCGGACAATAATATGGCCAATAATAATCTTTAATTTGCCAATTGTTGTACTTAAATACAAGAAAAAATGCATTCAAGTAAAAAACTTCAATATTAAAGTTGAAATTTAAGTATATTTCTTTTATTTGTACGACAAGCACCAAACAATGAATGCAACTTACCATGACGCGTCTGCTATGATAATCTATGTACGCAGTTGGTGCGTCCTTGTCATTCTCGCTGATGAGAACATAAACTTATCTCGTTCTGTCAGCCGGCGAAAATGGCGGCTGGGTTTATTTAATTCAAGATTAAACCGAAGAAAAACGGGTTATTTCAGCTTTTACTTACCAATGATATGTGACGCCGTCAATTTTTTTGCGCTTCCGCGGATAATTTGAGTATTTCAACATAACGCAGGTCGGCATTTTGTTGCTTAATACACGTTATTTGTGGAAAAGTATTAACCGGTGTACACGTTCGCGCTTGCGTCAGGCAGACTGAGACAAACTCGTACACATGACACGAGGTGAGTGCTTCAATTTTGGAACGTGTATAACACATCTACATATAAAATATCATAGTCCAATAATATTTATTTATTAATCGGTTGTTCGGGCCCTCTAGGCTCATGAATGCTCCGAGCAGTCATTAACACGCTACGACAATTAGTTAACATCGCAATTAAGCATACTTTGCCTGGGGTTGAATTGAACCGATGCCGCAGCGAACGAGTGGGATTCTGTACGTACTTTGTGCTATTATTAATATGTGCTACAATTAGCCATCATAAAAATGGGTCCAGGATGGTGATGGTTTTGGCGATGGATGGAGGATGGCGATGTCTACGAAATACGAGTGTTGCTAATTTAAGAAGCAATGAACTAACATGGATAGAATTATTTTTATTTCGATTCTTTCCCGTAAACGGTATCCCGCTTATTTTTGACGCATGTTCGGAGCTAAAACCAACATGTGAAGTCACTTTCAAATATTAAACCTTCAAATATTAAGGGTGCGCCGAACGGCTGCTGACCATAAGTCATAAGTGACGTTGGTCTTAAGTGATTGTCGGTTGTCGATAAGGTTGATTTCAAATTGAAGCTATATGGAAATAGCGCCTTATTGACAACCGACAATTGGTTGAATCCCTTTGGTTGAATCTTAATTAGAAGCAACCAAGAACCCAGATGAAGAAGAGGCAGCACCCCAATTTTACAACACCCCAAGCATATACTGATGTGGGATGTAGCCGGCTAAAGCTTGCCACCAGCGAACAAATATCATCACCATCATCATTATCTTCGTCATACCTACATGGAAACGTATCACAACAGGAATCGTTAGGTACTTGTATCCTACCTACGTACTTCTCAACACACTTCAATAGTAACTGTGTTAGGATAGTCGTATTCTAAACCATAATCCCGTTTCAATCGAGATAGTAGTTAATATGCGCCGATTTTTAGTAACCGGTAATTGGTAAGAGATTCTACAGACAATCAATCACTTCGTAAGAAAAAACCGGGCAAGTGCGAGTCGGACTCGCGCACGAAGGGTTCCGTACCATACCGTACCAAAAAAAAAAAGCAAAAAAAAAAACGGTCACCCATCCAAGTACTGACCACTCCCGACGTTGCTTAACTTTGGTCAAAAATCATGTTTGTTGTATGGGAGCCCCATTTAAATCTTTATTTTATTCTGTTTTTAGTATTTGTTGTTATAGCGGCAACAGAAATACATCATCTGTGAATATTTCAACTGTCTAGCTATCACGGTTCGTGAGATACAGCCTGGTGACAGACAGACGGACGGACGGACGGACGGACAGCGAAGTCTTAGTAATAGGGTCCCGTTTTACCCTTTGTGTACGGAACCCTAAAAAAACATATGTATGAGTACGTATTTACGTAGGCAAAGGTAATTTTTTATTGCACCTACTATATTGTTCACTATAGGTACTAATGTGATTAAAACACTCTATTGTAAGTAGGGATTGCAATCCGGTCCGGCGGATCCGGTAATCCGGCCGGATCCGGCACTTTTTAGGAACTACCGGATCCAGTTAAAATCACCGGATCCGGACCGGATCCGGGAAAATAGAAAAAAAGACCGCACACAGCACCGACTGTGCGTTTTAGGTGAGATAAAGGCGACGGATGGAAGAAAGAAGTTAAACAGAATAAAGAACGAATGAAAAAGTCAAAATTTAATAAAATGAGAAGATATTTATTATTTAATATGACGATGATCGAGAACAGAAGAGGATTTCCTCTTTTTCCATGTTGTTGGCACAAATCGGCACGATACGACAATTACTTATATACTTAGAAGTAAAAATTAAAGATGTTGATGTTATGGAAGGCATTTGTAGCGACCGGTCTGGCCTAGTGGGTAGTGTAGTGACTAGTGACCATTCAGTGACACTGTCTATGAAGCCGATGGTCCTGGGTTTGATTTCCGGTAAGGTCATTTATTTGTGTGATGAACACAGATATTTGTTTTTGTTCCTGAGTCGTGGGTGTTTTCTAATTATATAAGCATGTATCTATCAATATACTATACGTATATATATCGTCGCCTAGTAGTACTCCTAGCTAGCTAGTACCTATAGTACAAGCTTTGCTTGGTTTGGAGCTACGAGTAGGTCGATCTGTATAAGATTGTCCCCATATATTTATTCGTCAATTATTTACTTATTTGTGAAAGCAAGATAATATTGGAGCGCATTTCATATAATTTTGCTTTATTAGAATGGATGTCAGCGTTACAAATATTTCCACCAAAGAACAGTTACGAAAACTTGTCCTTTCAAGGAGTTCTCCAATTCCCATCCCATAGTTATCCCATTAACAGGCTTTGGAATCTAATCAAATTTATAGTTTTATTGTAAATGTGAGCAGAAATTAATAAATGACTTAGATTTCAAGTTATATTTTTAAATTGAGATTGACATGGTGACACTTTTTAATACTTAGTTTTATTTTATTGTTAATAAGTTATTTCTTATTAACTTTAAATTGGTGTTTTATGAATACATTTGCAAAAATACCCTTTGCTTCTCATATAACGTAAAAAACTTTATATATCCTTAATTTTAATATCCTTATACCTAACCGGATCCGGCCGGATTGAAAAACAATCCGGTTTGCAATCCCTAATTGTAAGCAAAATCAATTACTTATAGTTATGGAATATAGGAGCTTCATAAGATGTTACTTTGTAACAATACTTACCGTCTTCCTTCTAACATAATATATCAAGACATATTTAGAAGCCACCCTGATATTTTATCATACTTAGGATCTCAATAAATTAGTCCTAATGTGGCGTCACGTCAACATTTGTACTGACCTTTCGCCCGGCTCCGACCCATATAATTGGAAAATGGATAGGAAAATATATAAGCGGTGATCTAATTCAGCCAAATACTGCGCAATGTTAAAATGGCCTTTAGCCCAGATTAAAGGGTTTTGCGTAGCGCCTAATCCGCTCTGATTCCGTCGTAAATGGATATTGAAGATTTTGATGGGACCGTTCTATCGGAAAGTCTTTTTCAGCAGTGCTCTATTTTGCCTTTTGCTCGGGAAATGGCGTCGATTTAAGGTGAATGAACGAGCGAAATCCCCGTACATGAAATAGGCGGCGCCGGGGTGATGGGCTCAGAGCGCAGCCCGTCTTGTGGCGCACCTTTGTACACATTTCTAAGTCATTTACTTTCAAATAATTCTTTCCCTTCGTTATTTCGCCTGTTCGCCCCCTCCCCCCCCCAGATTTTGTTATAAACTGCTTCCAAACGTCGATTTGGAACAAACTCCATCGAGTGCAGGAAATAATGATCGTTGCTCCGAGCGGATAACGATAAAATCCGACTATGAACGATTCGGTGAATTTATGTTTCCGGAGCCTTCACTTTACAGGTAAACTTGAGAAATGCGAGCTACCTATTATCGGGTGATTTGTTTACTTTTACGCTCCGCATTTTTATCGCTTGCTGAAATGTATTTGAAATCAATAATAGGGTTACAACCCTTATGTCCTTATTTGTTTTGTGACGATTACATTTTAATAATATTTATTAAGTAATGCTCAGAGGTCCGAAACATAATATATATATTTAAATTAAACCATCATAATATACAAAAACAGATATTCCTTTCTTATTGACGCTGTGACATATTGACATAGAACTCGTCAAGTTTCATACTAACATTTAACAACTAATCAGCCAGTATAAATCTATACATACTCAACACGCCTCCTTAGATTTATACATGACAACACATAAACACTTGCAACACTAACCTACAATATTAAATTAAATTGAATTCACATTCTTTGAACAATTACAATTATTAAACTATATCATGAGCACGATGTATAACACGGTGTATATTATGTTACATTTAACATTTGTCTAAATTTAAAGAATTTAACATGACCTAACGATTTAGTCAGGATATCCGCTACATTATCTTCAGAATTCACTTTTATAATATCTATAACACCATTTTTAAAATTCTCATGTACATAGTGATAATGCACTTCAATGTGTTTTGAGTTTTTCGTAAAATTACCGTACTTGGCGATAATCATCGCACCTGAATTGTCTTCGTACATATTGACTGGATCATTGAACGTTAAAAACACATCATTAAGCACACTTCGTAACAGAATGATCTCAGTTACGGCTTCGGATAACGCTATATATTCGGCAAATGTTGAAGACTTAGTTACGCTGCTTTGTTTCTTTGACTTCCAATAAACAGCGTTTCCGAATAACCTTATTACAAATCCTGTGGTAGATTTTCTATCTAAAACATCTCCGGCCCAATCGGCATCTACATAACAATCCATAATATTAGCCTTCAAGTTTTGGCAATACGTGAGCTTAAGGCTCTTTGTCGCGTATAAATATTTTAAAACACGCAATGCACATTTAAAATGAGTCTCGTTATAACTATTTTGAAACCTGCTCAAATAATTGACACAATAAGCTATATCTGGTCGAGTACCAGAACTAATATAGAGCAACGCTCCTATCAAATTTCTATATTTTACATCCTCATTCAGCTCACATCTGTCAAGTTTTATATTAATCTCCATCGGTGTTTTATACAATTTAGAATTTTCAATTTTATACTTTTTTGCTAACGACTCTATATATTTTTCTTGGCTCAAAGTTAAAATATTCGCTTTACTGTAATCATACTCAACATCAATTCCTATATAGTTTTTAACTTTTCCCATGTCCTTCATTCTAAAATAACTACTCAATTTATTTTTTATCGTAGCAACCATTTGTTCATCTTTGCAAGCAATTAATAAATCATCTACATATACTAATATATATACTGTTTGGTTATTATCAGTTTTCACATAGAGACAATAGTCATATTTACTTCGCCGAAACCCTAAGGTCAACACAAATTTATGAAAACATTCATACCACGCACGTGGGCTTTCCTTTAATCCGTATAAGGACTTATATAATTTATACACTTTACCAGTATCATCGTTATATCCTAACGGTTGTTTGACATACACTTCGGATAACACTTTACCGTTTAAAAAGGCAGTCTCTACATCCATTTGATGTACATGTAGGTTAAATTGACAACAAAATGATAAAAGCAATTTCAAAGTTTGCATTCTAGCTACAGGTGAATATGTATCTTCGACATTATCTGTCTGTTGAAAGCCTCGTACCACTAACCTTGCTTTATAGAGACCGTTGGTTTTCTTCGTATACACCCATTTAACGTCAAGTACCTTTTTGTTCTCTGGAGCATTTACCAGCGTCCAAGTATTATTTTTCACAAGACTGTTCATCTCTCTATCCATTGCCTCTTTCCATTGCTCTGCCTCGTCAGATTTGGTCGCCTCCTGAAAAGTATCTGGAATCATCGCATCACAATAATTAACAGTTATACAATAGTAGCCGAATTCTTCGTCGAAACGGACTGGTGCTTTAGTTTGTCTCTTAGACTTTCTCGTCTCATCGATTACGTTGTCGTCATTATCATTATCATTCTCTTGTACTGTATCTTCAGGTTCATATTCATTTAGGGTATCTTCCCACTTTTCTTCTTCTTTTTTATTTTCCTCTTTACTTTCTTCCTCACCGTCAAAAGCAATTAATTTCACATCTTTTTCAATTATATCTACGTGTCTTGCTATGATAATTCTGTCATTAATCAGTACTCTATAACCAACATCTGTATATCCGAGTAGAATTCCCATTTCTGATTTATGGTCCCATTTTGACCTTCGCCTTTCTTCTGGCGTTCTAACATAAACTTTACTGCCATACATTTTTAAATATTTTGCAGATGGTTTCTTCTGGAAAAATAGTTCATAGGGAGTCATTCTTTCTTGAGTATTTGTCAATATTCGGTTCTTTAAATAAGCTGCTGTTTTTACGGCTTCTGGCCAAAATCGTCTGTCAACTTTTGCTTCTGCTAAAAGGCATCTTGCCATATCCATAATCGATCTATTATATCTTTCTGCTGTACCGTTCAACTCATGCACATATGCTGGGCAGGGCTTAATCATAATACCCTTTTCTCTCGCAAAATTAAAAATTCTTTTATTAATATATTCTCTACCATTGTCGCATCTCAATTCCTTTATTACTTTTCCTGTTAAATTTTGTAGCTCATTTACATATTCCACAAAACAGTCATATACTTCTTCCTTAGATCCGATACAAAATACTTTTGCCAGCTTGCTAAAATCATCTATAAATGTTAGAAAATATTTTTCTCCTTGATGTCCTGTCGTTCTATGTGGTCCATTAACATCCGTATGCACAATCTGTAATATATCTTCCGCTTTCGTCCGATTATTATTAAATGGTAAGTTATGCATTTTGTTTTCAACGCAGATCGCACATTTCATATAGTCTGTCTCTAATTGCTCAGGTATTCCTTCCAATAGTTGTTTTCTGCACATAACGTCAAGATGATTGAAATTTACATGACCAAGTGTTCTATGAAGTTTTTCTTTCATTGTCATATTACTGTTTGCGACATTTACACCAATTGTTTTTGTAATGAAGCTTGTCATTTTATATAATCTGTCCTCCTTCTTCGCAATTGCTATTAGTTCTCTATTCCGGTTATATATCTTTGACAAATGTCCTGACGAAATTATTGTGTGATTGTCTGTAATCTTCGCATAGCTCAACAAGTTTGCTTTCATCTCTTTTATGTAAAATACATTACCTATGACCACTTTATTTTTATTCTCATAAACAGGAAAATATGTCGCAATGCTGCCAACTTTCGTTGCGTTCAAAAATCTTCCATCTCCAACTTTAACTTTTACGGGCATCTTTAAAGTTATATATTTGTCAAAATATTCATCAGTATTTACGATGTGGTCTGTACAGCCGCTGTCTAAAAGCCAATTTATCTGACCCGACTTTACCGTATTCTCTTCACTTTTCGTCGAATTATGCACAATTGATGTGTGGAAGCTATTTCTGTTATAATAAGTATTGCTCTGGTAAGATGCTCTACCTCTATTTGGTCTAAAATTATGGTCACCGCGTCCACGACCATGATGTGGACCTGAATGTCCGCGTCCGCGACCACGACTTCCGTGCCAGCAATCTCTGCGCACGTGACCAGGCTTTCCACACGTAAAACAAGTCGGTTTATTTTCAGTATTTACTTTAAATGCGTTCGATCGGTTAGGTAGCTCTTCATCTACTTTTTGTAAATTTTTCATTCGTATTTTACTTTTCAGGTATTCAACAGTTCTTTCAGATTCCGGTAACACGTCTATTAAATCGCCTATATAGCTATAACTTTCCGGTAGCGCTTTTAGCATATAATTTAATTTTTCACTTTCAGAAATAATGGCGCCGGCATTTTTCAAATCATTGACACATCGTTCAAAATCGTCGAAGAAAACATTTATATCCGTATATTTAGCTAGCTTTATATTTTCTAAATTATTTCTGCACACAATTTGTAAAGCGGTTGATTCTTTCAAATACATTTCGTCGAATTTTAATATTATTTTATATGCCGACTCTACCTCGCTTATATATTCTAACTGCCGGTTGGTAATAGCGCTGTAAATATAATTCGTAGCCTGAATATCCATCTCTTCCCATTTACTAGCATCGTCCTTGTCTGTTTTATCTCTAGTCGCTACTTCCTTGCATTTTTTAAACTGTAAATATTTCATCAGCCGAATTTTCCAATTCGCATATTCGGTTCCGTCAAACACGGGTATAATTATTTTATCGTTACTACTCATATTTTCCACTTACTTGTATATATCTTTCTTCATTAACCATTCACACGATGCTGCTACCATATTAAGTAATGCTCAGAGGTCCGAAACATAATATATATATTTAAATTAAACCATCATAATATACAAAAACAGATATTCCTTTCTTATTGACGCTGTGACATATTGACATAGAACTCGTCAAGTTTCATACTAACATTTAACAACTAATCAGCCAGTATAAATCTATACATACTCAACAATATTATTGATTTCAAATACATTTCAGCAAGCGATAAAAATGCGGAGCGTAAAAGTAAACAAATCACCCGATAATAACCTGAAACAATAGCTAATTTTATGGCTTTTAATTATTGTTTTTAACTTGTCTTCAAAATAACTTTTTTAATACCTAGGTTCTACGCTATATGGAGAAGTCTCAAACTGGTAACACAGACTAGAAACATTTAATGTGGTTACCTTTAATTAATAGATACGTACACATAGTACATACTTTTACAATTTATAAAGTTCTCTCAATAGTAAGTCAAGTCGTTAACTTAAATTAACGTTTACAATAATTTACTTACTAATTAAATCCTATGAAAGACTTAGACACTAAGCACCATACGTAAGGCAATTTATGAAGCAATTATCCATGTCAAGGGCTTTAAGTACAGCGACTAGCTGTGTATCAATGTCACTTGCAGGCGAGGATAAAGAAAAGCAAGACGCGGGGCTAAGCGTGGGCCGTCCGCTTTACCGTCTTAAGGTAATACGGAAATTTAAATATAATTATAGAAATATAAGTAAGCTTAGAGTTAGAGTACTCAATGGCATTCCTAACTTAGTAATAATAAGTCGTATAAAAAACACTAAAGATAAAACTAAGAAAAGATTAAGAAAAAATTAAGAAAAAAGAAAAATAATATAATAATATGCATTAAGATTAGTAAAATTATATTCATTAGTTTTAAACTTGCTTAATAATTATTTCCTATTATTGAGTTGTTATAAAAATATCAGCGTTTTTATCAAAAGCGCTTGTAGCCTAGCGATAAGAGCGTGTGACTTTCAATCCAGAGGTCGCGGGTTCAAGCCCCGGCAAGTACCAGTGTGAGTGTTTTCAACGTATGTCCGAAATAGGTTCCATTTGATATTTACCAGTCGCTTTTCGGTGAAGGCAAACATTGTGAGGAAACCGGACTAATCCCGATGAGTCCTAGTTTCCCCTCTAAGTTGGAAGCTCAGACGGCAGTCGCTTTAGTAAAAACCAAAATCAAAACCAAAACAGAAATCGATCGGATAAAGTGAATCCTAGGGCCACTTGTGCGTTCCAGCGTTAGCCAACCTCGGAGTTAACCGTTTATGCAGGGTGTATATAAAGGGTAAGGTTGGAGTTAACTCCAAGTTTCAACGGTTGACTCCGAGTGATTTGGCTGACCCTGGAACTTGCAAGTGGCCCTTAGGGTAGGTCCTGGGTACACGTCTTTGACGACCGGTCTGGCCTAGTGGGTAGTGACCCTGCCTATGAAGCCGATGGTCCCGGGTTCGAATCCTGGTAAGGGCATTTGTATTATGATACAGATATTTGTTCCTGAGTCATGGTTGTTTTCTATGTATTTAAGTATTTATATATTATATATATCGTTGTCTGAGTGCCCATCACAACACAAGCCTTCTTGAGCTTACCTAGCTTATTAGTCAATTTGTGAAAAATGTCCTATAATATATATTTATTATTATTTATTACACGTTTCATATTTGTAAGTTCTGTGGTTGATAAAAGTAATCTTGAATAATCTTCTACCAATGTTCATGAAATTTGGTACAGACACAGGCCTTATATGGTTTGTTTCTAGTTTTATTTGCAATATTTCCATCACGCTAACCGGGTAACGTAATAAACAGCAATACGGAAACGTTATCCCCCCGAGGGTACGGAGACCACGCTCTGGCTGTGTTGACTTTTTGTCGATCTCCAGAGTAAACTTCTTTAATTATCGCTTCTGTGGCGTCGTTAACTTAATTAAATCGTATTATTTGTATTAAAAATAGGTCAAATAATATCGGATAATAATTTTTCAACTATAGCCAAGTCACATAGCGATGGAATCTAGGTGAAGCTCTCTATACATTTTTGACTTCAAAATAATGTTCATATCACTAACTTGTAGGTTCTGCCATCTTGTGGGCTACATTGGAAGCTTAAACTTGACATTTTCCCGTCACGCCTGTCTAAGTAGGTACCTACCTTTTTTACTTTTGATGAAGTCATTAGACCTTTCAAACAAGGCTGAATTTGTCTGGAAGTTATTGTAAAACCTCATGACATCACGAAGATTTTAGATATTTTTATTATACCATTCATTACAATTTTTAAATTGTTACTTCTGCTTCAAACGTCAAGTACTTTTATATACATTACCAAGTTTTTATTTTTATGGATAAAGATCAATATTTTACAAGCAACCTTCAGGTTATGCCTAAAAAACAACAATAGGTCCGAAAAGTATTATCAAGCTGAATAAAGATTTAACAGATAGAACCATAACGTTATTAATGAAGGCCAAGTTTATTGTCAACGCTAAATTAATGCCGGGCTTTAGCGTCGCGTTGAAAAAATATTGTTAGCTCTAACGCCACCCCAGAGCGCAGTTTTCATTTGTTTCACAAAAGCGGTTAATGTAAACGGTGCTCTTTAACATTAGCTCGATTATCCCGCGCGGCGGAGAATAAAAAACAAAGGGCAGGGCTATAACCGCGGAACACTTCCATCGTTCCCTTTCTATCGCTCCTTCATAGAGTGATAGAGAAGCGAATAGACAAAACTTGGGATTGGCGGTAGTTCCCCAGTTCTCTGCTACTATAGCCGTGTTAGCGCTTTTACAAATTGTGCCGAGACCGTTTTGAGTTAACGTTGGTACTAGTTCACTTAAGGATTTACCTGTTTAATTAAGATACGTTGAGCCTGGAGCCTGTAATTTAACATACATTTTGTAACGTGTGTGATTCAAACATTCAGCGCCAAACACAAATATAACAATATGTTGGCATTATAGCGGATGGCGCTGGAGCTAATATACGGCGTTGCATGAACAAGAGATTTCCTTTGGCAGGATTGGTCCTTAGGACCCAGGGATGGATTCAAGAAGTGGAGCCACCCAGATTTTTGATGTAAATTTTTAGGGGGGGGGGGCTCTCAACTTGATCTTGATATCTGTATCATTTAAGCTACTAGGTCAAGTTTGGTATCGTTTCCATATAAATCGGGGGTGCCGAATTCATTTCTGATATCATAATGACACCATTCCGAAGTAAAGACACATAAAATATGAAAAAAATACTTTTTTTTTAATTCCTCTTCACGCTTAAACTGCTGAACCAATTTAGTTAAAATTTGGTACAGAGATAGTTTGAGTCCCAGGGAATAACATAGCATACTTTTAATCTCAATAATCATCCCTTAAGGGTGTGAAAAGGGAGGAGGAAATTTGTATGGGGATTCAATAACCGCTGAACCGATTTAGATAAAATTTGGTATAGAGATAGTTTGAGTCCCAGGGAAGAACATAGGATAGTGTTTATTCCAAAAAAAAAACCTTAAAAATGAAAGGTAAGGTGTAGGATTGTATGGGAAATCAATAAACGCTGAACCGATTTCGATGAAATCTATGTCTACATCTTTGATTTAGTTTAAAATGATACTAAACTTGACTTAGAACCTAAACTTAAAGAATTATTAATCTCAAACGTCGCAGACGCTTAAACCCCCCCCACCCACCCCCCACCTGCATCAAAAATCTGGGTGGCTCCACTTCTTAAATCCATCCTTGGGTCCTAAGGACCAATCCTGCTAAAGGAAATCTCTTGTTCATTCAACGCCGTGGTTGACCTTTTTTTGCTCTGAGCAAACACAACTATGTATTAGGCTTTATGATTGAAGAACTTTATTTAAGTATATGCATGGCAAAGTGCTACAAACGTAGCGCTACGCGATACTGTAATATGGAATAGTTAAATGCCAGCTACGGTACAAAATGTACTGAGAGCTTTGTCTACATAGACAAAGCTCTCAGTACATTTTTGCTATCGAAAAATGGTAAATATGATATGACACATATCACTGAAAGTTATACCTACTCCATAAATATAACCTGCAAGCAGCTTTGAATACCCAATACCCAATTTCCCGCTATTAAAAAAAGTTGTGATTGGTCAGTAAAAGTTTTGATGGGCTACAATAAAACTCTGTATGTCAAACCTTTTGCGCGGCATAACTATACAGGGTGGAAAGATAAGTCGGGCCCTGGAGGGAAACTACCTTAAATCCTTAAGCTGGCTCATTTTACTTAAAGGAGACATTCCTTTATTTTTAAAAAGAAACAAAACTGCATTCAAAGATTTTCTCAAACTCGCTTGCCTCGCCCGGGACCCGAACCGACTAAAAATTCCAAAAAATAAAAACTCGCAATTTTTTTCTACTAGTCGATACAGTTAATGTTAATGATAACATTTCACCAAAAAACATTAGGTCTTACACTCGTCTGTCGTACAAAATATCCATAAAAGCTAATATTTAGTACTTAACATTTTTTTAGACAAGCCAAATTGAAGAAAAAAAGAAAAATACTTTGAATGCAGTAAGCTCCTTTAAGTAAAATGAGCCAGCTTAAGGATTTAAGGTAGTTTCCCTCCAGGGCCCGACTTATCTTTCCATCCTGTATATTGGCGTTGTTAACATGCGTGTAGTACAATCGAGTAACTCGCGGCACAATTCCCTTGGGGTCATTTTTGAGCTCTAGACTTCTATTAGTTATCCTAGTTCGTAGTAATTTTTTTAAAGATTAGTTTGTGATGAAATTTGAGATGAAGGCAAGAGTCAACGGGTGGACTATTTCAGGAAAAAAAATAAAGATAAACATGGTAAACTATTTGTAACAGTGCATAAGTTCAGTTCATAAAATGCAAAGAGTGAAGGTGATAGTTTATTCAAGTAGGCATATTACTCTGCTTCGAGAAGATTTAAATCCCCCCTCAATTGGAGGAGGGTTTCCCAATATGGGACCGGAAACAAACTCGGCGGGACACATCTTTTCAAAACATTATTACATCTTATAATTAACATGGTTTGGTTACCTACTATCACGACAAAGCACTAAAAGTGCTCAACATTTTTATCGTACAATATTCACCTTTTATATCACCATTCCTCTTTATCAATGTTGCAATTCATTGAAAATCAGGGCTGGCAAAAGTTTACTGTCACTTCATCATTGATGCTCAACTTCGCTCAAGAGACATATCAACATAATAATTTTACCAGAAGTATTATCCATATAAAGATATTATTTTATTTGGATGGAATAGATGATATAGATCCTCATAATATACCGAATTCCCTGACATGTCCAGTGAAAATACCTAGAGTGTCACCGCAAACGGCGACAAATCAGACGCTCGCAATCCAATTTACTGTCAAAGGGCACAAAAAAGCATAAATTTAAATCAAATTGTTTTCACGAGGCTATCAAATCGACGATGTTTAAGGGGGAATTTAGGTCACGTCTCTCGGATTACGGCTTATTCCCGCGTCTCTTTTTCTTCGTTTGTAGCTAATCCCGGCGGGGCGCGCATTCGACCCCCGTCTCGACACAAGTACATACAGTCAGCCAAGAAAGTGGTCTACCACTTTTCGACTCTATCATCTTATTGATAGAGTCGAAAAGTGGTAGACCACTTTCTTGGTAGACCGTACCTCAATTTCACTCCTTCAACTACCCTCTGTTTAGTGTAAAAATATAATGTCGGAATATGAAATGCTGGAGAGTATTTGGAGCGGCGGCAGCTGCAAGCTGATACAGCAAATTGCTAGTTTATTCAAATAAGCGTGGAGGGAGTGAGGCGAGTGTTGAATCGTGTAGATCACTTATCTACTAGGTGGAGCATTGAAAACGACTTTTAAATTGGTCACCGGACAAATCACTGTAAACAATTCCTCATATTCCTTGGTCTACAGTATGCCTATACATCGCATATTGTCATAAAAACGTTTTGATTATTTAAGTATTTAATTTATTTAATTTGATTATTTATTGTTGGTTATGACTACGTATAGTCTTTTGAATCCTCTGCTTTCACTGTCATAAGTCGAAACTTGAGTTCTCTTCCACTTGTTAGAGACCAGAACTTTTGAACAAACTTGAGCCCTTTTCAAAGAACCCAAATTTTTTATTACAAAAAAATTCTAAATGCATTGTGTTCATGTAATATTCGTGGGTTAGGTATTTACATCATACCGTAACGCATATCTCATGTACTGCTGACTGAAACCTACACTCAAAATACCTGAGGGAACCAACACTTTTTTCGATGCGGAGTATATGGCAGATAGTCTACGAGCCGAGTGTCGAACAGTGAATCAAAGGCTGCACGTTAATATCTCGAGGGCGCCCCGACCCGCAGTAAATCTGATTATCCACTGACGTCACACCTCTCGAATATTAATCGTGCTCTCTCACTCTACCCTAATAATCAACCCAACTATCAAAGGCTTTTAATTTCCCCGCCTAAAACGTTCTAGTTGGCAAATTACGCAAATTAATCGTCGTCCATTAATTCAGGTCTCGGTGTGGCCTCATATCATCGCCGTGCAAAAAGGGTTCATTTACATTCGGCAATAAGCGGTGTCTTGCCCTAATGGCCTAATTACATTAATAATCTATTATCTTTATACTTGTTAGAGTTTATCTTGAATATTACGAGAGTTTCCTTTCTGTGAAATGTACTTTCGTTTAAGGCTAAGCTCTAGCCGATTTGAATAACCTCGTGCCGCCCAATATACATTAGGATGTACACTTAGTTTCGATGGAATGTCGACATTATTAAAAACGAAGTAGGTAGCATTTCATTTGTCTCGAAAATTTTTCGTACAAATGAAATTCGACCTAATTGAAAATACAATAAGATTCTAACTTCCTTGGCTATAATTTTGTATGGTGGGCGGCACGAGGATAAGCATTGAATATTGCCATTAGTTTAACTTTGCAATGAACTATCGCCTGCAGAATTTCTGGACCGATGACTACCTTCAAGAAAATAGTGTACTCCATCTTAAACGCCAGTAACGCAATTTCAACCCCTATGGAGTTGTAGGTGTCTACACTTCTACAAGCGACGGTAATGTGCTGCTGACCATCAGGCGATTCGTCTGCTCGTTTGAAGCCTCTTATGTCTTAAAACATATTTAAAGTTTCTATATAAATAATCTTTCTATGGGTAGGTACACTTAGAGCTCACAACCTGTACATCTAGGTGTTAACACATATAATTTTGGATGTGTAAAGTAAATACAGTAATACACCATTTTTACTTTTTCATATATTTTGGCTGATCAGATGTCGACGTTTTCTATGGAAAAGCCAAAAAAAATTCCCCGATTTTAGGGTTGGGTTGGTCCCATAGTAAAAGTAGCTCAGTTTAGCGACTAAAATCAAGCCCTGGATTTAAAGCCCCATGGTCAGAGACAGACTGTATAGTTGCGTCTATGTTACGCATTTACCCCAATGTCAGTGGTCAATAACCTTTTTCCTATATACAGTGTGGAAAGATAAGTCGGGCCCTGGAGGGAAACTACCTTAAATCCTTAAGCTAGCTCATTTTACTTAAAGGTGACATTCCTTTATTTTTTAAAAGAAACAAAACTGCATTCAAAAAAAATTTCTAAAACTCGCTTGCTTCGCCTGGGACTCGAACGGACTAAAAATTCCAAAAAATAAACACTCGCGATTTTATTACACTAGTCGATACAGTTAAGAGGGCGTCGAGGAGGGTAAATTTTCAGATTCTGTCAAATTACCCCATTTCACACACAAACGCAGCTCACGCACACTACCTCAATTTACTGGGACAGGTCAGTGACCCCTAATATTTTTTTAAAGGTGCTGTTTCGAGTTTAGTGTTAACTACTGACCTTCTTTGAGGAATTTAAACTGTCAAAGCTTTCCTTTGTGAGAAGACAGAGAAAAAACACTTTTTATATATAGCTTTCCTTGTTTGTTCATGTCATGTCATAGGTATGTGACGTATTAGGTAATTAATTATTTTCGTTGTTGACTTTTGTATTAAGATAGGTACAGTCAAGGAATTTAAATTCCGACCCATTTCGTACTTTGTCACAGTGACAACCGTATGAGGTCTCTAGCGGCTTTCATATTGATTGTCACTGTGACAAAGTACGAAATGGGTCGGAATTTAAATTCCTTGACTGTACAAAACGGCGACGCTCTTAACTGTCCATCGGTGGACCTTATGCCTTTTGTAATAAGGTTTACGAACTGTCAGTTAACAGTATGGTGGTGTGCGATGGTAGGTATGCGGTTTGTAGACATAGACCAAATTAAACCTAGGAGTTTTATTATTAAAGATATAAGAAATCGTCTACTTTACCTACTCGAAAAAAGTGGACTCTATCTAAAATTATCCCTTCATTAGTTATAGGTCTAGTAACATTTTTTTACAACTATAGACGCTTATTATATTTCACTTATAACTTAATTTTTAAAGCTCTGTTGATAATAAGGCTTTAAAAACATCTAATAAAATTCAGGTACTACACTTATACTTTTGTAAGTCAGTAAGTGATGCTTACTTAAAACTTATCGGGAAATCAAATAACTCATAATTACCTATATTAAAATATTTAAATTTACTAATTCATCTCATACGTTCAATAAGGCCCGGGACTGGGCCTTGTCACCCGCACCGACAGAGGGCCTTTTTAGCCCTACGTAATATTAAAGAATTTGTGTCCTGTGTCCCGGATAGTATGGGTTCTGGTCCATGACGCGTCCTGAAGTAACTTATACAGGGTGTAATCGTTAAGTGTGGCCAGGCTACAATTCCGTAAATATAACAGATATCAGAAAACTTCAAATTGATATCGAAAGTGCGTTACCTAATGAGTAAAATTACATTAATAACTTTTTTTTAAATAAATGCAGAAATATCCCAAACATTAACTTCAAATCAAACCCTCCCATACATTTAGTACGACGACTCAACCCTCAAAGAACGTCGGTGTTGTAAGAGACAAAACTGCTTGAGATTCATTATTTGCCATAATAAACTGTAATAAAATAATAAAACTACCGTTTATGAAATAATAAATATAACACTTATTTTTTAAGGAAGTACATTTTTTGTTTACAGTAGTTTCTCGAAATGACGCCCTTCTTGTGCGATACATTGACGGGCCCCCTTAAATATTTCTAAATTAACTTTGCGGTGTGATTAAAAAATAAATGTTAGATTTATTATTTCATAAACGGTAGTTTTATTATTTTATTACAGTTTATTATCGCAAATAATGAATCTCAAGCAGATTTATCTCTTACAACACCAACGTTCTTTGAGGGGTGAGTCGTCGTACTAAATGTATGGGTGGGTTTGAAGTTAATGTTTGGGATATTTCTGCTTTTATTAAAAAAAATATATTAATGTAATTTTACTCATTGGATAACGCACTTTCGATATCAATTTGAAATTTTCTGATATCTGTTATATTTACGGAATTATAGCCCGGCTACACATAACGATTACACCCTGTATACATATCATTAGATAATTCATAGCCTATATCGATAGAATAAATCGTTCTTATGAGCGTATTTGGTGGGCATCCCTTATTAGTAAAAAAGCCTACTGCTTTATAATAGGGTGGCAATGGTGGCAGAAACCCATTTCGTTTGTAAAATTATCACCTGTAATTTATCTGTTAAATATTAAAACATTGTATTCACACTTTTCAAATGCCAGATTCAGTTTTTTTTTTTAATGTTTGACTTTGGCCATAATTCAATTTAAATAGAAATCATCACCGCCACGCGCTACTAATTAATATTCAGAAAAAATATATGAGTGCCTATTTTTATTTTTTTGACATTTAGATTTTATTCTAGAAATTATAGACTAGTATTTTTTTATACAATCTTTTTAATGTTTGACGATCCTTCTGTGAAATTCTTAGTGTTAAATTTGATATGTATAATAATCCAATCTTATTATGGAATTATATTAACATCAATAAATTGCTCTGATAGATTAAGATTAATTACGATTCATAAGAGCTTGTTGCTAGCCTAGATTTTGCAATTTTTTATTTAGTACAAATCACCACACTGTGATTGTAAAGGCCAAAATTGTCCTAAAATTACATATCATTATCATTTATTGTGCAAAAATCAGTTTATTTGTATGAATCGTTATACCTATATACGATTATTTAAAAACTGAATTCCTCGTCCCTAAATTATTCAAAAATGATATATAACTTGCCCTAGTTGCTAAAAGCATGAAGAAATATAGCATAGATTGGACTTCATAGATTGGAGCCGACCATTTCCCCTCTTCCCTTATTTTTGGTATACTAAGCCACTAGTATTGGGTTGCCTATAATTATTTTTCTTTGAATGTACTCGTAAACCTCTATCCGTTAGTATGCGATTCATTAATGGACGCACCATGGCCCAAATCGGGACACGGTTCTTTAACACGTAATGTTAATAATCAGTGAACATCTTTAATTACGCTCAAATGCTTAAGTTTCAGTACAGGTAAAAGTACATATGAGCTGTACTTTTAATGGTTAGTACAATCGGCATCAAATAGAGAGTGACGGCCAAAGTGACCAAATATAGCTATAGGATCTAAATGTGGACGAATAAGGTCAGGTGAAGCATATAAGGCCCACCTTTATTTTAACTGAAATAGTTCTATTAATAATCAGGATATTATTATCAAATCAATGTTTCTTCATATATACCAAAATAGTTATAAAAATATTCCGGCGCTTTTGAAAAATACACGTTTTATAAAAAAACCATACCATGTTGGTTCGGAACCGGGCCTTGTTACTTGCACTGACAGTTGAACACTGACTTGAACATAAGTTCAAGAATAACAGAAAATATTACCGGGCCTTATTAGCTTTTATCATGAATTAATTTCATCTTCAATTTAAAATGGTCTATAGTAAAATACGGCCTACATGAGTCATGGAAAAACAAATTGTATTTTATTTAGAAAGTACTTATAATATATGTTGTTCATAATCTTCAGTAAGCTGACTTCTAGGAGTCTATCTATTATAATTAATGTAGATTGACAGTTTACTTAGCAAATTGTACTTTTATACCTTTAGGTTTTATGTCGGAAATATTTCAGCCAATTTGGACTGAAACAAGCATTTGAGCGTAATTAATGATGTTTACTGATTGTTAATCTTAAATATATCTATTATGTAGGGCACTTAAATTATTTTAGCGGACCGAGCGGATATGTATGTTTGTAGACCACTTTTTTATTTAAATAATTAAATTGTAATTCATTCAAAAAAAGGTTACTACAATTAGGGATATAGATACCTCACCTACCTTATTACAAAGCATTACAAAAATGTCCAAAGGCCAAAGCCACGCTGATAAGACATAAGACCTCATAAATACCTATAAATAAACGTTCACTGAAAAAACCCTAAGGCATTTCTGATAAGTAATTATTTTTCGTTACTGAGTTATCGTTTTGCACCGAATATCAATGAAATAAAAGCACGTTAATTTGATAGATACATTTATATAAAAATCGTCACATGGAACCAATATAGGTACTCGTAAGCCAGACCACTGCTGGTATTGGCTTTAAATATCGTTCTTTCAACTGATAATATAGCCACAAAAACTCGCTGAGACTGCAGGTCGAGTCTTGATTTCAATTTCTTGATGATATATCATTGAATTAACTTTCAAAGCACGTGATAGCTCTCAGAATAGCAACAAAACTGGTTGAAACTAAGTATTTTATTGCTCATATTATGTGAACAACATTGCTTCGTCTTCATAAATAAAATTTTAATAATTTATATTGTTTACGTTAAAATGTGAAGAAATTTGTTGATAAATTGTCTATCTAGTATATTGACATTATGTCATATATGTTTTTAAAATGACGTAATATGAATGCCAGCACAAATGAAAATTTATTCCAATAAGATAAAACAAATCTTCAAACTTTTTTCATTTTTAGTGAATTAGGAAGAAACTAATTACACTGATTTGGTTGTGTTCGTATATTTTATAAATAATTTGTTATATTTTTAAAGTATTATGACTTATGAATAAAAACAAATCAAAATTTTAATGACTCTGGATCTCCGTGTGACATTATTCATTTACCCTATTTATTTTGAACACAGTTTTTCACTGGTATCATCATTCGTATACGGACATGAATTTATGTCATAAATGAAATGTCAAAATGGGAGATTTTAAGTACGCGTCCGCTCCGGACGGCCCACAGCGGGCATCTGATTCAAAGGAGAATTTGACAGATATGGCGGATGTATGAAAATTTTACGAAAGTTTACGTTTACGATTGAATTTCTCTGTTGTCTTTAAGAGGAAAAATAGGAAAAGCCTGATTCGTTGTAGTCCAGTTATCTGGCTTTCGAAATCACTCGATTTTATAGCTTGAGCATCGAAATTTTTATACAAATTTTACTAAACGCTGACACTCGTTCATCCCGTTTTAGGTACAACTTTGCATGAGTGTATTTATTATATTGTAAAAGATTTCAAATTTTCAAGGGTGATTCGTTGTAAACACACTCTTTGGGATAATAATGATATTTATTATAATTTTTTTTATCAAGAGATGTGGACGCTAGCGACTAAACGGTGACTGCCTTTTTCGCTGATTTTGCTCGATGCAGTCTTAATGTTAATGATAACATTTCTCCAAGAAACATAAGGACTTCCACTCGTCTGTCGTACAAAATATCCATAAAATCTAATATTTAGTACTCACGATTTTTTTAGACAAGAAAAATTAAAGAAAAAGAGAAAAATCTTTGAATGCAGTTTTGTTTCTTTTTAAAAATAAAGGAATGTCTCCTTTAAGTAAAATGAGCCAGCTTAAGGATTTAAGGTAGTTTCCCTCCAGGGCCCGACTTATCTTTCCACCCTGTATGTTACGTAGTTTTACTAGTATACTTATTACTTGATAATTGAAAACTGAACGAGGTTTCTCATTACTAGCAAATTTCATTTTCAAATCAACTACGGAACCTTAACTAATGGTTATTAGTATTCTTAGAAGAGGTAATTCAATTTCCATTGACCTCTGTAATGGGATTACGTTTATTGAGGGCTGTATTGAATATTACGAGTTCCAAAGATTGGGGCAATTACACAAGCCATAGATTAAAATGTATCATTTTATGTAAATTAATAATAAATAAATAAGTGTAGTACGTCGATTCCTCACTCTGCGGCCCTGACCACCGGCAGCTTGGGCCCTGCCCCGCTGCCGGCGGCACCCTAGGTTAGGTTTTTTATAATGTGTTTATAATTTTTTTTATTGTTTTGTAAGTGTTTTTATACTTTACTTTTATATTCATATTATAATTATTAACCTAACTTAAGAAGAAAAATAAATAAAGAGAATAATAAATAAGTAAATATTATAGGATATTCTTAAATAAATTGACTTTTAAGCATCCCAGTTAAGCTTAAGAAGGCATGTGTTGTGGGTACTCAGACAACGAGATATATAAGTGAGTAAGTAAGTAAATATGTATTCTTTATTGCACCAATAATTATACATTTTACATAGGTACATGTAAAACTACAAAGAAATTTTAACGGAACAATAGAACCCGGTAACAACAGGCGATCTTATCGCTAAAAAGCGATCTCTTCCAGACAACCTTGGGGTAGCAGGAAATGTAGAACTCAAACAAAAGTCAACAGGTAGTGCACGGAGCGAAATATGGAGACTATTAAACACAAACACACATACTACTTATATTAGTATTACAACATAACCTAATACACAAATAAATATACAATATATATATAATATATATTTATACTTACATATACAGGGTGATTCATGAGACGTGAGCAGGACTAATCCTGCACACTCAGTAACTGATAATTGATCGATCACCGTCGTATTTAGGTGAAACAACTACACTTTTTCCTATTTTTCAACTTTTTGGTGAGGGCAAATTTAATTCTCTACAATCATGGTCACCCTACAAGACCTAATTAATAAACATAAAACCTCTTTTACGAAGAAAATAAAATGTCAAACCTGAGTGAGATACGAGTTTTCAAAAGTAACCAGACCGTGATGACAGTGATGACATTCAATTTGACACAGAATATCGATAGTTTAGTACTAATGTTAGGGTGACCATCCATGTCGTAAATAAATTAACAACTTTTTTTTTCAACACGACTAGAAAATTAACGTTAACCTCACTAATACTGATAGGAAACAGTTGCTTATAATTTACGAAATGCGCAGTGTTAGTCCTGTTCACGTCTCCTGAATCACCCTGTATACAACATATAAAATGGCAACTTAAGGCAGAGATAAAAAAGTATACTTTCAGCTGATTTTTGAAAATGGGGAGATATTTAGCTAATCTTAATAAAATACTAAAATATATAGAAAAGCTAGTAGAACAGAAATGGCAATTTTTTTTGCTCTACTGCCTATTGCATTGATACATATTATTATTTTAAATAAAAATGAAAAAAACATAAACTGATGGTTTTGCTTAATTGAATCGGCACATTCACCAGTGCTTCGGGCGCGTATTTTGGATATTTTAAAACAATACAGGATGAAGCCTGAAAGAGATGAAAATGATTTAAGTAATTTCTCGTTACCTATTTATCCTTATAATATTTGCATTAAGTAGGTTGGTACTTATGTACTTCTAACTAGATATTTAATTAAAAATCTAGTCGATAATAAACATATTTATGAAGATAGCTCATTGGAGTTATTATGGAACTGGAATGACCTGCCTGTTTCGCTCGGTTGCGTCGTTCAAGGAGAGGTTAAAGAAGCTATGGTTATCTGATCGGACTGATTAATTTGTCTGTATTTATATTGTATAGTTGTTTTATGTCTTTCTAATTCTTTCCAATTTTTAGTGTATTTTCCCCATTCCTTTGTGTAATATATGTACGTTTATCCTATACATTTTGTATGTATTATCTTTCTGGTACCTTGTTGTACATTTTGCTGCATTTGTCACCCTCTTTTCACTTTCTCCTCTCATCTACTCAAAGGTTAACTGGTAGAGATCCCTCAAAGGGATAAGTTCGCCTTTGTACTTCTTACTAATTGTATGTTATTTTTAATGTCTTTTGTACAATAAAGAGTTTACTACTACTAGTAGTAATTGGTATGATTATGTAATATGTTCTTAAACTTTTACTGAAACTGGAACATATTTAAATAAAATTATTCAAAGGAACATATGAACATGAATATTTAGTTTTTTTAACTAAAGTATTTTATATTTGACGTAGGCACATATATTACTGTAAAGAGCTCGAAATTAATTTAATTATTATTAATTGCTAACAAAATGATAATCAATTGTTTAATAAATCGCCCATATTCCAAGCCTCACGCTGTATAAAACCGGTACTCGAAATTTAATTGAACGTCCGCATCTCCACTCGAGCGACATCATATGTGTCACGACCGAGTCATTAACCAGTCGGCAATCACGGTTGTGACTACAATAACTTACCGAGCAAAAGCGAGTTCTCAGATCAACACGATCAGAAACAAACACGCGTATTCGGGAAACGAGATAATCACAAGACCTAGAAACGATATAGAGATCAACTAGATTTACATTAGATATCGACTAGATGTGACTTGGATATCTAAGTCATAACTTGTCGAAATCGTTCAAGAGGACCTCCAGAATCGCGGAAACGTCAAATTTGACATACCTATCTTACAAATATCTTTAAATTATCCATATCGTAACTTGTTGACGTCTAGTAGAGATCTATTTCATTTTCCGAATCGAGCCGAAAGTTTCCTTACCGATCCTGATGATGAGCGATATCATTTGTGTCATGGCCGAGTAATCCGATGTGACGACAACAGCCTACCAAGTAAAAAGACATACGTACTTTACATAGGTACTAGTTACAGTCAGTAGCAGAAGTTGCTAAGCGGTGTTCAAAAAAGTCGCGTCAAGATCATTTTGAACGCCTGGCCCGCTTAGCGACTTCTGCTGCTGATTGTACAATTACTTGGCTAAATCTTGTGTTACGTTTAACATATAATAGGTATATTACTAAGCTTACATAACCACTTGACCGTCCGACGATAGCATAGTATCCGACAAATATATGCTCATAACCATCCGCGGGAACCTTACTATCCAAAGGAGTGGAAGAAAGATTTGATTTCAAAGCCATCTAACGGAATATTTCGGCATTATTTACTAATTCTCTTGATGCGGCGACGTAGCCTAACTAAATAGTTAGCTCTAAAAAAATTTAGATGACAGTGTAGTTATAATTTTTGTAGAAAGTTGTGAATACGCTGCGCGGGGCGTGCGTCGCTAAAAAACCCCGGACGGTTGACAGGAAAACAGTCTCGCGGGCCGGACGGTTGAGTGGATAAGTGAAAAATAAAGTACGTAGCCTGAACATTTCCCAGTTTAGGTAAAAGTCCTTCGTTCTGTTCCACCCGATATATTAATTTGTATTTATTTTACTTCTGTTAAGTATACTATTTATTAATCAGATTGTTTCTAATTATATCAGTAATTAAACACTAACACTTAAATTTGGTTTTAGTTTCTAAATTAATTACCAATTAGAACTTCTGTAAATGAAAAGGCAGGCAGCAAGACCACTGCCTCCGGCCATATATGTACGTGGTTCTTGGGATAACGACGAGGCTACTTGTAGCGATAAAATGTGTCTACTGAGCACATGCTAGGGCTATAACCGCGAAAATCGAAGTTCGCAAATTGCGGGGATCTTTCTCTTTTACTCCAATGAAGGCGTAATTAGAGTGACAGAGAAAAATTCCCGCAATTTGCGAACTTCGATTTTCGCGGTAATAGCCCTGGTAACGCTGGTCACCCTAACAGACTCGCTAAGCTACTGCAATTCACCAACAGACGGAGCGACGTGTAGTGGGCTCGACTCGTCGGAGAGAGATGGTGTGACTCGCGTCACCACTCGCCGAGGACCCTGACGTGGAGTGCTTCCAAAAATTGAGGTTTGGACAATTGGCTAGGTGCTAACACTGCCGCCACTTGATTGAAAATTGATTTTTAGTCACCACTCGCAGAGGACCCTGACGTGGAGTGCTTCTAAAAATTGAGGTTTGGACAATTGGCTAGGTGCTAATACTGCCGCCACTTGATTGAAAATTGATTTTTAGAAAATACCTATTTTTAAGCAGAAAATCGCAAAATTCACTGAAAAATGGGATTCTCAGAAAGATAAAAAGCTAAATCAGTAGCCCAATTCAGATATAACAACTTGATATGGTTTTGACACGACTGGGAAGATCGCTCACCCTGATTGGTGCATGGGAAATGAAGTAAAAGTCGTGCGTAGATACGCGTTACCTAAGAGTGACATTCCATTTCCAACTGCAGCTGCAATACTGTTCATTTTACTATGGAAACGCGTCGCTGTCATTGTCAATTGCCATAGAAAATGAACAGTATTGCAGCTGCAGTTGGAAATGGAATGTCACTTTAATAAATGTATTTTCTTTCTTTCTTTCTTTCTTAATACTCACCAAGACGATCATCAAAGTGAAGGTTTTATCAAAACTAGTAGTGGTACTTGTAGTAGTGGTTTTACGTATCTTAAAAGAAATTCATCAATTTATGAAACTCATTTATTATATGCCTATATGATAAGTGTTACAAAATGAATATAAAACTAAAATTAACTACAATTAAAATAACTAAAGGTACCTAATAAATATCTAAAAGGCTCAATATCAGACATGATATCGAACCTCTTTATAGTAATTGACGTTTCTTCACCTATTATTATATCGACATCAAATCCCTAGAACGTGGCCCGAGGTAGCACTTAGCACATAGTATCGTAGCCAAAATAAAAATCGTTTATAAACTAGAAATGTATCGATATGATTAATACCTAGATACGTCGAAAAATAACATTATCATTTTCATACCTTACCTTACCTACTTATTTATATAAGGTAAATTTAAGTTTTGATTTTAACGTCTTCTCCTGATAGGTATCGTTGTCCTATAACATCACATAGATCTGTTTAAATAAACGTACCTAGGTAAGTACGTATTGTACACAATAGTAATTATTGCATGTACACACAGTTTACAACATACCTACAGGTTGCGCGGCCTAATTGGCACAACGGGTTATCTAAAGGCAACTCGCTTTTTGCTGAAAAAACAAGCGCGCGCGAATCGATCTCCCTTCGTGCATTTGGATATTACAAGCTCGAATTCACCCGAACGATGGCAATTGGAACTAAATTGGTTTTCACAGTCTATAAAGTTTCTGTTTGTGCCAGAAAAGTTTGATAAATTCAATTTTCAAGTGGGCAACTTTCGTGTCTCAGTGGGCGGTGCGCTTGATACTTTTTGAATAAATTGGCTTGCTGCCAATCGATACGGTCTCGTACAATAGAAAACTTCCAGGTTATTATGGAGGAGGCTCCTAGAAACCCTTCTTTTCTTTATTTGTCATTTAAGGGCCATTATTCACAATCATTTGTGTTAGCTCGATCGAGAGCTTCAAGTTTATCTGAATATACTTTTTATGTAGAAAACGCAGTTTATCATTTATAAAGATGCCTAAAGGTTAAGTTAAGGGTAAGGGTAAGGGTAAGGTTAAGTGAGTGATGTTATGGGAATCAGTGGTAAGGGGAGGTCAAAACCGTTTCGCTAACTGTTAGTGTTTCTATTAGATTTCTTTAAAAAGTTGTAACAATGACATATTTATCTATGTTGCATTCCATATTAATACCTATTTATATAAGATTAATAAGAACATAAGCATACATTCTACCTTACCTTAGCATACATAAATCCAGGAAAAGAGAGAAACAAAAGATATGGCGCGCCGCGCAAACCTTGCGACGGTAGCCGTCGTGCGAATTTATACAGGGTGTTTGGTACATCGTTTGCCAAATTAAAACGGCAGATAGGTTGAATCATTTGCTATCTTCTCAGGCCTAAAAATTTTTCATTTGGTGCAAAAAAAAAATTTCACCTCTACGACAGTTTTTCGTAAATTTCTAATTTTTACTTGCGTAGTAAGTAGTAAAAAAAACCATGGCCAATTTTGTTTTTCTAGGCATGAGAAGATAGCAAATGACTCGAGCTATCTGCCGTTTTAATTTGGCAAACGATGTACCAAACACCCTGTATAGGTACATTAAGTACTCTGAAAATATACTTGTGTTCAAAATTTTGCTCCTCTGACACATTCGGCTATATCATTAGCTATTTTAATACTAAATAATATTGCTGTAATATGCAGGGTAACAATTATACAACGGAAAATAAATTAAAATTAAATATGTTTCCGTGTTCATTTTTCTCATTAAATTAAGCCAACTTTACCTGTTATTTTGAGATTTTGGTTGGAGTCTGCCCTTGCAAATACAGTCCTGCGTCCGTGTGATTTTTGATTTGATTAGAACTTGTAGTAAAAATTCAATATAAAAAGAAAATTTTTGTGTTAGCCTTGAAACATAACCATTCCTTTTAGATGTGCAATAGGCGGAAAAAAACGGCTAAATCCAACTCGTTTATGAAAATCCAGAGTAAATCAGTTAACTGACGGAGTGTATAACAAGGCACCCCAGGGGTTGGTAATTCTGCCACCCTTTTCCGGAGAAGAATCGTTTTAAATCAATGGCCACGTTATTTTAAAATCATAAAGGGTTCCCTTGTCAAACTCAGCAATGATTTAAATTGGAGTCCTTAAGGAAGGATTAGTTTATGCGGAGGGCAAAATTGCAGATTGTTTAGATAATACTTGAGCAGATATACCATTATCATATAGAAAAATTAAAGATTGTATTGTTTTCACTCGTTATTACTAATTACTCTGTGAGATGTAGACCTTGCGATAAGCTTAAAAATGTAAAAGTAAAATATACTTACATTGAGTTGAGTCGCACGTTTATTCCGAAATAATTTGTTTGAAGGGCGATATCTTTAAAACAAATGACGGTTTTGAATTGACATCTACATTTTTTTCTAAAGAGTTCTCGTATTAGAAACAAAACAGGTTTTGTACCATTTCACCTCCTTCCACTTCATTCCGCGAATATTTGTACCTTCCCTCGTACTTACATATTATAATGAAAAATTATGATTTCAATTTTCTATCTAGCGACCTTCATGTTGGTAACCATATAGCGATATCATTAATATTGATGGTTGATAGTTAGTTGGATATAAAAGTTATTAGTGGTCCTCTGTATGTTATGTAATAGGTACACGGGAACGTTTTTTTTTCTGGCTGTAATATTGTCGCTATATAAATCTCTAGCTAACAAGCCAGTATCTATGATGCTTCTGTTTAAAAAGGGTAACGCGGGCAATTTACTGAGTGACATATCTGCCTATAATATTTTTAGTAATCTACGTCCACACACCCTTTAAATCTGGTGCTGAGTGGAGAGCAAGACTAATCAGCGCGGATTGTAGCCCTTCCGCCACTCTACGCCCTGAATCAAGTAAATGAGAAAACTTTCTAATTGGAATTTCAAATAGGCCCCCCGTTCATCCACGAGTGCTGTTCGCGGTTGCCTGCATTATATTACAGCCGTACGATAAGGTTGACGGTAGAGAATGGCAGTGAGGTGATTTTTTTAGGTTAAGATTTTTTTAATAAAAATCCTTAAGACGATAATGGACGACGACTGTTTCTGGTTCTCCTCACAAACGTGGTTCCAATTTTCCTTTTTGGAAAATGATTATAGAAAATGTTTTTACATAATTGCTTGTATATTAACCAGATTTATATATATATATTAGATTTGGTTCTTCGTTTGACTTATTTCGATTTTTTGATTATTTTTATTCAATAGGTAATTAGGGAGCAATAAACAATTCCATACAAATTTTCAAAAGCTCCAAACTCTTATAATAATAAGTACAGAGGAAAATAGGGACTTTGTACCAACGGAGAAGCGATCACGTGACGTCATCCCCTTTCCGGTATCAGGTATCAAATGCTTTAGCCAGATCTATAAAATCGAGAGCACTTTACACTTTTTATCAGTATAGTCTACTACTTACAAATTTTGTTAATTCAGCTATTTAAAAGTAAAGTAGATGGAAATAAATGTAGTACCTCTCCCAGCGCATATCGCTGGCAATACAGAGAGGTAACGCAGCCAGCGTTATGGGCTCAATGCCGCAGGCAGAGATTTTAGAAGGTGTATTCTCTTTATAACTTCTTTTTATTTTCATATATTTTATTATTATATTTTAGTTTTTATATAATATTATAAGTATTAGTTTAATTTTTAAGTAGTTATATTTTAATTTTAGTTTAGTTTTTAAATCTTTAATTTATAGTTAGTTTTAATGATATTGTAAAGTATTAGTTTTTAATCTGCAATAAATAATTTATAATGTAGTCCTCATTTTCAATCGAAGTCCGGTATGTATTTGTAAAATTATAACGTCTTATTTCACGTGGTTATTTACGTTCTAGTAATTTCATTCCTGTCAGGAAAACTGCGTTGCAAAATATAGCTTCGATGACTTCGAATTAACATGCTAAAAGAGCGATACAGCTTTTTATAAGGCCTAGAAAGTAAGCAGGGCCCGTAGCCAAATTACATTCGCTCCGTGTCGATTCGATCTCTACGATCGCAAGCGACTGGTCGATAATGTTTATAATAACCTAGCCAAGAGGCAATCTTTTTAGTTAACGCTCATTCTACGCGCCAAGTCGGTAAAAATTAATTTTTGTCTGTGGTTCTCGTTCAAAACCGTCAAGAAACGTCATCTGTCAGTTGTCAAGAGTGTCAAGTGAACAGCGAATCTAATTTTGGAGAAAATAATTGTTTTATCGGTAAGCAAATTAAATATTTTGGTATTTGTCTAACTTAGTTAATCACAATTTCGTGATAAAATAACTCTATATAGTGTAATATTTGAAGAGTGTGTTGTTAATTGCATATAATTTTGACCTAAAGTTTAACAATTTCAGACAGCCGTCGTCCCCGCAGCCCCAACCAAGGCGGCGGCGCAGCCAGAGCGGGCAAGAGCGGGCTCCGCGGGCTCTTCTTCCACGCTGAGAAGTCCTCGCCAAGTTGGCACGTACAGTCAAAGCTGCCGCTGCAATCTTCATGGCAGTTACCAGTGCTAAGGACATGCACTGCTGGCTTACTTGACCAGAAGAGACAATACTTTAAGCGTTAGTAATGATTCAAACCGTGAAGTGAAATTGTGGACAGGCTTGCCCCAATCAGTGTAACCTCAGTGAAATCTTTAATTCATAGACTTCAAACATTTTCGAAATTAACAAAAGTCAAGCGGACATTGAATACATAGATGTTATGCATTAGATAAGATAAAAGCTGCCTGTGAAACCAAAACTAATAAATCATATTGTTACTTAATATTATTTTTTTATTACCTACTGTCTTTGCTTTTTGTTCATATTTAACCTTTTGTATGCTCCTGTCAAAAATTTGTAATTTATATATCAATCATAATTAAATTAAATAAAATAAATAAATAAATATTGAGGACGATACACATACTTATATAGACAAATACATACTTATATACATAGAAAACACCCATGACTCAGGAACAAATATTAGTGTTCATCACACAAATAAATGCCCTTACTGGGATTCGAACCCAGGACCATCGGCTTAGCAGGCAGGGTCAATACCGACTAGGCCAGACCGGTCGTTTTTTAAAGACAACTTTTAAAAATTAATGCGTTTTTTAAAAGTTGAATATAGGTAAGTACATGGGAGCAGATCTGCTCCTAAGCATACCAAAAGTTAAGGTGGTAACCACCATAAATAAATGAAACTATGATTGGGTTCAAAAGTTAATTTATTTTATTGAAAATCTGTTGATGAAAGATGCAGCAGGTATTTTTTGCCGGCAGCATGAAAACAGTAGCCAAGCATTCTTTTGTTTGTACATATATTATGTACAGTGTTTAAAAACAGTAAAACAACACTCAATATATTTTTGTGGTTGTACATGTGACATAGTTTCTTCCCTTGACCCTGGCTTTGGAGCACCATAAAGTATTGGTTCATATGCCAAGGCTGCAATGAATATCCAAGTCACCTGAAACAAAATTAATGCTTAGTTTTTCAACAAACTTTGTAACATTTGGTTATAACACTTATTCTCTACCAGTCATATGACAAAAAAAACTAAATGTTTTGTGTAAGTATATGTTAAAATTATTTTTATATAGTGTGTAGGTACAGTCAGCTGCAGAGAAAAGGTACCACCGCTACATAGAAGTTTGTATGCAGGGGTGGTACCTTTTCTCTTCAGCTGACTGTACCTGTGCCTGCTCAAAGAAGTCATATACAATATGTTTCATAATATGAAAAAGTTTCAATAATATGGTTGATAATTGATATGTATGACAACAGCCCGTCTGGCCTAGTTGGTAGTGACTAGTGACCCTGCCGGTTAAGCTGATAATCCTGAGTTTGAATCCCCGGTAAGGAAATTTGTGTAATGAGCACAGATATTTTGTACCTGAGTCATGGGTGTTGTCTATGTATTTAAGTATAGTTTGTCAAAGGACTGTCTCATTTCAAACAAAGACAGAGAGAATCATACTAGCTTTGTCATATACTAGTACTAGCACCCAAAAGATAATTATGAGTATAGTTTTCCTGGTTCTTACTGACTGACAAATTGGTTTGACCATCTATACAGTTATCTGTATATAGTTATCTAAGTACCCTAAGTACCCACAACACAAGTCTTCTTGAGCTTATTGTACAGTCCGACAAGAAATTATAGAAATTAAAAAGTAGCAACACTGTAGTCTCGTCCCTTTCAAATCAATTTAAGAAAATGGGATGACACTACAATATTGCTAGTTGTTAGTGACCTTGCCTACGAAGGTGATGGTTTTGCTTCCTGGGAAGGGCATTTATTTGTGTGAAGAACATTTGTTCCCGAGTCTTTATCTATATTTGTAAAGCCTTTACCTATATACCTTTGCCTTTACACATTCAATTCACTTTCCTATTGAAAAACTAGTGCTTGCCATTGTGCATATGGGTACCAAATTTAATCTACACCGTTCATCGGTTTATATTTGATGACGTAACAGGAACACATTTGTTATTTTAGCATTAATAACATATTTTATATACTTATTAGTAGGTATAGTAGGGATAAGTTATTGACTCACTCTTACCTTTGTAGGGACGTTGTTACGTGTTGCATTTGTGGGTGCATAATCCATTTTTCCATGACACTGTCACTATAGATAGGTAGATATTCAGCGCCTCGGTCACATTGGATCCTTTGGGTGAAATGCTGCGTACGGCCCAGCGGCCCACAATCCTTTGATCGTAGCAGTCCTTTCCTAAGCAGTTTCAATAGAGGCGATTTTTCAGACGGCGCCTGCGTCTAAGCGACACTTCCGCGTTGTTCGCCGCCCACAATGATGTTGAAGTATGCTTTTTACTACAAATTCTAATTTACAAACACTATTATTCGGTATTTTCTTGTGCTTCGATAAGTTATCTGCAAGGGGATAGCTCGCGCTACGTAGCTACACCTAGTAGGCGATAACGATTTGATTTCGCTTGTCAAAAGTGTCACTTGGCTAGGCAAAGTATGACAGATGGCGAATCCCGGTAACGAAAGTTTTGCGTTTCGTTACAACATTGCAACTTGGCTAACATTTTTGTATTCGTTAATATTTTTCGACAGACTCATCTACGGTACCTGTCATTCCCATACATTTTTTATCGATTCGTTAGCGATATCTTTTTTCGAAATGTGTTTTGGCTAGGCCCCCAGGTCTCCACTCCTACCGCATTCGAACCGAAGTGAAGCCTACTGTGTTATTTTGACGAGTTTTCTAATACATTGGCTTCAAGAATAACGGCGAGGGTGAGTTGTATTGGTTGTCTAAAAGGACAAAAAGCAGAGATGACTTACCTTCCTACTAGATGAACCAAATACTTAAGACTACTTACTCATGTTTACGCACAGGTCTAGAACCTACAGTTTACCACACATTGGATATTAATGCTTTAAATCGTCAGTTGACAATCAAAACTCACTAATTACTACCACAAGTTCATAGCCATAGTGAACCGTATTAGTACCATAATAAGGTTGATTTTTGTTTAGTTATTTTTAGTAATTAGTGAGTTTTGGTTGTTATCTAACGAAATGTAGATAATTCAGTAGCGTAGCTAGTATAAGTGACAACCCTAACCAACTACTAACCATACCTAACATTTAAGAAAATGCTGCAAACTTGAATAGGTACTATTTGTAATGAAAAAGAGCCAGTATACAATAGTGTAGAGTACGACTGTAAAATCCATACGTTGTTTTACAAATAATTATGTGAAAGATTTTTGGGCCGCAACTTTTTTTGGATCGCAGACGCTTCATATCCGTAGTCTTTTGGGTGTAGTCTCCGAAAAGTCACCCCTGTCGAACACGTCGAAACTAATAGGCTCTAAGGTCCGAACATGGGGCCATAATTACCCGTCACCTGCGACATTTAGTGCCCTCAAATAAAACGGGGCCTCGAAGAACTGTCGGCCCGTGTGATGGAGAAATAATTTGTGAGACCCTGTAAACGTAAATAAGGCGTTAGGGGAAAACGAGTGAGGGCAAAAGGGCATTTATGTTTCCAGGAAGTGAATTCTATAAATATTAGGTGTATCGATATATGATAAGCATAATACGTGTACTAACTCGCGGCGCAAATACTAAAGTGATGTTTATTATTAAAGTGTATTAACTTAAGAGGCTCGTTATATGACTAGATGTTTTATAAACCTCTTTACAGTTAGACAAACCCCTGTTTATCTAATTAAATGCTGTCTCTAGTCTCTTGTAATAATAATAACAGTACGTTAATAGTTATTTAGTTTGAAGAAATAACATTTATGCATAGAGTATGAAATAGGCACACGAGCGTAGCAGTTCTTCCATCGAATATTTAATATTTACTGTAATTTGTAATACCAGCCTGGAAGCTGAACATTTCAACTATGCCGCCATTATTTGATGAGGTAGTCACGGCTCTAAAATCCATAAAGCCGGGAAAGTCGCCAGGAATCGATAATGTGCATGTCGATATGCTGAAGGCTGATATAGCCACATCTGCAACGCTACTGTATCCCCTAATAACCCGTATATGGGAAGCTGGACAAGTACCCGCCGAGTGGAAACAAGGACTCTTGGTTAAAGTCCCAAAGAAGGGTGATCTATCGCGGTGCGATAACTGGCGCGGCATCATTCTACTTCCAGCTGCTGCCAAAGTCTTGGCAAAAGTCCTGCTTAATCGCATCGCACCAAAAGTAGCTGACACTCTGCGTGAGGAACAGGCGGGTTTTCGCCCGGGTCGCTCCTGCGCTGACCACACCAACACCCTACGTATCCTTATAGAACAGTGTGTCGAATGGCAATCGGAACTGTTCTTGGCTTTCGTCGACTTCGAAAAGGCCTGCGACACTGTGAAGTGGAGCGCGTTGTGGTCAAGCCTAAGCAGGAGGGGCATTCCCGCCTGTATCATTCGCATAATACGCTCCTTATGCGAAGGTGGCACTTGCAGGGTGGTCCATGAGAGGGAGCTTGGAGAGCCGATACAAATATCAGCCGGAGTAAGGCAGGGGTGCCTACTATCGCCGCTCCTATTTGTGATTCTTCTGGACGACGTCATGCGAAATGTGGTATCGACAGCGAGAGGTATACCATGGGGCACAAACATTTTGGAGGACTTAGACTACGCGGATGACATCGTGTTGATTTCGCCTACTCTGGCCTATCTAGAAGCCAAACTTGAAAGACTTAAAGAAGAGGCTGATAGGATGGGCCTGCGAATCAACAGACGCAAGACAGTCAGCATGCGAGTTAAATCAAGGACAACGGATCCGCTATCACTGGGGGGCGAGAGCCTAGACTCGGTGTCAAAGTTTGTGTACCTAGGGAGCGTATTATCCTGCAAAGGTGGAGCGGATGAGGACATCGACAACAGGATAAAGAAGGCGAAAGCTGCGTTCGCGCAGTTAAAGGCTGTGTGGGAGTCGAATGTGCTCACGCGACGTGTTAAACTTTCCCTCTTCGAATCAATTGTGAAGTCTGTGTTGCTTTTTGGCTGCGAAACGTGGAGAGTGACTAAGGGCCTAACGAATAAGCTTCAAGTCTTCGTCAACAAGTCCCTTAGGTCGATCCTTCGCGTTTTCTGGCCAAAAACTATGCGCAACGAAGACCTATGGCGTATATGCCGGCAAACACCCATCGGCCAAGAAATCGCGACACGGAAATGGAGATGGGTAGGACATACTATTCGAAGAGGGGAAACAAATAACGCAACCATCGCTTTCGGTTGGAAACCGCCGGACGGAAGCCGTGGCCTCGGGCGCCCTGTACACTCTTGGCAGCGGTCCGTCACAAATGAACTACGAGCGGTCGGGTTGAGCTGGAGCGAGGCCAGAGCGGTCGCTGAAGATAGGAAGGCGTGGCGCGAGCTTGTGAAGGCCCTTTGCACCTGTGGGGTGCCTTAGGACAACAACAACAACAATTTGTAATTACAGAAAACATTTTCCTAAATTTTAATATATTAATATTAACTAAATACCCAGAACTCGTTTGCATAATATAATGCATGACAGCATTCGGTATATTATACCTAGGTATTCTATGAAATGAAGACCGAATTTGAATAAAATTTTCCAGCTTTAACATTTTAATACCACTTGATATAACTGACTTATATCCTGGCCAAAACTTACCCGGGGCTACTTTCACAACATAAAAGTAAATGCATCCGCCTGAACAGTCAGGCCATGCACTTTAATTAAGTCATTTATATTTAAACACGCCGACTCGTTACTGGGAACATCGTTGTTCTGGGACATTGTTCAAAGATAGAACAATATAATTCTAATCTAATTATGATGCGGCGTTTAAGACCCCACAGATGCCCACAATAGCATCTTTTGAGTTCAGTCAGCGCTATGGAAAATGGTGTTATGCTCTAGTTTCCTAAGATAGCGGTGTCTTCATATAGCGGCCGTCTCCATACAAAATACTACGACATCCATATTTAGCCGTATTATTTAGTATGGAGACGGCCGCTATATGACGGCACCGCTATCCTAGGAAAAACGATCTTTACTGCGTAGTTGCGCCAACGTTGCGTCGAGCAGCAGCCATACTGCCGTATTCGACGTACGTACTAGATCCATTCTAGATACGTTATAGTTTAGACATCAACTAGTTCTCTTTTGCAGCGCAATTCGGGCAACCAATGTCACTTTTACGTTAGATAGCGTAAGATATCTATTAGATGTGAATTGGATCTCTAAGTTATATCCTGAGGAAATCGTTCAAGAGTATCTCCAGAATCACGCCAATGTCAAATTTGACAGGTTAGATCTTAAACATATCGTTATCCTACGAGTATCTTGATGGTGATGTCTAAAAGATATCTAATAGATGAAAGATATTTCAAAGTCCAAATCGGGCCCATAGAGTTGACTATACGCCGACGCTTGGGAGACGCTAACTAGGTGAGGGGTCTCTCTAAAGAAGAGAGGCTATGGCCCTCGTTCCGGTCATTCCTGATGCAGAGGCTGTTTATCGCGATTCAACGTGGCAACGCGGCGGCAGCGAGTGTCTGATGCAGCAAATGTTTTTTTTTTTGGAGATCGTATTTTTTTACTAGCACATATTATACAATAACAATCTAATCACAATATACGCCATTCGCGTTCCCGAATAACCCCTAGCTTAGTCAAGTAAGCGCAAACGTTTACTGATATTTGGACAGTGTGCAAGTTAAATTAACTCCGGAGTGATTACTCTCCAGACGAGGTTAGCAGGCCAATTCGAACGTACACTGATATCAGAATGACATCTAACAATGTCATTCAGTTATCTTGTATTTTTTTCGTACTTGACCGTGCGCATATTGCGCCGGCGAGACGCATGCGATAACTATTTAACAATATGATTCAAATAAAATTCTGATGTCAGTGTTTATTTCTTGAAGTACTTATTTATTTTCACTTAATAATATATCAAGGATTTTTTTATCGCAGTATTAAATATTGCGCTATTAATTACTGTTAAAATATAATTCGTCAGATGTCCACATCCGACGTTATGGGATTCATGATGAGATTAATATACTGACCTACTTTAGTCAAAGTGGAAGTAGGTAAGTATGCTGTAAGTGGATATGAATTAACAACCTATTAATAAAAAAAAAGTATGTTAAAAATTTAATAAAGCTATTTTTTTCGCCGAAATACCCGCCTAACGCCGTAAATACCAAAGCTAAGTAAGAAGATGCTGATATTTGGTCGGTGTGTGAGTTAAATGAGCTCGAGTCATTACTCTCCAGACGCGGTCAGCTCGTTGTGACTGAACGTGTGTTACAGTTTTAACTTTTTTACCTTTTTGCTTTACTAGTGCCTTGGGAGTATACTGTACTCGCAGTATTTATGTGCTGCTTTTTGTACTGTCTGAGTTATGTACAGTCGCCATAAGATATATCGGAGCGGCCAAGGTGCTCACAAATATCTGAACACGCCTCTATTTTCGAGGCATTAGAGCGCGTGTTCAAATATTTTTGAGCGGCTGAGCGCTCTGATATATCTGATGGCGACTGTACAGCTGTGTGCAAAAATAGCACTGAATGAGAAAATGAAAATTAAGGGAAAACCATAAATAATTTCAGATCAATTATATTGGAACTTTGTTTATTATTCTTTAGGTACTTTACATTAGTTCAAAATTAACTGTAAACTTTGCTTAAATAATAACTACTTCCTAGCAGAAATTTCCATAAAACTTGAAAACTCAAAGAAAAATATACAATTGTTTATAATTATTTCAATTTAGTATTTTGGCCATTATTTTCAAGCGAATCCTGAAAATATGAAACTCAATAATAACAACAATTACAACACAACACTACACACACAACATCACAACAAAGATACAACGATTTTCGTAATGGTCCATCATTCGGACTTTGCTATTAATTTTTGACAGACTACCTACTTGGTTTGTTTGCTTGAGGTTCTGGTGAAAGTGCCGTCGCCCACGACAAATCGTGGCTGTCTATAATCTATTTTTAGAAATTACTAAGTAATTTATTCACGTTACTGTATATCAGTAATTGGTTTGTCTGAAATTGATCTAGTGTACTTATTGGGTTGTTTGTTGAAATTCTTGAGGGATTTCATATCATATTATTGTAAGCGAGACAAGGTTCTATTACATCCATCTACCTATTTGATTAGTTGTTCTTTTTTATTTTATTTTCTAGCCTAATTATTTGAGTGTCCCACTGCTGGGCAAAGGCCTCTCCCCTTAATTTCCACGACTCCCGATTTGGTGTTTCGTCCGGCCAGTTGTTCAGGAAGCTGTTCTTTATTTATTGTATATTATTGTATATCTTATAATGTCAACTTTAGGTTTTTAATGTTTGCTTGCGATTAATGTATCTAATTATATTGTAAATAATAATGGCAACTGGATCGGGTTTCTTTGACATTGAAAATCAGATATTACTAGGGGATGTTTGTGAGAACACGCAAAAACGACTGAACGGATTTTGATCTGACACACTGGAATAACAACTAGGTAAAGTTATGTGAGAACTTTGATGACAATATTGGCCTACAAGTTTGTATTTTAACACCGTTAAGAGGGAAGGTGACGTCGTCACGGGACCGCTTCTTCTTACAAATGTAGTATCCATTTTCTTCGATTAAATTGAAGACTTCAAAAGTCGCACATGTTTTTCCGTCGCAACTTTCTGTAACTAGCCTGAATAAATATAAGCGAAATGAAACTGTTTGTGTTATTAGTGTCGCGAGCGAGTTGAATGGAGACCTGAATAACTCTCAAAGAGGTGGTTAGTTATTATAGCGGCTGACGCGCTCATGTCGTAATTGAAACCTGCAAAATGGGCTTTGTATAATTTAGACGAATTTTAAGACGAAACAGGAGCTGAGTTTTAAATATTTTAGGTAAATACCCGTCTCGCTAACGGAAGCGGCTCCTAAAACTAGTGCGATAAGGACAAGGCGAAAAGTCCCGCCGAAAAATCTCAAAAATCGAGGTTTTATACTCGACTGTTTCCTCCTCCAAAACTTACCAATCCTAACCAAACTTGGAAATCTAAATGATTATGAAATTATCTGTCGGACCGTTAAAATTAAATAAAATAATAAAAATAATAATATTATAAAATGGTACATTTGAAAGTTATGAAATTCTAAGTACCTAGTAGTTATTAGGACTGAGAGTGACTTGAGTTTCCACCCATTGTCTCCCTATTTGTAAGAACTTCGTTACTTTTATTACGTATTGTGTCGAAGGTTCGTGCGAAAAGATTCAAAAGATTATAGTTACTAGGTTTCCCTTTATTTCCCATTATTTCTTTATTTTCCAAATAAATTAAGCAAAAGACGCACTCGCTTTTGCCACTATCTGCAATCTCGCCTAAATGTAAGCCGAGTCAAACAGCGTTATTAGGGCCGCGAGCGAGTTGAATGGAGGTTAGGTTATGATGGCGACGCCGACGCGACGCTCGACGTGTCATAATTGAAACCTGCAAAAAAGCCCTTTTTTTACTGTATTAAGGAAAATTCTGTTTTGTATGTTTGAAAGGTCTGAAATTGTAAATGATATTAGAAAGTGAGTGAGTCAAACGGCAGCCCTACTCAGCAATGCGAGTGTTATTATTAATCTTTGCAGGAACACTTCAAAACTTTTGGTTGTTAAAAGACATACGAAGTGTTTTAGAAAAACAATTTATTATAGGTAGAATATAGAAGAAAGAAATTTTCCCGAGAAGCCATCTTAACCTATCTTAATTCTTAACCGATGTTAAGTGATATTATGACAAAAGATAGGCACATTCTAAAGTTAAGGTTTATGAGGCCGTGACCGAGCTGAATTGAGTCCTTTATACATAATTAGTCTCCGAGCGGCGGTAAGCTTTATGGTGACAGCAGCCGCATCATAATTGAGATGAGGAAGAAACGTCAAAAGGAGGCTAATTTCAACTTACATATATTCCGGTATCAAAATGATGTAATTAATAATATAAATTATTTCACCATTTAAGTCACGCGCGTGAATACTAACAAAATTTAATTTAGATATCGGAAAGTAAATTCGAATTAGCCTCGAAAAACAGAGTAGAAATCTGCTCTAATTCGTTAACATTTTAAATTTATTGTTTGAGGTGAATAAGGTTTAAAATTAAATTAGTTTTGTAATGGCTGTTACTGTTGCGTACATAGCAATTTGTGCGGTTGGTGCGGGTAGCGAAAAGAAACTGTTATTGTATAAAGCGGTAAACTATATAAGTAGTTGAATGGAGTCCTCTTTCTGAAGTGGTATTCATAATTGAGTAGACTAAACTGATGTTTGCGAGCGTGAATTTAATGAGATTATCGAGTTATGGAATAAGTAACTTTTTATAAATTATTTTAATTTTTTTTTATTTAATATATTTAATCATACCTTAATATACTTATGACAACAACGTAAAGAGAGACCGAAGCCCTCTTACGCGTATACATACAACGCGTCTGGCCAACTCTATTGTAACACCTGCAGAAGTCTTTAAGACCAAGTTCGGCCTGGCCAGCCACATTCGGGCCCATAACAGGCGTAATCCGTAATTGTTGAGGTCGCCGTCATCGAAATCGATGAGGAGGACTTATACATATATAATATGTAATCAAACTAAAAAAATCGCCTGCAAATATTTTTAATACAGTGGTGTTGGTTATTTTTTCTTCGGTCGGTTAATTTTGAGGATCATTTTAATTACTTACTTTCGAAGTGGCCGATTTTCCTGTAAACTGGCCGTTAAGACCATATTAATTGACCTCAAAAGTGCAATTGTTATCTCATCAGATTTTTGTGGTGCAGTCTAAAGCGAGGTACAATGTAATTTACTTCTCCAGACACGCTTGCCGTGTTCTGTGACCTGCGAACTTTCTAATTAAGTGCTGTATTAAGCTAAAGCTTAAAATCTAGTGCACAATGTGTACTGTTCAGCGTAGTTTCATGTATTGTACGAGTTTTAGTAGTAGTAGTAGTAGTAAACTCTTTATTGTACAAAAAGACATATTAAAATAACATACAATTAGCAAGAAGTACAAAGGCGAACTTATCCCTTTGACGGATCTCTTCCAGTATATTAGGTTGCAGTGTATTAGGTATTTGAGTCGAAAAGTTAAAGTGCAAGTTAGCTAGGCAAGCTAACAGTGGCAAGACTGGCAAGTTACTCAAAGATGACATTCAGGTGACGAATGCAGCAGCATTAAGGTGACAGTCCATTTCCAACGACAGCGGCACTAACCATTCATTTTACTATGGAAATTGAAAATAACACCGACGCGTTCGTACTAGTAATGCAGCTGCGGTCAGAAATGGAATGTTACCCTTACAGTTTCAGCGTTACTGCTGTAGCGAGTGCAGCGGTGTCGCAGGCGGTTCCACTGTCAATTTCTTTAATAAGTACATTGCCTTGATACGGTTATCGCTATCCGCCACTTATATATTGTCACGTCAAGTCAAAACTGACTGACGTAAAAGTGAATATAGCAGGTAGTTATTCTAGTTATGACTTTAGAGAGCTAATATAAATGTTTGTTTCCACTAAAAGCCACGCTGAGGGAGCGCAGCGTACGACTACGCTTTTGCCGGGCAACTGCAAAGACAAACCAATATGGACATGGTTTTCCAATTCCGTCAGAATACGTACATTTCGGGTTTTAGACGACCGAACTTTTTCCAACGAAGTAAGTTTTTTATAAAGTATAGCTCCTTTTAATAGTAAAGGCATTTAAACTCTTCGTTTCAAAAATCAACAAGTATTGCCTTAGGTACATAAAGGAAGCAAAAATGGTTTTCAATTTTCGTTTTAGTTCCGGCTAGTAGACGACGATATTGAATTGCATACCTGCTGTTAAAACAGTATTTTATACCCAGTTGTGTCTGAATCTCACGAATTTTTTGCAACCTGTGTAGTACCATACCTCGATCATAAATCTTTGACCGTTGGTCATTGGGGGCCCAGGTCCCATTAACGGGCGCCGCGGCAACGCGTAAACCATTAGTGTGTCGTATGCAAGAAACACATCTTGTACATAATAATTATGTAAGACTTACGACTTTCTTATATTATAAGAGCTTGAGCATTGGACAGTTGACGTAGGACATACACAATTCATTTGCAATCCTTCTTGTAGTCTAGTTTACGTATCGTAAGTCGTTGAGCGTTGGCCGGTGGGCGCCCAAACGCCATCAGTGCAGAACGCCGCCGAACTGCGTTAGATTGCCGCCGACTGGGCAAACTAACAATTTGTTTGCAGTCCTTCTTGTAAGTAGCCTAGTTTACGTTTTGTAGGTCGTTGAGCGTTGGCCGGTGGGCGCCCAAGCGCCATCAGCATGCAGGGCGCCGCGGCACCGCGTTAGTTTGCCGCCGACTGAGCAAACTCGCGCCACGCAAGAGCCGCATTTACAATTCGTTTGCAGTCCTTCCAAATACTCCAGGCGCAGATCACTTACCTAGAAGAAAAAAAAATTAAGTAGGTAATACAGTAGGTAATTGGTATCGGAACAAGAGTTGAGGTCACGCACATAACATCACTTAGGTAATTTATGAGGCTGAGTAATTTTATTTATTATAGAAACATGGAGACAGTGACTCTCAAGCACTGAGATTTTTTTTCCTTTATTTATCAAATACGTAATTTGGTTGACGCTTTCGATACGAATCCATAATGTAAAGATTTATTGTACAACTTCCAAAATGCATACAAAGAGGAATGAGATGACAACAAGAATGCCAATCATATATATTGTATCTAAATAAATAATTTATCTTATCAGCAAATGTCGCCCCACGATGATTGTTTTCTGGGCAACCGAAATGTAGTAAGGTGGAGGGGGCCACTTCGACTGCGGGGTAATTTCAATTAACTAGATTCACACACAACACAACACATCTTTTTCGCTATCTGGACATATATGGCACTCTAGTTAATATGTAATGTAAAACATGGAATATACCTATTTCGATTCTGCTGTTCAAAGTATCGCGCTAACGAAATTGCCCCCCTGCACCTTATCTATATAATTTAAAGCCATCAACTTAGTACATACCTATCAAGGAAGACAAGGAATTCTACTATATACTCCCATACGAACAAGGTAAACGATCAAGGGTCTACGCAGATTAAAACTAATAGAGAACTCAACTGACTGAAATAGTAACTTCCGAGTGATCTAATAATTTGAAAAAATGAGGTGTCTATATGAACTAATCCAGGAAACCAACGGACTCTTTTGTAACCGGATTTCTCGGTTAACGACCCAGGCGCTGCATGTTTATGCAGTCCGCTCACACACAATTTTTCCTGTCCCGGCGAAACATCTGCTAAATATGCTACTTGGCAAATTGTCAAATTGGGCCAAGCGAAGATTTGTTTTGCCAAATTTTAATACTGTGTTATTTATCAAAAACCCTTAAATGCCTATTTTTGGTTCGCTGAAAATTTATGAGGTTACTAAGGTCTATGCGCAATTGCGCAGTTGAAACCAGTAACGGACTTCCACAGTTATCACTCGCCGCGCCAAACTAAGGGTTTTCTTTTTGTTGCGAAATATAGTCTGTCAAACGTCTACAAGACATAACCAGTAGACTCCAGGTGTTAGTAAACAAGTGTTTGCGGCAATCGTAGGGGTCTACTGGCCACGGACCATCTCGAACACTAGATCATGGGAATTGACCGGCCAAAACCCTTTAACTAAGGAGAAACTTAAGCGAAAATGGCGCTGGATAAGCCATGTTTTACGAAGGCCAAAAAACACATATCCAAGCAAGGACTGACTTTGAAATTTCACGGAAAAAGGGGTCACTCACGTACCACCTGGAGGCGCACAATGGAAAAGGGCTGCATCAGCAGGCCTTGGCTGGACGGAGCTTGAGGAGGCCGCACTGGACCGTAAAGAATGGAAATCCTTTCTGAGAGCCCTATTCTGATGAGAGATAACAGGATACCATTATCACTAAAATATCCGTAAGTTTATAACATACAGTTTTCTTTGAAACCTGACTTCAAAAAACAAATTTAGAATAGGTAAAGAAACTATGAGCCTCCGCATAAAGCTTAATCCAAACCGCTTTTCATATTAATGACATTTTATTCTAAAAGACTTGGTAAACAAAAAGATAAACGTTAAACACCTCAGAGGCAAAGCGATGACAATTATCATAATACTCTAGCACTTAATTCTTTCCCCCCTCCTTGTTAATAAAGCTAACAAATAGAATATCACCCAGCATTCACGAGCAAATGAATACCTTTGCAATTAGCGAAATAAAGCGTTGCCATTAAATAAACCCTTAAGTAGATGATTCTAAATGTCGTACAACTTCTCGAAAGTTAGCCCGCTTAGCGGCATGATTTATATTTCTTTAAAGTGGTACCTATTAAAACTTTTTTTCAGATTGCAACTCCTTTAACACTTTCAGTTGTAACTGCTATAAATCAGAGCTAACCGCGGCATCTTTCACGTTATGACTTCGTCGTAAAATTTACATTTAAAAGTTAATTTTCTCGTTCCCGGCAGGCAATTGTTAATCTTGAGTTCGCTCGTAGAAGTGTGCGGGGAAAATTATGGAATATTCTCAGTTAGTTTACGTATTGAAGTACTCTACCCGCAAGGTATACCTACATTCAAATGCAAAGAACAGGGGTACAATAAAAACCCCTGTTCTTTACTTCGTTCTTCTACTCGTGGACCACATGCTTCCGGGTGGCAGACCTTGATGGATAGAGATTTGCTAACCGTCGGACTATCGCGTTGTACAGTGCCCCATACACGCACTGTCCCATAAAAAAAGTCCCTGTAACGTCACAAACACACACGGCTGCGTCAGAATGAATGCAAAAGATTCATGAAAAATTTTCGTTATTTACGCCGTAAAATATGCTTTAAAGTAAGTATATAGTTGCCCTAATTTTTTTTTTCTCGTAAATCTAATATGCGATATGGCGATAAGAAATGTAAAAACTTTATGTTGTTAAACTCAAATAGCCTACTAACTAGCAACCTCTCACGTGCCGCCAACTCCGACCTCGTTAATAGATGCCGGACACGTCATAAAGCTTGTTATACTCGTAATACCCATTCGTTCATTAAACGCTTTTAACAGGAATAATCCCAGTCTATCTCATGTCAGAAAAATATAGAAAGTATAGTTATAGCCAGCTGCATACATCGTCATTGATAGTAGCTCGGTACTACTTACAGGGCTAGCGTGTCTTGTTTGAAATTTTTGGTATGTTTGTGTTTGTGTGTAAAAGTTTGTGACAACCCTACTGTGTTCTTGTGCGGTGTCGGCATTTACGCATAGAGGTGTCAGTCTACTGTCACTTTTTACACTGTGTTATGGTTAAAAAAAAGGCAGTGAACCTATCGTAACTAAACTACTCTGTGGCATATCCCAACCGGCATACTTACGTGTAGAGCCACACAATCAAACAATGCGTAATAGGTCTGGAGCGCTAATGATACTAATCCGAGAGATTTCCCCGTCAGTTTGATGTGACGAGCCCCTTGCTTACACGCGCGGACAATAGAGTGCTCTGTGTTTACAACTGTACACACTCATTAGCTGTATGCGTGAAAGTGCAATAATTATGCGGCCGTACGCAAACTACAAGTAAAATCGGCATGTGCAGTTTTTTGAGTCAAACGGACACAATTGGACATATAAATTTGTTTAATAGGGCACCAAATTTTGATAGGTATTTACAATTTTTAGTTTTAATTATTTTAATTGTAGTTAGTTTTAGTTTTTATATTCCTGTTTATGTCTTTTAGTAATTTATAATATTAATAAATGCACTTACACAGGTTAACTTATGACAAGATTGGAAATTCGTTTTCAAAATTTGAGGGGAACAAAATGTGATTATTCTCTTCGCAATATGTGATGCACGACTGATGGCACGACCTTCAGTGGACTTTTCTACGATAAATCTTATGGAGTAAAATTAATTCAAACGAGCGCCGCTAGCAGTAATGAGTGGTATTACGTACCTATGTTAGTGACACCACTTCTCGCTCCACTAACTTTGCACCTTGCCAATATGTGACAAGACACCCTCATCTTAGTTACACACACTTAGTATTTAAAAAATTAAGTACCGACCTTTCGCTTGGAGGCGTTCTTTGGCCAAAAATGTATAAATTAATGCGAGCCTTATGGTAACATTCCATTTCTAACCGCAGCTGCACTACCGGTACTGAACGCGTCGCTGACATTGCCAATTTCCATAGTAAAATTGACAGTAGTGCAGCTGTCGTTGGAAATGGAATGTTACCCTTATGGTCTTTAAGTAGCCTTGTCTTGTCACAAGTATTGAAATCAGTGGTTTAAAGCTCAACCACATGGCATAACTTTTACTAACATTATTATAGAAGTCAATCAACTGCACAACTTTGTACCTACTATCGTTGAGGTAAGTGAGGTCGCCCCTCGGCCGCAAACGTGAAACTATGCTTCAACTACTCCAAACATCACATTCGCCGTACTAACTTATAAACGACGTCAATTACCTCACACTGAGAGGCTTTTGAGGTAATTTCTACGCTCAGCACTTTTAAAAAACTTCACTAACTCTAGTTAGTTTCTGAGAACTAACAAACGCAAACAATATCTTGCAGATGTTGCTGTTTTTCTAAAGGTTCAGTTCAAACAATATTCAGCAAAATAAAACTCTTTAGATACGCAACGTTGTTTTAACGTTGAAACGACTTCGCTTAAAACTTTGAGAGTTTCTAAAAACGTCAATAGGTGAAACGAGAGATGATTTATTAAATAAACGAGAGGAGTTATGTTATAAAGGGCTCGATAGTGAGGATCCCGAAGTGTCGTTAAGTGCTCGCGCCGTCGTCGGCGATTACTGCTGCAAGGATGGGTGTTCCCGTCGCACGGGCGAGTGGTAATCTCAAGTAAAACCAGTGGAACCTAGGGCTGGTTTTCCCCCTATGCTACAGAATAAATAATAGTACAAGATACAGAAGACTCACCAAAACGCGTCTGTTACGATCAGCACAGATATGGCCGCTAGGTGGCGACAGCGCCACGCGCGGCTTAAGGCTTTCCCCAAAATTGGGGTGGAAGTGGAACGGACGCACTTTTAGCTACCTGTAGCAAAGCGACGAAATCGCGGAGTGAACCACGCCTGCTTAGGCCCACAAGGCCCGGGCCTAGGGGCCGAGGCAACCTAGCAATGGTTTTGAGGCGGGAATAAGGCCCCTAACTTATAAGTGCCATACAAAGTGCCTAGGGGCCCTAAGTCTCTAAATCCGGGCCTCAAGAAACTCTGCATTTGGCTTCCGAAGATCGAGTAATCACATGGGAGGTTCACTTGCTTCCTCAACTTCGCGCCGGAGTTGCTCATAACCCTTCACTACTTCGGCTCGAAATTCCTTAGGGTAGAAAGGGGTAATGGGGATCACTTAAGCAAGAATTAAAATAAAAAAATAAAATGAAACGAAATCTTTATTGCAACCGCCTCATAACAAAATCTACTTAATTGACTATTATTTGAGATCAATAATCGTCACATTACTAATCATCTTTGGCAAATATGAAAGTTACAAAAATTAACTGTTTTGACTCCCATTGCACAGAGGTATGGGCTATTGTGGTCACCTTGCGGGTAATGAGGATCATACAAAAATCCATCTTCTTCTATAAGTTTCACTGCTTTTTCCAATGTGTCAGAAGACCAGGAAGCTTTTGTGGTAGTTCTGACTCGTACTTTCGGCATCTGAAACCAAAATAACAAATTATATTATACCTTTTACATTGCGGGCAATGGGGGTCACCTGATCCTCATTACCCACAAGTATTTTATGAAGAAAAAAAAATAAACACATAATACGTGTTAACAGCACGCGAGATTTAACTATGAAATCGGTACACTTAATGCACAAGTAAAGACATAAAAAAGTCACATATAAGTACATCAATAATTATAGTACTTACCGTCTATTTTGCGTACGTAAAAATTTACATCGGCGAGCCGCAAAAACAAAACACACCTCTTAATCCCGATGCCGTCGCCATACTGGCGCGACGCTGTCGCAGCGCTAGCGCGGGGCCAGAGGGGGGCGGGAACGCCCGTAAACGTATTTCTAGTGTTTGTAGTTTTGGAGATGTGTGGGTGACCACCATTACCCGCTGACTCCCATTACCCGGTCTTCCCCTACAACCCTTATTAGGAATTATTATACATATATTATCTACTTTTAAAGGGGCCCACTGATTAACAGTCCGCCGGACGGTATCGGCCTGCTGTAAGTTAGAACAAAATTTTGACAGTTCCGAACAACTGACAGGCCGATACCGTCCGACGGACTGTTAATCAGTGGGCCCCTTTATTGCTACTTGTTACTAAGAAGAATAGGGAAACAACATATGTTGTTGTTGAAATACATATTTCTCAAAAAATATATGTACAAATAATTCTTAATAGGAATATTTTTCTTAAAGGTACTTACACGTATTTCACAAATAGTCATTAAAAATATAAAAATACTACAACGATTTAACTAAACCTTAGCATAATTATTACCTTCAAAATAGTTTTTATGATTTATTTTTTACCAAACCATAGGCTGAAAGATAGGTACAGTCATATTACTTAGTATTATTTTACAAGTCAGTGGCATATTTAAAAAAATCATAAAATAGTATCATTTTAGTTCGAAATCTGTATTATCCTATGTACCTACGCCGGTGCCGGAACCCTCGGCAAGCGATAGCAGTAGCAGGTCTGTAATGACCCAGAGAGACCCTTATTAAAACTTACTTCGCTTCACTTCCAACTTTGGAGTAACGATGCATATTCATTGTTACCTTGATAACTAGAACTCCCACTAATGAGTTAGGCAGATTAGCTTTTTAGAAGTTATGCATAAGCTCTTAGTTTTAGCGCTTCATCAGCGCCGGAATATAAATAGAAGATACTCGCAATACATTTCTGACTTCTAAAAACTGTCCATTATGATTGACACTAAATATCTGATACATAGATACATGTATATTGTATATGTATCGGAAATACCGCAGATGACAGTTAATTCCACAGTTTATCTATTTAGCTGCGTAAAATATAGGTAAACTAGTACAAACATTTGCAAGAAAGTTGTATGACACCGAATTCCAGGAAGTGAGTTACGGTAAGCCATAAAGCCGAATAATAAGCAGTGGATACAATAAAACTCGGCGCTTAAGACTTTACGACAGCGGAATTCGATGACATATCGTAAAACCGCTTTGCCACTTTTATCGCGTTGCCAATTTATATGTTAGTGGAGTTTTTATTTTATTACGAACGTACTAAAATAAATAAAAGATGCAGTTACTTTGTATTCATTTGCCGTAACAAATAGATCTGTTTTTAGTTATTTCGATTATGTTCAATTTAACCCAGGCGAAAAGGGGTCAGCCTCAGAAACTTGAATAACTTCCGACGCTCACACGAGATTTTATTTGAACTTTAAGGCAACATTTAGAAGGATATAATGAAGGTGTATACGAGTTTCCAGCTTATTATCTCTAATTTTGAGGTAAAACCCTTAATTTGGCTGGGTTAATAGTCCTTTATACATACGTACATGTAGATATGTACTTAGGTACATTGTGGGAAGATGGAGTAATGACTATAGAAAATATTTTAAATGAGTAAGGATATTTTGGTATAAAGGTGGTGACTGGTTGCCTACGGCGGGCAATCTGGGGTGGGAACACAAGGCTTATTTTGTGTAATGAGTAAAACCGGGCAAGTGCGAGTCGGACTCGCGCACGAACGGTTCCGTACCATAATGCAAAAAAAAACAAAAAAAAGCAAATAAAAACGGTCACCCATCCAAGTACTGACCACTCCCGACGTTGCTTAACTTTGGTCAAAAATCACGTTTGTTGTATGGGAGCCCCATTCCCACCAAATCTTTATTTTATTCTGTTTTTAGTATTTGTTGTTACAGCGGCAACAGAAATATATCATCTGTGAAAATTTCAACTGTCTAGCTATCACGGTTCGTGAGATACAGCCTGGTGACAGACAGACGGACGGACGGACGGACAGCGAAGTCTTAGTAATAGGGTCCCGTTTTATCCTTTGGGTACGGAACCCTAAAAAGAAATCGTTTCTGAGTTTAAAATTTACCTTGCTTGCTTTTGCCATTTAATAATAATAATTGTTGGCTTCGGCCCCACGTAGGCCTCCCAAAGGTCCGGGACCCCATGGTCCCGAAATGAGGAAAAGACATACAAATAATTTAGCCTATAAGTATACGTCCCACTGCTGGGCACAGGCCTCCTCTCAGGAACGAGAGGGTTTGGGTCTGAGAGGGTGGAGTCCCCATACGCTAGCCCAATGCGGATTGGGGACTTCACATACACCTTTGAATTTCTTCGCAGATGTATGCAGGTTTCCTCACGATGTTTTCCTTCACCGAAAAGCTAGTGGTAAATATCAAATGATATTTCGTACATAAGTTCCGAAAAACTCATTGGTACGAGCCAGCGGAAGCGGTGGTGGCCGAGTAGATATGACGCCCGACTTTCAATCCGGAGGTCGCGGGAGTCAGATGACAAATAGAGTCAGAGACACATTTTATAACTTTCCAATGTTTTATTCTAACCAGTAATAAAAATACGATCAAAATTGTGTCCTGCGAGCGGTTTACTTGGCTGAAAGTTTATTCCTTTGTTTTTTCGAGTCAAAGTGTGTAAATTCAGCAGGTTGAAACGGTTTTTCAGGCAGGTTGATTATTGCTTTATTTTAGTGTTGGATACGTCCAATGTTCATTTCATTATCAAATAAAGTGTAAACATGTTTTAACTTGCATGAGAAAACTAGGGTCTCGAGTTTACTATCCCAGAAAATACAGTGTAGATCATGGCAATGTTGAAGACGTAATAAAAATGTAAATCGTACCAGTGGTCTCAGCACGAGCGTGTAAGGGACTCATTCCGAAAGGACACCGAGCGAGGGAAAAACGGAGTTTCGGAGCGCGATTCAGATTTTTAACGATTTGTTACAGTATTGATGTAATTTTGATACGACCTTGAAAATAACTCACGCTTATTACTATTACTTACTACGCTTATTACTACTATTACTCGTATTTATTACTTATTATCACGCGAAACGAAGAGATAGTCTCGAGAGATTGAGGTTGAAATCTTAAGAAAATGTTTACAGCGCTATTGCGTATCCTCACATTTTTAGAGGAAGGGAATTATCAGCTACTAGCGACCTGCCCTGGCTTCGCACGGGTTACACAAAACCTCAACAATTCATACATCTAAACTTTACTCACGAATTATTCTATTTATAGGTGGAAACCGCATAAAAATCCTTTCAGTAGTTTTTAGGGTTCCGTACCCAAAGGGTAAAACGGGACCCTATTACTAAGACTTCGCTGTCCGTCCGTCCGTCCGTCTGTCACCAGGCTGTATCTCACGAACCGTGATAGCTAGACAGTTGAAATTTTCACAGATGATGTATTTCTGTTGCCGCTATAACAACAAATACTAAAAACAGAATAAAATAAAGATTTAAATGGGGCTCCCATACAATAAACGTGATTTTTGACCAAAGTTAAGCAACGTCGGGAGTGGTCAGTACTTGGATGGGTGACCGTTTTTTTTTTTGCTTTTTTTGTTTTTTTTTGCATTATGGTACGGAACCCATCGTGCGCGAGTCCGACTCGCACTTGCCCGGTTTTTTAGTTTATCGCGGACATACAACCACACAAACAGACAGACGCGGCGGGGGACTTTGTTTTATAAAGTTTATTGAAGTGTAGTGAAGTACGTTCTCTGATCTTGTGAAAAACAAGGTCGGCCTAAGAACGCTACTCACTCAACCAGCGTCAAAACCCGCCCATAACTCGGGAACAAACATTCCTTGATGAAAACGTTTGGCAGCCGGCTCAGGTGAAATTAAAATGTCAACGCCACATGCTCCGCTCCCGGGGCGGCATTCTAAACTTTACATTTGGTTCCTATTTACACATCACTCTCAGCACGTCTCACTCGCACTAATGAACATAGGTGAGACGCATTGTGAAAGTCATCAAATTGAAGGCAAAAGGTTAAGTGCGAATGACGTTTTGGGGGTCGGGGGATTAGTGCATTCGACTAGCACTAATGACTTATCACAATGTGTTTTCAGACGTTGACGTCTGAATTATTTGTGAAGCATTGTAATAATGGTTCGCAGGCAGGCACGGTAAGCCGGCGCACGTGTTAGTAAATATGTTAATGATGGGGTTGACTGAGGTTGTTACTAATAATTTTAGGGTACCAAGAAAATAATAGAGCTTAGGATCAGTAAAAAATGGCTGATGCCAAGTTCGCAGGCTTATTGCGGTCTGTATAGACCACTTAAATCGATATAATATTTTTTGTCAACTGAATGTGCCCCTTTTCTCTTTGTAATTATCGCAGCGTTGTTATGAGGCTAATTGCATATCGTAATTCCGAGAATTCAATTGATTCTCTGCACTCGAAATATTCCGCTAAATGTACACTTTATTGCCTTATCGCTAGTTATAGGTACATTCACATTAACTGCAATAATCAGAATGATTAATGGAAGTAATAATTTTATTTTCGTTTCCGATAACGATCCAAAATTATATCGGATCCAAAAGCAAACTATGGCCCAAAATAATTTTGAATCTCTTAGTTAAAATGTAACTACTTATATTATTTTAATTTCGTACTTCTATGGCAAAATATTTTTTATAAATGGTAGAAAAACTCAGACCAAAATCTGAAAGAATCGTGGTATTTATACGTATCACGTATTAAATTTGTGGACCATAATAATTGTAAGTAGTATACCCTATAATGGGCGTGGAACCAGTAATGGGACAAAAAAACATAATTCCTCTAAAATAAGTATCTAAAAGTAGTTTATAAACACTGGCTGTATATTATCATAAATAAGAGTCCTAGAGCTGTTTCAGTTTGAAGTTTCATTAAATTTGGTTGCTTCTCTTAAGAAGCAACCAAAGAAGAAACCAAATTTCTTAAAATTGGCGTCAACCCAAAAGTTGCCGTGTCACTGAAAAAAAATACCACAAGAATTCTTAACAACTTCGCTAAGAGAGGTGAGTTAATTTATTAAATTTCAATTAATTAATACTTGATGAAAACTAGAATGTGTTTTGTTAATTGAATTTACCATGAGATAAGGTATACAACACACTATGTTGTGACTCCACAGATGTAAAAAAATAGTGGTATTTGGCCCAATCCCATTATAGGAGCTGTAAAACTGCGTACCTCCTATGATGGGACAATTGACAGAATGATGCTTGCCATGCCATAATTTCATGTTTAAACAATACAGAAGTAAAATGTAGTTACGAAATATGTCAATCAGGAGGTATTCTCGGACTTCGGATAAATTAATATCGTTTTTCCAAACTTTTATTTAACTTGCCCTGTTAGTTAGTGTGGGTCCAATCTTGGTAGCTGAATTTGAGCCACTTTTCGATTTCCGATTCAGTTGAAATTTTGTGTAAGTACGTAATTAAGTATGCAAATCGGATGATAATGCAATATTATGATAACATGGACCTAATCTGATGATGGAGACAGGAGGTGGCCATGGGAACTTTATCGCAATAAACCCTAACTAATTGTGTTTGGGTATATTAGAATTGTCTCGATGGATCTAATACAATAATAATTGGCTGTGGAAAGAAAAATACATTCAGCAATAAAAAAGCTTATACCAAGAATTGATTTTTTTGTCGTAACTTATTCCCCATTTCAATATTTTATACTGATAGAGCAATGTCCATTATAGGGGGCCCATTACTGGATCCACGTCCATTACCGGGGGCCCATTACTGGAGCTTTGGTGTCCATGACTGGAGAAAAAAAGCATAGTTTTAATTTGTTAAATATGTGGAAACTAATTGCTGTATCTTTCATACAACACGCGTAAAACATGAAAGACGGATAGGACTTTCATCTTTTAACACGCTAAGCGGTAGACCATTTACATGTATACGGGAAATATCATAAATACTCCAAATTTCCTCTTAAATGTCCCATGACTGGTGCTGTTACTATACTAGACTACAGTTCGGTGGTTTTACGGTTATATAATTTGCCATAACTGTATCTTTTTCCTTATTCCATATTTTTTTACTGTTCATGTAGGAACGAAATCGTGAATTCGCTTTACGGGTTATTTGAAACCCGATTTTTGTACTATCAGAAACAACATTTGTTTTGTGCAGTATTAAAGTAAACACAAAAATATTTAGCGAAGTAAATTTGTGCATCCCTAAAAAATTTAACCTGAAATAGTTTTTATATAAACAAATCGCAATACGATATCAACACTAAATTGATTCCAAATAAAGTCAAGTGTTTTTGTTCTGTCACTTTTTTAAGGCGGTGTATAATGTAAATGTAAAGTATTATTTTCTTCAAGTAACTCGTACATGACACGGGTGTATCCGGCTGTCAATGGATGTGATTCCTCTTCGTGTCAAAACCCTTGGCCTGGCAAAAATAATACACCTGTCCGAAGGAAAACCGGTCGATATAGGTAGGCATACGCCATATGTCTGAATCCATAAGTGAATGTGTAAATCTTTCGAAGTAGAAATACGATTTCATTATAATGAAAATGAAACTAAGTACACTGAGAGAAAAATCATCACCAGGAATTAAAAAACAGTTCTGTACTGGGGGAAAAAATTAAGTTTTAGTAATAAGTAATTATGGACGTTTCACTATTTCTGTAAAGTTTATTTATTTCTACAAACAGCTCAGTAATCCCAAATATAATTTCAACAAACAGATAATAGAAATTGCAAGAACTAATAGAAATTGCAAAAGTCAATTTGTTCCTATTAGTTAACTCTCCTTGTCCCCGGATTAAGTTTATTTTTGTAATTCTAAGTGTATTTTTGTTGTACTTTTCTCTCAGTGTAGATTGGAATTTATTATTCATTACTAATTAATTTAATTAAAACGAAAACTGTAATTGTTGAGTAGGTAAAGCCAATAAAAAGGGTTGCGTAATCTGCTTATATTTGTTGAAAAATAATGATTCAACGTATTAATAGGTATGTGGATAATTTTTCGCATGACTGGTACTAGAAAAAACCACTGCTACACATTTCTCAATAAATTATTTGTATACCGAAAGAATGTATATTTAAAAGAGAGAACAGTTCAAGTAACAAAAAAAATCTCTGCAAAAATTTATTTCATAATATTTCTGCTATATCTATAGGATGTCCGAATCAATTCATCCTTGTCCAACCAACGTAAAGGCACTTACGAACTTAACTCTTTGAATTACAAAGTTGGATGGAGTAAAACCCCTTTGACGTGACGGATAGGGGATGTAACAAATGTGTATAATCAAAAGTTTGGAAAGATTCATTGCTGCAAATTCTGCCGAAAATATGATCCGCGGCGAAGTTTACAGGAGCGCCCCAGGCTGCAGTGCGCACTGCACAGTCTAAGTAGCTTCGACAGTACACGGGTACGGTGCCAATAATTAGAGTTAGACCAAGAAAAGTCTGCAGCGATTTTGATAGCTCCCGCAGTGCAAGTGTTACTTATAGGTCATTATTTCATAGAAGTTTGACGTTTAAAATGACACTTGTACTGCGTGGGCTATCAAAATCGCTGCAGACTTTTCTCGGTCTGACTCTAACACATGCACAGGCAGCGCGAGCTACGTGCTACGAGCGTAGCCGACAACACGGGTTTTCCCGTATATATATAAGTAGCAAAAGTACAGGGAACTCGCCTATTGGGGCGGTTAAGGGCGTAAGAATGCGCGTGGTAGTCTTACGAATAAAAAAAAACATTTGCATTTGTTGAAATCAGGTACGTGATTTTGTATCATAATTATTTTTATTGTTTTGCTTTTTGTCCCTATTCGATGACATTTTTCTCGTGGAAAATACAATAATTATCTAGAACGACATACAATAGAAAAAATCGTGGCACTTGTTATAAATGCCCTTAACGGGATTCGAACCCGGGTCCATCGGCTTCATAGGCAAAGTCACTACACACTAGTCCAGACCGGTCGTCCTTATTACTTAACCCTTATACTGTCCACAAAATCGGTACAGTGTTGCAAGCGACTTTTGCTCCGGGGAACAAAGTTAGTCAAAGGCAGTCCACTGCAAAGAAAGCCGAACCAATAAGAAAAAATGCGCAACTCGTAAAGTCACGCCTCGCCTTTATCTTCTTGGTTATTTAGTTGGAAAAACGCTTTGAAAAGGACTAGTTTTTATAGCAAAATATATCATAACAGCTCAATCCGAACCTTATTAAATGTTAGTTTCGGGGTTACAAGTTAAAGGAGGAATCTATGATTGACTAAAAGGGCCCCACTGATGATTACCAGTCTACCGGACGATGTCGTCTTGTCAGATAAACGCAAAATTTGTCAGCTCCTAACCACTGGTAAGCTGATATCGTCCGGGGAACTAGTAATCTCTGGGCCCCTTTTTTCAAAAGGATAGTATTTTGATATTTTTGATTACTGGAAACAAACCCGATCGACTGATACCGTTAACAAAAATTTGTTTCCTATTGTTAACGAGTATATAATGTTCGATGCGTGGTGGGTCAATATTATGGTCAATATTTACAAGCCGATTTTGACACTTGTTATTTAATTAATAAAATTTATGGCAGAAAGGGAATTTATTTGACATGTTTGTTTAAGACGTGAATAAAAAAAAATAACAATTACATATTTGTATGTACTCTCCCACGATACAAAAGCCGTATACTTATTTCCTTAACGACATGTGGTAGATTTAAATTAAAGGGCAACTCATGCGAAGTAAATAAGCCCATTAGAATAGCAGGCAAAACATCGGGACCGTAAAATTTCCCCCACGCGCTTCAAGGGATTCACACATGTGTGCACAGGCCTTATTCAACCACTCACAATTCAGTACCAATATGATAGGTACCAGGTTTATATCGGCTACTGTTAAAAATAGGATTCCTGGCTGGAATACTGGCTCCTGTGATGTTGCTTATGTCCATGGGCGACGATGACCGCTTCCCACTTGCTGACTATCACAAAAAAAGGAATCAGCAACGCAGCATTTTTACCTCATATAGACCAAGGGAATTTGCTAACCATCAGGTGATTCGTCTACTCGTTTGCCTATTAAAAAATCGGCTAAGTGCCAGTCGAACTCACGTTCCAAGGTTTCCGTACATTAATCAATTTTTAACAAGGAAAGTATTTTTTTATGTGGAACGTGAATGAAATGTTTTTCTAAAACCTCTACGGGTCGGATCAAAAACTAAGTAATTAAGTCCTACTCTCGCTTCACTGCACATTTCTAATAGGTTTTCCTGTCATCTATTGGTAAAAAACTACATATTATTCTACATATTTTTCAAAATTATAGACCCAGCAGTTTCTGAGATAAAGGGGACGGGGGGAAATGGTCGGACAGACAGACAGACAGACGCACGATCCTATCCTATAAGGGTTCCGTTTTTTCCTTTTAAGGTACGGAATTCCAAAAATATATTACTCTTTGACGATGCTTAAATGAGTACCCATTAAAACGATTTTTTCTTTTCTGAATATGCCTCCGGGTCCTTCTTGGTATTTCCGGGTATTTCTTAATTCTCAACTTCTCGCATCTAAAACTGTTTGACTTTGCAAAGTAAACTTTGAATGAGGTACACTAAAGTGCATGGTTGCAAGTAGCTGTAATAGGGTATGACGGCTCGATTCGAGAAATGAATTAGAGACCCACTAGATATGAAATAGTAAAGATATGTGACGTTCCACTGCAAAAGATACCTTATGGCGGCTGGCGACGCGATTCGGGAAATGAATTAGAGATTCACTAGATATGAAATACTTAGTGAAGATAAATATCTTTACTATATCGTATCTAGTTAATCTCTAATTCATTTCCCGAATCGCGCCGTGAGATTGATGAATCTATTTGACTGTGTAAATATGTTTGCATGCACTGTGATTGTGAAATGTGAATTGAATGTATGAGTATGTGTGCCTTGATCCATAAATCAGAATACTGACATGGTCAATCCCTCTATTATCAAATTTGTAATTCATTGAAAATATGTAAGGGTCGGCAAATCTATCTGCCGTAGGAATCCCTTTTTACCGTTAGTGTCTTCACTAAATACTAAATATATCGGAGGATGATTAGTAAGCGCCATCGACAATAAGGCCCCTTTTCATAGATAAAGTCACAAATAATAATATTACCAAAAATATTGACGGTAGTGCTTACCGTACGTACGTTCATACTTAATATCAAGCAACGTATCAGGTGTCAATTGTAATCGTCGTGGTAGAATAGGCCCCGAAGTGGATTTTTTGCTTAGGTCGGTGGTCGTTATTATTGTGTTGAAATATTTAAAACTCATGAAGAGGTATCTTATATTATGGTCGTTATACATGTATAAAGATCACAGTTAACTTACCCCTTAAATATACTAGACTTTGTGTAGTCTACGGTTACTATTTACTATACATTAGCGCTCCTATACAAAATATTCAGTTAGAAGCAACTGTCTATTTCAGTCCACTTTTACAAGTTATATACATCCGTATTAAAACAAATCAATAAAATTCTGTTTTAAAATATTATATACAGTTTTAGGTAGTCTAAAATAGTACAGTTGGCAGTGGTGCGGTTTTCAGCGAAGTACTTTATATGTAAAAATAGTATATGTGCATATTCTTTAGCTCGAGAGCGGAGAGAGGTTGATTAAATATGTTTAGTTCTCTGTAAAAGTTTAATATTCTCGCACGATAAGCAACGGAATGATGGAGGGGGATAAAGCGAACGCAGTAGAAATATTACATGTTGTATTATGTATGTGCATGTTTTTATAAGCAGTCCAAATAAAATAAAGCTATATTTCAGTGCAGTCAACTAATAAAAATATTTATTTATTTAAACTTTATTGCACAAAATACAAATAAAATGTACAAATGGCGGACTTAATGCCTAAAGGTATCAGTCAACCATAGGGCTAAGCAGAGATGTAATAAAAATGGTGCGAGAAGAAAAGTAAGAGAATTTAATTAACTAAGTATATCTATGAAATATATCTGCATGTAGTATTTCTCTTCATTCCTTATATTTATTGCCTTCGAAAAGTAATTTCTTTGAGAAATATATCTAAATAAATTCACTTTATTATGCTAACGCAATCTTGTTTTCAAGAAATGTGAGTCCTTTTGATCTAACTTGAAGTCATAAAAGGCGAGATTTTTGATTTTGAGAGCTGTCGCGATTCAATGCCGAGTTTAATATAATTGGTTAAGATCGACTCAGAATCGTGTATCAAGGCTACTAAATAACAATAAAAACACTTGAGTGGTATAAATATTAATACAGCATAATAGACAAAACTATGCAATGGCAGAATCCCGTTAAAGGATAGAAGTTAGAATGGATGGCTTGACATCATTAAAAAAGCATTTAAACATGTTTCATGTAGAAATTATAGACCACGTGACACTTCAGATTTTATTTCACAAGAAATCATTTAGCAGACGTCTATTAGACCCTGCAACGAATTTAGTTAATATCTGGCTAAGCAGGAGCAATCGATCGATCAAATGCCGCAATGTATTGCAAATCCATATAACCAAACAACAAAACATTATGTTTACGATGCTTACTCAAAAGTAGAATGACGATGAAGAAGATGGGTACCTAAATAATATGATTGAGACAAACAGTATTTCATCATCATCATCATCGTCTCAGCCATAAGACGTCCACTGCTGGACATAGGCCTCCCCCTTGGACCTCCACTCGTACCGGTTGGAAGCGATCCGCATCCAGCGTCTTCCGGCGGCCTTAACAAGGTCGTCCGTCCATCTTGTGGGTGGACGTCCTACGCTGCGTTTGCTAGTCCGTGGTCTCCACTCGAGCACTTTGACTTTAAAAAGTATTTACTTCATGATAATTTGGAGGGTGCGATCGTGATAAATTTGACTCGCCTAGTTATAAATACGTTCTATTTATAACCTATTGTTTCCCTAAATGAAATTTCAAGCATGAATAGGTCTTCGCTGCGCTGATTTTTCGGGTTCAACCCATTGTATCGCAAAAACGCGTTTAAAATATAACGTTTGAAACGTGAAAAGGTTTTTGTTGCATGCGGTGCTGATTTTTCATTATACGGCGCAGCGTTTCAATTTTCCCAGTAATAAATCATTGGAGAATACTGGCCAGTATCCTGCCGATACAAACGCCGTATGTGACCGAAACTAACGTAATGTTGGAGCGTTCTAACCTTCGATGTCAGCGTACACGCGTGTACGTCGGATAACCAATAACGATGTGTAGAAAGAACTGCAAAAAAGGGTCCGAACATCTCCCAAAAATATTCCAGCAGTGATTAACGAGATTACCTACATCATAACAGTGTTATAGTTATTATTATGTTTATTTGGGGTATCATCTAACTCATTATCAAGGTATATAAGACTCACTCTCATTACTCAAAGAATGTTTTTAGTTAAACAACACACCTACCTACCTAAATTATGGCCAGGCCCCTATTTCACCAACGTGACAGGTGCGACAATTCGACAAGTCTCATTGTTGCTGACGTCACAGGCATCCATGGGCTACTGTTATCGCTTACCATCGGGCGGGCCGTATTCCTGTTTGTCACCATCATTGTATTATTTAAAAAAACTTTATTGTATCGGCAAAAAACAGCTATTTCTCTTGTGATGTTTATGATGATAATGATGACAATTGTCACAAGATTTCAAAGAACTTTCGGTAATTCTTGACAGCAAATGAGTTCTGTGTCATAATTTCGTGACAATTGTCGTATTTCTTGTGACAATTGTCATTAGCTTCGCAAAATAAGTACTTATTTACTGGCGATATAGTGGAGTTTTTTTTAATTAACATGTTGGTGGCAAACAACCTCACCACCCGTCTGATGGTAAGCGGTTACCGTAGCCTATGGATGCCTGTGACGTCAGTAATAGTGATGTTGACAAATGCGACATTTGTCACGTTGGTGAAATAGGGCCCAGGTCTAATTGAATTTTAAGGTATACACCCACTTGCCAGAATTTCATTTGCCATAATAGTCAACAGCCATTATATTGTTTCCCATAATTACATATGCAATACTTATTGTTTACTATATTAGTCACGTGCCAGAAACTTTGTTTCCCATAAAATCAATTTCAATAATATCATTTGTCATCATCATTGTAAGCCATATTTATCACTAGCCATAATAAATTTTTTTTACAGAAACCAAATGCTTCTATAAAAATGGGTTAGGTTAGGTTTGAACTGCGACCCTTACAGAAAAGTAATGCTACTGGAAAAGTGGGTTAGGTTAGGTTTGAACTGCGACCCTTACAGAAAAGAAATGCTACTAGAAAAGTAGGTTAGGTTAGATTTGAACTGCGACCCTTACAGAAAAGAAATGCTACTAGAAAAATGGGTTAGGTTAGATTTGAACTGCGACCCTTACAGAAAAGAAATACTACTGGAAAAGTGGGTTAGGTGAGGTTAAATATTCTATTAAATAGTATTATTACAATTAATAATATGGACAACAACACGTATGGCACTCGTACGTTCTGGAATCTAATAATCGAGTAAACAAAGAGTATGTCACATCATTTTTATGGTAAACAAACAATTCGGGCAAATGAAATTCGGGCAAATAAAATTCGGGCATATGAGTATTATTTTATATAATTTTCGGACAAAATAGACAACCGAATTTTAACAACTAACACTAATCTAACGACACAATATCAAGAAAAAAGGTGAAATACAAATATTTCTTTTGTACCTAAACTATAATTAAATTAAATCCTGTTCAATATTTCTAAAAAGAAATTAACACTAACAGAAATAATCAAAACCAACGAAGTTCCACCTAAACCACTAGCTGGCGCTATGTGACAATCAACTTTGCAACTAATCCAAACGGTTAGCCTTGTTTACCTTTATATAAGTCCCCCTTGGTCCGAGCACTCACTACTATGAGTTTTATTTTAAAAATATACAGTTTATTAAGAAACAGTATCGCCTGAATGTCTAATATCCATCCGCTATTTCCTCCGTGTTGGAATTATACTTTGCAACTTTTTTTATATAAAAACACCGAAGACTTTAAGCCGCTTACGGGCTTTCCTTAAAAATCTTAGGAGTTATTTCTGGATATTTTGAATAGTAAGCAATTTACCCGGGCGATTTATATTTTGTGAGATTGCAGCATATTTTTATTAAGTTCGGGCTGAAGTTTTTTACCGCGTCTCGGACCCGGCCGCTGTCGGCGAGTAAGTATTGTGGAATGATTAATTGTTCTGTAAATTGAATTCACCGTGATAAATGAAATATCCGCACAATAGGTAATAAATTACGCTGACCCGCGCCGGGCAAGATGAAACGGTCCGCCGTGTACGGATGTTGCCGGGTAATGTGTAAAACACAACATACGTAAAACACCTGCCCGCATTGTTGGCGAGTTTTAATTCGTTTCACAATTAACAGAGGCGTGGGCCGGGCGCCGGTAGAATTGCACGGATTTTACAACGCAATTTTGAGAGCCTTTTACAGCATCCGATCCGATACGATTTTTTAATTATTATGTACATGCCGACTACCTACCCAAAGTCGTACCTATACCTTTTGTAATAAAATGTTACTTTTGTGATATTTTAAACAATACAACATAGCTATTATAAATATAACACAAATCATCTGCCGTAGGTACCTACGCCGTGCCGTTCGCACTGGCGATTGCGACTACCATGGATTTTATAGCCCAATTTTCAGAGCGGTTGTACATCGTCCGACAGCGGTTTTACATAGTACCAGAACTAACATATTTCTGTATGTACTTACTCGTACTATACTTATAATCTGATTCAATCTAAATATCATTGCGTTGGACAATTAGCGGGTGATCTAGTTTGTTTAGTTGAGCAAATCATTTTACACCCCGATTTGTGAAAAAGGTGTGAAGTTTTCGATGGCGAATGTGCATGTCAGAACCACTTTTCAACTTGGCAACATCGGATTTCTTGAAGCCTAGGAATACCACTACAAGAATCAGAAGTCAAATCATGCATACGACACGTTCAAGATGATAATCGTTTGCAGAAAACGAAACGAAATGCTATTGTATTTCTATCACTCTTCCATATTAGTGCGATAGAAACAGATAGCGTTTCGTTTTATTCCTCTGCGAACGATTGTGATCTTGACTAGGCCCTCTGCTGTATATAATCGTGTCGTAGAGTGTAAAAGGGCTCTAACATTCATGGTGGTGTCCTCCCATTATGCTAGTAGCGCACTGTATGGCTAATTACTAATGAATGAATGGTATAACTGCCATACCGTTCGTCTCGTCCCAACAATAGGTATAATAACTATAATATAGGGTCATTGCGTCACTTCACCGTCCAGTGCCTGTTACCGTTCATTTGGCGTAGTTGCTACAAAGAATTGCGTATCATTTTAATATATTAAAACAGGTATATATTAAAATTTCTTGAATACGAGTATATAGGCATATTATATTCAAATTATACGCAATTCTGTAGGTAGCAATTACGCCAAGTATACGGAAACAGGCACTGGACGGTAAACTGACGCAATGACCCTACTAACGTCACTGTTGCGTGTTGGCATCTGCCCGGTGGCTATGAGAAACTTCAAATACGCCTCCAGGTCTCATACGCAGGATGAATTATTTTACCCACTCTAATATTACCCGGAAACTTGAGGTACCTATAAGCACTTTCGGTCGGCACAGGGCTTCCAACGTTAATATGTGATGCGAAAAATTACTTTAAGGGACTCTGACGACTCTCGTAAAGAAGTAGGAATAGGTACTCGTAACTATTACTTACCTCAGTTCTGTCGGTTCGGTTCTGCGTTACTTTCTGAGATCATTTTGCTATCATTCGCGCATGCATTCCGCTCGCACTTGTAATAATTAATATACGAGTATATGAGCGCGAGCGAGACGCACGCACCAGCAAATGATAAGAAATTACATCATTTAGATATAATTTTGACATTAAAATGTAAGTTTGAATTGGCCCCCTTGCTCTGATTAGGTATTATGCCGTATATTGTATGTAAAATAAAGGGAAAACATACCTACGAGTACTATTATGTACAATTATTTCAATTTAGTATCTTGCTCATTATTTTAAATCGAAGCTTTACATCAACACCCACCTCAACCAGAAAATATCAAACTTTTCTACCTAAGGCGATTGTTCTCGCAGCGTGTACTAATGGTCCATTATTGGGACTTAGTTGTTGATTTTTGACCGACTAATTGGTTTGTTTGCTTGCTTGCGGCTCTGGTGATACCTACTTAGTGCCGCCCACGACAAACCATGAAAAACTATAACCTATTTTTAGAAATTAGTAACTCAATGTACTTTACTACTATTTATTATATTAAACTACTATTAGTATATTAAAATATTGCAGTAACTGTACAGCATATCTATTTTGATTCAGTTCAACTGTATATTCTTATAATTATTTTTTTTATTTGACATTATTTCGTTTTTCCTTTAAATTTTATGATCAGAAACTTAAAAAACCAATGGATGTTTTTTGTAGGAGGCTTTTCGCGCCTCCTTGTTGATTTTTCCCCCTATTATCCCTTTCGAACCAAATTACGCCTCCATTTTATATTTCATAAGAATCGAGGTTTTGTTTAGCTCCACAAATCTTAGCATTTTTTCTCACTTACATCAAATCCTATCTCCCAGAATCTGGCTTGTGCCGAGCTTACGGTTGCTTGATATTTATTGCTTCCCACGTGTAGGTAAATATTGACTAAGTATGGTTGTACTGTAAATAAATTTGAATGAAGGGGCGAAATATGAGTTGAACGTGTGCATTGTGGTTCCGTTGTCACACATTTTTTTCTTTTTCTTCTTCCTCGATTCCTCACGACTGAGGGTCGCGACCACATGAGGTCGTTATTTTGTGCACCAAGGCTCTCCATTCTGCACGATTTTCCGCCTTCCTAATAAAAGGCGCCTGTGTATATCCCTGGCAGGCCTTTTTTACAGTGTCCACCCAGCGGGTTGGTAGATGTCCACTACCCCGTCTACCATCCACATACATCCATTTTTTTCCTATGTTTTAGTAGTTATATTTTACAGAGCTTTCTACCGACTAACGAGAATTTTTAGGCCTTTGCGAGGCTTGTGGGGGACTTGGCGAATGTGTGGGTTTTTTGGATACCTCGCCTAACCACTAGAAGATAGCTAAGTTTGCTATTAGGCAGAAGATAGAGAAGATTATGTTGTAGCTACAGCATAAATAAGGTGGCCAGTTAAGGGGCTACAGGTCCACGAAAGGTGTTAAGGGATTAAACAGGCGCATTTATACTTTATCGTGGTAATGATTACGAGACGATTGTTGGAGGAAGGGCCACCCAAAAATAATCAGGATTCTTAGGTTGATGTCAGGATATTCCATTTTGCACATCGTACGGAACCCTAAAAGCTGCATGATACGGCGTAGCGATAAAATACGCGTAACATAATTCCGATAAGAAATATCTTCTGTAAAAGCTATCAAATCTTGCGCGAGGAACATTGGCTATCTAAATAAATTAGGGTCCGTGATTTATTATAAAAGGCTAGACATGCGAGCAGCTGCTACGGTAGACTGCATCAGTTAGAATCAATTATAACTTATAAATACTACGTGTTAAAAGTATAACTATCTAATATTTATCTTACAAAACTATATGGTTTTTAGGGTTCCGTACCCAAAGGGTAATACGGGACCCTATTACTAAGACTCCGCTGTCCGTCCGTCCGTCCGTCTGTCACCAGGCTGTAGATACAGCCTGGTTACAGACGGACGAACCGTGATAGCTATAGACAGTTGAAATTTTCACAGATGATGTATTTCTGTTGCCGCTATAACGACATATACTAAAAAGTACGGAACCCTCGGTGGGCGAGTCCGACTCGCACTTGTCCAGTTTTTTTATACGACAATATTTCTGGGAGACTCATATTAAAACGTGTCTTGGACAGAGAGAGCAGTTTGCGTCGGTCAGCCAATGCCCGCCCCAGTTGAAGCTCCTCATTATGTCAATATTTTTTTACTTAAAAGAGCCGGCTTCATTTTAACACAAATGTTTGGTAAATACGAGCATCAAATGATATTTCGTACATATTTATGTCACAAGAAACTTATTGCTACTAGCCGGGGTGTGAATCCACGATCTCCAACTTGGAAACCATTTCTAATCACTCATATCGACATTCGAGTAAGAACAAAAAATATAACAGCACATTATTTCCTGAGTGAAAAGTAGAAAAAAAGTAGGTTTGTTATAATGACGGAATAAAAATCATGTTATGGGCGTTTGGGCCGTAGAGCTGGTAGTTACATTTATTGAACAAAGCGGAAGAAAAGCGGCGGCAACAAGTAGTGTTGGGAAACACCGAGTCTTTTGAGTCTCCCTAAATAAATTAGGCCTAACTAACATACATTAGGTACTCTAGGCATTAGTTCTCGTAAACATTTTAGAGACTTACTGAACACTTTTATCGGATACAATTCATACTCGTTGACTGTTTTTAAAAGGCGCGTTTTCCTTACATCTAGTTTAATGGAGACTCCAAAATTGTTGACTTTACGGTTTGAGTACTTTCGAATCATTCTTTCAAAACACTGGACTATTAGGTACTTACATAAAACTATCGCACCGCTAGGACGCTCCCTCAAAGAATGGAATACTATTTTACCTATGAGCAAAAACCAAAAATATTCTCGACACGACTTCGCCATTTTAAAGTTTAACCAGAAATCCAAATTTAACAGGTTCCCTGTGCATGTATCATATGTGTAGCATTTTAGGGTACATATGATACGTGCATGCACCACTAATGATGCACGACCCCATATAAACTTAAAGCACTGCCATAATTTACACGTGTGAGCTAGGTTTTTTTAATTTGCATGCACATACTGGCTATGGACTTTTTCACAAAAAACATGTTGCACGTGAGGACTCAATTTTTGGTTCCTAGGTACACAGAAAACGTGTTAAACCCATAAACCCATAATACACGAGTTCGCACAACACTAGCAGCAAGCACCGGGTGCACCGAATTGCCTACACTTTCCGCAAGGCGCTCGCCTGTTACTCACTTCATTATTTTTGCACCGCGGCTTCGGGTCACGGACTCAGAGCGCATTTTATGCCGTCCCCACAATTATTAAGTGGATTAAATATGCCGTAAATGTGTTCAAGCTCCTAAAATTTCTTTTGTTTTTATGCAAGAAAATGTAAAATGGCTTCATTAAAGTTAATGTTTGTTAGCTCGCCTCGCCTACGCCTGTTGAATTGACTGTATGCACTTGCCATTTTTGTAATCTTTATTTGCATTTCGTTATTCGTAATTACAGCATAACGTTACAGCATGAATTTTCCGATATATGTAGTAAAACAATGTTATTCGATAGAGAAAGTACTGAGAAATTTATAAGAAAACTTTTCACGGTAATCTTTTACAAAGTAGGTATGTATCGTCGCTACATCAATCGAATTTCTAAAACTTGATTCTAGTTTTTATTACTTCTTTACTAACTTGTTACTTTACTCCGAACTCGGCTGAAATATTGTCTCCATTATTACCGAAACAATTTTTACGCAATGAAAAATGTTGTTTGTGTGTTAAGGCCAATTACTTCCAACCACCTAGGCTAACTTTTTTAAATTCCAGACCAACTTTGCAAAGTAATTAGAATTTTTCCAACAGGCCCATTGTGATCCGAAATCTGCTCACGCAAACTTTTAATGCGTCTCAAATTCAAATGCTATTTCACGGTTCCCTTTAAAATCTAAAGGTAACCTTCAATGGCGGTTATGGGAGCGGGACCCCTTCAGGCCTACCGCGAACCATTCATTTGATTTGACTATTTGTCTCTCTATCATTCGAATAAGCAAGAGTGATAGAGGCAGATAACAAAATTTCGATTTCCGCGATAGGCGGTGGTTGGGCTGATCGGGTTTGATTACAATAAATGGACAAAAGCGGTCCTTTAGGCACTCTTATAATCGCGGACCTTGAACTTCGAGAGTAGACTTCGTATCGGTTTTCTTCCGATAATTTTTGTTGCTAACTGCCGTATTCGAATTTCAAGATATTCACAAGAGACAACACGTACTAGATCCATTCTAGATACGTTATAGTTTAGATATCAACTAGTTCTCTTTTGCAGCGCAATTCGGGCAACCAATGTCACTTTTACGTTAGATAGAGTAAGATATCTATTAGATGTGAATTGGACCTCTAAGTCATATCCTGTGGAAATCGTTCAAGAGTATCTCCAGAATCGCGCAAATGTCAAATTTGACAGGTTAGATCTTAAACATATCGTTATCGTATCTTGGTGATGTCTAAAAGATATCTAATAGATGTCTATTTCAAAATCCGAATCGGGCCCAAAGGAACTTGTGCGGAGTTAAAGTAATTTTTCGGGCATTCTACTTACCTTATAATTTAACTAAACAATTAGCAGCTATTTTAAAATTCTTTCTTTACTAGCGTTAATGTCTGCAACCGGGTTTTATTTTGATCATTCACTTATTATAAATACTTTATAATGTTCATTTTGTATAAAACATGTCAAATTTGTACTTTATAATGTTCATTTTGTATAAAACATGTCAAATTTGTACTTAAGGTCTGTAAGACGTCTTCTCCATACAAACGTAGTCCCCATTTTCCTCCCTGGATATTAACATTATGAAAAATATTTTAACACTATTTATGATCCTTTGTTTGTCAATTATTATTTTATTTACTTATACTCCTAATTGTATTTTCTATAATTAATTAAAAGAGTAGTAATTAAATAAGAGCAATTTCCCGTAAACTAACGGCCTATAAGTATTCGCCTGTTCCACTAAATTCATTGCGAGGCAGACTTGAAAGTCATCGGAGGGTGTTCGAACACTTCCAACTTGCGCAAATCGCCGCCATCAATCCGAGAGGCTTTCGATCAAAGGGGGACAAAGGGCCATCGCGCCCCGAGATATACGGAAGAATTATTACAACGACAAATGTTTGAGAAGGTCGTATTTATTCGATGGGGCCTCTTAATACACGCCAGGTCGACGGGACGCGGTCCTCAATCCAATCTGCGCTCTATCTCTAAAATAAAGATTCCATCTAAAGGAAATCAGGGTCGGATAGATTTCTCAGACTTCCTCAAACACGTTTTTGACTCGTGTAAATCGAAATAATTATATTTCCTTAAATTTCATCCCTGGAAAACAGGAGTTAGAATTAACATTATTCCAGGGCAAATTGTAAATTATATTAGTTGAAAGAAAACTGATTACAGATATTTAACAACATGTTAATAGTTTTAATCTTAATTTGATACAACCTTGAATGAAGTTAAAGTTGTGCGTGAGGTGCGCGCCAATTACTAACCCCCTTATTCATAAACGCACTACTAACCTCAATTAGCTAATAATCGTTTGTCCTTATCTGTCATTTTGACTTATGTATTAGTAAGAAAGTGATAAAGCATAATTTAACTAAATCACGCCAGTAAAGTTTTATGAATAAGGGGGTAAGACGATTAGGCGATCATCAAAGTCGTATCAAATCCATCTTTAACGTAGCGTAGCGTTTTATCGCCGCGTGTCTATGTTATGTAGCGCGTGTAGTTAGATGTGCTTATATAAGCTTCAAGGGCCACCCAAAATTCATATTTACATAATCATGATCCTTTATGTTTAATGAGACACTACACATTCTACACAACTACATCTACTTACACAATTTTCTTATTATTCAAATAAGCATCGGAAACAACGAAAAATAATCAGGCGATTTGGATTTGAACCTATGTCGATACGCCGTAACAGCCTACCCTTTGCTAACAAAGAAATTAGTCTAATTGACCAAGATGCCAAATTTATTAATAAGTTTGACCCTTTTGCTTTCTTAAACCCTGAATATCATGTAACCCGCTGTGTAAGCAATAACTCTAACTAAATTCCCAAACACTGCAATCTAATTGTCGTACCTACTTCCAAGTAATTCCCAACTGCAATTATCCAGATAATGCTAAAGAGATTTATCCAAAATAACATTTAGCGAGGCCGAAGTTCTTAATGAAATAAGTTAGTAATCCTCGGGTAATTCGTTTAGCTGCCACACACAGACAGATACGTAGTTTGAAGGCTTCCGGGGATCGCTTTTAGTTATAGACGGTGAAACTTTTACATTTAAACAATGTTACGATTTAAGAAGATTTAGCAAAAAGTTTTAATTTATCGTTGTTAATTCACTCGTTATTTGAGAACCCCTATGATATTTTTGTATAGTCGACTTCAAAGATATTATAAAGGAGTAAGGTGCAAAAGTGTAAACATATCTTTGACGTCGACTGCACCACATCACATACACGGTACATTTTATTATAATGGACGTGGTACCAATAATGAAATGTAAGTACTTCACAAAAATTTAAAATCAGTTTTTGTACACTTGAAATAAAAATATGTTTTTTCATCCATTTCTCTTAGTTTTTATATAATGGAATGCTGCGCATGAATGGAATGAATGGAACATGGAATGGAAATTCATCAAACACGTTTTAATTGAAAAATCCCAAATATATTTATTTTACACTGAAGTTGTATATTTTTAACTTATTTTTAGAATTTTCGCGTAGAAATCATGCTCTAACTAATTTGAAGATTGTCACGATTTTGTATAACACGCAACAAATATATATTTATCTAAAAGCTATATACAAATCCATAGCCTGCATATTAATTTATTACCACATCAGTACTTTATTGTCAATGATCCCGAGTAAAAAAGCTTAGAAACACAGGCCATGTTCTTTCAAAAATATGCCCCCCCTCGATACAGAGGGGACCATCTACGAGCTACGTCGTAGCAAACGTAGCGTTTATCCTCAAAGGAAAAACACGAAAAAAGGATCCTTCTGATTCCACACTTACCAAATTGCTTAATTTAATCCATTGATTAACTTATTGATGACTTTAGTGTAAGTAGAGTTACTTAGCGCGACTTGCACCATCCCACAGACCCGGGGTTAACCGGTGAAACCTGGAGTTACCATGGTTACCAGTGCAATTTGACCAGTATCAACGGTCGCAGTGGTTAACTGTTTAACCGCTTAACCCCGGGTTAGTGGAATGGTGCAAGTGGGCCGTGATTTTAAAACAATTTGTGATTTTGTATCGACGGTCACACCAGTAACGCTGGTGTAGAAGTACTAGAAGTAGTTGGAATGCGAACGGTACCGTTTAGTGCTTTTTTTCTAAGTAGCCGCTTCGCCACTTATCTCCAGTGGCCGCTCACCCTTATCCAAAGCCAAGTTAAAACTTTGCCTTAGTAACTTACGCCGTTCATTGGATAATGGGTAGTTGGGCACTTAATCTTTCCTGTCGGCTGCCGCGCTAGTGGTATTGCCGGCTACGAACAAATAAATTGGTTTCTATTTCAATAAACCAAGGAAATTGTTTTTATTCTTCCACAATTTATTTTAGTGGCGATATTCAACCTTTGAATGTATGATCTTGTTTTGACAGGACTTGCATAACACATTGGATTTTTGCTACAGTCATATAAGAACGAACCAGATCACATAAAGTGTCATACTATGGAACTTGCTAACTATGTAAATAAACCGCCATATTGAAATTGTCTCTGAATGATGAATTTACTAGGGACTTTTGTTTACATAGTTGGCAAGTTCCATAGAATGACACTTTAGATTGTTTAGTGTCAAATAATGAACTTTTTTTTTTTAGAGTGACGCAAACTCAATTTTCCATACAAAATTGTTCAATATTTTTTGTATTATCATATAAACATATATCGATTTAATGCTCAGTAAAAAGGGTTTAGCACTCAAACCACTGCTTCCAGTAACATTTCTTTTATTACATCGATATACAGGATTAATTATAATATTACAAAAGATCAAATCGGACATAACCTCGGGGCAAAGTCCTGCCGCCAAATCTGACAGTTCTCCATCTGAACCAAAAAGACCATAGATACAACAACCAAAAAGTATAAAGCCAGATGCATACTACGCGGTTTCACCAGTATAAGGCCACGTACAGGATACTCATTACTGTGATGCTTACAGCTTCGGCCATCCTTTTTATTTTAGTGAGTCCTCTCACTAAAAGTAATTAAACATTAATAACAACAATATAACGTAACATGCCATCCACCTTAATAATAACAAAAGATAAACACTCATAACAACAGTAATTAACCTTCAGACTATAACTCCCTAATTAATCAATCACAGGCATTTTGTATATATCAATCTTATTGAGAAATCAATCCTCACACTTCACATGGTTTAATACTGTAAATAGTTTTTTTGTAATAAATAACCAACACCTGGTAGCATTATCAGCCTTCTTTAAACAGCTTCTACCAAATTATAATCTATCATAATTATCATAATCAATCATAGTCATAGACAGTCTGCCATCATGGCCTGCGCTCTCTCTCGAGCGCGAAGCAAACACTGCCGTACCATCCTTTACTGGAACCACTTCGCCGCATTTTCAGGCCCCTATTTGAGAACCTCTGGATAAGACCAGAACGCAGAAATTTTGGTCATCCAGTAAGCTATAATCACATACTTAAAATCCAAAATTTCAAGTCTGTAGGTCATTTAGTTCCGAAGTTAAGCGAAAGCAAAGTTTCGCATTTATGAAACTCACTCATGATCATCAGAATAGAACTAGTACTTCCCATAAACTCAGAGAGCTGAAATTTGGTATAGAGTTAGGGTTTAATGGCCACATAAAGGGAAAACCTAAAAATATTGCAATATCAGTCACGTTTTAAAGATCTAAGAACTGCATAAGTAAGTTTGTAATCCCATATAAATATATGATATTACAAAGTTACTGTTGCAGTTCCTACAAATAGTAGGTAAAGTAAAGTAAAGGTACACTACGATGTACGATGTGAGTATGAATGAAGATATGTTTAGTTATGATATGTGTATACATAGTATGGGTATGAGTACCCGAAAAGAAGGACTGAATAAAATAAATCAATATGCCCACGTTTCTACAAAAAGAAGTGAAATCCCACCAAAAACATTCTGTAAAAAACTAGCCAAGTCTCGATGGAGCTGCTTGTTTATCTCTAAAAAGTAATGAAGAGTTCTCTAAAAAGAGTTTAGCAGACTGATTACAGTCTGCTAAACTATAAACAAACATAAACAACCATGGCCTGATCTAGACAGTCTGCTATCGAGGCCTGCGCTAGTCAGTCTGCCACATTATTAACAAGTATAAACAATCATGGCCTGATCTAGACAGTCTGCCATCAAGGCCTGCTCTAGTCAGTCTGCCACACTATTAACAAGCACTTATAAACAATCATGGCCTGATCTGGACAGTCTACCAAAATACATATAATCTAACATACAGTCATGGCCTGCTCTAGACAGTCTGCCCTCAAGGCCTGCTCTAGACAGTCTGCCAAAATACATCTACAAATAACATCCAAAGTATAAATCAACATCAACACCCACAGTCTGCCCTCAAGGCCTGCTCTGGACATCTTGCCAAAGTATAACCCACCATCAACAATCAGAGTCTGCCCTCAAGGCCTGTTCTATACATCTTGTCAAAGTATAAACCAACATCAACAATCACAGTCTGCCTTCAAGGCCTGTTCTATACATCTTGTCAAAGTATAAACCAACATCAACAATCACAGTCTGCCCTCAAGGCCTATTCTATACATCTTGTCAAAGTATAAACCAACATCAACAATCACAGTCTGCCCTCAAGGCCTGTTCTATACATCTTGTCAAAATACATAAATATAAACTAACAATCTTGGCCTGCTCTAGACAGTCTGCCATAAAGGCCTGCGCTAGACAGTCTGCCAAACTATAAACTAACATTAATAATCTTGGCCTGCTCTAGACAGTCTGCCATGAAGGCCTGCGCTAGACAGTCTGCCAAACTATAAACTGACATAAACAATCATGGCCTGCTCTAGACAGTCTGCCATCAAGGCCTGCACTAGACAGTCTGCCAAACTATAAACTAACATTTTTATTTATTTAATCGTATGGCGCATATACATAAACATTTCATAACTATAATTATAAGTCCACATTCAGGGACCCGATCCACGAGATTGCGTCGGATGTTAACTTGAACAGATCTTCCGGAGAGCCAGAGAAAGAGTGTAGAGGGCAACGCCGAATGATGTGCTCTATAGTCTGAGCTTCCTGACCGCAGTCACAGAGAGCAGAGTCTCGCCATCCCCACTTGTGTCGAAAGTAATAGCAGCGTCCATGGCCTGTCCTAAGTCTGTTGAGGCGACACCAGAGTTTTCGTGGGAGACTGAAACCGTCAGGTTTGGCTGTAGGATCTATGGCTTGCAGGACGGTGCCAGCAGTTAGTGTGTTCCACTCATCCTTCCAGCACTGATGGACCTCAAATTGAGACAGTGTTTGGGCCGTAACGCATGCGGGGCGGCGAGACTTGAGACGTTGGGGTGGGGGATTGCAGAAGGACTGGTGACAAGGTAGATACTGTTGCGATTTTATCTTCACTGCTTCTCTCCCCAGCGCTTGCAGTCTGCGCAGGTGTGGTGGAGCAATATTACTAAGGACTGGGAGCCAGTGAAGCGGCGTTGACCTAATAGTGCCCGACACACATCTCATTGCTTCATGCAACTTAGTGTCCACTTTTTGAGTGTGTGCGCTACCTAGCCACACTGGGGCACAGTATTCGGCCGCCGAGAAAACCAATGCGGTAGCCGACGTGCGCAGGCAGTCAGCGGATGCACCCCATGTAGTGCCACAAAGTTTGTGAAGGATGTTATTTCGCGAGGCAACCTTCAAAGCCACCTTTTGGAGATGTTCCTTGTAAGTCAACGTCCTGTCCAATGTCACTCCGAGGTACTTAGGGAACGGGTTGTGCTTTAGCAATTCTCCTTTGAGGAAGACGGTTGGTTGGTAGTTGGCAAGTCGGTTGTTAAGATGAAAACTTGCCACTTCCGTCTTGCTTGCGCTGGGTATTAGGCGCCACGCGTCGAAGTATTTATTGAGCACCACAAGGTCTGATGACAAAACTTCCTCACTCGACTTGAAATCTTTGCTTTGGTACACGAGGGCTATATCATCGGCGTATATGAATTTAGTAGACTGGGTAGATGGTAAATCATGAATATAAAGGTTAAATAAGCTTGGAGCAAGGACAGAACCCTGTGGTAGGCCGTTGTTCAGTCGTCTCTTGCGGCTTTTGGCACCTCCCAAGTAGACCTCAAAATCTCTATCGCTAAGCATATTCATGATAATATCTGCTATTTCTCTGCTTGGGATAGCTTTAAGGATCTTACACATCAGTCCTTGTTTCCAGACGGTATCATAAGCTGCAGTTAGGTCTACAAAGACCGCAGTAGACTTCAACTGTCTCTGGAAACCAGCTTCGATGTGATTGGTCAATGCCAATACTTGGTCTGTGCAACTCCTTCCTCTTCTAAAACCAGCTTGCTCTGGTGGAATGACGGTCTCTATGTGCGGAGTAATTCTGGAGAGAATTAGGCGTTCCAGTAGCTTGTAGGTGCAGCTGAGAAGGGATATGGGTCGGAAGTTTTCAGGTTGGTCGTCTGTTTTGCCAGGTTTAAGAATAGCAATAACTTTTGCCAGCTTGAATTCTCTGGGTAAGCAGTTGTTTTGCACAATATAGTCGAAGAAGGCAGTAAGCCAGCTTACGCTTGTTGGACCCATGGCTCGAATAAATTCATTGAATATATTATCAGGTCCTGCTGCTTTACTGTACTTTAAGAGCTTTATGCCATCAACAACTTCTTGAATGCTAAAGGGCCTAGAGAGATGCTGGTCCGTTGGTGCATTTTTTCTGGCAGTCCTGAGTTCTTTTTTCACTTGTTTTGTAAACAATTTATCCCGCTTTGCTCTAGTTATTTCTACCATACGGTTCGCAATGGCGTCAGGCTTTAAGTTTTGACCAGTTTTTTGTGGGTGCTGTTTTCCTGAAAGGCGGTGCAAGACTTTCCATGCCTTCCTACTTGACCTTTTAAAATCCATATTGCTGACTACTGATTCCCATGTCTCTCTTCTAAAATGATCCAATGATTGAAGGAGTGTGGCTCCAGTTTTGTGATCCTCCGTCTCTTGATATTCTTGGTACAAAGCTTCGCTGTCAGCATTCCAGCCTGGCACATACTCTTTCCTATAGCCCCTCGGGATATTCTTCTTAGCTGCTTTAATGACTAGGTCAACAAACCTACTGTAATTTGATGGGACAGGTTCTAAGTTTACAGCTGCGAGTTCATCGTCCAATGTCACTTGATAGCCATGCCAATCCGCCCGATTAAAATTCCACCTAGGAGCCGGTATTGAGTTGGTCATTGGTATCTTGAGACCTACTTCTGTGATAATTGCTCTATGCTGGCTATTCGGAAAGTTGCCTAAGACTGTGCGCATTGCTGGTAGAGGCTGGTCGTGAAGATCTTTAGAGATAAAGGTCAGATCTGGGTTGTAGTCCTTGTCCCATCTTGCAGAGTGGAAGGTACCCCTATCCTTGGCGTCGAAAAGCAGGTGTAAGTCGCAGAGATCCACCCAAAGTGCAAGTGCCTCTCCATTATCGTCTGTACTATGGTACCGCCAGTTTGTATGGTGACTGTTAAAGTCTCCAGTGTACATGGAAGGATGAGGAAAGATTGGCAAGACTCTCACTGGCCATTTTACTTTTGGTGGTTTGTACACATTTGTCACTGTGAGGTTTTTGACTCGGATTGTGGTAGTGTAAATTTGATCTAGATCGCCGGTCTCTATTAGTTGGACATCATTTAGGCTTGATCTTACGTAGGTAGCTATGCCATACTTTGGGTGGTGTACAGCTTTAACCAAAGTATACCCCGGTAATTGGCCTCGTCTTTCTAGATCTGAGTCGTCTTTCGTGTGGGTTTCCTGAATGTTGACCACGTCGATGTTTTTCTCATGCAGAAGCCTTTGCAGGTAGTCGCTTTTGGCTGAACTTATGCCTTCAATGTTTATTTGCAGGATGCGAACTAAAGGTCCAGCATCTCTAGTCAGCGGGCCCTGAAAAGGGCCTCTAGGAACAGCATTTCTTGCCATGTGGATATCGCCTCTGAATTTTTCAAGTAGAACATATGTTTATTTCGCCTGATAGTTTGTCACTCTTTAGCACCACCCAGGGGACACGTGCAGGGTTGTGGTAGGTAGCTCCTGCGGACGCGAGTAACAGTTGTCCCAAACTAACATTAATAATCTTGGCCTGCTCTAGACAGTCTGCCATCAAGGCCTGCGCTAGACAGTCTGCCAAACCATAAACTAACATAAACAATCATGGCCTGCTCTAGACAGTCTGCCATCAAGGCCTGCACTAGACAGTCTGCCAAACTATAAACTAACATAAACAATCATGGCCTGCTCTAGACAGTCTGCCATCAAGGCCTGCACTAGACAGTCTGCCAAACTATAAATTAACATAAACAATCATAGTCTAGATTCATAATATTTATATAATAGTTTGCTAAAACCCTGTCCGTTATGATCTACAATAGTATGACACTTATCATCACTAATTGCTCACAACACAACCTATGTATGTTTAGTTATCTTCTTACTATGTCTTAATTTTACAACAATCTAATATTCATTTTCTCTTTTTTCTCTGCTCATTCAGCTCCACTGCTGAACATATGCCTCTTTCATGGATTCCCTGCCACCTTTTAATATTGTCTGGCCATCTGATTTCTTCCTTCTTTTTCATGATATTGGCTTTCCTGTTGAGGATTGTGCACGTCTAATAGCTTAACCTTCTTTGCTTCAGCCAGATGCTGTGAGTCCATCACTTATCACCAACTTCATTCTTTCACGTACATTACCGGCGTTGAAACCATGAAAGAAAAGTGTCATCATTAATTATTAGCAGTAGCAAAGATCATTATCATTATCACAGTCATCATGAATGATAATGCTTAGAAATTGTAGTGTAAAATCATTTTGTCTCTTTTCCACTCATGAAATGTAATATTAATAATAATAGTACTTTAGCTTCCTATGTTTGTATCTTGAGGTTAAGCCTGGACTATCCCTATTGTCACATAAAGTCTACAGCCAATCAAAAAAAAATAAAAATAATTAGAGAACCTATGACTAATCTGTAACCGATGACATCTAAAATTGAGAAGTAATCAACTCAGTTCAATTCAGGCTAGAAAATGAATATATAATTAATTGGAGGATTGTTGAGATGGGACAGTAGCAATAAAAGTACATTAGCAACAATAGTATGAAAAGACATGAAACTACCAGTCTCATTTCAAATTTAGAATTCATACTGTGTGCTGTGTGCGATTACATGCATTCACTATTGTTTCTATTTGCCTCTCTCTATATTTACAGATTGAGAATTTTCAATATAACAATAAAAGGCAATTAAATTTGTACCTACACATATAATATGGTATGCTACAATTAACTTTTTTTTTGCTTTTTCCCATATATAAACTTTTATAAATAAATAATTTATTTGCTATCAATTTACTATCAAATCTAAAACTAATTTCTGTGTGTCTTTTATCCAAAATACACATCTACCTATTAAGATTCTTTTTCTCGGGATTAGAGACTATAGAGTACTTATATTTTACATTGACAACAGAGAACTATCATGGGCCACTCTCCTACAATTCTAGCCCGCTGTCAGTTTAAGTTCTCCCACTCATCTTACCTATTTCCCATCAATCCATCATAGCAAAAACCTCTGGGATACCAAATCATTCTCGTTTCTTTGTTATCTCTTAACATATACATATAGGTAAATATTATATCCACATGCATCAATAAAAAAAAACTTTCAGTGGCATTAGTCCATCCAAAAATAACAATAGTAAACAATCAACTTACAAAATGTCATTAAACAACTCAGTGTTAATAACTATTAGCTTCACTGAGCATCTCGCATTGCACCTGAATACTGCACGATGACATCTTTACCACCTTGCCTTTCTTCATAACCATGTAACAGGCTCTTAATGATGTATCACCATGAAGCTGATGGTTGCGTATGTTTCATTTTCGTCGAGATCTACTCTCATTGTATTCCAACGTCTCTTCTCACAGTAGATGAAAGTAAATTACATCCAATCTTTATGTGGGCATTTGAATTCATAATCCCGCTTTCTGAGATATAAACATATATCGATTTAATGCTCAGTAAAAAGGGTTTAGCACTCAAACCACTGCTTCCAGTAACATTTCTTTTATTACATCGATATACAGGATTAATTATAATATTACAAAAGATCAAATCGGACATAACCTCGGGGCAAAGTCCTGCCGCCAAATCTGACAGTTCTCCATCTGAACCAAAAATACCATAGATACAACAACCAAAAAGTATAAAGCCAGATGCATACTACGCGGTTTCACCAGTATAAGGCCACGTACAGGATACTCATTACTGTGATGCTTACAATCAGGGTCGGAATTTAAGTTACAAACAAGATTTAATTATGATAGTAAAAAAGGTTAGGTTTTGATATTTAATAGCGGCGATTGGGTCGTGCAAGATGCACTGCGAGTCGTGTCTATGTCCTATAATCATAACAATGTCAAACAAATTGTAGTAAAATAAAAATACCGCTCAAGCGAAATTACTAAATAGAATCCTTCCTGTAGCATACGGCATACCTACATAATTTTAGAATTGCAATTATAACTTTCTGACATATAAATTTCAAACAGACATAACCCCGCTGTGGAAATCCCACACAGGTAGTTACTTACTTATCGACAACCTAGAAACATAAACTTCCTTTACGAAAGGGTTAGCTTTTACGAACGGTCCTCAAAAGTTAAAATATTAAATGTGACGTTACCGCTTTATTTCAAAGAACTCGTACAGCACAAAGTTGAACTAATAGTCTAAGATACGGATAAGGTATTTATTACCTCATCTGTTATTTGATTCAGGCAAATACTCTAAATTCTTGAGGAGACGGTACGGGTGTACGGTACTGGTGTATGTTATGAGGTACGGGTGTATGTTATGTATTTAAGTATGCATATGCGCCTATCTATGATACATCGCCGTTTAGTATTCAACACAAGTATAGATTAGATTGTAATGTGGTACGTTCCACGATAAAAAAGGGAAAAATATTTAATATTTAAGTACTCTAAATCAAACAGAGTTCACCCAAGAAAAGTCTGTTGCGAATTTGATAGCCCACGCAGTGCAAGTGTTATTCTTTACGTCATAATTTCATATAAGTTTGACATTTAAAATAATACTTGCATTGCGTGTGCTATCAAAATCGCTGCAGGTCTTGGTCTAATTCCAACAGATGAAGGTAGAAACTGAACGGCTCTCATACTACAACGGGGAGCACCGGTATTTATATAAGTCATGTCAAACGGCTCCAGGGCTGAAAGTTTACTCATATTTTTTGTGTTTGACAAATGACCGCCGTAACGGGACTTGGGTAAAGTTTCACCCCTATTAATACCCGGTTGGGTACCCCTCAATAGTGATGCTCGTACCTGCTGGGAATATTTTCAGGGTAAAAAATATTTTTATTCCATAAAATCATTAATCATAAACTATATATTTTTAATGGAAACATAGGTTTTCATAGATCATACAATTTTATAAAGAAAATTTTGCCATTAGGCATACAAATATATTTTCCAGTTGGTGCGTGCATATTTACAAACAATCTATAAAAATAAAATATAGCTTAATAAGTTTAATAATTTACATTCCTACATGCGCGACAAGCGCTGGTGGCCTAGCGGTAAGAGCATGCGACTTTCAATCCGGAGGTCGCGGGTTCAAATTTAACCCCGGCTCGTAGTACCAATGAGTTTTTCGGAACTTATGTACGAAATATCATTTGATATTTGCTAGCTAGAGGAAACCGGACTAATCCCAATAAGACCTAGTTTCCCCTCTGGGTTGGAAGGTCAGATGGCAGTCGCTTTCGTAAAAACTAGTGCCTACGTCAAATCATGGGATTAGTTGTCAAGCGGACCCCAAGCTCCCAATGAGCCGTGGAAAAATGCCGGGATAACGCCAGGAAGAAAAATAATTTACATTCCTACATATACCTACTTAACACCGTATTCTCCGATCGAGTAGTACCTCCGCCTCTCTAACTAAAAATGTAAACAGACTATACTTGAAATATCGTTTGTCACCTCTGTTATATATTGTTCATTGTTATGTACGTTGTACGTGTGCATTGTGTACTTGTCCCGTGTCTTTTATCTCGGAACTCGTACATAATGACACTTCCGATTTGCAATTAAATATGCTATTCTATGCTCTTACTGGACCATCGATAGGCCTTTCTTTGGAATATTTAAGTTTTACTCATTGTCAGTTAAGAGTCTCACGAACCTTCCACCAAAAAGCCGATCCATCAATCGAAGTTACGCTACGGCACTTACAAGTCTTACAACAAGCTTAAATAACATTTAAGTAAGATATATCTATGTCAGGTATTAGTTTTTGTTATAAAAAAATGCAATATAAATAAAAAAGAGAGCGCGTAGAAGTTATACATGTAAAATGTTTAAGGATGACGCACGCTAGACTAGACCGGGGCGGGGCCAGGCCGGAGCTTCCGGCGCTTCGTTTTATATTTAAAACACCACGTGATTGCCGATCAGCCGTCATAGAAAATGACATATCGGGCGCCTCAGCCCGGGCCTGGCCCGGTCTAGCGTGAGTCATCCTGTACTCGCTCTATTTTCTTTGTATAGGTATATTACAACTCAATAGTATAGACCAGCGGTCGACAACCTGCGACCCGCGGGCCGCATGCGGCTCGTGAACCTGTCACTTGCGGCCCGAGTGCCGCCTTGGCTATTATGTATGTAATAGTGACAAACGATTATCTCATAAAGTCATAAATATTAAAAAAGTACGGCCCGCGTCACCTCCGTTAACTACTATGTGGCCCTTGGCTGCTAAAAGGTTGCCGACCGCTGGTATAGACGATGGGAACATTCCCGCCGCACGTCACTATCCCCTGATGCCTTTTTTTCGTAACACCGTTGAATGATCTTTTACTTTAACGCACGGCATTAATTCTTACAAAGCGCCCGTTCAACTCCATACATCATTTGTGATTTTGGGGCACTTGCTTGTTACCTATCAGGCTTCTTTTTAATATTAGGTACACCCATGTTGTGTAAAAATATTGTGATAGTGATAATGATTGACTCAGGCAACGCATACCCACCCTAAAAATTGCTTGGCCACTTTAAGGATGACTCACGCTAGACCAGGCCAGGGCTATAACCGCGAAAATCGAAGTTCGCAAATTGCGGGGATTTTTCTCTGTCACTCTAATTACGCCTTCGTTGGAGTAAAAGAGAAAGATCCCCGCAATTTGCGAATTTCGGTTTTCGCAGTAGCCGCTCAGGGCCGGGCTCGAGCTTCCGGCGCTTCATTTTCTATGAAAAGCACTACGTGACCACCGATCAGCCGTCATAGAGAAGTACATCAAATCAAATCAAATCAAAATATACTTTATTCATGTAGGCCTAGCAACAAGCTCTTATGAATCGTAATTAATCTTAATCTAATTATCAGAGCAATTTATTGAGATTAATATTATTCCATAATAAAATTGGATTATTATACATGTCAAATTTAACACTAAGAATTTCACAAAAGGATCGTCAAACATTTTTAAAAAAATTGTATAAAAAAATACTAGTCTAGAATTTCTAGAATAAAATCTAAATGTCAAAAAAAAGCATAAGTAACAAACAAGTAGATAATATTACATCGGAATATCCATTTCCTCATCAATAATCAAATATACCTAATAAATAAATAATCATTTCGAATAACAATTAATCCCACGTTGTATTATCATTCATGTAGTCCTGTGTGGTATAATAAGCTTTGGAAATAAGTTTACGCTTTATATAATTCTTAAATTTATTAATAGATAATTCAGTAATATGGTTTGGAAGTTTATTATAAAATCTTACACAATTACCCATGAATGATTTTTTAATTTTATGGAGCCGAGTGAAGGGCACTGCGAACTTATGTTTATTTCTAGTATTAATATTATGGATTTCACAATTTTTCATAAAATTTACAATATTTTTATGTACATACAGAATATTCTCATAAATGTATTGACAGTGCACTGTCATTATGTCAATTTCCTTAAATTTATCTCTAAGTGAGTCTCTATGGTTCATTTTGTATATTGCTCGAATAGCCCTCTTCTGCAGAACAAAAATGATATTTATCTCTGAAGCACCGCCCCACAGTAAAATACCATATGCCATAATGCTATGGAAGTAACTAAAATATACTAATCGAGCTGTTTTCACATCAGTTAACTGACGGATTTTGCTCACTGCAAAAGCTGCAGAGCTCAGTCTATTCGAAAGAGTAGCAATATGGGGACCCCACTGGAGTTTAGAATCTAAAGTTATACCAAGAAAAACTGTACTATCAACTAATTCCAATTCCTCATCCTTCACAATGACACTTGCTTGCACATGCCTTACGTTACTACTAGTGACAAACTTAATACATTTAGTTTTTTTCTCATTTAACATTAAATTATTAACATTGAACCAATTTACTACTTTTGAAATAGCATTGTTTACATCATTGTAAGCTTGTTGCTGTCGTTTGACTTTGAAAATAAGTGAGGTGTCGTCTGCAAACAATACTATATCATGGTGGGTCTTAACAAGGAATGGCAAGTCATTTATGTAGATAAGGAACAGGAAAGGCCCCAATATTGACCCCTGTGGTACACCCATAGAGACCAATGACCCAGGTGATCGCTGTCCATTCATTCATCACATGTTGGACGCCTCGGCCCGGGGACGGCCCGGTCTAGCGTGAACCATCCTTTATGAATGAATACGTCAATGCAATTTTGCACCTCGCTGTACATATACAACCCGATATGTGTTACTTACATTTTTCTTTCGTTTGTTTATCGAGCATTCTTTATAAATTTTGTGTAACCAATTTTGACTTTTTTTGGTAGTTTTAGTTTAGTCTGTTTAAAAAGTTCTTATTAGTTTAATGTGGTTTAATTTATTTTATTTAAGTAGTCATAATTAGTTTTTAGGTGTAATTTTATGATAATAAAGTAATATAATATTTTACCTATAGAAAAAAACCATTTGATATTAATCTCGTCATTTAAATTTCCCAATAAGTCATTTAAGTTTCTTAAAATAATTAAACTAAATATTCAAGCAGCAATTCACAAACATTTTACTTTAAGGAAAACAAATTACCTAATTAAAACAAAAATATTTCACACACATTTTTATTGCCGACTGCACTTATTATCATTTGCATGTTCTTCAAGTCTCGAAATCTTTGTAACGAGACTGCATCATCAGATCAGCTCCAACATGTTAACATATTTTTGCATTGTTATTAATGTTATTACGGGCGTACTCGAAATTTCAACTGCTACAAATATCAGGGGCCCGTTTCTCAAAATCTTGTAACTTGTAAATACAAGTGGAAATCCCTTTCTAACAAAAGCTGCCAAAAAGTGACATCCGCTTGTATTACAAGTTACAAGCTTTTGAGAAACGGGCCCCAGGAAGTAAATTCAAAAAGTTACAAGTTTTGAAGCACATATGTATAATATTATAAGTACGAGTATCTACACAAATACGAGTATACGCAGCGGAGCTAATAACAGTAATAACAGTATAAAACTCGAACACTATTAAAATTTAGGTTAGGTACATTTTAATTTCAAGGGATAGATACTTTGTGGGTATTGCGAGGAGGAGAACATTGGCCACTCTCCAGGATATTTCAGTAGCAAGTGCAGACGTGAGTACGGGCAAAGGCACAGATCATACAACTATTACTTTAGCAGATACAACATTGTCAAAAGTCTTGAAGTCGTGCTTGACATATGGAGTCGCGCGTGAGAACCAATGGCATGTTGAGCGGTTTGAATCCATTTCGTCAGCACCAATCAGCGTGAGTCTCTAATGCTGATTAATGCTAACGATCAAGGTCGTATAAGCAAGATGAAAACCATACAATATTTTTACAACGAAATCAGTCCTGTGTAATGGGTTCAAGATTTGATCTGACTGACGATTTGCTAGTTGATTTTCCTCCGTCAATATTAAAGGTATAATTAAGGGACAAGCGAGTAATTAGTGCTTTGATCCTCGGTCTTCAATTACAGCAGACAGTTCCGGTGGAATAATATTAATCATTATTTAAATAAAACAATTAATTATTAATGAAGATAAACATTTAACATATACTAAGGATTGGATTTTATGAAGTTTGCTCAGGAAAAGATGAACGATGATACGCCTAGTTGGAAGTTAAAGGTGCGATAAGAGATAAAATCTTAAATGGATATTAAATAGATACCTATGGATAAAAAATGTACAGTTCGCGCGAACACACTAGTTTTCTCTCCTGTGGGTAATAGTTAACAGCTTGTGGGCATGTAAGTAATGATTTTATCATTGTTCTCCAAATAAAAGGAGGACCTTTTCACGTGGATAAGGGTTAAATAAGAAAATTAACCTTTATAGCCCTTAACTCTTGTGTATATCTACAGGAAAGACGTAACACAATAATGTTTTTGACCCAAAAATTTCATTTTTGGTACAAGCTGACTGTACTTTTTTCCCACAGGCAACTAATACTCATCGAGACAATTCTAAAAACCCCAAACACAATTACGTTGTGTTATTTTATCACCGAGTTCCTATGCAGATCTCCTGTCGCCATGATCAGATCAGCTCGATGGTACCATAATATTGCATTGTCATCCAACTTACATATGTATGCATAATTTCAGCTTCATTGAATGAAAGTCGGAATGTGGGTCTAGCTCGCAAGATTTGACCCGTACAAACATAGTTAACTACATAGGTCCATTGCAAGTTAAATAAAAGCTTGTAAAAAGGTATTGGGTGATCGAAATATTATAACCATGAGATTTTATTGTTCTAATTAATGACGTTATTCATAAACGTCTGTCAACTCTTAATGATAATTATCTGCCATTTTTGTATTTGTGTTTCTTAGAAAAAGATATAAGTTAACGAAGGTTATGCGATATTAGTCTGTGTCCCACTGTTCCATATCTGATATCTGGTTCGATCCCCGGAATGGGCCGACAATCGAAGGGCGAGTGGCTAGTTCGCAGTTTGTGATGAGTTGCGAACAAGCTATTTGGCAGTTGCTCGATGCTCTGACAAGTGGCCGCTTCTAAAGTTACCCTACTTGAAATTTCAGTAATTTCAGTCGGAGGGAATACGAGAAGTTAGGTATAATAATAATTTGGGTCATTACAGAGTTTACAGTGAAAGTGATGCAGTCGAATTTATACTAATAATATTGTCATTCTAAAGATGGCTAGCATTATTATACTTTTAGTTTTTCAGTTGTACTTTCAACATGGAGAAATATGGGATAAGCAATAAAATGTGATAATTAAATGACAACTTGAGTTGTACCTACGGTTGTTTAAAGGAATTTTCATCAAATTCGCTGATTTTCAATTTGAGTTAATTGAATCAAGGTTTGCCTTAGAAGAGCTCAACATAAAAACTCGATTGCTGCAGATATATTCTAGTCTAAGTACTAAGGTGGTAGGAAAACAGATGCAAGATACTAACTCAACTAAGAGGCAAGCTATTTAGAACCCAGTAGTTACGCGTTTCAAATGACATTATTCCGAATTTAAACTGATGTTAATATGAGACAAATCAACAATATGAATGGCACATTTGTATAATTAATATTTCGCATGTATGTACAAAGGGGAGTGCTCCGACGAATGTTGGGATTAATCCTTGCCGCTTTAATCGCTATATAATCCAGTGAAATTGAAGAATTTTGTAACGTGTCTGCGTCAAATCCGGTAGTTCTGATTTTTTGCAGACTTATTTATGATGTTGGCCCAATTAATAATCCAAGTTTGTGACCTTGAGCGCCGAACGCAACTTTGTCAAAAATCGAAAAACCTGCAAAAATTTCGGCTTTTGTTTAGTTTTGGGCGGTCTAACCCTAAAGGACTAGTTAGGGTTCCGTACCCAAAGGGTAAAACGGGACCCTATTACTAAGACTTCGCTGTCCGTCCGTCCGTCCGTCCGTCCGTCCGTCTGTCTGTCACCAGGCTGTATCTCACGAACCGTGATAGCTAGACAGTTGAAATTTTCACAGATGATGTATTTCTGTTGCCGCTATAACAACAAATACTAAAAACAGAATAAAATAAAGATTTAAATGGGGCTCCCATACAACAAACGTGCTTTTTGACCAAAGTTAAGCAACGTCGGGAGTGGTCAGTACTTGGATGGGTGACCGTTTTTTTTTTGTTTTTTTTTTTGCATTATGGTACGGAACCCTTCGTGCGCGAGTCCGACTCGCACTTGCCGGGTTTTTTTTGATAGTACCTTCCTTAGACGTTTTTAAAGAAGGCTAAATTTGCTACAATACGAGTTTAGAACTGTCTGTGTAGATTAAATAGTCTCCGAGATAAAGGCTTTCAAAATTTAGATTTTTTTGAAATTAAGCTCGTAAGCTAAGTGAGTGCAGTGAGTATGCACTTTTGACTTAGGCGATGCCGCTTGGCACGATTGTTCCTAAGGTCAAACAAAGGTGATTTGGCCCAGTAGCTACGAGATCGTACCGTGCCTGCCCCCCCCCCCCCCCCCCAAAAGGTAGGGGAAAAGTCGGATCCCCAGGTCCAATCTTTGCTATATTTCTTTCTATTCTTGGGAGCTAGGGCACGTTATATATCATTTTCTTATAATTTAATTTCTTACACAGCTAAACTGTTGCCCGCGATTTTTCTTGAAAAGAGCGAACCCCCATCTTGAATTCCGGCAACGCACTTGCGATCCCTCTGCTTGTGCAGGCGTCCATGGCTGACAGTAATTGCTCACCATCAGGTTATTCGTCTGCTCATTTGCCTCCTATACAAGGTGGCTAAAAAATTACTGCATTCCCGTTGCCAGGTTTTGGGATTATACTGAGCAACTATGGGAACAACCCCGAAATCGCGAAAAAATTTGGCCGTTTCATACATTTTGGCTGGTCCACTTTCTATGGGAGGGAATTTTTATTTTTTCGACTATTTCGGGTTTGGTCCCATAGCAAAAGCTGATCAGTATAATCCCAAAACCTGCCTGGCAACGGGAATATAGCTATTTTTCAGCCACCCTGTATAATAAAAAAAATAAGTTCAAAAACTAAAACCCGACTACTGCAAATCGCGCTCTAAAAAGTATGAAACAAGATAGAATTCTTATCTACAATTATCAAGCAGGAAATATTATAAATGTTACCATTTTTTTATATAAAAATACAACGTAATATAATTTACTGATTTTTTTTATATATTTACAGAGATTCAGAGGTTCGCCGTGGTCGTATGCCACGATTATAAACTTAAAAGTAATGTGGCATACGACCACGGCGATCCTCTGAATCTCTGTAAATATATAAAAAAAATCAGTAAATTATATTACGTTGTATTTTTATATAAAAAAATGGTAACATTTATAATATTTCCTGCTTGATAATTGTAGATAAGAATTCTATCTTGTTTCATACTTTTTAGAGCGCGATTTGCAGTAGTCGGGTTTTAGTTTTTGAACTTATTTTTTATTTAATTAATTTTGGGGTCATGATTTCGTTACTAACTTTTTGAAGTCACTTTATATTACTTTTGTGCGGGCGTCCTCAGTACAGAAATGTACGCAGAGCGCCGCCTATATCGGGCTACGCCCGACTCCTTTAGTGCCTATGAGGGCGCCGATGGCGGCCGTCTTTGGAACGCGTACGTCGGGTTACGCTCGACACTTTAGTATGAGGGCGCCGCAGGCGCCGGGTTTTGGAACGCGTACGTCGGGCTACGCCCGACTCTTTTAGTATGAGGGCGCCGAAGGCGCCCGGATTTGGAACGCGTACGTCGAGCTACGCTCAACTCTTTTAGTATGAGGGCGCCCGGCTTTGGAGCGCGTACGTCGGGCTACGCCCGACACATTTAGTATGAGGGCGCCGTTCGGCGCCCGGTTTTGGAACGCTTATGTCGGGCTATGCCCGACTCTTTTAGTATGAGGGCGCCGAAGGCACCCGACTTTGGAACGCGTATGTCGGGCTACGCCCGACTCTTTTAGTATGAGGGCGCCGAAGGCGCCCGGCTTTGGAAGGCGTACGTCGGGCTACGCCCGACGCTTTTAGTATGAGGGCGCCTTCGGCGCCCGGCTTTGGAACGCGTATGTCGGGCTACGCCCGACTCTTTTAGTATGAGGGCGCCGAAGGCGCCCGGCTTTGGAACGCGTATGTCGGGCTACGCCCGACTCTTTTAGTATGAGGGCGCCGAAGGCGCCCGGCTTTGGAAAGCGCACGTCGGGCTACGCCCGACGCTAGTAGTATGAGGGCGCCGTCGGCGCCCGGCTTTGGAACGCGTATGTCGGGCTACGCCCGACTCTTTTAGTTTGAGGGCGCCGAAGGCGCCCGGCTTTCGAACGCGTACGTCGAGCTCCGCCCGAGTCTTTTTGTTTGAGGGCGCCTTCGGCGCCCGGCTTTGGAACTCGTATGTCGGGCTACGCCCGACTCTTTTGGTATGAGGGCGCCGAAGGCGCCCGGCTTTCGAACGCGTACGTCGGGCTACGCCCGACACTTTTAGTATGAGGGCGCCGAAGGCGCCCGGCTTTGGAACGTGTACGTCGGGCTCCGCCCGACTCTTTTAGTATGAGGACGCCGAAGGCGCCCGGCCCTGGAACGCGTACGTCGGGCTACGCCCGACAATTTTAGTACGAGGGCGCCGAAGGCGCCCGGCTTCGGAACACGTACCTTGTATCTTGTAAAAAAATTGACTGTTTCATACATTTTGGCTGATCAGGACATTAAAAAAACACCATGTATAGCGGCCAAACAAATTTCTTTTGCAAAAACCTTCTTCTATCGCCGTAGTCGAGTAACACGCGGATAGAATCCAGAGCGCTTGTAGATTCATAGTTCCAATCACCTAACCGATAAATTAATGATTTATCTGGCGCATGCAAGCAAAGCCGGGTGCAAAAGCTAACAATATTTATATATTTGAAATGTGCTAATTGAGCTCTTTCCAATGATGTATAAAACATCATCATTACTTAATTTTAGTTTTTTGGTTCGTGACTTTATGACCTCTAAAGGGCGCAATGTTCATTTTTTGTGATGCCATATAGCCTATAACCAGCGGACGATTAAGACGATTCGAATGACACATCGTTTGTTAAATTATAATAAGTACTTTAGAAGTTATGAGGGAACAGATGAACATACATACATACATACATACATACATACCCACATACATACCGGTCAAAATCATAACCCTCCTTTTGCGTTGCCGTAGTCGGGTAAAAAACATACCTTTCGGTAATAGAAATTTAATCTTAACGAAAAAATCGGCCAGTGTGAACACTAAGTAAAAGAAGCGAATATATTTTTGATCGCTAGATTCTTGGTCAGACATAACAAGTATTTACCGACTAAACATTTAGTTTACCTAATACCTAACTGTAATGAATCGCCGTAATACAAACAACTGGTATGGATATCTCCCATCCACTAATTGATATCGGCAGTCAGTCACCGACCTTTATATTAGATTCCTGGGCTATTTATAAACATCTTCAATGTTAATACACTGTAGATATTATTACATGTTAGCGTGTTTTATGAAATACGATATATCTGGACTGTACAGTCACTTGCAAAAATATGTTAGGTACTCTTCGAAGGCTGCAAAAATATGTGACACGCTCTTATGGCTCTACAAATAAAACCGTGTCAGATATTTTTGCGGCCTTCTTTGCGTAACATATTATTGCAGGTGACAGTACCTCTAGGTCTAGATACCAGGTCTTTACATCCCTATTATACAATGGTACAATGGTTACTTATACTATTATTACTCCCTGATACAATGGTACTTATACTATTATTAGTTGGTATCAAGTGATAAAATAACTACGTAGTATTAGCACGCAAAAATAGAACTTAAGCCCTAGTTCATAGGATAGATACATAAAACAAAAACTAGTTTTTACCTACTAACAGCGGCGAAGCGTTCTTAGAACTACTCCATTCACAATGGCTTGCCTGATTTCATGGATAAAACGAAAGCAAAATCAGCTCCGGATTCCCTGCGTATAAGGGACCCACTGATTAACAGTCCGCCGGACGGTATCGGCCTGTCAGTTAGAACAAAATTTTGACAGTTCCGAACAACTAACAAGCCGATACCGTCCGGCGGGCCCCGTAATTTTGACGCACTGTTATTATTATTACATAGGTAGCTGGTAGGTATTATAAAGACGAAAGTAAATCTGCATGTCTGTCTGTCTGTTACCTTTCACCCTTAAATCGAAGTAAATGAAATTGGATAAAGGAGACAGTGAATTCTGGGAAAGGACGTAGATTTGTTTTATACGAGAAACTGTCCCTTAAGAAGGTAAAACAAAATTGAGTAAAGATTACTAAGGAAGCGGGATATGGAATTATTATAAATTAATATTACTTGTAGTACGCATATAAGTCATGGGCAGAAAAGAATTTATTAAAAAATTAGCCTTTTGACCTTGCGAATTTTTTGCAAATTCACAATACACCAAAACCTAAGTTTTAGGAGCCCATTTACAACCATTTTATTTAAGTATTACCATAAGGTGGGCTACCATGGAGATATAATATTTCTAAGAAGCCTGAAATGGGATAATTCCCGATATTCGTTTTGGATTCACCTATTTAAGTACTGTCCTATTTCAAAACGGGTTTCGTACCTCAATGACAACTTAAATTGGATATATAACATGAATTCGACAAAAGGGTCCTAACAGTTTTATGAAAGGATCTTAAATAAGTAACTCCACTTCGTTAGGGAGCCCGGTTCCCATAGATACGAGAGGGATCTACAGAATTGGCGGAGAGGATAAAAATATTAATGCTGTAAGCCTTAATTAATAGCATAGAGGGTGGCTTATGAACTTGTAATTTTACAGAATATTATATTCGTTTTTAGTCGAGTTTTATCCTGCAAATTAAAAAAATAACTGCTTTTAATATGGTGAATTCTGTAACATGCAGATTGTAATTCACTCAGAGCCCAACCCAAGTAGCATGGAAGTGTCGGCAACATCAATATACCAGCCAATTTAGAACTTAGAGTGATTTAAGAGACGTATAAGAGTGTCAGAAAAGATTTAAGCTGTATAAAAGGTATTTTACAGACATTATACAGCTCAAGCTGTATAAAATCATTATAAAGGATTCTGCGGAATCATGGAGTGCTTTATCAGAATATAAAAAATCTACTATAAAACTAAAAGTGTTGTGAAACACTACAAGCTAATTCTATCGTAAAAGCTGTATACAGGCTGTATTGTAGTAACACTTGGCACTTTTAGCTGTACAAAAGTATCTGTCAACTCCGTTTTAAAACTTTAAGTGTTGTGAAACACTACAAGCTAATTTTATCGTAAAGCTGTATACAGGCTGTATTGTAGTATCACTTGGCACTTGTAGCTGTACAAATGTATCTGTCAACCCCGTTTTAAAGCTATTTCTTATGGCGTAATTTTACTCTCCTATAAGAATAGTAGTTGTATAACTTCTGTCTGTAAGGGTATTATAAAACTAAACGAATAAATGGCAGCTATAGTACTGGCATAGTGCTTGTAGTAATGGTAGCTTTTTTCTGTATTATTGACAGAGTCGCTTAAAGCAATTTTTTGGCATAATTTTACACTCGTATAAGTATAGTATATTAATTTCTGAAAACAAGTGTATTATAAAACTAAAGGAATATATGACAGTTACAGTACGGGTTTTTTATTTCTTATACGGATCTCTAAAGAGAATTATAACTTATGTACGGAGAACCGAAATACAGCCAAAAGAATACAAATATTCTATTATAAAGCTGTTTTAATTACAAAAGCTGTAAATGACACTCCATTTATTATACAGCACAGCTACTAAGACTATAATGCTCTCCAACTATCCTGTAGGCTGTTTAAAAATTGTCGCCATTTTACAATTAATTAAATACTGGCAAATATTTAGCAGACTAACATCGTGTTATGATGACCAGCTAAAATAAATTAACTTTAGCCTTAGAATTAATATTTATAAATATTTTTGATATTCTAACCTTAAAAACAAACACTAACTTCACCGATTTTTGATATTTTCCTTATGGTTTCTCTTTGTTATTTTGCAGGCGCGTGAATATTTTGCCAGAAAAGATACATAGGTTCACAATAAATAATAATCGGCACTTACCAATAATATAATATTCCACTCAAGTCCTCTATAATATTTACTTTTACTATCCACTATAACACTTTATTGTCGCCATTACTATATTTTGAATGAACAAGATTGAGACATTTTTGTTTCTTAAATGATTATTATTCTCTTGTAATTATTTTTAAAAACTCATTTAATACTCATATTCTTATATCGTACTTATAAGAGATTATCTGTAGTGTTAAGGTTTCCTGTTACACCGAAATAAAGCTGTAATGCAGCTATTATGCAGCTTATGTATTGCTTATATAGCTACTCTACAGCTCTAATAACGCAAAAGGCTGTATAATTTGGGCCCTTTTTTAACTTATAAGGGCTGTATAAGTGCTTATACAGCCTTTGTACAGCTTAACTGTACAGCTTAGATTCTACAAATAAGCTTGAATACAGCTTATATACAGCTTGCAACTTGGGAAATTTGTGTGTATCTTAGTGTTGCGTCTTACTCTAAAATAGCGATAAAACCCTTTACAGTAAAATAGCGATAAATTGATCCATGACGTTTTAAGATTTGACTCGCTAAACAGAAACGGAAGTGTTGCGAATCCGCACGATCTCTTGGCAATATTCACCGTGAAAGGTTTCTTGCCGCGTCTCTGGAGCTTTCCGCGCAATACAGACACCTAAATTTAGCTACACGCCAATACCTACTACTGATGTCAACAAATTCAAAAAGCATCAATTAAAAGGTTATTAACGGCTCGATTCAGGAAATGAATTAGAGACTCACTAGATATGAAATAGTAAAGATATGTGACGTTCCACGGAAAAAGGTACCTTATGGCGACTGGCGCTTACGTCACATAGCGCCGCAATAATATTGGAGCGGCGTTAATAATAGCGTTAGCGCCAACTGCCACAAGGTACCTTTACCCGTGGGACATCACATATCTTTACTATATCGTATCTAGTTAATTCTAATTCATTTCCAGAATAGCGCCGTAAGTGTTGTTTTGATGCCTTTGAATTAATTGGATAGTATTATTTTGGTTTATACAATTTGAGGTACCAACCTAATTATACTTTGCGCGAGTATGTTTACCATTAGAAAACAACTTCGCAGACGTAACCATAAGTATTTTTATCGCATTGTGTGGAATGATAAAAGTGTTGAGAGTGCCCTACTTTTCGCGATTTCTGGGTTGGTCCCATAGTAAAAATCGCTCAGTGTAATCCCATAACCTCCCTGGCAACAGGAAAGCAGTTATTTTTAGCCACCAGTATATGTATATGATATGCTCTCAGTACATTTTTAACTTCGAAAGACGGACCATATATAACTGACACTTATCTCGACACATGTCATTGAAAGATAACTGAAAGCCTTCTCAATATATATATCACACATAATAAACTTAATAAAATATACCTAAGAGTTGATTTTGCACCGCTATCATATTATGGTCGGCCCGCCAAAACATAATAGGTAGTTCTATCGAGACGTAGACTACTGCACGATTTCTGTACATTAGCACAGAACAAAAGATAAGGGTTTACAGTAAGCCGACATTCGTTAGGCACGTAACAAGGCCCGCGGGCCGCACACGGACCTCGCTGGGGCTACGGAAGAGCTCGCTAGGCGCCTACTCTGATTAGAGACAACACGATTGATCTAGCTTTATTTGATATCTGTAGTAAAAGTGGGTCTCTATTGTTTCTCATAAAGTTTTAGGTCATACGTAATGTATTGTTTGTCTGCATTTCGTTAGTCATAATTTGGTTTTTCTCAGTAACGCGTAACTTTTCAGGATTGCCATAAATCAAACCTAACCTAACCTAACCAATATATAGGATAACCTTAAGAAAATCCTGAAAAGTTAACTGTATCAGAATTAAGACTAATGATAATCGGACAATCATAACATTATTCAATAATTATGTCCAACAACACAAGGGATCAAAAATATTGTCATAGTGTCATTTGACACTGACAGTTCCTATAATGTCATATTTAAAGCTTAAAATTCATTACATTATGGCGGAACAAAAGATAAGGTACATTCGTTAGGGACGCAACCCAAACCCGTTATTTGTTTTTGTGATAACCGATCCAAGCCCCACTTGGTACAGGCAAAAATGAGTAATTGGCATTCGACTTCGAGCAACAGGGAAAATGAGAAGAACATTCGGAAATCTCACTGGGACTACAAGAAGAACTAGCAACTTTGATTAAAGGCAACCCGATTAATCAAGCTTTATTTAATATATTTTGTGATAGTAGATTAGCGATAATGGCAATTTATTAATTAACTGGAATTTAATTAACAGCCAGACATTTCCAATCTGTTTTTCTTATCTTGAAACAGGAATCCATGTCAATTTTAAACTATGATGAATAAATTGAATAATAAATGAATAAATGTACGAATTAATTAATTATTGTTTTTTCTTTGCCAGAACAAAGAACAAGCTTCCAAACATGTTCCTCTTGTAATCATAAATTTACATAATAAAAGGAATACTTAGTACTATTTTTACGTTAGATTCAACAGTTTACCTGATATATTTTTATATTGCGTACACATAAGTCCCCTTTTGAAACTGTAACTTTATATTTTGATTAGGCAGTACAGTTTAAATAAGTATTTTTCTCCAAGTCAGGCAATGTCCTACACATTCCTAATATTTTGTTTATAAAAACAGGAACTCTTAGGCTTGAACAATTTTAAAGTAGTAAGAATTGCACGACGGTTTTTACCTAGTAATTATATTCGGTTCCTTCTAGAACCTGAATGTCTATGTAGTTACTTAATAGAAACAGCTTTTGTCCTCATTTCCTAATTCTCTTAGGTTTTAAGCTTAAAAATGTTGCAGTTTTTTTTCTCTTTAGCCTTTATGTTGATACGAAGGATAATTTAAAACATAGTTTATATGTAAAACAAAATTACTTATATATTGAGCAGTTCAAACATTACTAAGGGTCACACAAACATCATAAAAAAGAATACTACCATTGAAATCAACAACCCTATTATTAAAGTTTCATTACCATAAAAAATATAATGAAAGCATCATGCCCGGATTGGATCGATGGAAAAGCCCGTAAAAATGAATTCTTAATTTAGTTGTCCAGGTTTATTACTGTTTCGGAACAGTACTCTAGAGGCCAATTCTGATTTAACTATTTGTTATTGATGCCACGACGCATCTCATGTGCATAGAAATTATACGAAACTATATACGAAAGCAAAAGGAGTAAGCGAAACGCTTATGAGACAGATTCTGTTGTATTTGCCACAAGTTTCACGCCCGCACTGTGACGCTTCGTGAATGCTAGACGCACCAAAGTATAATAAACATCTTAACAAATATTGAAATCAGAGTTGGCCTCCTAGGATAAAATATATGATCAAAACAAATAACGTACAAATGAAATCTCTAGCAGGTTTAATAAACCGTTGCGTAATTTAACAGACAGCCATGAGTAGGGTTGCTATAACAATCAAACGGAATATCCTAACAAAAGACATCACCCTAAAAATTCTGTCATTTTCCTGGATTGCCATTTCTCCAAAATCTCAAAAGCGCCCATTAAATGCATGTGTCTTGAGATACCGTGGGACAGTTGTTAACCCAATTTTGGAGCATTCCACGGGCTGTCCCGTACAAACGCATTTTATTTCATGTGTTGCGACTTTTTTTTCGGCATTTAAAGCAGGCGATTATTTTTCTGTGTATTTTTTGACCATTTGACATAGAAAAGGAAATTCTTATACCTGCAATTCTTCAGAAAATTCGCGTTTGTACGGGACAAACGGTAGACAATCTCATGGAATGCTCGTTTTAAGACCTGTAACTAACCCTTTTTTGCAAAGAAATAAATCTGATTCTGAATCTAAATCCCTTATACCAAAATATTTTGTGGGCCACTACCTCATAACTCGTCACCATATTATGCTATTGCTACAGCATTACATTCCCTTTCCTCTGGCCAACTCCAAACTTTTGTCTAGCTCCTAGTGGTTAGTTGAGGTTTCTAAAAACCCTGACTCGCCAAGTCCCCTCGCGATCCTGACAAATGATCGAAAATTCTGACATTTCAGGGTAAATCATGACATATGGCAACCCCAGCAATGAATGTCAGATTTATTGAATCCCTTCTGTATTGATCCGTTCTTTACTCGTTTTCAGTTATTATTTAACTTCACTATTTGCTGATACAGACTGAGTAAATTGACTATTCATTCATTTTATTCGGAAATTCCAGAATCGCTTAAAATATGCCAATAAATTGTACATTTGCATATGTGCTGTATGATATACGTTGTTGAGCTTTAAATAAAAGATACAGAATTAAATAAGAGAGAGAATGAGACATAGACAAACATATATATATGTATGACTTCTATCTTTGTACTAACCTCTCTTTCATTTGAAGTCTAACCGTAAAAAATCATGCATTGTGGTTTTTATACGGTTCTATAAATAAAATGGCAATAACAGATCGCAATTGCTCCATGTTATTATTATTATTATTTGGAGCCTTACGTGTCCCACTGCTGGGCAAAGGCCTCCCCCCAATTTCTCCAGAGATCTCTTTCCTCTCCTGTGTCTGGCCACTCCTTTAAAAAGGAGTCTAGTTCATCCCGCCATCGCCGGCGGGGTCTGCCAACTCCCCGATTTGAGTTTTCGGTCTCCCACTCTGTAGCAATTTTGCCCCACAACTCATTCGGCATTCGGCAGACGTGACCAGCCCAATCCCATTTTAGCTTGGCCGCCTTCCGAGCTACATCGACGATTCGTGTTTTGGAGCGCAGCGTGGTGTTTCGGACTCGATCCACCAATTTGACACCTAATATGCTACGCTCCATAGCTCGTTGGCAAACCCCGAGTTTGGACTTCTGAGCTTTAGTCAAAGACCAAGTCTGTGCACCATAGGTTAGAACTGGAAGTATGCACATGTCCATGAGCTTCCGTTTTAGTGACATCGGAAGATTACCTTTCATCAGGTGTTTCATGGACCAATAGCTCCTCCAGGCGTTTTCAATCCGTCTTTCGACCTCTTTTTCCTGACGCGCCTGGAAGGAGACTAATTGGCCCAAATAAATGTACTCATGGACATATGCAACTTGTTCTCCATTTATTTCTATCCTACGTGGTGTGCTGTTCGTCATAAGCTTGGTCTTTGACATATTCATCTTCAGTCCAATCTCGAGGCTTGCGGTGCTTAGCTCTACAAGCATTTGTTGTAGCTCGGAAGCAGTTGAGGAGAAAACGACAATGTCGTCTGCGAACCGCAGATTGGTTAATCTGCGATCCCCGACGACAAGCCCCTTCTCTCCCCAACTTGGCGCAAGTTTTCTGAAGACATGTTCCAGAGTGCTGGCTCCATGTCCGTCCGTAATTTTATGTAGCTTTGGGTACATGAAGAAGGAATACCGATGTAATTTATTAAGGGCTTCACTTCGAAATGAGAGATACTTATAAGAAACTCGTATACACTTTCACTGCGTTGTAAAAGTTGCGTTTAAAATCACAGAAATTCTAGCGTGGGCGTCGAAATTTATCACAGGTCAAAGGTCACGGAAATCAGTTTTTTGCGCATTACCAAGGTGTCTATAGCTCCATGGATCTTTATCTTATCTAGATACAAAATGTAGAGCGCGATATGTCATAAGCATCTGCGAATTATGAACAGAGTTTACAACAGGATCCTTGTACCTACACATCGGCTGCCACAGCCACTTGTAGTTCGCTACAATTTATAGTTCACAGTAAAGTTAGTTCAACGACGTGCTTGCTCTGGGCTTGGAGCTGCAATCTTTCCGCGTATTAACAGAATTTTATGTCCACAGTCAGCGGTCGCAGTTAATCAAGATTACATTGCAGTTGTTCCGGAAACTTTATGTTCGGTTTGAAAAGTTCACAGGAAATAAATTCCTATTAACTATTAAATATTATTATAGCTTCGGAACACAATTTTCAGGATTTTTCTTACTTTAAATCATAGTATTTCTACAGAAACAGTGGAAAGGGTGGAAGCTATTGTATAAGATTTTATCGACCTTTCGAAATACTTTAGTATGGCGAAAGAAGTAGGTACGAGTAAATGTATGTCTGTCTCATAGAAAACATGGTGACTCAAGTCAAAATATACGCTCGACTTGGCGGGGGCACTGCCGTGCCCCCCGATAGAACAGCCAATTTTATTTGTGTCTTTGATTCCATATCAAAGTTAGTTCAATGTGGATTGGACAAATACGAGCAAACAATTAAAACATAGATTGTACTCCTCAAACGGTGACACTTTTGTTCAACAACTTTTAAAAATTATGAGGTATTTAGACTCCATATTTTTCATACAAAATAAATATTTTCTTCAATGGACGCCATCGCCGCGCCATATCATTGTGATTGACGTTGCTTGTCACGCCTTAAACATAACGAAATTCGCAATACATTGAGTGTTAGAATAAATTTTAAAGTGTATTAAAAATCAAAGCACAAGTTATTTTTAGAAGTCGCTGAACAAATGTTGGTCAGTATGAGGAGTACAGCCTGCAGTTAAATTTTTTGCTCATATTACAGGCCCTGTAAATAATATGGCTAAGAATGCGCGCTATTAATAGGCAGTTTGGTTAATTTCTATTTATAATTCAAAAGCTAATAATAAAATTCGCTGAAACGACTGAAATTAATAACAGCTTCTCATAATTATAATGTCGGTTCAAAAAGTTAAGAAACTTCGTTACCAAATTGTAACACGAAATGATATAGAATTAAAAATAACGCGAAGAGAAAATTGGAAGATATTTTAACCTCCGACGGAGGTTACAATGAGATGATAACAAGGCATTTAGTATTCGAGTCACGGAAGGTCGATCCACCTGCTTTTCATATCACGACGATTGCCGTCCCCAAAGATCTTGTCTCTTAGCGGAATGACAATTCTTGTCTATGAAAATCAATTGGGAGTGAGGGCCGGCCCCGGCTGACGATTTCCATTTCGTTAATGGCTTCCTTTATGTGGATCTCTCTACGTACTTGTAATATTTTTTCCGCTTTTGCTTTACGATAACGGGCGGATATAATTGGAAATTATATCTCGTTTTTTTTTTTTGTTTTAACTAGTACCTATGTGTGCATGCATATATACAGGTTTTTACGAAGAAAACCTTTTAAGTATCTCAAGTCAGGTCCTTGAAGCTGTAAAAAATCAAATTACTAAGTCAACATAAAAAAAAAGATACGGCCGTTTATGCTGCAATAAACCTATATACTATTTAACGTTCATTCTGTGAATCAAAATTTCTAGGGTACTTCCTTTGACCTAGAACTAAGAAATATGGCAAGTAACATAGTCTTTCACCATAAGTACAGGAAAATATCTGAAAAATATAAATTTGTTCAAAATATACGTTAAATTTGTACGGTGCCCTTGGAGGGGGCGAGTCCGACGTAAAAATGCCGATATCTCAAAAACTATGAGATTTTCATTAATAATATAAATTTGCTTAATCTGTTAGCCTATTAGCTGTTCTATAAACCTATTAAGTCTCGGCGTTGGTTTAAGGAACCCCCTGTATATGTATATAGATAGATAGAACAATTAAACTATAACAGATACTTTTGTACGTCTGTTGAGCGTCGAAAATCTTTATTTTGGAATAATCGGTGTTGGAAGATACTTTTTCCGCTTTGTTTCTTACGCAACTATTGCTGGCAGTACACTTCGTAGTGTAAGGCTCATTGGATAATTTTGTTAACGAACTACATTATTGTTACAAAGACCGAATATGCAAGTTGAATTATCCCGCATCCGTGTGACGTACAATCATCAGTTATTGCCGGCATGACTGCGTTAGCTACATAAGCTCAGCCAGGACTAATAGCAAGACATAATCTGATCATGCAAATACGTGCGCACCATGTATTCTGGATGTGTGGTGCTGTTGCTCAGTAAAACCGCGAGTCGGACAATACGCAACTGTGTGGAATTGTGATCTTACCAATGCTATAATGGTACATTTTTCAGAATCAGGATCGGAAAAACATTTATTGTATTAAAAATTGCATTAATTTAATTAAAGTACATAGGTACCCGGGTATGTCCTTAAACTACGTCCAGGACACGGGTATGTCCTTAAACCACGTCCAAGACCACCGGTGGAAGGGAAGCAGCGTCCCTCAAATTCGGTGTACTCGACTGCGATCGCCAACCCGCCTGCCAAGCGTGGCGATTATGGCATTCACCCCCCAAAAAAGGGAGAGGCCTAATCGTATGTTCAGCAGTGGACATCTTATGGCTGATATGATGATGATGACATAGGTACTTACGTAATAAATTGGCTTCATACAAATGGGCTTCAATCTCAGCATACTTATGTATACCTAGCACAGTGCTTGTTGTCGACGTGAATGTAACATTTTCAGATGTACCTAACAGGGAGTGTCATTTAACCCAGAGCAACGACGTAACCATCGCAATATTCGCAATCAGTTAGAAGAAAAAGTTGTTAGACCCAAGCCACGTACCTTCATTAACTACTAGGTACTTCGTTTGTTTCGCTTTTTTATTTATTTCATAATGTATTTGGTAAACTGTTACCTGATCTAAGACAAGTAATCCGATTAGATATAATAGGGCTACAAGGCCAATCAAAGGTCTCTGTTGCGATGGTTAATTTGACATACGTCTCGATTCGTACAATACTTCTAAGAAGTCACAGCGGTACGATACCGATCTGAATGGAAGAAAAAAACTCAGACAAAACGAAAAAAAAATATTGGTACTGATATAATTAGGTAAGGAACTTTTGGACCATAGTTTTAACTAGGTACTTACTGAACTATAGTTGGGAGGTTTTACGATAGGACATTTTAAAAACCTAAATTACGCTGGTTCGACAGACTGTGGGACTAGGTGTGAGCGAGCGGTTGGAACAGTCTCTGATGTACGGAGGAGTGAAAATGAGTTTGGCCAGCTGCTAGGATTCTGCTTCTGGCTACTTCAGGCAGATCTTGTTAACGGCGTGCGATGTACAGTCGACGCCAAACTATCGGCGCGATTCGAAAAATGAATTAGAGATTCCCTAGATATGAAATAGTAAAGATATGTGACGTTCCACAGCTAAAGGTACAATTGCCCCGACTAAATATTGGAGCGGCGTTAATAATAGCGTAAGCGCCAGCCGCCATAAAGTACCTTTTGCCGTGGAACGTCACATATATTTACTATTTCATATCTAGTGAATCTCTAAATCATTTCTCGAATCGCGCCGTATGTATCGTACGTAATTGAATGAAAGTTTTGTTGTGAAATATAGATCAATATTAAATCATAGACGACTCATTTATATCTATTGGGGTGTATTATTTTTACATGATACAAGATATTGAAGATATATACACAATGGTACCCCTTACTATGAGAAATTTGTATTAGGTAGGTATGAGAGCAACCAGGCGTGCGTAAAAGAAATGTTTGGTGTTCCATACCTACTAAAAGTTCAATTCGACACAATTTATAAATTTTTGTGATTTCAGAGTTGTTGCTTGTTAACAGTTGATGACAGAAATTAGTACAATCGCGTACATATATCTAGTATCACCTAAAAATGTCACCCAGCATACATTTATTAATCCATCATAATTTTAATAATGCAATTACCTGAACCCAACAACTCAATTATCTAATTCCCAGCGTGTTCGACCGCCGCCGGCGCCGGCGCCCGAATGCACTTGCGCTTGCGCGTCGGCGCGGAAACGTGACGCAAGATGGCGACAAGAAACGGACAAAAGGAAATCAGGGCGCCGCGCAACCGGACCTTGACACCGAGTGCCCTTGACTCCCGTGAAAAGCGAGCGAGCCCGCCACATCTGTATAGTTTTTTCACGTTAGATAAAGATAGAAAAAATATTTGGCATATCACAATGAAGTTTTTACAAAGGTCTGTCACGACAGTATTACCCTGCCCATCTTGATCTTGACCATCTATTAAAGTTTACCAAAACAAAGCGTTCTAATTACATAGCCACACATACATTGTTGTTGGTTATAACTGCCACATATGTTTTTTTGGATATGCACCTACTAGATAAAGAAAAAAATGGCATATTACAAGTGTTTTTAACCACCACAGTCATCTGCCAGGAATACACATGAATATACACAGTTTGGTTTCGGTTTCGGCGGGTTCCAGCATAAAAATCATGTTTTGATCGAAGATTCGGTTTCTGCTAAAACAAACAAACAAGCAAACAAGACCTTGGGTATAGGTTTCGGTTTCAGCAAAAAATCTTGTATCAGTCTGACAAATACCAAAATTTAATGTGTCCCATAACAGCCAGACGCCAGTATCGTGCACACAGCTATTACACCCGATATTATTGAAGAAAGCAGAGGCTTTGCACAGCAGTGGGATATAATAATTACACTTACAATACCTATTCCAATACTACATATTACGGTTGCGAGATTTTTTGCAAGTCGCATTTGTGCCGAAAATCTAATTATTAGGTAGCAATAGTCAAATTGCACGTGTTCAGATCAATGATCAATAGACACTTACGAGATAAGCATTTGCAATTAATTAAGTGAACTTCTAAGAAAAATAACAAATTAGGTAAGTACATAAGTAGGTGCTCGTAGAACAAATCAAAATGTAATAAGACAACGCGCCAGAAAAAAGTACTTTGAAGACAGATGATTCTTCAACCTCTACGAACATAATGATTTGGCAAATTTAATTAAAACTAATGATAATCTCTAGGGCCCACTGATTGCGCCTGACAAACTTTTGTTCTAACTGACAGGCCGATACCGTCCGGCGGACTGTTAATCAGTGGGCCCCTTTTTCTAGTGACATATCTCACCTCTTGTGTGTGTTCAAAGACCCTTTATCGCGAATGTCGTTGGTGCTTCCGTCCTCAGAAACGATCATTAAATTATGACGAGTATGATTTTTTTTTATTAAATATTATAATAATTATATATTATGTACCGGATGTGGCCTGTAACATGAGCAAATAATTAAAACGTAGATTGTAGGTACTCCTCAAATGGTGAAACTTTTGTTCAACAACTTTAAAAAATTATGAAGTATATAAACTTCCTATTTTTCATACAAAATAAATATTATCTTCAATGGACGCCATCGCCACGCCATATCATTGTTATTTGACGTTGCTTGTCACGCCTTAAACATAACAAATTTCGCAATACATTGCGTCTTAGAATAAACTTTAAAGTGTATTAAAAATCAAACCACAAGTTATTTTTAAAAGTCGCTGAACAAATGTTGGTCAGTATGAGGAGTACAGCCTACAGTTTAATTTTTTGCTCATATTACAGGCCACACCCGGTATAGTATAATAATTAGAAAAAGGTGAAGTTTTAGCAAAGAATAAATATTGTATGACATTGTATAGCAACGTTACACATTGGGACTAGGGCTAGTTTTTGGCATTGCCTCAGTTGTCATTTCAAATATCATGATATTGATATTATTTGAAATTATCATTCCTACCAATATATTTAGGTGACAAAGGAGCTGGCAATTACTGAATAACCACCCTGCCTTCCTGTTGTATGCGCCTGTCTTTAATGAATTGTTTTTCCTGAAACTGTAGCTACCTTTTACTGAGGTATGTAATAAAGAGTATTCTATCTGTATCTGTTTATTATGCGAGTACTTTTATAGCGAAATAAAATCTTTTTTTGTGAATTAAATTGTATAGGTACATTTGGATTTCTTTTGAATCTGCACTATTTCTAGTAACTGAAAATGTAATTTTAAACCCATTTAATCGAGAAGGCATTATAGTGACACCTATTACGTCTAAGACACATTGAACCTAAAGTTAATTGACTTACGAACTCGCGCGGACATTACCTTGACATTAAAATGATCAATCAAAGAGTATTGCAACAGTATATAAGGCTAGAGAAAACCGTAACAGGCATCATTTGGCAATCATTGCCCAACAGAACCAGGAGCACAGGAAACCAATCACGCAATGAGAGCAATCACGCTGGTGTGTCTGGCAGTAGCCGTGGCGGCTGTGGCGGCGCGGGACCCGCGCTACAAGAGGAACGCGGACCTCGAGGCGGCGGCTTCCCACCACTGGGAGAAGGGCGGCGGCGGTGAGCACCACGGCGACCACCACCACGAGCACGGCGGCGGCGGCGAGAAGGGCTACAAGGGACACCACGAGCACGAACACGGCAAGAAGGGACACTCCCACCACGAGGGCCACAAGGGCCACTACGGCGAACACGGCGGCCACAAGAAGCACCACCACCACGACGACGGCTACCATGATGAGCACCACCACGGAGAAAAGGGAGAAAAAGGACACGGCTTTGAAGAAAAGGGACACTATCACAAGGGACACTCCACCAAAGGCCATCATGGTATACACAAAATAGACGAGTTCAAGAAGGACAAGCACTTCCACGACAAGCACGGCGAGTCTGGCTTCGAAGAGGGCTACGGCGGTCACCATCACGAGGGCGGACACGAGAAGGGCGGCCACTTCCACAAGGGACACAAGGAGGGCGGCCACCACGAGCACCACCACGGCAAGAAGGGCCACCACGAGAAGGGAGGACACCACCACGACCACAAGGGACACCACGACGAGGCTGGCCACCACGAGCACTATGGACACCACGAGGGACACGGCAGCAAGGGCGGACACGAAGACCACAAAGGCTGGGACTGGAAGAAGGGACACAAATAAGTTACCTATAAGTACATAATTGTTTAATTGCTCACGCATTTGTTTTTGTTAATGTTTTGTGATACGGAATGAAATAAATTATTTAAACATTTTATATATGTCATGCCAATGTCAATGTGTTGCATTGTTTTCCTTTCCTATTTTTTGATAGGTATTTAGTAATGTCACTAATGTAATAATAATTATCTGAACAGGTGACATTACTAAAATAAACCTAGAAGCACCTAAAGTAATCCCCGAACATAGGACATCCCTTTGTTAATGTCTTCCAAACATTCAAAGCTAGAAAATCGTATCGGAAATGCCACATATTAATCTCGGATATATTCCTTCGCAGAGTCTTTCCACTGCAAACTTTTGTTTTTAGTAAACAATTCTGCATTGCGCACATTCCCCACTTACATGTGTGACCGGGCAGCAAACAGGCAGCAATAAACCTGCCTTGGCTGCAAACGCAAACTTTTTGCATTACCCTAGTCTGCAATTCTTGCAGCCCGCTTGCTAAGTTGCGAATGCGAGCTGAAACCTAAGTAGTTTATTTGTGGAAGCTGCTAACAATGTACTTTTTCATTCACGAGCTATTTTGGCGAGCTACATCCACTTTTATGTTGTGTTGGTATTCATCAAGTTTTTTGTTTCAATTTATTTAGGAAGCAAACAGTCGTATACAAGTAACAGATATAAATGAGACCTGTAGTTCCATTACGTATTATACGTATTATATTCATAACAATAACAAGTCGAAACAGGGCCTATTAGGCACTGCACATAAAGAGGAAAATAAATAAACTGAGAAGTACATAACTAAAATAGTTAATATTAACCTCTGCCATTTAACTAGGTACACTTACAAAAAACACATACGTTGCATTCATATGCATAACTATATATTTAACAATAACAGAAAGAGTTGAAACAATGGGTATTTTACAGATAAATAAGATTGTTCTTATTATAGCTAGCTTATAGTAGCTTTGTATTGTAATTTAAAATTAGCATGGCATTAGTCATGTATTTTTCACCAATCTGTTTCATGTTTTCAATCCAACTAAGAATGAAAATGGGTAAAGGAGCTTGACGGGAAACGTATTAACTACACGACTTGCTAGCATGAGTTGCATTCTCGCGCGCGAATCTACACCTACATCTAGCGCGATTTCAAGTATGGACTCGCGCTATTGCTAGCTCCTGCCTAATGATGATGATTATTGATACAAACTATCCTATTTTTTTTATATTAAAGCAAAAAATAGAAAAAGTTACGCTTCCGGCAGAACTTGAATCCGTAACCACCAAAATCCGTGCGTTGCTCTTAACCACTTGAGCTACGGAAGCCTACCAGAACCTCGCAAATCTTTCCATTCTTTCTCTTATGGTATTCCATTTTCATGTGTTACATTTATTCCTTTAATATAAAATATGGAATAACGCTCGCAGGCATATCTGCATGTTTAAAAATTGGTTAAACTATGCTATGTCCCTATTCTCGAGTCTCAAACTATCTCTATATAAAATATCATCTAAATCGGCAGACATAGTTATACATATACTTTATCATTTATAATCAATGATCGTACATTTTCCAGCATTTTTGGTGCAGCAGAGTGGTGTTAACGGAATTGGTATAGATAATTTCAACTGTAATGGTAAATTAAGGTTAATATTAACGTAATTAACGCTAATTAATCATCAGGGTTGAAATTATTTATACCAATTCCGTTAACACCACTCCGCTGCACCAATAATGCTGGAAAATGAACGATGTCTGTTTGTAATATATGTTATTTATTAGGAATTATTAAAAATTAAATAATATTTTGCCCTTGTATTCTCTAAATGAAATTACCTTATTGTATTCACTCGACGCTTGTCCAAAAGCAATATCTGAAATCAAGAGATAATTCCTTTAAATAAAAAAGAAACGGTTATTGCAAAATTTAAAAGAAAGCTTTTTTGGTTATAATATCACAACATTACTTAGACTAGCAAATTAAAATGTTAGCAATGACTAGCAAAAAGGCATCTACATTGCTTATTTTTAACAATTTATGAAATTCAAACTAGAGTTAGCCACTAATACGATTAATACTCTCTTTTGATGAAATTTATTGCCAACAATATTTAATTCTAATGCTTATATTTGTCATAAGATTTCTTGGAATAAGTAAATAAAATGTAATAGGTATAAATGTAATGTACGTGTGTATAATGTATGTAGATAACCTAGCCTAAGATTATGTAGGTATAAAGAAAATATACCTAATATTAAAGCAAATGTAGATAAACGAGGAATAAATTTTACAGTTCTTGAAGCATACAATTTCAACGTAAAGAGCCTGGATAAACGTAGTCGTGTCCACAGATCACTTGAGCACTAGAGCACGGGGGTTAGCATTACTGTCGATGACATAGATATCTAGGGACTGGCTTTAGGGGCAATAATAATGAGACATGACAGGGTCCAGTACAGCGGTGTGAAACAGCTACAACGCGAATGGTTGATGAGTTCGCATTACGCGCGCTTTTGGTCCCAACTAGTTGCGTTAGACTGCACAATTGGCTGGAATTCGTGAGTAACACCACTGAACTAGTACCATTTTTAATGCCCCATTAGCCCGACCTTAGATATTATACGTCAATGATTACTGTGGGAACTGGTAACGCTTCTCCCATTACTATGCCTCATAAGTCATAATGCCTAGTCTACCTAATAGATAATCTGTGACCGACCATTAATACTAAACACGTGTAGCTTTGAGAACTTATTTTGATAATTCAGGAAATATTTGATTATATATTATGGACTAACGCTACCAGGGTGAAATGTTTCATGATTAAAATGGAAACTGGAAAGCTACTTGTCTCAAGATATTAGGTACTCAAAACAAATTCAAACACTTCAGTTATTTTATTTATGTATCAATTTTTACTAGACCTAAACTGTGTTTTTCTCTTGTATAGATTAAGCCCTTTTATTTTTATTTAATACTTTAAGATATATGTATTACTTAGTACAAATCCAAAACTTCAGCGTAGGAAGATATTTAAGCTATTGAAAATTGGAATTGTTTCAACTGGCTCCACGAGACAGGCCTAGCCTTGTGTGGCGGTTATGGGTTAAGTAAACCATTTGTATTATTTCTGGTAAATAAACTATTTTTATTTTTATTTATTAATTTTATTTATCTCATAAAGTATACATTTTACAATATGTACAAAACTTAAGAAACTAAAACCCGTTCTGAGCCATTCCGGGTCCAGAGGTCCCATCACACTAGCAGCGTTACCCCGCTGTATGGCATTTATATTTAAAATACAATAAATAAACTTTGCTTTTCGAGTGAAAATATCCAGCTTGCAGTTCCTAATAATAATAGTGTTGGTAGAAACTCGAGCCTTTGAGACTGAACTAGACTCGTTTTTACGAGACTGCGCTGAAAAAACTTCAAGTCTTTTAAGTTCCTAGTCGAGACCTTTATTATATCTTTCGATTTAAGGGTGAAAGGTAACAGATAGGCAGACATGCAGATTTACTTTCGTATTTATAATACCTACCAGCTACCTATGTAATAATAGGAAAGAATGGATAAGCAGGCAGTGGCAGTGCGTCAAAATGGGGGCCAACTGATTAACAGTCCACCGGACGGTATCGGCCTGTCACTTGTTAAGAACTGTCAAAATTTTGTTCTAACGGACAGGCCGATACCGTCCGACGGACTGTTAATCAGAGGGCCCCTTTAAGCTCCAGCTCTTTCAAATAAAATAAAGACTCGGTCAACAATTTTGTACGTTTTATCTAAATACTAGTACAGTGGAAAAAATAAGCGTTATTACATGGTGTACCTAAAATGATTATTTTTGTAAATCTATAAAAAGGACACAAGTCACTACAAAAGACTCGGGCCACTAACCAGTTGAAAAGAACTCCAGTTTCCATTTAATTATACAGCTTGGCAAAAAAGAGTAGAAATTAAAAAGTGGCAACACTGTAGTGTCGTCCCGCTTTCTTGTACAAATTGGTTTGAAAGGGACGACACTACAGTGTTGCCACTTTTTAATTTCTACTCTTTTTTGCCAAGCTGTATAATTAAATGGAAACTTGAGTTCTTTTCAACTGGTTAGTAGCTCGAGTCTTTTGTAGTGATGTATGAGTCTGAAAAATCCACTTGAGTCTAAAAGTACAGAACTCAAAGGACTCGAGTCTTAACCAACACCAGTTCCTAAACAAACAACCCGGCTAGTAATAGCCAGTACCTGCATTCGAGATGCAAATCCGGCTGCATTCAATCTGCGAACGGCCGCTCGGCCCCGACTTAACAATAACGCTACGCTTTGTGTGGGACTACGAGTAGCGACTGCCCGCGTCTTTGTCCGCGTTAAAGTTGTTAAATTGTATGCACCTCCTCTCCTCAGTAGTCCCGTTATAGATTGCAACCCTCATTTCACCCCCTCAAAGGAAGGAAGATTTGAGATATTAAAACATGCACATATCCTAACAAACTTTCATATTTATAATATTAGTAGGATTCACTTCCATATGGTTTACATACTTCAAGTTAAGTTTTAAAATTTATACATATCATCAGTTTTACATTCTATATAACATTTAATTATAAAATGTATGTAAATCTTATTCTGAAGTTTAAAAAAAATCGCTCTACATAAATACCTGGGTTATCCGCAGATGGTCTAGAACGCAAAATGACTAGTGTGTTGTTTTGCCTAAATCGCAATTAGCAAACAACTAAACGTACATTTTATATGGCGGTTATAAGTCATCTACTTAGCATGTTAGTAGAACGTAGAACAACATTTAGGGCATGTTAGTAGAAGGTAGAACAACATTTATTTTATAAAACTATGCTATCACTCGCCTGGCCCACGGAACAGAACAACAACAGAAAAAGTTGATCTAGCCTTCAACAAGATATTCAAAATGGGCGATGATCTCCCAGTAAGAGTGACATTCCATTTCCAACTGCAACTGCAATACTGTTCATTTTACTATGGAAACGCGTCGCTGTCATTGTCAATTTCCATAGTAAAATGAACAGTATTGCAGCTGCTGTTGGAAATGGAATGTCACTCTTACTGGGAGATCATCGCCCATTTTAAATGAACAGTATTGCACCTGCAGTTGGAAATGGAATGTCACTTTTAGAGTCTATGCGGACTCTTCTCTTTCCGAATAGACTCTAAATGTAAACGACCATAAGTTATTTGACCGCCATGGTCCATGAACGGTGACCACTGAGTTTAGTAACAGTGCTTCCGTGTTTCGGGCACGTTGAGCCGTTGATACCGGCTGTCTATGCCGACGCTAAGCTGGAGTGCCCAACGTTATTTATTGCAGTGGACCACATAAAATAAAACAATGTAACAGGATTATATGGCGTACATTGAATTTTAAATGCATCCCGAATTGTTATTTCATTAATGGTTATTGCAGTAACAGACAAAAATATTTTAGAAATAATTTTACAGCTCGAACACCGCAACCATTTTACCGGTTACCGGTTTACTCGTAGGAATACTTTAGGTATTTACCAAAACATCACCTGTCATGTATGTTGGAGAGAGGTGATGTTCTGGTACCTAACTACTTCGGGTTGAATTTGTCGTATTTTCTTTTATTTTCACACAAAGTAATAAATGAAAACTATAAATATTTTGGATTTCAAAACTCCTGACAAAATTACCACCGAACCATCCAGTGAGAAAGTTGGAAAATGTCTCGGAAATTTCAGGAAAATTTAATAGTAAATTAAGGAAACTTTGATTTTGTAAATGAAAATTTCGACCCACATACACAAAATATGAGACGTACGTACCTTATCCAAAAAATTTCAATGTAGAAATTTCGCACTTTTGGTAACTTTCCCACAGTACATAATTCCATCGCCCGTAAAAAAACGTCAGCACGTAGGTGCGGCGACGCGACGTTTACGTTTACCTGCGAAAATATTCTTTTACAGTACATATGGTCCTGTTTTCCTGCACTAGTGCGTAAAATAGCACTTTTCGTTATGTCAATAGTTTAAAGGGCCATATGAACTGTAAAACGTTGTACGATACACGTGCGAATAGGTAATTCGCAACTCGTGTCGATTTAAAACACTTCCTTCGGTCGTGTTTTAATTTATCACCACTCGTTTCGAATTTCCTCTTTACCGAACTTGTATAGTAAATAACTATTATTTAAAAAGGAAACGAACGAGAAACATCATTAGTTTAAAAGTTATGTTACTAGCTGTGCCCTCAGCGTGCCCGTGGGGGATTCAGTGCAAAAAATGAAGTTTTTCGTGTTTTTACTTGTAGACGGGTTCTCTCTCATTTTTTTCATAATAAGTCGATGGAATAGAGACATAACTATTAAGTGTTTCTATTGTTACAACAGTTATTCATATTACATTTGATATTAACGGGGCTCATATACAATATTACAAACTCAATGTCATATTAAAGCAAAATACCTATACTGCATAACAACAAATAATAAAACGTTCAGTCAGACTTAAGCAAAACAATTAAGTAATCATTGTAATATTGTGTGACAGTATGGAACCCTCAGCACGCGAGTCCGGCTCACGCTTGGCTGACCCATCTAAAATGTTGAATTTCGTTGAATTTGATTTTACTTTTTTACTCCAAACATTTTTCCTCTGAAACAGGCATTTTAAATAATAATTATAAATGTTTGACGAGTAGGTTGGTAGAGTAATTATTTTCAACGAAATGAAAATTCTCAAAGAGGAAATATTTAGGTAGTGAAAAGAAGTTTTATAAAATAATAATTAAAATATTTTTGTATTTACTATGTACACAATATGACATCGAAATGCACTGCACTACAGAAATGTTAAAATTCGCAATTTTATGATTATCTCATTAAAACAGTATGGTAGACTATGTAACCTTCTTAGAAGTGCGCTGTAAACTGTTACATAACAAACAATTATACATTATGGTAACATTCCATTTCTAACCGCAGCTGCACTACCGGTACTGAACGCGTCGCTGTCATTGTCAATTTCCATAGTAAAATTGACAGTAGTGCAGCTGTCGTTGGAAATGGAATGTTACCCTTAACCCCCTTATTCATAAACGTTAACAAAAGTTAACAAGCGGAAAATAATCGTTTGTCCCTTTTCGACGTATTGCTATGATGGAAAGGGACAAACGATTATTATCGGCTTCTCAACTTTAGTAAACGTTTATATGAATAAGGGGGTAAAAATATATTTCAAGCAATAACTCCGTGGAAAGGTTGTCGGGATGACCACACAAGTTAATTAAGTATTTGACGTCATCATAAATACACACAATATATCCACCTATTTGTAACGTACTTACATAGTTATAAACAGTAACAAGGTAGTTATAGCAGTGGTTTTGGCTGACATAATCAATTGATATGAAAATGTTACTTCATTCATTATGTTAAGAAATACTGAAACTCAAAATTAGGGTCTCCAATAATAATGTACCTAAAGTAAATTAATGTAAAATGAAAAATAATTATAAAACAAAGTAATCTCGAAACATTGTTTTATTTTGTGTTTAATTAATGTCATTTATATATTCAATTTTAATTGTAATCTATTTGTAATGTGACTTATATTTTTGACGTAATTCGGTACTTATCAAATAAATTGGAATAGGTATAAGTATCTATAAACATCGTACCTAGAGATGTTGCATGACTTGCATGTTACGTGGTCTCTAACATTCAGTTAGACACAATCATCAAGTTTTTTCTTCTGACCAGCAGAGCAGCTGTTATGATAGACTGCTTAAAAATACACTTTTATATTATGTTTTGGATTCTATACATTTTCAAGTGATGTTCTCTATCGGAAATACTAAATTTAACTAAGAGTTCATTACAGTAACCTTGACTCTACTAAGCGACGCAAACTTTCCTAACCGCTTTGCTATCGGTATAAAAGGACATTGCAACTGATGCAGCTATCACTCAACAAGCTCACTTCAGTTGACTAACCATGAGAGTTAGCGTGGTAGTGTTGATCGGTCTAGCGGCGCTGGCCGCCGTCGCCGCCCGGGACATCCGGGAGAAGCGCGACGCCGACCTGGAGCCCGCCGCCTCCCACCACGGCGGCCACTGGGACAAGGGTGGCGGCCACGAGCACCACGGCCACCACCACCACGACCACGGCCACGAGGATCACAAGGGACACAAGGGCCACCATGAGCACCACCACGGCCACAAAGGCCACCACCACCACGAAGGACACAAGGGCCATCACGGCGAACATGGCGGACACAAGAAGCACCACCATCACGATGACGGCTACCATCACCACCACCATCACGGAGAAAAGGGCGACCACGGGCACGGCCACGAGGAGCACGGCCACTGGCACAAGGGCCACGACACCAAGGGACACCACGGCATCGAGAAACACGACGAGTTCAAGAAGGACAAGCACTTCCACGACCACCACGGCCACAAGGGCCACCACGAGCACCACGGCGGACACCACCACGAGGGCGGGTACAAGAAGGGCGGCCACCACCACAAGGGACACAAGCACGGCGGACACCACGAGCACCACCACGGCAAGAAGGGACACCATGAGCACGGCGGTCACCACCACCACCACAAGGGTCACCATGGCGAGGGCGGCCACCACGAGCATCACCATGATCATCATCATCATGGCAAGAAGGGCGGTCACGAGCACCACAAGCACTGGGACCACAAGAAGGGACACTAAACCGTCCTCTGTAACCCCAAAACTGTTGTTAATTGTTGATTTTTTTCTAACGACTGTAAATATTTGTTATGTTTATACAAAGATGAAATATAAAAGTTTTTATTATGTTTACCTATTATTGCTACCTTCCTCAAATATAAATTAAACAATGTCAAAACTATTAAAATCCAAAATACACTCCACTCCCAAAAACACAACAATTACACTCCCAAAAAGAGTAACAAATACAAATCACTTGTGTGGATTAAAGAACTTTAATTGCCTCAAACAACATTTTCTTACAACCATTAAAGTGTTCCATGAGTTTATAAGACAGAAATTCGTTATATAAGTACATACAGGTATATAAATATAAATATGATCCACAGTCTTCACTGCTGATTATATTTGCAAATTAGAAACAAGCTTCGTTGTCACTTCTACCCGAATTATTTAGGTAAACCTAGCTAAAAAGTCTTAAGGTATCAATTAATCAACCCCTGATAACTATCGCAAAACCCCTTTACTGTATTAGAACTAATGATTTCATGTAATCGCTCGTAGTCTAGAATTAAATAAAGCCCTGTAAAGGGCTCTGGTTTATTCTCCTAATGGATAACGCTTTTTCTTTTATCAAAATAACAACATGTTATCGACTAGCACGTATTATTATATAACAAGTATGTACTTAATTATGTAAAAATTGTGTCATGTAATATTACCTGAACTAATAAGAATTCGATAATAAAATCACATAAGTGAGCAGCAGTGATAAATACCGTTTCTTAATGAAAAGGGCAGAGGTAGTTATCAGTTAACTTTGACAGTTTTGTTATTTCTATTCCTGATCATAGGCTCTTTTGGTTCTAAGTAATAGGAGCAAAAAGTGTCTCAAGATTTTTATTTCCATTCTGTCAATTCGATTTTTCATAGACTTTAGCGGTCGTTAATGGGAAGATCAAAACGATGTATGAAAGTGCTGTGACACTTTTTCTCTTCTATTAGGTTCGAAAGAGTTGTGATTCTGACTGAAATAAAATGATAATACCAAAGTTTAAAAAAGGGTCGTGTATGTACAACTTTAAATAAAATGGGCCCATAAGAGCTTAAATAAGGCCCTTTTTGTGCAAGTGTGGATAACTTGTGTACACCAACAAGTAGAACGGCCCGACTAAAATCGGATCGATGTATACTTATAAAAACAGGGTTGTTATAAAAAAACATTAACTGTTAAATATCGGCTTTCAGTGCCTAAGTGCCGGCAAGGGCCCTTGAGCTCGCGTGGCGAAGGGCACTAAATTAAATTAAAAACACGCCTCGGCGAAACTAAACTGCCTATTATTACTTAGTCAGCTTATTTATGATTTATGCCTGATTTTTATTGAAATTCTTGTGTTTTTTTTACTTAGTTTAAGGTTTCATGATAGAGCGATTTTGGAATAGGTACATATTTGTAGTTTATCTTTAAATGTAAAAAATATCATATCGATATGCACCTCATTAATACGATTAACTACATAATACCTATATATTATCATCCAGATAAATACACTCATATATTTATTCAATATTCTATTTAGAAACGGGTCAAACATTCAATACTTATTCGGCAATTTAATAAATGTTCGTATTCGGCCGAATAATTCGGTTAAAGTGCCGAATATTCGGCAAATGGTATATATAGACAGAAAATTTTTATTTAACACCACATTGAAAAATGTTTAAAGACAAATAAGGTAGAAGTACTAGTGTTCGACGCTGCACTAGTATTCAACATGGGCACGTTATGTCAAAGTGACAAGGATTAAATTTGAATACAGAAAATCTTCGCCGTTCAAATTTAACCTTTATTACTTTGACATAAAGTGCCCATGTTGAATACTAGTGCAGCGTCGAGCACGAGTACTTCTACCTTAATGGTTATTGTGTTCGTCTTGTTGCGACACTGTCAAATGTAATCTCCTCCAGAACTTTTCAAGTTATTCTCTGCCAGGTTACGTCTTACCGTTGACATTTAAACGCATGATGAGACATGTTGAACTTGTTTTGATTATACGGCGAGAGTTGAAAATTTATTCGCGAGTGCATTGAATTCTAACCTGGGGGCCTAGCCAAAACACATTTCGAAAAAAGATATCGCTAACGAATCGATAAAAAATGTATGGGAATGACAGGTACCGTAGATGAGTCTGTCGAAAAATATTAACGAATACAAAAATGTTAGCCAAGTTGCAATGTTGTAACGAAACGCAAAACTTTCGTTACCGGGATTCGCCATCTGTCATACATTGCCTAGCCAAGTGACACTTTTGACAAGCGAAATCAAATCGTTATCGCCTACTAGGTGTAGCTACGTAGCGCGAGCTATCCCCTTGCAGATAACTTATCGAAGCACAAGAAAATACCGAATAATAGTGTTTGTAAATTAGAATTTGTAGTAAAAAGCATACTTCAACATCATTGTGGGCGGCGAACAACGCGGAAGTGTCGCTTAGACGCAGGCGCCGTCTGAAAAATCGCCTCTATTGAAACTGCTTAGGAAAGGACTGCTACGATCAAAGGATTGTGGGCCGTACGCAGCATTTCACCCAAAGGATCCAATGTGACCGAGGCGCTGAATATCTACCTATCTATAGTGACAGTGTCATGGAAAAATGGATTATGCACCCACAAATGCAACACGTAACAACGTCCCTACAAAGGTAAGAGCGAGTCAATAACTTATCCCTACTATACCTACTAATAAGTATATAAAATATGTTATTAATGCTAAAATAACAAATGTGTTCCTGTTACGTCATCAAATATAAACCGTTCATCGGTGTAGATTAAATTTGGTACCCATATGCACAATGGCAAGCACTTGTTTTTCAATAGGAAAGTGAATTGAATGTGTAAAGGCAAAGGTATATAGGTAAAGGCTTTACAAATGTAGATAAAGACTCGGGAACAAATGTTCTTCACACAAATAAATGCCCTTCCCGGGAAGCAAAACCATCACCTTCGTAGGCAAGGTCACTAACAACTAGCAATATTGTAGTGTCATCCCATTTTCTTAAATTGATTTGAAAGGGACGAGACTACAGTGTTACTACTTTTTAATTTCTACAATTTCTTGTCGGACTGTACAGTAAGCTCAAGAAGACTTGTGTTGTGGGTACTTAGGGTACTTAGATAACTATATATAGATGGTCAAACCAATTTGTCAGTCAGTAAGAACCAGGAAAACTATACTCATAGTTATCTTTTGGGTGCTAGTACTAGTATATGACAAAGCTAGTATGATTCTCTCTGTCTTTGTTTGAAATGAGACAGTCCTTTGGCAAACTATACTTAAATACATAGACAACACCCATGACTCAGGTACAAAATATCTGTGCTCATTACACAAATTTCCTTACCGGGGATTCAAACTCAGGATTATCAGCTTAACCGGCAAGGTCACTAGTCACTACCAACTAGGCCAGACGGGCTGTTGTCATACATATCTATTATCAACCATATTATTGAAACTTTTTTATATTATGAAACATATTGTATATGACTTCTTTTGGCAGGCACAGGTACAGTCAGCTGAAAAGAAAAGGTACCACCCCTGCATACAAACTTCTATGTAGCGGTGGTACCTTTTCTCTGCAGATGACTGTACCTACACACTATATAAAAATAATCTTAACATATATAGTAACAGCACCAGTCATGGGACATTTAAGAGGAAATTTGGAGTATTTATGATATTTCCCTTATAAATGTAAATGGTCTACCGCTTAGCGTGTTAAAAGATGAAAGTCCTATCCGTCTTTCATGTTTTAGGCGTGTTGTATCAAAGATACTGCAATTAGTTTCCACATATTTAACAAATTAAAACTATGCTTTTTTTCTCCAGTCATGGACACCAAAGTTCCAGTAATGGGCCCCCGGTAATGGACGTGGATCCAGTAATGGGCCCCCTATAATGGACATTGCTCTATCAGTATAAAATATTGAAATGGGGAATAAATTACGGCAAAATAAAACAATTTTTGGTATAAGCTTTTATCGCTGAATGTATTTTTCTTTCCACAGCCAATTATTATTGTATTAGTTCCATCGAGACAATTCTAATATACCCTAACACAATTAGTTAGGGTTTAATGCGATAAAGTTCCCATGGCCGCCTCCTGTCTCCATCATCAGATCAGGTCCATGTTATCATAATATTGCATTATCATCCGATTTGCATACTTAATACTTAATAATAAATACTTACACAAAATTTCAACTGAATCGGAAATCGAAAAGTGGCTCAAATTCAGCTACCAAGATTGGACCCACACTAACTAACAGGGCAAGTTAAATAAAAGTTTGGAAAAACGATATTAATTTATCCGAAGTCCGAGAATACCTCCTGATTGACATATTTCTTAACTACATTTTATTTCTGTATTGTTTAAACATGAAATTATGGCATAGCAAGCATCATTCTGTCATTTGTCCCATCATAGGAGGTACGCAGTTTTACAGCTCCTATAATGGGATTGGGCCAAATACCACTATTATTTTACATCTGTGGAGTCACAACATAGTGTGTTGTATACCTTATCTCATGGTAAATGCAATTAACAAAACACATTCTAGTTTTCATCACGTATTAATTATTTAAAATTTAATAAATTAACTCACCTCTCTTAGCGAAGTTGTTAAGAATTTGTAGTGGTATTTTTTTTCAGTGACACGACAACTTTTAGGTTGACGCCAATTTCTTAAAAAACAACCAAATTTAATAAAACTTAAAACTGAAACAGCTCTAGGACTCTTATTTATGATAATATACAGCCAGTGTTTATAAACTACTTTTAGATACTTATTTTAGAGGAATTATGTTTTTTTGTCCCATTACTGGTTCCACGTCCATTATAGGGTCCACTACTATACTTACACAAAACATTTAGTTTTTTTTGTCATATGACTGGTAGAGAATAAGTGTTATAACCAAATGTTACAAAGTTTGTTGAAAAACTAATCATTCATTTTGTTTCAGGTGACTTGGATTTTGGATATTCATTGCAGCCTTGGCATATGAACCAATACTTTATGGTGCTCCAAAGCCAGGGTCAAGGGAAGAAACTATGTCACATGTACAACCACAAAAATATATTGAGTGTTGTTTTACTGTTTTTAAACACTGTACATAATATATGTACAAACATGGCTACTGTTTTCATGCTGCCCGCAAAAAATACCTGCTGCATCTTTCATTAACAGATTTTCAATAAAATAAATTAATTTTTTAACCCAATCATAGTTTCATTTATTTATGGTGGTTACCACCTTAACTTTTGGTATGCTTAGGAGCAGATCTGCTCCCATGTACTTACCTATATTCAACTTTAAAAAAAGCATTAATTTTTAAAAGTTGTCCTTATAAAACGACCGGTCTGGCCTAGTGGGTATTGACCCTGCCTGCTAAGCCGATGGTCCTGGGTTCGAATCCCAGTAAGGGCATTTATTTGTGTGATGAACACTAATATTTGTTCCTGAGTCATGGGTGTTTTCTATGTATATAAGTATGTGTATAGTCCCCAATATTTATTTATTTATTTTATTTTATTTTATTATGATTGATATATAAATTACAAATTTTTGACAGGAGCATACAAAAGGTTAAATATGAACAAAAAGCAAAGACAGTAGGTAATAAAAAAATAATATTAAGTAACAATATGATTTATTAGTTTTGGTTTCACAGGCAGCTTTTATCTTATCTAATGCATAACATCTATGTATTCAATGTCCGCTTGACTTTTGTTAATTTCGAAAATTTTTGAAGTCTATGAAGTAAATGATTTCACTGAGGTTACACTGATTCGGGCAAACCTGTCCACAATTTCACTTCACAGTTTGAATCATTACTAACGCTTAAAGTATTGTCTCTTCTGGTCAAGTAAGCCAGCAGTGCATGTCCTTAGCACTGGTAACTGCCATGAAGATTGCAGCGGCAGCTTTGACTGTACTTGCCAACTTGGCGAGGACTTCTCAGCGTGGAAGAAGAGCCCGCGGAGCCCGCTCTTGCCCGCTCTGGCTGCACCGCCGCCTTGGTTGGGGCTGCGGGGACGACGGCTGTCTGAAATTGTTAAACTTTAGGTCAAAATTATATGCAATTAACAACACACTCTTCAAAAATTACACTATATAGAGTTATTTTATCACGAAATTGTGATTAACTAAGTTAGAAAAATACCAAAATATTTAATTTGCTTACCGATAAAACAATTATTTTCTCCAAAATTAGATTCGCTGTTCACTTGACACTCTTGACAGCTGACAGATGACGTTTCTTGACGGTTTTGAACGAGAACCACAGACAAAAATTAATTTTTACCGACTTGGCGCGTCGAATGAGCGTTAACTAAAAAGATTGCCTCTTGGCTAGGTTATTATAAACATTATCGACCAGTCGCTCGCGATCGTAGAGATCGAATCGACACGGAGCGAATGTAATTTGGCTACGGGCCCTGTTTATTTTTAGGAAATTTCCTAAGAATCGGTTAAACTTTAGCTGCTAAAGTAGGAACATCATTTAAGCGTTTTAGAATGGTACCTATATTAGAATGTTTTCCATATACATATCCATATAGTTCGGCCGAATATTCGTATTCGGCAAACTCCATATATCTCAAACGGACACGCCGGGATGTATTTTAAATTCAACATACGTGGTATAATCCGTTTAAATCCTTTTATTTCATGATATCATATTTTATTTATCTTTACCGTTTTTTTACTTCCAATTTGGTTGCGCATATTTAATAAGGAAGCCCCGAAGACCGATACCCGATACTAAATCATATAAGGATAAGGCGAGGCACGCCCAGAAACATTTGTGATACTTTAAAAATTATAAATATTTTATCTTCTAACTATCGGCATACATTACACGATTACATAAATATCCTTCTGTGAATCGAATCTAAAACACCACCAAATCAACATAGGCACTTCGCCTTAAACAAAATCAAGTTTGAATGCGAATAATCCATTAAACCGTTTAAAGTGGCCAGTGGTATCAATAGCCCGATAAGTCGAGCTTGTGGGCGTCGAGAGTTCGAGAGATAGCCGACTGCAACTTACACGGCTTATACTCTATCGTATAGCAGGCCAACTCGGACTTAACGATTTGTTGAGGTTTTGACCATCCTTTAATACGACCTTGGCTCACGCTATCTCGGTTTCACTTATGTGCACGTATATATCAATAAAAAGTTTGATTCAGAATCGGCCTCTAGCGTTCGAACGAAATTAAGCTTCGATAACAACTCTTTAAACAGTTAGACTAAACTGAGTGTACTTCTGTAGTTTTGTAGAGCGTTGTCAATACTTGTCAGAAAAACATTGGTGAGAATGAGATTGGTGGAATTGGTGAGACCTATGTATGTGAATTATTTTCCGTCTTGTGTGTTCCACCGAAGTGTCTAAGTATTTATCAGATTTTGGCGAATGAGACGTCAACAGATTAATTTTTAATGTTTTTTACCCGACTACGGCAACGCAAAAGGAGGGTTATGATATTATGCTGGCTACATACGGTATGCTGCACACATGACATTTCATACATCATTTTACACTTAGGTACATACGTAATTAGTTTGCTTTAATGTTTTCAGGCGTATTGCTTGTTTATACAAATTACTCGATTCAAATACATGCACGAACTCATTTGTCAAATTAGAATATTACTTAAAGAACATAAATAGGGTAAATCGTCAATTATTGGCCACTGTGTAATAACTGGCCACTTTGTACTAAACACAAATGAATTAACAGAATTCATTTTAAGTATAAGGTGCCAATAACTGGCCACCCTCCAATAACTAGCAACTTATACTAAAATTAATTCTGTTTATAAATTATATAATAGAAATCATTTTTAGTACCTATAAGGTGGCCAGTAATTGACGATTTACCGTACTACCCCCCATATGTCGTCTCGCAGCGTGCCAATCACAGATGTATTAATCTATAATAATATACCTATATATTTACATATAGACGTTTGATCAAATAAAGCAATGAGTAGGCAAAAATATCTGTAGATTTTCGGCTCCCTCTCATATGCATACAGACAGAAGCATGATAAATGATTCGGAGATACACTCGCCTCGGCAAATATGTACGCTTCACATTGTCAATAATTACACGTAAAATGGGCATATCGTGCTTAAAAAATCTCTGTCAAAAGAAAAATGTGATAACATTGATAATAACAGTAAGTATCATCATCATTCATCATTTCAGCCTATATATGTCCCACTGCTGAGCACAGGCCTCCTCTCATGCGCGAGAGGGCTTGGGCTATAGTCCCCACGCTAGCCCAATGCGGATTGGGGACTTCACATACACCTTTGAATTTCTTCGCAGATGTATGCAGGTTTCCTCACGATGTTTTCCTTCACCGAAAAGCTAGTGGTAAATATCAAATGATATTTCGTACATAAGTTCCGAAAAACTCATTGGTACGAGCCAGGATTTGAACCCGCGACCTCCGGATTGAAAGTCAGGCGTCATATCCACTCGACCACCACTATAAATTAATATCAAGTAAGTATATAATTACTTAATAATTATATAAATATGGGAAGCAAACAGACTTACTCCGTTTCAACTTTGAGTAGCCGTGTGAGATACGAGATTTTTTGCAAAGTATAAGTAGTGACCATAAGTAACGCCATGGGAATGTTGTTACAGTGACGAACCTACTGTACCTATAGGTACTTAATAGTAATGTAAACTAATAACCGGCCAAGTGCGAGTCGGACTCGCGTTCCAAGGGTTCCGTACATTACACAATTTTTAAAAATGTATTTTTTTATATGAAACGTGAGTGAAATCTCTTTAAAAAATCCGTAGGGGTCGGATCAAAAACTAAGTAAGTCCGACTCACGCTTGACTGTACATTTCTAATAGATTTTCCTGTCATCTATAGGTAAAGACCTATTTGATGTAAGTTTTTCAAAATTTTAGACTCAGTAGTTTCGGAGATAAAGGGGGGAATGGTCATTTTTTGCCTATTCTCTTGAATTACTTCTAAACTGTTTATTCGAAAATTATATAAAAAAAATATATTTGAGATCCTTACAATAAGCTCTTTCATTTGATATGTAACATGATATAGTTTGAAAAACTTTATTTTTTAATTTTCTCATTTACCCCCCAAACGTGGCCCCCATGTTTAAAATTCATTTGTTTATGTTACATGTCCGTATTTGGGTCACAAACTTACATATGTGTACCAAATTTCAACTTAATTGGTCCAGTAGTTCCGGAGAAAATCGGCTGTGACAGACGGACAGACAGACAGACAGACGCACGAGTGATCCTATAAGGGTTCCGTTTTTTTTCCTTTTGAGGTACGGAACCCTAAAAATCAATAAATATAAATCCGTTATTTATTAATTTATAAAATACATTTATTTACAATTTAAAAAATATTTCCGCTCTTCTTACAATTTACAGGCGTTGATGAAAAGGCAGCTAAAAGGTTTACCACAAACCACAAACATTTTTAGTAAAACTTATTTTCAGCCTTATTAGAGTTTCTAACTTCCGACTAACAGTTTCAATAGTAACCACTGGCTTTTCATATTGCCGTAGCCATGAATGCCGCTACAGTGAAGAAAATGCCGCGGTACTCCCTGCGGCGCAACACACGTCGGGGTGTTCGAGCACCGAAGTGAGCAAATGCATAAATAGAATCCCAGCAAAAACATTACATGTAAAAAGATGCAAGTCTCGCGACGCCATTCTTCTACTACAAAAAGTTTCGAGATGTAATGTGAAACCAAGTCGGTTATTTTAGTCAGTGCTGTGATGTTAAAACCGTATTAATAAGATATCTTTAATTTTTAATACGTATAGGTAGGGTTTGCAATCCGGATCCGAAATGTATGAAATTATCCGGATCTGGATCCGGATCCACGGATCTTCCCATACATTTCGGATCCGTCGTGCAAACCCTACGTATAGGTAATGATGGCCATCGCACGGCTGCATAATGACATACGGATCATCGTCAACTATTAAAAATTATTCTAATAAAATAAAACACATGTTTTTGATGGGATCTCATCTCTTTTTGTAGGTAGTTCTTCTTTTCAGGTACTTCTTATACGTCATCTACTCGTACCATTTTTCTCAAAGCTCATACTCATGCCCATCCCACAACTCCCACACCATACCCGCACTCATACCGATGGCATATTCATATCCTTACCATACTCATAGCCATACCATACTCATGCTATACACATATAATAACTGTACATATCTTAATACTCACGTCGTACATCACAGACCTTTACCTACTTGACCTACTATTTGTACGAACTGCAACAGTAACTTTGTAATGGCATATATTTATATGGGACAACAAACTTACTTATGCAGTTCTTGAATCTTTTAAACGTGACTGATATTGCAATATTTTTAGGTTTTCTATGGCTTGATACGCTGAAAACTATCTATGTTTAAAATTTGAAGCTTGTGGGCAAAGGATAGGCATAGCTATTCAGCGTGGGAATGTAGCCAGCCTTATGGGCACCCTTCCGCAGGGGAAAGATCTGGGGGACCTAAGGTAGGTGGGTAAGTTTTATTTATTTATTTTATTAGTTTTAGTTTTAATTTATTTAGTTTATACTTAATTTTAATAATAGTTTGTATAAGTTTTGTTATTAAAGAATACACTTATTTATTAGCTTGTGGGTATGCTAGAAATACCTTAGAATTATGATGATTGGTGAGTGTGTCAGTGTCGAAATTAAGGAACTTTGACGTACAATAATTCTTAAACTACAAGTTCAAATTGAATGTTTTTGAGATTATATGTAAAGTATATTAAGCCCTATATGTCACTGAAAATTCAGGGTTCTAGGTTTAACCAGCACAAAATTACAGGACGTCGAAAATGGCCTGAATCGCTTCGAGAAAAGGATGGTACGGCCGTGCCTCTTTGTTTTGCTCGACTTGGCGGCGGCACTGCCGTGCCCCCAGATAACTAGTCGAATCAACCCTTAACCTCCCGAGGGCGATACAAGCGCATACTCGTCTACAACATCGATAAGCTAGAAGTGCATGTGTTGTACAGTCAACAACAGAGCTATGAATACAGGCAAAGTGTCAAAAATATGTATACAGTACTTTATTTCCTGTACTTTAAGGTCGTGTATACTTATTTTTGGCACTTTGCCTGTATTCATAGCTCTGTTGTTGACTGTACGAGTAGCAATATTACATTTTGTACTTTTCACGCTTTACTTAGGTTATTTTAGTGGACTCATAATCGAGCTTTTCAATCTTGTACCAAAGGCCACTCAGCAAGCTTTGTAGCCTTAACACGGACCCTCGACTGAAACACAGGCCAAACAAAATGTCGCCAATTAGGCACCACTGGCACCAGGTATTTAGCCGCGAAAGGGCACGGGCGGGCGCAGTTCCAACTCAAACATAATTACCTCCACACGAAAGCTTTCTCACAGGTCAGTTACTGGTTACTGCTGTCGCCTACCGAGTGTATAACTCGGGTGCATAAGTAGCGTTTTAGTAGACGCGCGGGAATCAACCAATGGCATTGGTTGGATTGGTCCAGCTGAGCGGAGAACATATTTAGATTGCAACTAATGCTATCGGTTGGTTTTCTAACTTCTCCGCCTTAGTGAATAGGCATCCTAGTAAAAATCAGAACACATCTAAATATTAGGCAAGAAGTATGGTAACATCACCATTTCAGTATCCGTTGAGTATCAAACTAGGCTAAGCCTGTATCCTGGGGTTCATTAACTAATGATGTGATTATTATACCGGGTGTGGCCTGTAATATAAGCAAAAAATTAAACTGTAGGCTGTACTCCTCATACTGACCAACATTTGTTCAGCGACTTTTAAAAATAACTTGTGGTTTGATTTTTAATACACTTTAAAGTTTATTCTAAGACGCAATGTATTGCGTATTTTGTTATGTTTAAGGCGTGACAAGCAACGTCAATCACAATGATATGGCAGGACGATGGCGTCCATTGAAGATAATATTTATTTTGTATGAAAAATAGAGAATATAAATAATTCATAATTTTTAAAAGTTGTTGAACGAAAGTGTCACCGTTTGAGGATTACAATCTATCTTTTAATTATTTGCTCGTGTTACAGGCCACACCCGGTATAAGTCAATTAACCACTGGCGGTGGTAGATACTTGGTGACCATAATCCAGTTGTAATTGATAATTTTTATCTCTAGAGTCTTATAATACTGGTTTGTAGCGATGCGCTCTGTATGCTATGGGATTAACAGCGTTTATTGAAGCGGAACTTCATGCTGATGTTTATAACAGCATTATTGATTATTTAATAATAACTAGAAATTGCCCGGCGTTCCTGGAAGGAAACATGTGTATCCTGTTTAATTCATAGACTCCATAGCCTGTTGTTGTTGTTGTTGTTATTCCGATAAAGTAAAAATTATAAAACAAGTAATATACTATAAGTGGCTAATTAATTAAAATGCCATCTGTAAAATATGAAGTAGGTAGATTCTTCTCATCTCTTCTTGTGCTTCTGTAATAACCTACCCTGATCCAAATATAGTCAAAATTTACCTACATAACTATCATTACCAATTTTAAAACCTTTCTATAAAGAGACCACATTCCTAAATAATATACAAGTATACTCGTAGTTAAGAGTTCTTGTTTAGAGAAGAGAGTATATTCCTATTTATAAAATCAATCTATCTTGTCAATAAACTGTTAGAGCATTTGTTTGACCTTGACAATAATGTAAGCGCAATCACCGGAACCCGGCTGCAATTCGTTGCCCAACAGTGGCACCGAGAAAACAAGCCACAATGTCTATAAAACGTGGACGCGGCAACCCCGTCACAACAGAACGCAACCGAGCCGCAGCCATGCAGGCGATCCCGTTACTGGTGTGTCTGGTGGCCCTCGTGGCCCTCACCAGCGGCCGCGACCTGCGCGAGAAGCGCGCCGCCGACCTCGAGCCTGCCGCCTCCCACCACCACGAGAAGGGCGGTGGACACGAGCACCACGCGCACCACCACCACGACCACGGCGGTAAAGGACACAAGGGCTACAAGGGCCACCACCATCACGAGCACGGCAAGAAGGGCCACCACCACCACGAGGGACACAAGGGACACCATGACGAGCACGGCGGGCACAAGAAACACCATCACCACGACGACGGCCACCATCACGAACACCACCACGGCGAGAAAGGAGAAAAGGGCCACGGCTTCGAAGAGAAAGGTCACTACCACAAGGGACACTCCACCAAGGGACACCACGGGGTCCACAAAGTAGACGAGTTCAAGAAAGACAAACACTTCCATGATCACCACGGCGAGAAGGGCCACCACGAGCACCACGGAGGCCACCACGAGGAGCACGGCCACAAGAAGGGCGGCCACCACCACCATGGACACAAGCACCACGGTCACCACGAGCACCACCACGGCAAGAAGGGCCATCACGAGAAGGGAGGACACCACCACGACCATAAGGGACACCATGATGAGGGCGGCCACCACGAGCACCATCACCATCATCATGATCATGGCAAGAAGGGCGGACACGAGGACCACAAGCACTGGGGATTCAAGAAAGGGCACTAAACCAAAGTCATTAAATTTAGGCGTAGATAATTTGTTATTTTTTTTACTACAATATACATTATTGTATACGTCAATAAATTAATACCTATTGTTGAAATACGTACGAATGCTGTTTTAATTTATTTATTGATGTTAGTAGTGTTATTTATCATGAGTATTTTCAAAAAATACATCTGACAATGTTCATCAATGTTGTTTTTTTTTTCTATTAATAATCAAGAATACTTTTAAATCAAGCCAAACAATGACAATTAGTAGTATTTAGTAGTTACTTGCAATCGACACAAGATTGTCTTAACCTCGTATTTGTGTCTGTGGCCCTTGCCCTGACCGAATTTTTAGTCATCTTTTTTGAGAACGATTTTTTGCTGCTCTAATTATAACACAACACAAGTGTGACTCACAATTTTTGACCGCCACACGTATAAAAATGAACATACATACATAGCTACATACCCACATACATACCGGTCAAAATCGTTGCCGTAGTCGGGTAAAAAAGGGCAAATAATTTTTAAATTTCATCTTTTATTATAAATACGGTGGGTAATAGAATGAAAACTTATATCCATATTGTGTCTAGACAGCCATAAAGGCTTTAATGGTATTCTCCACAACGGATACAGTCTAGCTCGGCTACTTAGCTCACTTAGCTGCGGCTGTCACATGGGAGTGTATTCTGTACATAACTTTCTGGCAGGTTTGTTTAATGGTGTATTATGTACACACAAACGGCGGAAGTTCATAGAACTTAGTTACCACCTAGTGGCTTTTTCTTCTTCGTCGACCGGTATCACTCTCGTGAGTGGTCATGACTTAGTTTGAGCCTATTATAATAGAGTTATCCAGCGGTACCTAGGGCGTCGAGACGGCCTTCGGCCACTTGGTACTCCAGAGTACGCCCTCCAGACTGCGCGATCTTGAGACGAAGTGCAGAAAGACCTTAGCGAACTCGGCGCCGTCGACTGGACAGAAACGGCTTTGGACAGAGTAGCATGGCGGTCTTTGGTGTCGGAGGCCAAGATCCACTTCGGGTCGTTGCGCCACAGCAGTAAGTAAGTATAATAGAGTTATACCTATATATAGCCTAGTAGGATTAGTCAGGTTTCAAATTTTTCTGTTTTTTACCAAAAAAATTACCGACCATAAACCATACATGTACTAAAGTTCCGAACAGGAAGCCTTTAAAAAAAATACGTAGCAGCTACAAGTAATTTTTTGGATAATGTAAGTACCTACAATTGTTCCCGTGTACTCCGTCTTCACAAGAAACGTTCAAATCTAAAAATACTCGGATCAAATTACTGCAAATAATTGCGTATAGCGTATGAAAAATGAGAAAATGCGAGCTGTGTCTGTTCTGTGATAATTCAATTTATGAACTTTCTGATTCTTTTGTCGCTTTTATGACTTATTTGAAAGATTTTAACTGGCCAATGTTGCGGATTTTCAGTGGTACTAATTAAGTTTACTGACAACTTGTCATATATATCTATACGAGTACAAGTGCGGTCTGGCCAGACATATTAGATAGTTCAGGATGGACAATGTATATTTCCACCGGCCGGGATAGTCCCCGTCATCGAAAGCGATGAGGAGAGATGGCTTTGTTGGCTGGAACTGGGCCGAATTTTGAGTTTGCCTAATTATTCGATTCGTCAAATAAGTAAACCATTTGAAAACGCTTCAATTAATAAACTTCAATTAGATTTTAGATTAGCAGCTAAAGATTAATCGCTTTTTAAGCAATTCCCTAGAGACAAACAGGTCAAAAGACAAGGGATTCCAAACAAATTTCCAACAATCTCCAAGTAAAAGCATCACTATGTGTGGATTTAACATGTCTCATCATGTATTTTAATAACAACGGTAAAACGTAACCTGATGGAAAAGAGTACACTACACTTGAAATAATTGAAATGTTCTAGAGGAGCTTTTAATTACACTTACAGTGTTACAACAATACAAACATGCCGAATACCAAACAATTATCAAACATTCGGCCCATCTCTATTGTTGGCCTTTGTTACGGGAAAGCAAGAATAATCTTATATTAAGTACCTAATACAGATGTGCAAGTTGCCCAAAGTTTCCAATAAATTCTAAAAGTTATCGGTTTCAGAAAAAAACTCAGGATATAAAGGAAATCCATTCCCATACAAAAAAAGAAGTTGCAAAAATTTTAACATGTGAAATTTACACAATTTTGGAAAGTCTCCGACGGCACATCAGTAACCTTATTTAATTACATACCTATTAAAAGTCTTTCACACAATATTGTTTGCGAACTGCGCTCGTAGTCGGTGACCATCACCGTGAAGCTTTTACTGGGTACCTGTGAAATACTTCGTAAATCAGTTTTTTCCTGAATTTTTTTTATGTTGAAAAACCAGCAAGGTATCCTTCGGACCAGGTAAAATGTTGGATTCCGTACTACCTTAATATACAATGTATAAAATCCTAACTAAATGTATAAAAAACTAATGATGATGAACTGACTGTTATCAACTTTGATAAATAATTAAGTATTTACCTAAGTACTTAGTACGTTCATTAGATAGAGAGAAACCCATAGACAGAAAAAAACGCTGATAACAGCGAAGGTTTAGTATTATCAAGTATTATTAAGAATTTCGTTTCGCATCCTTCATCCTTATTTTTATAGGGATAAACTAGGGGTAAATTAACAGAATTTATATATGTATACAATGTAGTATACATTACTGCGATAGTTGAAAGGGAAAACAAAATATCAAAATTATGTAACATAATTTTTAAGAAAATAAAACCGACTTCCATGGGGGCCGATGAAAGATTACTGTAGATGGTACACTATGTAGAAAAGGAGGTAAAACCACCCACTTTTCTACTAGCATTTCGCTTCTGTATAATGGCTCCTCTACAGGATGGGCCAACGCCGGCCACTCCAAGGGACGCAGCCATGCGGTAGAATGAGATAGCAATATCACTTGCTCCCTCTAACGCATAAATGCGTCCCTTGGAGTGGCCGGCGTTGGCCCATCGTGAAAAGGAGCCATGAGGGTCGTAGTTCTAGCCTAACCTAACCCACTCCTCAGATAGCAGTTCGGTTCTGTGCGGATCGCAGTTCGAACCTAATCAAACCCACTTTTCAAGTAGCATTTCGTTTCTGTAAGGCTCGCAGTTCTAACCTAACCTAATCCTTGTTCGGTTCTGTGAGGATCGCAGTTCAAACCTAACCTAACCCACTTAATGGCGCATGCCGTGCGGTGTACGGGGGTTTAAGCGGGAGGGGCTAGTAAGATTGGCATCATCGTACTTTATACCTACATTAATTTTATGGTAGGTAATCATAGTTGTTTATTTAGTTAAGGTATCATAGTGGTTTTCTGGATCAAGGTCCGGGTCCGAGTCCGGGTCCGAGTCCGGGTCCGGGTCCGAGTCCGGGTCCGAGTCCGGGTCCGTGTCCGGGTCCGAGACCGGGTCCGAGTCCGGGTCCGAGTCCGAATCCGGGTCCGAGTCCGAATCCGGGTCCGAGTCCAGGTCCGGGTCCAAACCGGATCCGGGTCCGAACCGGATCCGGGTATGAGTCCGAGTCCGGGTCCCAGTCCAAGTCAAAATCGAAATTCGTAATCACCAAACGTGTACCATGCGTCATTGAAGAGTTCTGTTCTGGTCATCATCAGCAGTTCCACTTCATCAAATGCGACAGTTTTTAATGTAAATGCTTGATTTTATGATGAAAATACAAAAAAATCTATACGTATGCCTTTAATATTTGAGGAGTTCCCTCGATTCCTTATGGATCCCATCATCAGAACTCGAGCTTGACAAAAATGTGGCTTAAAAACTTAACTTGCTTAACGAACATAACGAAAAGGAAAAATCGCCAAACGTGAACTATGCGTCGTTTAAGAGTTCTGTTCTGATCATCATCAGCAGTTCCACTTCATCAAATGCAACAGTTTTTAATGAAAATGCTTGATTTTCTAATGTAAATACAAAAATCTCTATACGCATGCCTTTAAGATTTGAGGAGTTCCCTTGATTCCTCATGGATCCCATCATCAGAACTCGAGCTTGACAAAAATGTGGCTTAAAAACTTAACTTGCTTAAAAAAGCATAACGACGAGGACAAATCGCCAACCGTGAACTATGCGTCGTTAAAGAGTTCCGTTCTGATCATCATCAGCAGTTCCACTTCATCAAATGTCACTTTTTTGGGTGTATATGCTTGATTTGTTGATAAAAACCCAAAAATCACTATATGTATGCCTTTAAGATTTGAGGAGTTCCCTCGATTCCTCATGGATCCCATCATCAGAACTGGGTTTTGAACTTTTGACAAAAACGGGACCAATCTGTATGCATATACATTCAATCAAAAAAAGAATTTTCAAAATCGATCTAGTAATGACGGAGATATGGAGTAACAAACATAAAAAAAAATAAAAATAAAAATAAAAACATACAACCGAATTGATAACCTCCTTCTTTGAGATTTGGAAGTCGGTTAAAAAGAGAAGAAAAGGAATTAGATACAGGATGTTTCATTGCAATAACAAATAATATAAACAACAATAAAAGAGAGAGAGAGAGAGAATACGAGAAGAAAATAAATTTAAAGTAGTACTACAAAAACTCACCATATTACAAAACGAATTTAGCAAGGAACTCTAAAAAAAGAACCGTCTCCGGAACTGATTTGTAAAATGGAACCCAAAAAAACCTTAAATCCACCAACCATAGATTTTTATCTAACAAACTTTTAACTAACCTTTTTAAGGCGACTAGCCGACTGCAGCGTGATGGGTAATTTGTTAAATTAAATTCGTAAAGTCCTGTTTTACGCTGTGGGGAAGTGTCGCTTCATCTTTCTACGTAGAATTTCTAGGTATAAGTAGTCTAATGATGAAGTTATACTTACTTATAATTTACTCTACAAGTACTTTTTGAATTGTTTTTGATGTATGTAGCTTTTGGCGTGCTAACTCATGCTTAGGCCTATAGGTAAGTAAGTTATACCTAAACTCGAGGTAATACAAGGTAGGTCGGTACACAGCAGAGATAGATTGTGTAGTTATTGGGTTACTCGAAGAAAATTGGGATCACGTAAGAGTAATTCTAACTCCCATTAGAATTTCTTGTAAAGTCTTCATTACAATTTGGTACCGCAACCAAGATTATTAATAAAAAACCTCTTTTTAACACACTTTTTTTAATTCAATACTTTGAATTATAACTAACTAGTATGCGTATACAAAATGACACTACATATAATCATTTGGCACCATTGAGGTTATCCAGTGTTGGCGCCAGGAGATGGATAATGGAACTAGCAAGCGCCTCGAGGTTGGTCTTATCTGATTCGTTTTAAGGGATTCAAAACTTTAAGGGCGTAAATTACAATCAGCAATGAAAGTGTGCGTCATCTGTATGTAATTTTTTTCTATATGGTGCGTACTGCATTAAATACAGGCATCGACAGGGGCCGACAATGCACATTTATCGTAAACAACTGTGCAGTACTAGTCCGTCAATACGGCTTATTGGTCCTGACCTGACGATGCAGTCGGTGTACGAGTATGGTGGCAATATTGTGCGATTCACAACAAATGGTTGAAGGTAGAGCGGTTCTTTAGAGTATAGGAATTTGAACTTTCTTTAACAATAGTTACGTTCCATATTAAAATATCAGTTAAAACATTCGCGCGCAGTGCGCTTCTGTGCTCTTACTTAAAAATAGATTGTAAATACTGTATAGAAGGTTCAAATTACTTTGACTCTAATAAGACGCCAAGCTCCAGCCTGAGAATCGTACGTAACAGTCCTGATATCGTTTAGCTCTTGGCTTGAAAACTCCCTCTTAGGTACTAACAGCAACACTTTTAACTCACTAACAGTGAACCTTATGTCTTTGGAACAACGTTTAAAATTAATTAACAGCGTAAACGAATCGAATGTAAGTACAAAACACGCACGTGCTCGTTCACACGTGCCGCCTTTCATACAAGAGCAGGCGAGCTACGAGCTAGCTTATTATGTTTCAATATATTTCTAGTAGGTACGTAAGTCTTAAGGCCCCTGTACATATTGGGCCAGCATGGGCCAGTCTGGGGGACGCATCTATGCGTTAGATCTCATTCTACCGCATGGCTGCGTGAGTCCCTTGGACTGGCCTGCGTTGGCCCAATATATGCCAGGGCCTTTAGGCAACTTTAACAAGTCTTTCCGTTTAGGTCCTTACAAAGTTAAGAGCCTGCTAATATAATATTTTCTTTAGGTTTGAAAAATCACGTTTGAGATGTTAGTGTAGTAAGCTAAGAACGCTGTATGTAAGTAAATAAGCTGCAAACTCCGTGGTTAAGCAATATTCAGGGATTATGATTCAGACTCCGCTCTGAGGGTAACTCAGACATCTACTCGTAAAATTCCCATTCGGTTATATTCAGCTCTATCGCTTGAATTGTAGAGATGGAGGATAGATAATCTTATTGAATTGTTATTTTTAAGATAAAAAGACGATGAGTTCGATCAAAAATATCATTATGCATTTTTAAAAACAATTTTCATATTAAAAAAGTTACTAGAGAAAGCTCTCAAGATTGCTCTTAGTATATATTTTTGGGAACCATATTATGGTCTACAAAGGCGCCACGATAGCAGAACCTATTGCACCTTAACAAAATCACTTATCACAGCGAAAGGTTTCGTGAATAAGACTGGTAACTTTGGTTTAGCAATAACAGAGAAGAAGCAACGACACGGCGGATGGTTTCACACAGAGCAAACTTATTGATTGTGTTGTGTAGTCTCATTGCAATATTGTTGATACAATAATTAGAGGCTTGGTATGCTTCTGAGGTATTCTGAGAGAAGTCCAATCATCATGAAAACAGAACACATATTAGAAAAAAATACCAAGGCCTTCAGTGCCCCGGACTGGGATTGAACCGGCGTCCACGTTCACGGAAAACTACATATATGTCGAGGATTGTGGGCGTATCATACTATCTGCAGCACATCAGAACCTTCAATCGTGGATGACGAGGGCCTTCAATGAAATACTATGTTCAACTCACAATCTTTACTGCACAAGACTCATTACAAATTACAGCACACGATTCGTTTCTTATCTTAAGCAAACCAGTGGATTTGACCCAGGAGCCGCCACAGAAGTCATCTCCCGTTCGTTCTCATCGAGCTTCCTCTGAAGATTGATTGACAGCATAACTTCAATTGTTCTGGACTTCAATTGTTTTAATAGCGCACTCTATGACGTCTTAGCGGAACTGCGTCGAACGCCACTCGGGTGTACGTAACACCCTAGTTTGCTCTATTTGTCAAGGTTTGCATGATAAAACGCCTCTTGAAGGCGATAGATGGCACATTTCAGCCGTTCTCCGACATATACATACCTACTACCACAACCCACTAATACCATAGGAGTCCCAATCTGTTTTATAGTTCGTTTTTTTTGCATTAGAAATAAGGTAAACAATCTTGATGAGTCTTTTAATTGAAAAACACATTTTAAAAATAAGTTACGGCAAATATGAAACAGTTATGAATCTAATACGATCATTGATATTCTTCTGCTTTCATAAGTAATATATATTGATTTTTAAAAAGCGTTTTTCAATTAAAAGACATGTCAAGATCGCTTTACCTTCTTTCAAGTTCTTTCTAATGCTAAAAAACGAACTATAACAAATAAGGCTTTTTACTGGTTTTGATACGACCTTCACCTTGACGATAGTCTTGGTGATTGACATGCATCTCATTTCTCATCTCATTTATTCGTGATAAACTATATCATACACAAGTAAAGAACAACAAAGAAAGTTAAACATAAAATGAATAAATAGTTTACCACGAAATGGTCCCGCCTCAGCATAAATGCTAACCCAAAACTCAGCGCTGATCTTCCGGCATCACGCACGACTTTCACTTCATTTCCCATACACTAGCCATAGTACCAATCAGCGTGTGCGATCTTCAGGGTCGTATCATAACAAGGTGAAAACCGTGATAAATTGTTTAGTCTGAATTGGGCTCTAACTAGGACTTAGAATAGGTATTGATAGAGGCAAATGAAACGAAAATATATGAAGAATGGCAGTTCAAGTCTAGGTATATACGTCGTGATGTTGTTACGTGTGTTGTTTTTTCTTCACGAGACAATACCTTTAAAAGCTTGTGATAACATTTTGCTGTAAAATAAAAGCGTGTAAAAACGGAATATAACTAGAACTAAAATCGATACCTAAAGAATCGTTTCACGCCGAAACTGTTTACAGAACTTTTATTTCGTTTTGGTGACACATTTAGCACTTAGTTTAAGCAAATTTTGCACACACTACGTACTGCAGTCTAGCTCAAGTACGGCAAACAATTCAACAACAGTTAGCTTCTGAACATACGGGCTTAGGGTTGCCAATAATATATATAAGTACAAAAAAATAATAGAATAATTGAAAGAAAGATAGAAAGAAAAATATTCAGGATGCTTACAATATTGATTAGTTACCTAAATCTATTACAACAATTTTTTAATTATAGAATATAAACGTCACTGAAAAGTTCTCCCTTCAGCTTAATGTCAAGTTATCTTTCGGGTACCTTGTCCGGTGTCTGATTCCATGGAGACCTGTCCGAGCGATCGCGTCAATAGGTAGGTGGGTAAACTTAACTAGCGTTGGTTAAACTAAATCTAGAATAGAATAGCAAGCACAATTAATTATTATTTCAATTGGACATATTATATATCATATAACTGATATAACTTATTTATTATAACATATATGTAAGACTTAGATTTTATCACGGATTGCATTAATGATTAAACCATCGACTGAAAAACTTAATAAAGATGAGAGGTTGACACTCTCGAGTGATCTACTCTTTGAGCATGCTACTTAGGAACAAAGACAACGTGTAAGTATATTTTTGTTTACTTATGTTATTTATTTAGCATGCATAAAATGAAATGAAACGTGAACACAAATAAATGCCCTTACCTGGATTCAAACCTGGGATTTCCTGCTTCGTAAATAGGTTCACTGCCGACTAGGCTAGGAAGCCGTTATTACGGTAACGAACAAGTTGTTTTAATTTCCATGTAATTATTAAGTATTAAAAAGTAATCCTTCCTGGATACTCTTGAGTGTATAATTAACAATATAATGACAGATCCATTACCCCAATTACTGAAATGGATCTATCATTTTAATGGAAGTAAATAAGCAAATTGAACTACAATTTCGATTTCTAGGGTAATAAAGGACAGATTAGCTAGTATTATACATACATATAACAAAGCTTACAATACAATACTATATACTTTTTATTGCATACCTCAATACAAACAACAATACAAGCTTAGGACTATATCTAGTTTAAGTACCTATTTAATTGTACTGCTGCAAATCATTTATTTACAAACAAGATATAGGTGCATATACAGTGGTATTACTAAACGAAATTAAAAACTAGCTTAGACCTAAAATAGGACCTTGAGGCATTGTACTTACCAAGGATGCTGGCGGAATTTCCTCTCTGTATCACAATGCTGATACGTTGTGCGAGGTAGCCGCCAGCTCTTCGGTTCCCAGTTACGTCAACCAGACGCTTCGCGATTTCTGCGAACAACTTGTGCGAACAACTTAAGATAATGCAAATCAATAACTTAGACCTTAGGTCACCTAACGAAGCCTTCAACCAAACCGTACTGGTTAACCGTAGTAATTTCTTACCAACCGTCTCAGTTAAGTAATAATAGTCCTTTATTATTACAACTTTCAGAAAATGTCTATATTGTATTCATATTTCCCGCAAATAGTTAGCAACCCTCATAGTAAGTAGTTGTGAAATTAAACCGACTTTTATTCTGCAGCTTTCTTGTTCTTCCAAAATATGGGCAGCGAAATTAACTGTTAACTAGTGCAATTACCCAAACGCCTACCCGTTTTATGTGCGCAATGCTGTTAATTGCTCAAGATAAATCACTTTAGAGACGCGGTATTTTAACGTCGTAGTGAAAAACAACACAAAGATAGACAAAAACAATAAAAGTAGCATAGTATTTTTTTACACACTTTTATTTAGTTTCACCGCATACGGTAATAGTCAAGTGTAAAAATATGTGTGTAGACAACTTACTCAAAAATATGTCCCATAGTATTTAATTCGCTGACATAAGAGCTATGGGACATATTTTTGAAATGATTGGTGCACCCATATTTTAACACTTGACTGTACATGTACTTCAAATGTTGTAACTTAACAAATTTGTACCACTTCCCGGTGTCTGATTGATTTGGAATTTGGCTTACTTCAGTATTTCCGATGACGATGCAATAGGTAATATGCTAATATGGAGCTAATCTGATGATGCGGTCGGAATATAGCCAAAGTAATTCTTCAAAGGAAAAACATAAACATAAACACAGTTTAGGCTCATTACAAAGATCTCGAAAAGTATTTGATGGGCATGCAAAGGACAGTTAGAAAGCAATATATTATTATATAATAATAATATATTTTTGACGGTAACTTGTTAAATAAAACATAAAACAACAATAACACGATGAAAAAACTAATAGCGTCCCGTTTTCTACATCGGGAAGGTAACATTTCGGAGCTTATCTTTCATACCACAAAATACGGATTTGTAGCAATGTATTTGGCCACGGTTTCTCATGTATTCGATACTGACTAGTAGAGGCAGCAGTTACTGTACCCAAAGAGTTTCTCGGAACTTATATATCCAAACTATCAACACACACCGATAGCTTTTAGGTGAACGAGCACAAGGATAATTGATATGGAAGCATGAAAGCGAACTCCTAGTTTCCTCTTGAAATTGTATGGTCATATAGGATTTGCGCCCATTCTTGGAATTATGTTGCCGAACGGACTCTGGATTTCTTTAGAAAGCAATTGGAACTGGAACAGCGAAATAAGTCCGCCTTTTGTACCTACCTTTTTAAGTGCAATAAAGTTTAAATTAAGTCAATAACTACTCGTAATAGAAGGACTAATATGATCATAAATACGAGTATCTATACCTATACACTTACTTGTAGTCATTTTTTTGCAAATTCTTTACCAATGTACCCATTTTCATTATTGTAACATTAACGTTGTTATGATAATAATTATCACCACACCAATGTTACCAATGTTCCGATTATTATTCCGACAGGCCGAGCAGAAAATTGTGCTTCTAACAAACGGGCTTGCAACGTCTGGCGGAACGTAAAGGAAATGCTAATGTTGGAGGTGTTGTGCGAAAGTAGGTACCTAACCTACCTATACTTATTGATGTGAATGTAATTAATAGTGTGTTCAAACCTTGCAATGTACCTAATCTACTGTTATTTGCCTAGAAATAAGGATATTACTATAATACTTTTCGGTACACATACTACAAATACATTACCTTTTTGTGCTTATATGTATAACTGTTTCCAAAGAATAAGTAATTCGTTTTCGAAAAAATTGTTCCGACTAAAAACGCACAAAATACAATAAACCTATGACATAGGCCAGTAGCTTTAAAAATTGTGCATCCAATGAACGGGTTTGCAACGTCTGGCGACACGAAAAAGTTTTCAAAAGTTTTCTAAGTACATGACGTACAGGAAATTCTGATCTTGGCATTGCTGAAAGTATACAAAAGGCACTTTGCTATTTAAAGTACGTAGGTACTTGAATCAGTTATAGTATGGAAGTAAAAGACATGCTGTGCCGTCCCCTATAGTTCGTTTTTTTTTAGCATTAGAAAGAACTCCACAGAAGCAAGCGTGCAGTTTTTATCAGGCCGCGTAGCCAAGATGCCGATCGCTTACGCTCCGTAGCTAGAGATGGGTAGAGGTGAGTAAATACTGAGTATTTACTCGGTATTTACTCAAAGCACCCGATAAATACCCGTATTTACTCATTTAGGTGGGTAAAAACGATTGCTTATAAAATATTCAAAAAGTGAGATTTAAGAACAAAATTGTCTTTTATTGAAGAGTGCTAACGTGTATTAACAATATCTATAAAATAAAAACCATAGAGGGCACTTAATTTAGGAAAAAAAGGTAATTATTAGTGAGAGGCAAATTGTGATAACAATTTTGTTTTAAATAAGAAGGTATTTACTTAAAAAATATGAGTACTTAAATTTTATCGATGTTCTAGATAAGTGCATGTCGCGCAAAAGTGCATGTTTACGCGGCACTTACGACCTTTTATTAAGGGTTTTTTTAAAGAAAACTCAAAAATGGCTCAACCGATGATGTTCAAAATATTGTTTTTTGTACTCTATTATACGGCTAATCTCCCGGTATATTTTCATATTTTTTCTGAACTTTGGTTCGAAAGTTATAGAGAGATAAACAATATTTTGGCCTTTCGGAAAGGTTTTTTTCCAAAAATATTCAATTTATCCAAAAATGATCTTAGAAACATTCCAGTTATTTTTGAAGACCCATTTAATGACGTGCAACACGTTGGTGGTTTCTGAGATATTTTTTTGTGACAATTAGTTACATGTATGGAGTGCCCCTCTTAAAAATACATTTCTTACAATTTTGAGTACTTAATCCAGTAGCGGCTTACAAAATACACCTATATTTCAAATTTATATGCCCCTTTCAGCACTCTAAATAGTTTATACCCACCAATTTGGGTATAAACGAGTAAATACGGGTATATTGAGTAAATACTGAGTATTTACTCGGTATTTACCTGTGAGTATTTACTCACTACCCATCTCTATCCGTAGCGATCGAAACGCAACTGTCACTGTCACACTAATATTGAAGAGTGATAGAGAGACATAATGCTTTTCGTTGTCGAAGCGATAGCGATTGTATCCTTGGCTAGACTGGCAGGCTCTTTAATTGTTAATAATTATTGAATTATCTAATGTAGCATGGTCAATACAATTAATTTACTTCAAATGATTACCGCTAAAAGTGCCGGATTTGGAACCACAAGCTTACTTCTGCGAAGTTCTTTCTAATGCTAAAAAAAACGGACTATAATGAATGGTATAAGACCCCTAATGAATGGTGACTTGGCTCACAACCGTATTCGTACAATGAGATACGTCAAATACTAGATATTGAAACGATATGGATTGGATATGTCATTGTCAAACAAGTGTCAAAATTGACGTTTCTTCAAACAAAAACGTCACTTTTGACACTTGTTTGACACTGACATATCTAATCCATATCGTTTCAAAATCTAGTATTTGACGTATCTCATTGTTCGAATACAGCTGTCAATCTTTTGAAAGATGTGATGTGATTGTATTACTAGTGCGTGTATGACATGTATGAACAGGTAATTATTAGTGTTATGGTACGATTAAATTTTATAAGGGTATTCATCACACCAACTGATAAAGACATTCTTTATTTTTCATTAACTGATGTGATCGTTTAATTTTATCCACAAGAATGGAAGCAACCTCAAGCTCAAGTCGAACAAAACACTTCAAACTCTCGCGTTTAGCACTCAAATAGGTATTTATGAATTTAACGGGTCCTCAAGTCGAACCTCGGTAAACTGAACTGTTGGCTGTTTCCTTAAAATTCTTGATTTGTAATTTAGAACTCTTATATAGTTACTCTATAAAAGTGCAGAATATTTGTAGATTAGGAGTTGTCCAAAAATATTGTCCGTCTACACGTCAGAATTGTTCCTACTTTGTTAAATTTTTATTACTTTCGTAATATTTGTATGATGCTGAATAGCACGTGTGCAGATGTAGTGCATAATGTTTTCCATCGTATTTTCTCGGAAACGTTCGTATTAGTCAACTATACTTCAATCATCGGGCCCGGGTATGTCCTTAAACTACGTCCAGGGCCCGGGTATGTTCTTAAACCACGTCCAAGACCACCGGTGGACGGGCAGCAGCGTCCCTCAAATTTGGTGTACTCGACTGCGATCGCCAACCCGCCTGCCAAGCGTGGCGATTATGGCATTCACCCCCCAAAAAAGGGGGAGGCCTATGTTCAGCAGTGGACGTCTTATGGCTGAGATGATGATAACTTCAATCAAAGTCAGTAGGTACTTTTTGTACCGAGTCTGACTGAAATAACAAGACACGTTCATAAGTTTCCGTGAAAATTCAAATTCAATGGAAAATAATTAATTAATTATGCACTACGTCAGTATATAGGCCTATAACGACTATTTTAGGTGGCCGTTAATATCTAATGAATCTATGGGCTCAGTTTAGGCATCAGCACCCATAAATTAGCTTCCATCGTGTTACTAAGCCTCACACTCGCTCCTAATTAGCTTAAAGCCGGTCGATGCGCGCTTATAGATTTATATTGTGCACTTTACGCTCTAGAGCGCTAATTTCACCGATATTTCCGCAGCGTTAACATTTTCAAAAAGTTAATCAGTGTGGAGAACGCTATACAATGGAGAGCTCTTTTACCTGACTAAATAGGGGAAGTGGTATTTTAGCGGTCTAAATATATTTTGCAAAATATACAAGGGATATTGGCAAGGACAGGCTCCAACCAAAACCTTAAAATGTTAAAGTTGGCACTATAGGAAAAAACTTAAGTAAAACTTAAAGTTAATATCGATAGGGACCTACTTATTAGGTACCCTGCATACCATAGCAATATAATTTGAGTAGATATAAGATAGTTCTAATTCAGCACCAGAAAAACAATGGCACATCTTACAAATGGTGTATCTTCTCTGAGGTTAAGCTTTTGAACGCCAGCAGCGCCTAAAGTCCTCATTTAGGTAATCGTTCCCAAGAGGCCAAAAACGCTTTAAGTGTCACGGCATACCCTGTCAATGTGACTTTCTGCTCTCAAGTTATGTTTATATCGACTCGTTTACGCCCACAACTTTTGCATGAAAGTGTGGCTTTATAGATCATATTAATGTAGGACACTCACTTAGCAATTCATTTCCACATTTATCGAACAACGCATTTGCGAGAACTAAGGTCCCGACAACTTGATCCCCGCTTTCATGTGTCGACGCTTTCATCATCTTTTAGATCTACATCTACATTTCCAGACCATTGGAGCATCTCATTTTCCCATTTTGCACGATTATGATGCTTCCGATCCGATCGTTCGGGGCATACGCAAAGCGCGCGCGCGTACCGTAAAAGATAACGTGAGTACCTTCGCTGTAAATTAGTGTTGGTTACTCGAGACATGTGAATATAAATTGGAAAAAATCGACTTAAGTCTACAATTTATAAAAAAAAACAGACCGCATTAAGGCTTATCAAACGATTTGAATTCGATATACTTATTTTATCATTTCTATTTCTAAATTAAGTACATTCAAACAAGTTGTTTGTTTTTATTAATCGCTTTTAAAACAATGCTGAAAAGTCCTTTGATAGGATTTGGACAAAGACCAGCCTACAGGCTGAGCGGACGGAGCGGAGCGAAAAGCGGACATACAAAGTTTTGCGAAACCTTAAAAATCTATTCAGTGAAAAATGCCTGAGAAACATGAAATATGACTCCTTAATATTAAAAAAAATGGTATAAAAACTTTTGACTGGACTAAGAAAAAAGGGGGTACCTACATAAGTGGGCTATTTGTCAATTTGTACTCTATAAAAGTAGGAAAATTACCTTTGTCCTGAAGGCTAGAAGACAGGGTCTCTAATGGATTCCTTAAATCAAGATACCTATTTTTAGGTTCCATGCAAAAAAAACGTATTTAACTGATTTGCAAGACCGAAGTGATCCCATAAGTGTTCCGTAAACAAAGTTTTGTACGGAACACTAAAAAACTAAGTTAATACATATATAAAATTAAGTAGTACACTAATGTTGAATGTGAAGACGTAGGTAGGTATATTATCACATAATGTTGAATGTGAATACCTACCTACTCGTAGTATTTTTTAATATGGATTTCGCAAAAACACTTCGAATGTCCGTTTTTCAGCCATTTTATTCACTCATGAAAGTTCTTAATAAAAACATATCATCACGAAAATACAAAGAAAAGGTGAAAATGCGTGTTAAACATATTACTCAAGTTATGGGCCGTTTTAAAAGCCTTTCCTAATCTTAAAGTTCATGAAATAAGTGTCAAAAAGTGACTAAAACTGTGTACAGACTAAACAAACTGAGACAAAAGGTTAAATTACTATTTAACTTACTGTCTAACGCCTATTTAAACTAAGTCGAGTTTATAAAGACTTCAAAGACTCAAGCCTTTAGTCTTTACCAACCCTAGTAAATACGCCAGCACGTTCCCCTTAATATTTATTTGCATCAATTCAATCGAGGTCGGAGGGAAAACGCAAAAAGCAAACGAACGTGCGCGCGTACCGAGTGTTTTTGGTATATTTTTCTCGTTTCTGCTTTTCCTAACTGCGATTTCTACGTCTTCCGGAAAAACCTATTTTTCAGTGAGGTTTGTGGTGTGGTGTGAGACGCATTTAAATACAATGCATTTTTAAGTGTCTTTAAGTTACAGTCCAGGCGGAATGATCAAATCTACGAATTTGATCACAAAAGAAATGCTCCGGGTTTTTCGTGATGCAAAGGCTGTCCATCGCGACCAACGCGGCAACGCAACGTGCGTGATGGGCACATGGGCGTCTGGGGCCGGCAGCAGCCCGGAACGGGTTTCAGTGTAGGTAGGTAGTTTATTTTATACATATTTAGTTTATATTTATATTTAAGTTTAGTTTTTATTAATTTTATATTTAAAAAAGAAATTGGCGTCAATCTCCTCCTCCTCAATTTTAGATTTATGGTGATATATAGTCGCTCAAAAGCTTTAAATTAAAAAATTATCCCCCAAAAAGCAAAAGGCGTCACAAATGGTATTCTTGCGTCCGCACCTCCATTTTATCGATAATATTGGTCATAATCGTCGGTTCGGCGAGATGAATTGGCGTTTGGGTCCGTGGTGGCGTGGCGTTCGTAATTGTTTGACGAAAAATTTTTCACGTCTGGACTAGCCTTGAGATATTTTAAGTACAAAAATTTAATAACATGTAAAATGGAATATAAGCAAGTGATTGTCGAGGAGGCATCACTATGTGCGCCACGTATTTCATAAGTGGCGTGTCGTGGCGTGGCCGTGTGCTCGCCGTTCTCGCTTATGCGGCGAGTGCGGGAGAGTAGAATATAATCCTCGTGTAACGTGACATATCCTCGAGATCTGTGATCACTCCTCATTTTTAATTGACTCTAATTCCAAGAAAAAGGAGGTTCTGTATTGTGGCAGGCGTGGCTCACTCCACGATTTCGTCACTTTGCCACAGGTAGCTAAAAATCCATCCGTTCGACCCCAATTTTGGGGTTTGCCATAAGCCGCGCGTGGCGCTGTCGCCACCTAACGGCCATATCTATGCTGATCGTGACAGATGCGTTTTGTTAGAGAGTGAGTCTTCTGTACCTAGTACTATTATTTATTCTGTGGTTGTGGTTATTTTTAATGAGTGCTTTCCCCGTTGGCCAATTTCTCAAAAGCGACTGCCATCTGACGTTTAGCCCTGAAGGGTAGCTATACTATACTACTATACTACGGTTAGATATTTTTGGTTGAGGAAACAACTCGCAAAATTTGCATTTAACTAGGTACTTTGCCACTCTTGTGGATAAAATGCAACTTTCTCAAGTTTTTGACAAATAAAGAGAGCCTTTACTAGCTGGCGTGGTGGGAAGAGTATTTGTTTTTAGAAGCTTTTTAAACTGGTGCGTCCGAGCGATCAGCTCGCCCGCTGTTAGAACGTCGGGCGTCTGGCGTGCGGCGCAGCGGCGGCGCGTGCATACCCGTACCTAAATGCCGGATATTGCCGGCTTGCCATACTATACTTTACCAATATTTAGCTCTGTGCTACGTCTGGAAGCCGTTATATCCTGTAATCAAGGAAACGGAATAGAATTCATAGACTATATACATACCTACCTTAATGGGAAATGCCGCAATAACGCAACAAATAGGTATGTATGGAAGAAAATAACGACCAAAAAAGTTAAAATATTTACATATGTATATATATCAATACTTATCGCTCACGTTCTTACTTTCTTAGATAGGTGTCAACTCACCAACTAAGTACCTACTTACTACCTACTTATACTTAGGTGGCGGTGTTTTAATTTTATCCGGGGTTTGGGTTGAATATTTTACTATTCTACTTTTCTGTTGTTTATTTGTTCACAAATTCCATTGCGGCATGGCGCGTGATTCGGTTAACCCATAATTATAATGCGAAATAAATCAACATCACTGGTTTAATTAGAGATTAATTAGACGGACCGCAGCAACTGTTTTACTCTAATTAAGAATAAAGGCGGGCTGGTTTTACTCCTCCTGACAACTACATATAATACACTGATACAGGTATAGTTATAGTGATGTGCCATTAGAAAGTTTCCAAGATTGCGCACAAGGGAAAATTTCGGAAACTCCTTATATTTTTGTATTGAGATTTAAGCTTTCCCTTTCCAAAACATACATTTCCACGAAATTGTCAAGCTAATTCTGAAAACATTTCTATATTTTAGGAAATTTTCGGCAACTTGTAGATATAGGTATCGTTTAACAGATAGAGGAAGTTGGTAAGAATGAATTATGGTCAGCCAACTAAGTTGGCTGCATGAAGCTCGTTTGTACCTATTACGAGTAAGTAAAAATCACTACACCTTATAAACGAAAGTCCCCCGCCGCGTCTATAAAACCACCCAAACCTCCAGTCCAAAAGCTCTAAGTAGTTAGTTTGGTCTTCGTCAAGTGAATTTCGTTGTATGTCGCAGTTTTAAGGCAAACATTTTCACAAAAGGGAGAATGATCAATCAATCAAAGCATTTATTTTCAGACCACTAAGGCCAATAGATACATCATAGACAGATAGATAATCTCAGGTAAAACAAAAAAAAGAGTGGTATTGATATTTAAGTACGTTAAGTATTCAGTTTTTGGATATTTGGCGGAGCTAGGGTTCGCGAGAACGATATCGCGACGGTATCACGAGATCTACGGCTCACAAACCCAGTAGTTAGAGTTTGAATCGATGCTAGTTTAACTACGGGAACACAGCTCGCTGCGATAGTCATTAGGCATTCAGCTATATTCTCCCGGGCTAGTTAGAGGTACCTGTCCTGGACACGCCAGTCTCATTTAATTACCAGACGTTCATCCCAGCGAGCTAGGTCACCCAATTAAACATTAGCACGTTTGTTTAGAACTAAATACAAACGCTGGCCGGTTTGTTTTATTTCAGGCAAAAACAGACGGCCCTGCGCATGAAGAGCGAGCAGTTGCGGACATTTATTTTTATATATGGCATATATGGAAGAGCACAATCTCACACCTGACGATGCCGAAGACCGGGGAAAGTGGAGAAGATTGAGCAGGAAAGTGAACCCTGGCACTAGGCCGGGGAAACGGTATTAGGTTGAAGAAGAAAATATGGTATATAGGTACTAAAACAGTCTCTTAATAATTGTCATATGCCTTCTAAATAAGTGCTGAATTACCCGAAATCGGATTCTAACAGGCATCTTCAGCTGATTTAAAACTATCCCATATAACCATTCCAGTCGCAGAATCATCAAAGTGGTAACTAAATGTCAGATGTGTCGTAACAGAGTCCACACAAAGTGTCTAGAATTGTTTCGAAACAAAGTGTCGTCGCCGTGTGTACACTTTTCCGTAACAAGGTGTCGACACATTTGTGTGCACTTTGCGTGCGGTTTGCGACTAAATCTGACAGCAAATTTGTGACAGCAAATGTCAATATAAAATACCTCTTGAAAACCAAGGTTTGTCAAACTACTATTAGTGTCTCGTGTGCTTGTAATTCTAGTAAGTCATCATGGGCGATGCGAATGATAAAAATCGACCAAAACCATATAAACACCCAACACCCGTCAACCTTTTACATAAAAGTTTTTAAAGAAATGCAATACGCTACTAGGTCAGGCAACGAATGCTCAATAAAGTTGTAGAGGGAAATGCTCGGAACACAATTTTTGACTCCTTAACTTGGTTTGGACAAGTTAGGAGGTGAACATATCAAAAGTCCTCGGCCGTAGCCCTTGAGCGGGGGGGAGAGAGGGGGCTTTGAAGGTCCCATTTTCCAGTTTTTCGATTATATCTCGGAAACTATGCATCTTAGCGACATGGCCACTTATACAAAATGAAAGTTAATTTAATTTCTTACAAGTTTATTCAGTCAATTTTTTCGATATGTTGAATAGTTTTGAGATATCCGCTCTTGAAAGTTTATTTAGGGCTCTCAATGTTATTTTGATATATTACATCAGTGAAGGTGCTAGGCCGTGTATGGTATCGTTTTCGTATAAATCTGGGTTGCTGAATCCATTTAAGGTATCACATTGACACCATTCCACAAAATTAAAAAAAAATCTTTTTAGGGTTCCGTACCTCAAAAGCAAAAACGGAATTCTTGTGGGATCACTCGTGCGTCTGAATACACAAAATAGTTCTTTACCTATAGATGACAGGAAAACCTATTAGAAATGTGCAGTCAAGCGCGAGTTGGACTTAATGTACGGAACCCTTAATACGCGAGTCCGACTCGCACTTGGCCGGTTTTTTTTAAACTCCTCTTGACGCTTAACCGCTGAACCGATTTCGTTGAAATTTGGTATAGAAATAGTTTGCGTCCCGGAACAGGACATAGGATAGATCTTAAAACCAAAATCATCTTTTGAAGGTGTGAAAAGTGGCGTGGAAATTTGTACGGGAAATCAATAACCGCTAAACCGATTTACATTAAATTTGGGATGGTCTACATCTTTGATTTAGTTAAAAATGATAAAAAAAAACATGACTTCAAACCTAAACTTAAACAGTATTAACTTCAAGAAGTCAATTCTGAATTCCCCTCTACACCTCATTTCACACCTTTAAAGGATGATTTTTGAGATAACTTATTATGTCCTGTCTCGGGACTCAAAATATATGTGTACTAAATTTAAATTAAAACTGTTCACCAGTTTAAGCGTGAAGAGGAGTTTAAAAGAAAGTAAGTTTATATGTTTTTACTTTGGAATGGTGTCAATGTGATACCATAACTAAATTTGGTACTGCGCATTTATACGAAAACGATACCAAACATGGCCTCGTAGCTTTACTGTTGTAGAAGTCAAAATAAAATTGAGAGCCCTAAATTCTTATTACTTGACCAAACTTGTGTAGAAGGAAAAGGAAAAATAAAAGTCTTCGGCAGGAATATAAGACACAAATATAATTTTTTTTTTTGCGTTACTATTTCAATCATCAAATATTTAAACATACCTTGATTATATTATTCTAGTGAGATCCTCATAGATAAACAAAAACATTTACTTAAAAAATTACAAGGTCGAAATGTCACGGAACTTGTGAGAGTAATATGTGAAAAATAAAAACTTTAATGACAAAAAAATCTGGACACAATTTAAGAAGCATCCAATTGCGTCGAGGAATCATCTGTATTTTTGCTTGTTTCATTACCTCCTCGCTTCTTTTTTTGTCCTTTGTATTCTGTAGCAATTTGTTAGATCTGAAAATAAAGATAACTTGCGTCGTCACGGATGTCGATTTATAGGTTTTAGGGAGTGCAGAATTCGAAAACGATGATCATTTTATAATCCAAGATGGCGGCTACGTATTTTGTCATAAAAGTCGTCATGAATATCGTTTTATAGGTTTTAGGAAGTGCCGATTTCGAAAATGATGACCAGTTTGGAATCCAAGATGTGTGCCGTGCACTTTCTCATAAAAGTCGTCATGGATATCGTTTTATAGGTTTTAGGGAATGCAGAATTCGAAAATGATGACCATTTTGGATTCCAAGATGTCTGCCGTGCACTTTGTCATATAAGCCGTGAGTAAATGATGACCATGACCAACAAAACGACATCCATGTCGACTTTTAACATAGTGCATGGCCGCCATCTTGGATTCCAAAATAGTTATTATTTTCGAAATCTGCGCTCCCTAAAACCTATAAAACGACAGCCATGACGACTTTTATGACATACTGCATGGCCGCCATTATGGATTCCAAAATGGTCATCATTTTCGAAATCAGGGCCCCCTAAAATCTATAAAACGACACCCATGACAACTTTTATGACATAGTGCATGGCCGCCATTTTGGATTCCAAAATGGTCATCATTTTCGAAATCAGGGCCCCCTAAAACCTATAAAACGACACCCATGACGACTTTTATGACATAGTGCATGGCCACCATTTCGGAATCCAAAATGGTCATCATTTTCTAAATCTGTGCCCCCCAAAACCTATAAAACGACACCCATGACGACTTTTATAACATAGTGCATGGCCGCCATTTTGGATTTCAAAAAGGTCATCATTTTCGAAATCGGGGCCCCCTAAAACCTATAAAAAGACATCCATGACGACTTTTATGACATAGTGCATGGCAGCCATCTTGGAATCCAAAATGGTCATCATTTTTGAAATCTGCGCCTCCTAAAACCTATAAAACGACACCCATGACGACTTTTATGGCATAGTGCATGGCCGCCATTTTGGATTCCAAAATGGTCATCGTTTTCGAAATCTGCGTCCCCTAAAACCTATAAAACGACACCCAAGACGACTTTTATGACATAGTGCATGGCCACCATTTCGGAATCCAAAATGGTCATCATTTTCTAAATCGGGGCCCCCTAAAACCTATAAAAAGACATCCATGACGACTTTTATGACATAGCGCATGGCAGCCATCTTGGAATCCAAAATGGTCATCATTTTTGAAATCTGCGCCTCCTAAAACCTATAAAACGACACCCATGACGACTTTTATGGCATAGTGCATGGCCGCCATTTTTGATTCCAAAATGGTCATCATTTTCAAAATTGGGGCCCCCTAAAACGTATAAAACGACATCCATGACGACTTTTATGACACAGTGCATGGCCGCCATTTTGGATTCCAAAATAGTCATCATTTTCGAAATCGGCACTCCCTAAAACCTATAAATCGACACCCATTTCGACTTTTATGACAAAGTGTTTGGCTACCATCTGCATGCAAGACATTTCTATTATTTTTACGTACAAAAATGGCCCCCTGTCAACTTCCAACCGAGATTTAATCGATAATTTATTCGATTAATGTTCAGATTAATTCAATTTCAATCTATGTTAGGTCGACTAAACTAATCGTGATTAAAATTTGAGGATTAACTTTTTTTATTCCATTAATTAGTCGAATAAACAGTTAATCTATTAAGTCCCATCTCTGACCACGGCATTTTTACACTTTGAGAATATCTGAAAACAAATGAACACAAGGAGCCATTTTGCAAATCCAGTAACTTTGTTATTACTTTTGACAGCGCGTGTCATGTGTCTACACAGAGTCGACACAAAGTCGAAACATTTGCGACTACTTTGTGACTGCAATATTTCTCAGCCTTAAACCATATTTATACATCATAATTAACAAGTTTCGTAGTATGTAAAGCGTTATTTCTGTTATTTAAGTATAGTATACGCATCGAAGTACTAAAAATGCATCAAATAATATATTTATGAACACAGGCACTGAGAAGTAAACAATTTAATTTCCGGCTAAACTAAAACAATTTGGTGGCGCGTTGATTATATTACACTTAGTTTATCAAATCACTCGAGCAGTTTAATTCCCCATAATAATTTAAGTCCTATTGTAATATAAATGCAAACAATATATAATTACGTCTTGTAATCCGTTTTAGAGATGGCGTATTAATGTCACTTATTTTTATTTAACTATATTTCCATCTGACAGTTTCCATTTGACAGGAACAAAATGAACGAATGAAAGAATAATTTTGGCATAAAGTAGTCGCAAACTAGTAACAATGTGTGCACACGGCGACCACACTTTATGTCACTTTGTGTCATGTGTCGACCCTTCCCCATTTCTGGTAACTGTGTCGACACGGCGACGACTCTGCGACTGGAATTGTGACCGAAACAGACGGTGTCGACACAAGATGTGTCTACACCGCGTCGTAACGGCGACTGGAAATGGTTGTATGGGTAGTGTCGTCGCGAAATTTGCCCAAAATTTTGGCCTCATTTTCTTGCTATAGTTTAATCAAAACGATCGATCGGCCCAAAGTTCTCAGTTGCCGTAGTAATTACCAGCTGGGTCAAGCTAGGGACACACGTATACCACGTACACAACGTATGCAATGCATTATGACTTATGACAATCTGAACCCTGAAATTGAAATTTGTATGCTTAGAAACATACCTACTTGTCATACGCAACGCAACGCATGACAAACTAGTACCTACTTATGTTCAAAGCATGCAAACTTCCGAGTTCAGATTGTCATAATGCATTGCATACGTTGCGTACGTGGGATAAGTGTGTCCCTGCCTTAATTGTGGCCACACTCGGCCGAAGGTATGCTCGCAATTTTACCTACCCCCAATAAGTGAATATTAATCACCCCCGATAATCTATATTTAATGCAGGGATGTCGTCCTTTGAGACCGTCTTCTTGCCCAAAGTTTGACTGAAGGGTAGATGATGTAGGTACATTCCTACCTACATGTATTGTTAGGTATATAAAACAAAGGCAAACAACTGCTTAGAGTTAGAGCCTGTCCGATTTCTAAGATCAAGTTCGCCATACATTTATTATGTGACGGACAAGTGATTTTCTTCATATATTTCAAAGTCAAAACAATACAATTTACTTAGAATCTAATTAGGTTCACTCTTTTATAATTTAGGACTGTAACTGTTCAAGAAAATCACTCAAATACCGCGAGCTATACTTAAGCTTTTATCATACTTACCTACTGCCTTCGTCTAACAAAACAATGTATCTCAATCTAAAGCGTTTTATACAAGGTGTCCCAAGAAGTAGTGATATACTGAAGCTAGGAGGTAGAGGACCTAGAGGGCTATCTGACTAATCACCCCCATATATGTTCCGCGATTTTTCTTTTTTTTTTTTATTCCATTCAAAGATCTAACGATAGTAAATGAATTCGCCTATCTATCAGCTTAGCACACAAAAAAAATCAAGCATCTACCGCAATAATTCACATCACCATAAATAAAAATCTCATCGTACTCGGCGATAGGTGAAAACTTAAAAAACTCATAACTCAGATAATACGAAAAATCGCGGAACATACATGGGGGGTGATTCAGATAGCCCTCTAGGTCCTCTACCTCCCAGCTTCAGTATATCACTACTTTTTGCGACATTCTGTATTAAAAATTTAAATTTTTGGACTTGATACACGTTTTGGGTTTACAATATAATTATTATCCAATAAAGTCAGATAAATACTCAAAGCTTTTGATCATTATCTTAATAGGTAGCTACCTACCTTTAAACGACCAATTCTTGTTTATTTATAAGTATTTATATATAAATAAACGCCTGGAATAGGTATATTTTGGGGATCTCGGAAACGAGTCTAACGATTTCGGTGAAATTTGCCATCTGGAGGTTTTCGGGGGCGATAAATCGATCTAGCTAGGTCTTATCCCTGAAAAAAACGTGCATTTTTGAGTTTTTATATTTTTTTCGAGCAAAGCTCGTTCTCCCTGATGGATGGATATTCAGTAGTTAAATGAAAGAAAAAACTTTACTTCCTTTAGAATACGAAATAAATATTTACTTATAGACTTGTAGTAGCGAGTCCCTGATATTTATTACCAGTACTTACTTTCTAAACAGGCAGTAGCACTGGTCATAAATACGACTGTTTCATTACTTAAGTAGATAATATCTGCTATTTCTCTCCGAGCACATAGAAATCCACGTCTAAACCCTGCTTACATTTTAACCAAGATTAATTAGAGCGTTCTCGTAATTCATTTCTATAGAAATCTACCCGATGTAGATACTTTTAGTCTAGCACGTAGTTATCTGACCGGGGGAGATAGACAGTGGCTAGATAATTATGCACAATTAATTTGTTCCAGCGCTCCGCCGGAGGGAGGATCTCTCGATTCCCGTGATTAAAATATCTCTGTGCCCTCCGAGTATTACCGTAGGCACTCTATGAATTATTCAAGCCGTTTTCAACAAAAGACACAAAGCGATTTTCGCTGTGATTAACCCGATTATACTTATAGCCTTTGGATTTGGATATGTAGGTAGGTACATGGTCTAATTAAAATACCATACAATAGAGCTCGATAGTTTCTTTATTAATGACTGCTTTTTCGAATAAAATATCTTAGCAATTTACTTACCGGATTTCTAGAGACAGAAAACGGGTCAGTGTTTTCATAAGTACTAAATTGAGGCTCGAGTATGACTGCTCAGATACGATTAGGTAATGCCGCGTTAACGAGCCTATTCGCTTCGCCTTTTTTGCCCATATATTCGTGTTGCATCTCTTTCTCCAGTATAGAAAAATAAAAGGGCTGTAGAGCTGTATTTTGGAAAATTCGGCGAATTAAATAGGCACTATTAAGAGAAGTACCTCATCCTTAGCGACATTTATGTAATATGTAAGTACATCGAATATCATTGAAAATTTAGTGCCTTTAAGTGGCGCCATGAGCCGCTACTAGTTATCGTGGGGCGACATCAAAATTGCTTTTTAACGACCCACTTTGACGATTCGAGCCTCAAATGATGTATTATAGTATTACGAACTAAAGTCTAGACTCTTAAACAACTATAGTCATTTCAAAGCACTTAACTAATAAATAAATAATTTTTTGGCGAATAATTTACGAGTATCGTAACGAAGACAAATGCGATCGCACCTTGAACATTGCAAACCATAAGTAAACTATTGTTCCTAACGTCATCAGTGACCTTTCTTGTAGCCGTATTTCTTGTGGTGTTCGTGTCCTCCTTTGTGCGCGTGATCGTGATGATGACGATAGTGTTCATCGTGGCCGGCGGCCTCCTTGTGGCCCTTGTGCTCCTTGTGATGGCCCCCCTTCTCGTGGTGGCCCTTCTCTCCATGCTCGTGCTCGTGATGCCCTCCCTGGTGATGTCCCTTCTTGAAATGCCCTCCCTTCTTGTGCCCGTGCTCCTCGTGGAAACCGCCATGTTTTTCTTCGTGACCGGAATCACCTTCCTCGTCGAAGAAGTGTTTGTCCTTCTTGAACTCGTCAAGCTTGTGTACTTCGTGATGGCCCTTGGTAGAGTGGCCCTTGTTGTAGTGTCCTTTTTCAGCGTATTTGTGTCCCTTCTCGCCCTTGTCACCTTTGTGGTACTCGTCGTAGTGCCCGTCCTCGTGGTGGTGCTTTTTATTGTGTCCTCCGTGATCGTCGTACTCCCCCTTGTGGTGTTCCTTATCGTGGTGCCCTTTTTTACCTTCCTCGTGGTGGTGATGGCCCTTGTATCCCTTGTAGCCTTTCTCTCCGTGGTCGTTGTGGTGCTCGGCATGGTGTTCTTTGCCGCCTCCCTTTTTATGTTCATGGTTGTGATGATGGTCCTTTTTATGTCCTGATGCCGCGGGCTCCTGGTCGGTGGATTCTGCTGAGACCTTGTCCGAGGAGGCCTTATCCGAAGAGGCCTTGTCCGAGTCGAACCGGGATTTGGGCAGCCGGCGAGCGTTGACAACTGCAAGAATCAATATCAAGGCGAGCGTACAGGAGACGAGCGGCCTCATGATGCGGCGTGGGCTAATGCGGGTGTTGGGTTCAATCTCCTTGTTAAATTGTCGTCTCGATGATGGTGCAGCAGTTTTATATCAGGAGTTGTGTAAGCTGCGGTAACCGATGCGTCGCGACTGGCTTCGCGCGCTAACTATAGTTATTGCATCAAGCGCAATCCCCAAATATTGCCCACTGTTTACCGAATAATCCATCCTTAAGTCGCCCAACACGGTCAAAGAACCCTAATTTGATTTGAAGGTTTAACAACATTAAGTAATTACGTACCTATTAAATAACGAATAATTATCAATCAGATTTTAATACGTCTAGAGCTCATGTTTTTATTATGATTGTGAATGACAGGTTCGCCTAACTTAGATGAGATTAACAATTAATTTAAATATATTGAAAAGCCATTTAGGTATTATTAGCAGAGCAATTTTAATCATATCTAACCGATTTGGTTTCATTGAACGGCCACTCTGCTATTTCAGATTAATTGAACATTATTGCAAAACTGTTGGCTCAGCTGAAGCGAACAGAATATCTGTCGAAGCTTCGAGAGCATCACGGCAAACTTCAATTTGGGTCGGCGATGTTCTCGCCCCGTCTGTAACAAATACTGTTCTATATGTAAACAAGTAAATACACCTCGGGAATAGATATTGTTACTTGATATGTACGATTTTGCAACTTTTAAAGTTTATAAATCGTATAATGTGTAATATTATGACGTCCCTTAACTTTAACTGATTAGAGTCCAGCCAAAATCGAGCATACCGCCAGCTGGACCTTGTGACGCCCGTGACACAGAGACATGGATATCAACGACACAAGTGTCATAAATTAATTGAGAGTTTTGGTATGGAATAATAAATTAACAAAACGTACGGTCCGTGCCTGTAGTTATACGTTCGACCATTCTTATAGTTCGTTTTTTTAGCATTAGAAAGAAATTTCAAGAAGGTAAGCGATCTTGACATGTCTTTTAATTGAAAAACGCTTTTTAAAAATCAAAAACTATTGCTTATGAAAGCAGAAGAATATAAATGATCGTATTAGATTCATAATTGTTACATATTTGCCGTAACTTATTTTTAAAATGTGTTTTTCAATTAAAAGACACATCAAGATTGTTTACCTTATTTCTAATGCAAAAAAAAAACGAACTATAGCTTAGGATGACACAATGCAACGCTTCACACCAATCCACACATCATCTTAGTAATCCCGCAAAATTGCTACCTGATAAGATGTCGCATCGACGTGATAGAGATATTGTGAACAAGCGCGATGCGATAATATTTTATGTAGTGCTTAAATCAATAAAGTATTCTATTCTATTCTAAATCTAAACTTAAGGTATAATTTTAATACACCGAAAAAATTAAAATTCGTTTGCATACTTTTTTTAGAGTTCCATCTATATCGATCGGAAGAAAATAATTAAGTTAAATGACAATTATATTTGATTGGATACTACAGTCAAGCTCTTAGCCTGTGGCTCCGGCTCACATTGTAACCCACGCCACTCGCCTTTTTTGACCCTCCTTATACAACGGTTGCATAAAATACTATTAGGTACCTATAGCATGTAATGATGTAAGATTACTTTAGGTATAGATTTTAATTACTTACTTTTTGAGGTTAGATGGAAGGTGGCTGGAAGTTCGCCTTTGTATTTTCAATTATATATCTGCTGTAATGTAACCTATCCTTATCTCGTGAAATAAAGTGTTTAGGTATATTTACAGAGGCAGCTATCATATAGCTAACTAAACATTTGCAACACCGTTGTTCCCCCTGTTTATAAAACGTCACTCCCTTTTAAGGCTGATTATCTTGCGAAATTATTTAATTAATTAAGGTTGTTAAGAAAATTAGCTTAATTATAACTAGTTGAAGGTACGGTCGCCGCGAGTCGCCTCTCAGAGCAGACGTACGCCTTCATTACTCATTCTGTCCAATTCCCATTTCAGATGTACGTACGTACTCACGTAAGTACTCAGCACCTGGTGAAATGTAACTGGCGTGGCGTACCTACTCTACTGGTGACTGATAATATACATTAGTTCATATATCTAACATAATGTAACATGGCACGTAAAGGAGGATTTAATACAATTGCTTGCTAGGGTTGAAACTATAGGTAAAGGGACCTAAAGGGTGGAGGGGTACACCTATTATTTATTTACATTAAGGTCGATATAATCGGTATAAAAATTATTTATTATCTGAGAGACCGAGCATTGCTCCGAAAACATAAAAACTCAAAAATGCGCATTTACCTAGAGATAAGACCTATTAGCTAGATAGATTTATCGCCCCCGAAAACCCCCATATAGCAAATTTTATTGAAATCGTTAGAGCCGTTTCCGAGATCCATAATATTATATAAATAAACAAGAATTGCTCGTTTAAAGGTATTAGATACTTAAGCAAATTTCGTCCGATAGGTGCCAAGTGTCTGCATTTTATTTTTGTTCGAATTCCCTAAGATTCTATTCATGTTCTGCCGGCCTAGCCAAGGTTACAATCGCTATCGCTTCGACAACGAAAAGCATGATGTCTCTCTATCACTCTTCCATATTAGTGCGACAGTGACAGTTGCGTTTCGATCGCTACGGAGCGTTAGCGATTGGCATCTTGGCTACGCGGCCTGATCCTTAGCAAAATTAATTTTCAGTTCAGGCCGCGTAGCAAAGATGCCGCTTACGATCCGTAGCGATCGAAACGCAACTGTCACTGTCGCACTAATATGGAAGAGTGATAGAGAGACATAATACTTTTCGTTGTCCAAGCGATAGCGATTGTAACCTTGGCTAGGCCGGCTGTAATGTCATAATCAAACTGATCCCAGTCATTTTGGCAAATTTTATTGTTCTAATTCTAATTAAATTAGGTTAGCTTTTTGAATTAGGGATTTAATCTTTGAATGTCGTTCTTGCCGTACCTAGCTCCAAAATTAGTACCAACTTAGTCTAAATTCCAATTCTAATCCGTTTAAGTTGCTCAATCATATATAACCTGAAAATCAATTCTACAATCAAAATTACTTAGCCTCTTATTGACTCAAAGTACTCAAACAAAAAGCAGTGCTAATAATATTGTATAGATAAGCTTTAAAAAGCCTCCGAACAGAGCGAATAATAGAGATAAGTGAAAACAAAGAACACAATGGCATACCTACTTGATATAATTACCTGGCTATGTTAGCTAATTAAATAGAAAAGAAATAATTGATGTAGCCAGGCTCTCTGCTCCCTCGCAGGTCACCGCACGAATTTAAATTGAGGTAAGAGAGGTCAAACCATTTGTTCCACTGATGACACCTTACGTTTACATAATTTACATACCTATTATTTCGTGGAACATAATTCACCGAGCATTATTAAACCACGTAGCCCGGGTACGGGTAGCGTTATACCACTTTAACCAAAAATAATATTTTAAATGTGTTTCGTCGACGAATGAAGACACAAAGTAATTTTGTAATTTACGGGATCCCGGAGGCTTAACATCATTATTTCTATTATTTTCTGTTTAAAATAATCGGATGTTGTTATTGCGGAGGCTCGCTTTTTATTTTACGTGAGATATTTCTCACTTGGTGAGAAATAATTTATGAGTAACTGAAAGGAAGAATTCTACGAACAGAAAAAACTACACTTAATAATTAGTATAAGTTTATAAGAAAGGTGACGGGGACTACTTATAACGTGAGTTACGTGAGATATATTGTACATATTTATACGGGTATTCCCCCAAACCGCTCACCGCGCCCCGAGCCACCCTTCAGCCCGACTTGGCAATAACATCCGCCGGCTTAGCCTTCATTAGCCGCCGAATTCCCCCCGACACTCCCGTCACATTCTGCTCAAAACAACGCAGTATACGCTTAAAGCGCATATATTTTCTCAAACTTATCCTCTCACATATTTCACCTTTTTTATTCGAACAGAATTCGATATGTCTGTAGAGTCACAGACTTTTTAACAATTTCTCCTTTTCAAATAAAACTTTATCTACATGATCGCTGCAGCGAACAGACGGCAGTGCCTGCGACACGAGCAAGATTTATCTACACTTTTCTCAGTCCGATGGCTGAGAAGAAAATCCGTTATCAATTGCATTAGGGCTGCAAGTGTTTTCTATAGGAAACGGTTCATTGCAACCACAACTAATTCGTTGGCCACGAAAATGTAGGCCAATCTCGGGCACCGCTCTAGTTTCTCAACGTGAGTTTATCTCGCCAGCGGCCGTTGCCAACCTCCACCGCCAACTGTTTTATGTAACGTTTGTTGTTGAAATGAAACGTGAAATTGATGTTTTTCACCTCCGCGTATTCACGCGGGTCAATAGACGAAGGTCATTGTAATGAAGATTGTTTAACATATAATTTCTTTAATAAAATCACCTAAACTGTACAAACAAAAACTCAACAACGTAAACCTAAACAAGTAAGGCTTAACTAATTGGCATCCATAGAAATATAAACAGTCTTTTGATTGATTAGTGTCCCTTCTTGTGTCCCCAGTGCTTGTGGTCCTCGTGACCGCCCTTCTTGCCATGATCATGATGATGGTGATGGTGCTCGTGGTGGCCGCCCTCATCATGGTGTCCCTTATGGTCGTGGTGATGTCCTCCCTTCTCATGGTGTCCCTTCTTGCCGTGATGGTGCTCGTGGTGACCGCCGTGCTTGTGTCCCTTGTGGTGGTGGCCGCCCTTCTTGTGGCCGTGCTCCTCGTGGTGGCCTCCGTGGTGCTCGTGGTGGCCCTTGTCGCCGTGGTGATCATGGAAGTGCTTCTCCTTCTTGAACTCGTCATGCTTGTGGACACCGTGGTGGCCCTTGGTGGAATGTCCCTTGTGGTAGTGGCCTTCCTCGTGATGACCGTGGCCCTTGTGGCCCTTCTCGCCGTGGTGGTGTTCGTGATGGTGGCCGTCGTCGTGGTGATGGTGTTTCTTGTGTCCGCCGTGCTCGTCATGGTGTCCCTTGTGTCCCTCGTGGTGGTGGTGGCCCTTCTTGCCGTGCTCGTGATGGTGGTGGCCCTTGTAGCCCTTGTGTCCCTTCTCGCCGTGGTCGTGGTGGTGGTGCGCGTGGTGCTCGTGGCCGCCGCCCTTGTCCCACTTGCCGCCGTGGTGGGAGGCAGCCTCCTCCAGGTCGGCGGCGCGCCTGTCGCGGCTCAGCTCGCGGCCGCAGACCAGCGCCAGCGCCGCCGCCGCCACACAACACACTAGTAAGCCCCTCATACTGCACTGATCACCGGAACACTGTTGACTGATACACTGCTTCCGTTGCTGGAAGGTTTTATACTAATGGTTTCAATTATTTAGCATTGTATGAAAATTGTGTAAAACACCAAGGTTGCGATTGATTGTTGCAGCCTACGGCAGCGGGAGCATTGCGCAGCGCTGGGACCCGGTGTCTCAACGCAAAAACTTAGTTATTTCAATAATGGGTGAGTATCGTAAAAGTCCGTTCGAGAGGATACTAACTCTCAAATAGCAATTTTCTTTTTTCTGTTTATGTCTGAAAATATTATGTAAAATAAGACTAATGTGTGTATCATGTATCATCAGACTAGGTAAATTAATAAATATCGGAAAGAAATTTTGAACTGTGGAATTCGTAGGTGTATTTGCGAGAGATATGTTTTGTATCTAGGGTTTCTGCTCGAGAATTCCCGAGGCGAGAAATCTCGAGAAATTTGTCCTAAGTCGAGACGGGAAAAAAATATTCAATGCCTCGAGAACTCGAGAAATAAATCTCTTGTGATGAGTAAAAAGATAACACGCGTATGGTTAACACATGATGTCTATAATGTATTTCTTTAGGTAGTTAAATAAATATGAACAATGTTTTTTTTTTTCGTTTTCAGGTAGGAACCTAATTAAAACATTTATTACCAACCAAATAAAAACGGTCTCTGAGAAAAACGCATTTAACTGATTTGCAAGACCGAAGTGATCCCATATATAAGTGTTCCGTGAACAAAGTTTTGTACGGAACACTAAATAAAAAACTACCTTGATCCGTCCCCTATCGTTCTAGCTTTAACCGATTTTCATGTTTTGAAACTTTTGAACTATCATGATTCATGACATTCATGTAGTGTCTTTTTATTGAAAAACGCTTTAAAATGTTTTGCAACGAATTATAGGACCATGTAATAAGTGTAATAACAAATATTACAGAACTAAATTACTATTGATAAATCAAATCATCCCGATATATTCCTATTAGCAAAATATTACAATTTTAGCAGCTTGTTTCTCCATTTTGGAATTCACGGGCCTACAAATCCCGGTCTTTTGATAGGCTTGCGTGGGGATATAGATCCAACACGTAGAGGCCCCTTGGAGAGCTTTAATGTCATGTAGAACGCCTGCTGGAACCCGTTCACAGGCGCAACAATAAACACCCATGAACCGGTCGCAGCAGGCATTGGGACTATTGCAGAAAAAGTGAATAGTATACCGGTCTATGGATTGATGTTTGGATGGACAATGAGACTGGGCTATTGTAGAGAAGTCCGGACACCTGCCATAACAATTAGCAGCTTTATTGTTACGTTGAGTAAGTACGAGTAATTAATATTACGTAGTAAAACTTTTGTAAGTTTTGTCACATCGAGTTAAATTTATTGACTTGAATATTGCTGCCTAATAAAATACCATATTGTAGTTTGTTTACATTTTGTTGAATACCTAAAGAAATACACTATATTAGCACATCGCCGGTGCGTACGCCTGCACCTATAGTTTTTTTGCAGTTGTATTTTTGATTCTTAATTGCTATTTATGGTGACTAAAAATGTACCATATGTTTGATTATTAATCTCACCTATGATTCCCACGAGTCTGATTTGTAAAAAAGCAAAAAAATAAAAAATAACATGGTGTTTACCGGAGCTTTCAAAATTTCTCGAGATACTCGAGAAACTCGAGAAATCTTGGTCGAGAATTCCCGTGCCTCGAGAAATTAAAAAGGTCGAGAAACCAGAAACCCTATTTGTATCTGCTATTTGTGTTCAAGTAAGGTAAGGTGTTCAAGTGTAGGTTAGGTATATACGTAGCTTTAATTGTGAATATATATTATGATTTTTCATTTCGTACGATCTGAAAGTGGGTCATTGCTTATCTATGAAGCGAGCTTAAAGTGATACATTTCAAGAGTGTATCCATACCTCTGTGTCCCTCTGTCCTAAAAGCAACTAAATGGAAAAAATATTTCATTGGAATTGGTTATGCATTGGATTTATTTTATTGAAAGTGATGGTAAGTACGTATCTAGATAGTTAAATAATTGTGACATTTCACGGGTAAAGGTACCTTATGGCGGTTACGCTATTATTAACGACACTACATTCTACAATACTAATGCTGTTCTTAGTATACGTGACGTAAGCGCAGACCGCCATAAGCTACCTTTTCTCGTGGAACGTCACAAATTATCATTGTTTGTTTATTTATAAGTAATATTCAATTCAGAGCAAAAAACATCAAATTATATAAGTATGAGGCAATCCCGAATTAAGTACTTACCTACCTTTATAGGTTTTATTTATTAAAATCATCATAAAAATATTCGCCCTATACTACCTACTACATACGAGAGCGAAAATTTTTCATGTGTCTAATTTGACCTTTTGTATTTCAGTCTTTCAGCCCCATTCATGTCTGACCTAAAGAGTTCCGATCAGTATCGTGTACCTAATTTCCTATAAAAAATCCTCATTAGCACCAGTATCAATGTTCTTCTCGTCCTCTCGTTATTTTGAACGCTAAATACATGCCTAAACGAACGCTAAAAAGACGAGAATAGTCTTTTAAACTTATTTAATCCCCGGAGTGATGGCACATTTTGAATACATGGCTACATTTCGTCATGGTTCGTCTCGTTTGCGCCAATAGGTGCACTGACAAGTAGGTACGAACAAAATGCACGCTCGAAAGACAACTTAATCACATCATGTAGATATAATTTTGAATATTTTGATGTCTATTGTACGTTCGAATTGGCCTGGTGTCGTGATATGGGGGCCCAATCGGTAGGTAGCTCTTGATGACCTTCGTTTGCTCCGTACCGTACTGATCACGACACAGTCTACAACGAAAATCGTTTCGACTGTTCTGGCCTTTGCCACGAGATGAGGTAGGATACAGATTTCATTGTATAACAGACAGCAGTGGCGGCGCGTCAAACATATCCATAGGCAAGCCGGGGCTAAATTGGCTTACATATTTCCTTTACAACTGTGCTCAAACGTCCAAAAACAGTAAAGCCGGTGGGAATCGGCTTTTATGGACGCGCCGCCACTGACAGACAGGTAACATGAACAACGAAAGCCACAATAATGTAAGGTAATTCTCGGGGATACAAGTAAAAATGCTTCAATTTCTTGCTTAATTTATTGACACAATCCTCAACAACAAATATGATCCGAGCGCTACATGTTGCTGTAATGTTAATAAATTTTAATCTAATCGCCTAATTATGATAAACTAAATATCTTTTAATTCGTAAAATATTTCATACATCACAATATCAACTTTTAGTTGACTACTTAATAAAAGGAACATAGCTAAAATAGTATTAGTATAGTGTTTTACACCCTGAATTTATATATTTTTCTTGGTTTCACATTTTACATTTTCCAAAGTGCATTTTCGTGTGAATTAGCTAATCATGATTAGTATACATTGAACATAAGCAATGGTTATGTTTGTTATTCGATACAAGATTATTTAGTACAGAATTCGATATACATACGACAGTTATGGAAGCACCAAACGCGATGCATATTTTAAAATTTAGATATATTAGCTAAGGCGTAGATCTGTAAGTACTATCACTTGACAAAATGGTGTTTTTTCAGGGGTACCTAAATTTTCAATTATCATACAATAAATGAAAGTTTAAACGTCTATAGATGCAAGTTATTCATAGTTTTTTCACATTTCTTTTGTCAAGCGAATCATACGTTTTAAAGGTGATTGCAAATAGCACATACATCGTGCTTTTATATGTTTTACTAATTTCAACTATAAAATATTCAATTACGAGTGAATCCATGATTAGGGCACCCAAAAAGTACAAATCTGGTCATTTTCAACTATATGAATATAAACATCACAGAGATCTAGTCAAAAGTACTCGTTCACTAACAAAACAGAAGCCTCTCTTATTTTATATTTTTAATAAAATCTTACAATAATAATAGCAGCAAAAAACTTAGAGCACAACTCAAGACACTGTAAATAAATTGAAAAGATCCCGACCCAGCGAAAGTGGTGTACTTTATATATAGAATTGCTCAAGGTAACTAATCTCCATCGAGATTACATTACTCCTACCCAGATTATAAACTAAAGTGGTATTCAGAATTAGATAGTCTTAACTGAGCATGGATGTAATGAGATTACCACGTTACGGTATAAATATAATGGTTCTCGTTACATTTATATAAAAACGACATGTCTAAAATGTCTGTAAATCTGAATACTACTTTAAAACGACAATACAATAGTTTGTACGTCTAATATGTTACACAAACAGTATATAGTATTAGATAACACATAAAAATCGTCTTCCTTTGATATCGCCGATCCAAGTATACAAATGAATAGTACACGTTTTACAAAACGACAAAAAGTATTGGTGAAAAAAGGTTATTGATTACGCTTCGAAGCGGCGTGGATATACCTATCTAAGCATTTTTTGTGAGAGAACTCCAATTTGTCTTTACAAGTACATTTTAAATCTAACAAAAAAATTAAAAATATCTAACTAAATATGCCGCAAATAGACAAAAAATCTTCGCATACATATCGTCCGCGTATTTACTTACGATACGCTGGTGGAAGTACAACGCAGTCAATTATCAAATAATACAAACAAAGTGTCTTATAGCATTTATCTAATGTCAGACCATTACACAAGTCTTTTTGAGCTATATGTAATATTAGACTATAGAAAACTAGGCCGAGTACTCATCTGTTGCATATTTGTTGAGATCATGGTGAACTGTCGGTATACTTGTCGGCGTTCAAGTTATGTTAACATTTTTGCATCTTATTATATTGTAAGAAGGCGTTTAATGTATACATATGTTAGACGTCGACTGCACCTACTGGTAAAGACTGTGGTACAACAAAGTGGTACATAAACCAGCGCAGCGTAGAGAAATATTTTAGCCAATAATAACTCTTCTTATCACACGTCTTCATCCGCTATTGGCTGTTTGCGGCTCAGCCGTTATTATATTGCGTTATAGTTCAATTCCGTGTTCGTAGGTGTTAATATACGAGTCCATATACGATTGATGGTAAATCGAAAATATTCGCATACCCATTGTAATTTGAATATTTATTTTACCAAGGGTACAAATTACTAAAACAGTCAAGTCAATTATGTCAGTAGCAAGCAGCCAAGTAACTTATTACACCATAAGTTGAGATCATTTAATCGCGTTGATGCGTAGCGAGTCGTGGAAGCGCCAATCCTCAAAAGGCCTCAGAGAACGATCCGCCTCAAGAGGATTTTACAACACGAAGCAGCTCGGTCTGTGGAGACGTGCCTCGACCGAGGCATTGCAGCCGTGTGTGCTAGACACTACAATTTTCTCGGGAGGCGACTCGTCCTGTGTAGACCTGCCTTTTAGAGTACGAGGTGTAATACAATTATTTTCTACTAACGGCTTACAGACATTAGGAACTCGCTGGGTCGCCATGAGACGCCTAGTTGAGATGGAAGCCGCGCTCGTTGGTGGCGGCGAGCAGGCGCTCGCGGAGCACCTCTTTGCAGGAGTACTCGGGCAGCTTCAGGTAGTGCACGCATGTGTTCACTGAGGGATATGAGCCGTCGCCTGCGTCCACCTGCCGAAATAACGAGGGTTCAGTACAGAGATATGAGAAACAACAGATGTAATGTTTTGAAAAGATGTGTCCCGCCGAGTTTGTTGCCGGTCCCATATTGGGATACCCTCCTCCAATTGAGGGGGACTGAAATCTTCTCGAGGCAGAGGTGTAGGGTTGGAGCCGATGTAGCTTTATTTGACGTTCATAAGCGCATTGTAATATGCCTACTTGAATAATGAACTGTCTTTATTGGTAGCGATAAACAGAAATAACATTGAAATACAAACCAGGCTACAGCCACACGCAGGGAATCGTCTTATGTTTCGTAACTGACACCATACTAGATGATTTCGCGTCGGCCTAAGTCGCAAACCTCGTAACTCCATTTCAAGGAAATTAGTAATTGCTACCTTGGACAACAATACTTATAGTCGCAAACCGCATAACTCCCCCGGAGGAGTTACGAGGTTTGCGATTTAGGCCGACGTTTCGTTTTTACGATCCGATTGGCTTAAGCATTATTTATTTAGCATAAGATTTTTGTTCATCACCGGCTAACAAATTAACTGCCTGGCGGTACCAACTTTTTAAGACAGCCGATATCGCCAACCACGTCACTACCACGTATATATGCCGCAACTGCTTAATGTCATGGCCGAACCTTAAGCATAATTGTGCACACATATTTAGGGTTAGAGTCCAGTTCAGAACGCTGTACGCCTCTAATATGCATGTAAACGCAATGACTGTAACCTGTTTTGTGAGCCTAAATTATAAAAAAACAACGGGTTGCACTCCGAGAGTGCCGACAGAAGTGAAAACTCAGTGACTAGTCCAAAATGTCTGCAGCACTATGTATAATTGACCCATCCTCCTTTCTATTGAAAAACTTTAGTTCCAAAATTGCTGGGCAGTGAGATTGAATTTGCTTGAACATGATATTTTGAGTTTTATTCACCAGTACTAGAGTTCACTTTTATTAGCGATTTCATCAAGATGTAGCTTTATTGAATTATATTTGAGTGATATAAAGTTAGAATGTAACTGTGAGATCCTCGTATTTCAACCCGTACAAGATTAGAACCTTTTTCATGTAATGTCATTGAGTTTTTCTTTATTGATTTAAATGCCATCTAAATGAGTGGCCATCTATACTTCGTTTTTTTAGCATTAGAAATTAGGTAAACAATCTTGATGTGTCTTTTAATTGAATAACACAGTTTAAAAATAAGTTACGGCAAATATATAACAATTATGAATCTAATACAATCATTTATATTCTTCTGCTTTCATAAGTAATAGTTTTATATTTTTATAAAGCGTTTTTCAATTAAAAGACATGTCAAGATCGCTTACCTTCTTGCAAGTTCTTTCTAATGCTAAAAAAACGAACTATAAACGTTACGGTCACGTGATCGCTGCCTCGAGTTTATTATTTTTTCCCCACCTCAAAAAGTGCCCAGCGCCGCTAAAAAAATGGAAGTGATAGTGTGTTACCTTTCTGACGACGGTGAGTCTTGGGTGTAGGTTGGCGAGCCCGCCGGGCGGCAGGCTGCTGCAGCCGGTCGCGAACTGCAGGAAGGCCTTGCGCTCGCGCCACGACATCTCCACCAGCACGTCCACCAGCCGGAGGAAGCCGGGCGACTCGCGCGTGTAGCCCAGCTTCGGCTCCGTGTACTGTACACATGGGATATTGTTCGTTTCATTACAGTCTAAAAGGGTTAAATTACAAGTTTGACCTTATAGTAGCTATTAATGTTTGTATATAAGTACATTGCTGTTGAACGTCCAACTCAACAATAAAAATAAATATATTCACCTTATTTCCTTATTATAAATTTAATACCAGACTAACATACACAAATTTCAAAACTAAACACTATTTTAGCGACAAAACGGCGGGGCTCCGTGGCTCACGCGAGGATCTTCCGCAGCGGTCGCGACACGCGCACTACTAAAGAGTTGATCGCATATATTATAAATAATTTACCAGTAATAAATAGTAGTTTGTATTACAAGGGATCAAAATAATATATTTCCGTCGAGGGCGTACTAACATTGAATCCAGAATGAAGCGATGGATTCTAAAGTAGAATCCTGAGCGTAATGAGGGATGCAAGTGTTAACGCTTAAGACGAAATAATTTTGATACCGTGTGACACATACTGCTTTTCACATCAACTATGAAGAAATTGTTATGTTCCAAAATATGTATTACTTGACAAAAAAAAAAGAAAAAATCGTGTCCTAGAACAGAAAAGTACAACTTTGATCCCTCCTAGCAGGGAAGAAAAGTGCCACTTTGATTCCAGAAGAAATAGTACATTATTGCAGAGGCCGGGAAAGGGCAAGTCGTGGATTTCGCGGAGTCCGACAAAGAAGACGAATCCACGAATTGCTATTCCTGCCGAGGCATATATAGTGCTTTTCTCCAAACATGCGAGGAAATAAGCTAAAATAATTATTATTTAAGCATCAAGCATCACTCAAATCAAACCTTCACATCCAAAATGTCAAAAACAATTTCCCTCTTTAATTAATTTTTAAAAGTTAAAAGCACAAATTTATTCTGCCATTCAGTACCATTCAATATAATTGCGCAATATAGTTTGTCAAACCAACTTTTCAGTCAGTAAGAACCAGGAAAACTACACCCATCCTTTTCTTTTGGGTGCTAGTACTAGTGTAAGACAAAGATAGTATGATTCTCTTTGTCTATGTTTGAAATGAGAAAGTTCTTTGACAAACTATATAAGCTTTATGAACACGGATGAGATTTAAAAAAAATATAAAAATAATCTTTGATTTTATTAAGCAGTATTCGCACGATCATACACGTGAAATGATAGCTGTTCGGGTCGTGTAGAAGCGGCTCGCGGCAATAATAATTGGCTGTTTGAGTTTTTTATTATTAAAAAGTAAAAAACACTATAGTAATAAGTTATTACTGTAGGGTTTTTTTATTTCCCGTCCGCTAGAACAGGACAGCGATAGTTTGATGTTTTTTAGTTAGAGTTTGACATTAACGAAGAACTTCCCGTACTATTTTTGCTACAGTAAGGTGAACATTTCCGAGCATATTGGAGAAAAAGCCCTTTTTCGAATAGGTGATGTGAAAATAATTTACCTGTAAAAGCAACTCTTTGGTCCACGCGGGTCCTCGCTCGCCGCACAGCAGCAGGCGCAGCTCGGCGGGGCTGAAGGCGCGCAGGCGGCGCGGCGGGAACACGCCGGCGAAGCCGCGCCGGAACGCGCCCGCCTGCCGCCGGATGCCGTCCGCGACCATCCAGCGCGCGCTCGCCTCCGCGTACGCGCGGGCGTTGTGTGCGCCGATCTTTACAACATATAATAAACGTTACATAGTGAAACGATTTAAATGACTCTCTCTACATGGAATACAAAAACGATGCCACTTTGTTACTAAACTTATCGCGGATAAAGTTTTGCCTAGAAGGGAAATCGACATGGTTTTTCAGTAGATTTTCAGAAATAACGCATTTCAGAAATACATTTTACTGTCAACAGATCAGAATCCGAAAGATTAACGTTTGCTAAACGTGTTTGAAGTATGAGGTTTGAATTCATGTTCGATGGCCTACGGTGCGACTTTTGTCTCGGCATTTAAAGCAGGCGATTATTTTTCTGTGCATATTTTTGACCATTTGTCATAGAAAAGGAAACTCTTATACCTGCATATCTTCAGAAACTTCGCGTCTGTACGGGACAACGGCAGACAATTTCATGGAATGCTCCAAAGCAAATAAGTACCAAAATGAAAACCCGTAACCGTACAGAGTGTGGTATGGTATGGTACCTCGACGTGGTCGCCGGCGTCGCAGAGCGGCTGCAGCGCGGCGCCGGCCGCCACGTGCGTCATGGTGAGCGCGAGCTGCTCGAACGTGGCGCCCTCCACCGTCAGCTCGGCGGCGCGAGAGGCCCGCGCCTCCGCCGACAGGGACGCGTCGGCTTGCAGCGCGTCGTATTGCTCCGCCGCGGCCAAAACGTTTTGCAGGAACCTATAGTTCGTATTTTTTAGCATTAGAAAGAACTTCGCAGAAGTAAGCTTGTTATTCCAAATCCGGCACTTTTAGTGGTAATAATTTGAAGTAAATTATATGTTTTGACCGTGCTTCATTAGATAATTCAATAATTATTAACAATTAAAGAGCCTGATAAAAACTGCACGCTTGCTTCTGTGGAGTTCTTTCTAATGCTAAAAAAAACGAACTATAGAAAGATTCGTTTTTAATACGATTTTCTGTTGATGCCACTTTAACATGAAACATAAGGTCGATTAAGGTAGAAAACAGTGTCAATTCTTTATTTATTGTGCAGACGTAATAAGTATAAATAAAGTTTACTCGTAACATGCTAAACGACAACTAATTAACTAAAACGACTCTGATCATACAGAGAACGTGCGATTTGATTTGATTTATAAAATAACCTAGATCATCTCGTCTAGGGTTTGGTGGCGCTTGTAAATAAACTTCAACTCATAGAGACTTAGACAAAAAAAATGATTTGAGCACCTTTCGGAATTATTCGCAAAACGGGACTTAATCGCGTATAATTAAGTTTTTTCGGAATTTTAAAAGTTGGTTAAAAAATAAATGTACTCTTTGCATACCTGTGCCTAATCGGATCGATCTCCTGCAGGTGCTCGTTCTTCAGTTCCTCGCCGCACATGATGCGCAGGAACGGCTCCGAGAGCGGCAGGTCCACCAGCCGCCCGTCTTGTAAAACCTACCACCAACCAACGGTTACATTCCACAATCAAAAGCTATGAAGTGATTGGATACGATCTACATCAAACGTGTGGTGTCAAAGGAATATGAAGCTTTTGCAACTAGTTACATTTCATTTTAACCCTTTGACCGCCTCGCTTATCGTGGCATCGCTAGTAAATTGACTTTAGTACATTTTTGAAGTGATAACTTCTTTAGCGGCGCTGCCCACGTTTTGTGATGGGGAAAAAATGTTAAACTCGCGAGAGCGTAAAATGTAAGACGTAAGACGTAAAACGCTTCGTAAGACGGACACGTGACCTGCTCGAAAAACTGTTACAATGTCATTGAGTTTTCACTTCTGCCGGCACTCCCGGAGTTTAACCCGTTGTTTTTTTTTTACTAGATCGGTTGGACAACTTAGGGTAATAGACGTGACATATTAATAATTTGGATATATGTAATAACAAGATTTAGAGAAGGCTCAAACATTTGAAACGATTCTATTAGGATATATCCCATCAAAAACATAAATGTAAAAAAGGAGAGCCAAGTTCAATACAAAAATTATGCTTGGCTGTGGGGTTCGCCGCAAAAAGAATGGAGATTTAAATGAGTGCCAAGTTCTATGCAAAATCCAAATATGTATTTATAGGAACAAAATAACATTATAAACAAGTATTAAACTCTATTTCTTTGCTTTATTGGATACCTATAACAATTGCTGTTATTTAAAAAAAATGCGAGATCTTAAAGCAGGTTAGATTTGACTTGGCCAGTTTTCATTACATCAGTCATTTTATAAAGTTATTCAATATATATATTTTGTAATTCTGATAAAAACTGGCCAAGCCAAATCTAACCTACTTTAAGATCTCACATTTTTTTTAAATAACAGCAATTGTTATAGGTATCCAATAAAGCAAAGAAATAGAGTTTAATACTTGTTTATAATGTTATTTTGTTCCTATAAATACATATTTGGATTTTGCATAGAACTTGGCACTCATTTAAATCTCCATTCTTTTTGCGGCGAACCCCACAGCCAAGCATAATTTTTGTATTGAACTTGGCTCTCCTTTTTTACATTTATGTTTTTGATGGGATATCAATACTTTTTGTAAAGAAAACTAGGCAGGTATTGAGATTTAATGTTTTTTCTTGTGTTTCCGCTGCATGTTTTTTACTTCTGTTCTTTGTATTAATTATGTGGTGCCGCGCGCCGCCAACGACACACCGTTGGCCGGTTGTTTAGCGCGTATTACAGGTTTTTTGTATGGGGACCCCCCCTATTTTTTAACTTTTTTTATTTTTAGATTTTTTCCTACGCTTACACACAATAACCGAGCTGGATTCCAAATTTCATCCTTCTAGGTCATCTGGAAGTAGGTTAGGTTTAGGTACTTATATGTCAGTCACAATAAAAAATGGTTTTTTTGTATGGGGACCCCCCCTATTTTATAACTTTTTTTAATTTTTAGATTTTTTCCTACGCTTTCACACAATAACTGAGCCGGATTCCAAATTTCATCCTTCTAGGTCATCTGGAAGTAGGTTAGGTTTAGGTACTTATATGTCAGTCACAATAAAAAATGGTTTTTTTTGTATGGGGACCCCCCCTATTTTATAACTTTTTTTAATTTTTAGATTTTTTCCTACGCTTTCACACAATAACTGAGCTGGATTCCAAATTTCATCCTTCTAGGTCATCTGGAAGTAGGTTAGGTTTAGGTACTATAGGTATGTCAGTCAGTCTTAAAATTTACGACTTTTTGACCTTCATATCTTTATAACCGTTTGAGCTAGCTTCATGAAATTTGGGCTTCTAGATGTCCTTATGGATATAATTAAACACACGTAGTTTTATGTGTTTACGTTAAAGATGTTTTGAGTTATAGAAGGGTCAAAAGTGGCACCAAGTGGTTCGTGTAATATTACACTTGGCGCTGGCTAGCCAGTTCCTTTGCTTGAACTTGGCTTGACACGCTGCCGCGTGTCTAGATATGCGCTAGCCGTTTGATGTATATCACTAATTAAAGAGTAAAAGAATGGTAATTTTAATAACGAAACTTCCATGAGACACAGACATATTAAATAGTTATTATAGTTTAATAGTTTATTAGTTAGTGACCCGTTCTTAATATATTTATAAGAATGGTAGGTTACCTTAGCTAAAAATACTCCTAGGAACCAGAAATATTTGCAAACTTTATCACAGATTGGAGAGTCTTGAGGGAGCGGCGCCGGGAACAGACCGTTGGCCGGCGTCACGTAGTAGCCCGGGGGCTTTTCTGTGGACAACATTGTAAGGGGTACAATTAAGGAAGTCTTGAATACAACTGTCTAGGATTTAATTTTTTGGCGTACACACTGACGGTGCTTGGATTATAGTTTCTTGTGCGCTGTTTCAGACACATGGTCTCATCCCTGCTATATTTCAGCCACAAGTGAGTTTGCTTTGAGCGATGCACATCTACACAGACCGACTTTCTTCAGGTGGTATTCCACCTGACTAATGTCATTGCGTCTCACTCTCGCATTAAGCAAAATGTGAGACGCAATACACATTGGACAGATGGAATTGAGAATGAAATGGAGTTGGCCCTCCGCGCGGTAAATTCTACGCGAGGCGGTTTGTTCTGTGTGAACCTGCAGCCACGACATTTCGGAATATTTTTTTGTCGGTAGTATCAGTATATTGTCTCGGATGGCAGTAGAGGAGGTCCTGCATAGGTACCGTCCAGGTGGTAGGGCTGGTGGTGTGCGGGCTGGGCGAGGCCGGGATGGGGCTGCGCGTCGTGCAGCCACATGGCGAGGTCGGCGCGCTGCAGCTCGGCCGCCACGAGCGCGTAGAACTCCAGCGTGGGCCCGAGCCCCGTGCCCTCCTCGCCCGCGAACTCCACCTCCAGCACCGACTTGCGCCCCGAGTGCACCTTCATCACCTGCGGAACAAAACACACAACTTTATCTCAGCGACCTACAAAAGTGCACAGACACATTATGAATAGATTTTCTTATAGTCGCCATGCACTTTTGCAGCTGGGTATACCTAATGCACAGTGGGATTTTATACAATCGCCACATAATAAAGATGTTTTTAATGGGTGCGTATCGATGGCTATAAACATTTTTATTATAATATCACTTGCAATAACGCTTATTTAGTATAATTATTAAATAGTATAACAACACTTAATATATTTTCATATGATATAAATTATCATTTTATATAAAGATTAATTGATCTAATAACATTTAGCATAACATTCTTCAAGTATAATGCATATTTTCTAAACTGAATTTATGATATAAAGTTATTTAATCTAAAGTAGAATTGTTGATATAATGTATTAGATATATAAATCCGCATTTACTATTACACACTACAAAAAACGATACTCTTTCTACGTATAACGAACTGCTATTTATAACTAGGTAGGTAAGGTTAAGAACTGCGACCCCTACACAAAACCAACCGCTACCAGAATACTAGGTTAGGTTAAGAACTGCGACCCCTACACAAAACGAACCGCTACCAGAAAAGTAGGTTAGGTTAGGTTAGAATTGCGTCCATTACACTAAACGAACCGCTACCAGAAAAGTAGGTTAGGTTAGGTTAGAATTGCGTCCATTACACAAAACAAATCACTACCTAATCTGCGTTAAACATTTACATATGTCGCCATAAAAATACCTTTACTTTAATATTATACCGAATAATACTTATATAATAATACTTATATAATAAATGAGCATTATATCACATGATCGTTATAATAAATGAGTGTTATATCAAAAGATAATTATACAAAATGATATGAAACATTTTAATAATATACCAAATGTATATTATACAAAATGAGTTATTATATTTTCTGAAATTATATTAAATGTTGTTATATCTACAGAAAATATATTAATTATTTTTATATCGATCATTACACACCCGTTTTTAATCGTGTTTAGGCGACGAAGCTTGCACTTGAATATATCTAAACAAAGTATATACTGACAAAGCTATTTCACAAGACCCGCTGAAACGAAGTGCAAGCTCAACTGCTAGCGACTCGTTGATATCTTTCCTTCTTTGGTTAGGCTTTGTCTTACAGCACATGGACTACAACTTACCTGCATAGCGGATCGCAGCAGGTTAGGTTGGCGTGGGATGCGCACGCGTTCGTGCCGCAGACGACCCATGCGGAACTCCGTCGCTTCTAATTCCGCGCGACGTGGCGACACCGTGTTGCCGGCTCTGTGTATCAAAAGAAAACATTTAGGAACTGAAATTAAGGTGCACGCTAAATCGAAAAATGCGTTTGTTCATCACAATTTTATGGTAGCAACGTCGAGTTAACTCTTTTATAACGTTTTCAACATAGTTTCGAATAAAGCCATAAAATAATCCACAAGCTTACACAAAAATACAACATTTTGCTTAAATCCTTATGTTGTGTTTGCACATCGATTTCATTTGTACACAGGGGTTTCTATAGGAATGGAAACTTTCGAAGCTTAGAAACATCCCGAAAGCTATCAGTTCTTTTGTATTGTATATGATGGTACCTCTGTCGGTCCAGCGCTCGGTCGCGCTGCGCCTGCAGCCACACGATGGTGCGCGAGGTGCCGAACGCCGTGCACGCGAAGAACATCTGCCGCGTCTCCAGCGGGAACAGGAATGGGCACCAGTCGTTCAGTTGTTGGCACCTGGCAAAGTAACCAAAGTTACTAATAGAATGATCACAGGTCGAGACGCAACACCATGCAGCTAGTTCTATGTAGATAAACGCAGGCATCAAGCGATGTCGGTATTTTGGCATTTGTATGTAATGCGTGCAAGGCGCGTCCACCGAACGTATTTCAACGGCAATCGGGGCTAGTCTAACAGCGCGGTGAGCTCTGCAGATGCTGGTGCAGCTTATTGGTAAGTTTGATGGATAAGCGTCGGCGATGAAACACGCATACGTATAAAATGTTACATCCGTCTGCATGGCTACAATTTTTGTTTGCTTGTGCAGGGGGCACTCACCAGTGCGGCGCGGCGTGCGCGGCGAGAGCCAGCGGGTCCTGCAGCTGCTGGTGCAGCTTGTTGGTGAGCTTGGTGGAGAGGAAGGCGTCGGGCGGCAGCGCGGGCGCGACGGCGCGCAGGCGGCGCAGCACGCGCACGCACACCGCCGCCGCGGCGCCTTCGGCTCCCTCGGCGCCTGACACGCCTCGCTCTGTAACAATGCAATATTGTAGCGTGGAAAGCGACACACGCAACTACCTCCGCGCAAAAAACTGGCTTCGAAGCTATCCAGCACTGAGATGTGTTTGACACCTGATGGTCTCACAGTTACCACTAGTGACATACTATTTAAGAGTAAGATGAGATCATTTCTCGAGGCTTAGCAGGTAGAATCATACAAACATACCAATACAGCTAAGTAAGATACGCGAGCAGCGCGATAACTTCATAGTGGTACGCGCCCCGGCCGCTCGGCCTAGCGGGCTAGTGAACGACACCTTCTCGTAACTCATGAGGCCCTGGTGCTTGCTCCGCGCTAAATAAAATTTTTAGACAGTTGTTTTCTTTGGCTACCGTAGCCTATGGAGACTAACATGCAACACTAAGGGCCAGTTGCACCAACCACATTTGACAGACTGATCAACGTCAGCCGGCGCGCCCCGGCGCTTTACTATGAAACTTTCCATACATAAAAATTTAGCGAACTCTTACGAACACGAACAGTTTGGTGCAACCGACCCTAAGTGGTTTTCGTAGTCTATTGATGTTGCTATATTAAGGGTGTCACATACGCGTTTCTGACTTATGAACCAATTGTTTCTACTATACAACCTAAAATAAATAATTAATTTGAGCTATGGTTTTGTTTCGTCCTCTTGATCGCGGCGAGCTGTGATTGGTCAGTTTCATTATAATTGACTAAACTGTATCGAAATGAATATTATAGTTGAGTTGGGAGCCCATATATTTAAACATACCCAATTGCAGTTTGGTACTCGTATTCTTAATTCAAGAATTACAGTCGACGAGTAGAAAGAAACAGTTGTTTCTGCTTACCTGGATCTCCCGGTTCGTCGTCTTCGCTATCACTGGACGCGGCAAACGTTTCCATTCCCTCCACTTCTTTATATGTTAATCTGAGAACAGATAAGGATATTAAAGTTGCAGTTGTATCAAGCAAAGAATCGAGAACGGAAGTTTTCAGGAGAGAGGAGGAGAAATTCAAAATAAAGTTTATCCACTAGGTAGTCCCAAGTAGACCATTTCTTTTTAACAAAATATTAATATCTGTAAAAGGATGTGTAGGTCCATGATGTGAGGGGGTCAGTATACTGACGTGTAGGTGGTGTCCCTGTGCGAGTCGTGGTGGTTGTGGCGCTGGTTGAGCTGCACGACGGCGCGGTACACGGTCCAGTCGGGGCGCTCCAGCGGCAGCGAGGCGGCGCCCGAGCTCAGCACCAGGCGCAGCGCGGGCAGCCGCGGGGGCGCCGCGGGGGGGCCGCGGGGTTAGTATACTCACGTGTAGGTGGTGTCCCTGTGCGAGTCGTGGTGGTTGTGGCGCTGGTTGAGCTGCACGACGGCGCGGTACACGGTCCAGTCGGGGCGCTCCAGCGGCAGCGAGGCGGCGCCCGAGCTCAGCACCAGGCGCAGCGCGGGCAGCCGCGGGGGCGCCGCGGGGGGGCCGCGGGGTTAGTATACTCACGTGTAGGTGGTGTCCCTGTGCGAGTCGTGGTGGTTGTGGCGCTGGTTGAGCTGCACGACGGCGCGGTACACGGTCCAGTCGGGGCGCTCCAGCGGCAGCGAGGCGGCGCCCGAGCTCAGCACCAGGCGCAGCGCGGGCAGCCGCGGGGGCGCCGCGGGGGGGCCGCGGGGTTAGTATACTCACGTGTAGGTGGTGTCCCTGTGCGAGTCGTGGTGGTTGTGGCGCTGGTTGAGCTGCACGACGGCGCGGTACACGGTCCAGTCGGGGCGCTCCAGCGGCAGCGAGGCGGCGCCCGAGCTCAGCACCAGGCGCAGCGCGGGCAGCCGCGGGGGCGCCGCGGGGGGGCCGCGGGGTTAGTATACTCACGTGTAGGTGGTGTCCCTGTGCGAGTCGTGGTGGTTGTGGCGCTGGTTGAGCTGCACGACGGCGCGGTACACGGTCCAGTCGGGGCGCTCCAGCGGCAGCGAGGCGGCGCCCGAGCTCAGCACCAGGCGCAGCGCGGGCAGCCGCGGGGGCGCCGCGGGGGGGCCGCGGGGTTAGTATACTCACGTGTAGGTGGTGTCCCTGTGCGAGTCGTGGTGGTTGTGGCGCTGGTTGAGCTGCACGACGGCGCGGTACACGGTCCAGTCGGGGCGCTCCAGCGGCAGCGAGGCGGCGCCCGAGCTCAGCACCAGGCGCAGCGCGGGCAGCCGCGGGGGGGCCGCGGGGTTAGTATACTCACGTGTAGGTGGTGTCCCTGTGCGAGTCGTGGTGGTTGTGGCGCTGGTTGAGCTGCACGACGGCGCGGTACACGGTCCAGTCGGGGCGCTCCAGCGGCAGCGAGGCGGCGCCCGAGCTCAGCACCAGGCGCAGCGCGGGCAGCCGCGGGGGCGCCGCGGGGGGGCCGCGGGGTTAGTATACTCACGTGTAGGTGGTGTCCCTGTGCGAGTCGTGGTGGTTGTGGCGCTGGTTGAGCTGCACGACGGCGCGGTACACGGTCCAGTCGGGGCGCTCCAGCGGCAGCGAGGCGGCGCCCGAGCTCAGCACCAGGCGCAGCGCGGGCAGCCGCGGGGGCGCCGCGGGGGGGCCGCGGGGTTAGTATACTCACGTGTAGGTGGTGTCCCTGTGCGAGTCGTGGTGGTTGTGGCGCTGGTTGAGCTGCACGACGGCGCGGTACACGGTCCAGTCGGGGCGCTCCAGCGGCAGCGAGGCGGCGCCCGAGCTCAGCACCAGGCGCAGCGCGGGCAGCCGCGGGGGCGCCGCGGGGGGGCCGCGGGGTTAGTATACTCACGTGTAGGTGGTGTCCCTGTGCGAGTCGTGGTGGTTGTGGCGCTGGTTGAGCTGCACGACGGCGCGGTACACGGTCCAGTCGGGGCGCTCCAGCGGCAGCGAGGCGGCGCCCGAGCTCAGCACCAGGCGCAGCGCGGGCAGCCGCGGGGGCGCCGCGGGGGGGCCGCGGGGTTAGTATACTCACGTGTAGGTGGTGTCCCTGTGCGAGTCGTGGTGGTTGTGGCGCTGGTTGAGCTGCACGACGGCGCGGTACACGGTCCAGTCGGGGCGCTCCAGCGGCAGCGAGGCGGCGCCCGAGCTCAGCACCAGGCGCAGCGCGGGCAGCCGCGGGGGCGCCGCGGGGGGGCCGCGGGGTTAGTATACTCACGTGTAGGTGGTGTCCCTGTGCGAGTCGTGGTGGTTGTGGCGCTGGTTGAGCTGCACGACGGCGCGGTACACGGTCCAGTCGGGGCGCTCCAGCGGCAGCGAGGCGGCGCCCGAGCTCAGCACCAGGCGCAGCGCGGGCAGCCGCGGGGGCGCCGCGGGGGGGCCGCGGGGTTAGTATACTCACGTGTAGGTGGTGTCCCTGTGCGAGTCGTGGTGGTTGTGGCGCTGGTTGAGCTGCACGACGGCGCGGTACACGGTCCAGTCGGGGCGCTCCAGCGGCAGCGAGGCGGCGCCCGAGCTCAGCACCAGGCGCAGCGCGGGCAGCCGCGGGGGCGCCGCGGGGGGGCCGCGGGGTTAGTATACTCACGTGTAGGTGGTGTCCCTGTGCGAGTCGTGGTGGTTGTGGCGCTGGTTGAGCTGCACGACGGCGCGGTACACGGTCCAGTCGGGGCGCTCCAGCGGCAGCGAGGCGGCGCCCGAGCTCAGCACCAGGCGCAGCGCGGGCAGCCGCGGGGGCGCCGCGGGGGGGCCGCGGGGTTAGTATACTCACGTGTAGGTGGTGTCCCTGTGCGAGTCGTGGTGGTTGTGGCGCTGGTTGAGCTGCACGACGGCGCGGTACACGGTCCAGTCGGGGCGCTCCAGCGGCAGCGAGGCGGCGCCCGAGCTCAGCACCAGGCGCAGCGCGGGCAGCCGCGGGGGCGCCGCGGGGGGGCCGCGGGGTTAGTATACTCACGTGTAGGTGGTGTCCCTGTGCGAGTCGTGGTGGTTGTGGCGCTGGTTGAGCTGCACGACGGCGCGGTACACGGTCCAGTCGGGGCGCTCCAGCGGCAGCGAGGCGGCGCCCGAGCTCAGCACCAGGCGCAGCGCGGGCAGCCGCGGGGGCGCCGCGGGGGGGCCGCGGGGTTAGTATACTCACGTGTAGGTGGTGTCCCTGTGCGAGTCGTGGTGGTTGTGGCGCTGGTTGAGCTGCACGACGGCGCGGTACACGGTCCAGTCGGGGCGCTCCAGCGGCAGCGAGGCGGCGCCCGAGCTCAGCACCAGGCGCAGCGCGGGCAGCCGCGGGGGGGCCGCGGGGTTAGTATACTCACGTGTAGGTGGTGTCCCTGTGCGAGTCGTGGTGGTTGTGGCGCTGGTTGAGCTGCACGACGGCGCGGTACACGGTCCAGTCGGGGCGCTCCAGCGGCAGCGAGGCGGCGCCCGAGCTCAGCACCAGGCGCAGCGCGGGCAGCCGCGGGGGCGCCGCGGGGGGGCCGCGGGGTTAGTATACTCACGTGTAGGTGGTGTCCCTGTGCGAGTCGTGGTGGTTGTGGCGCTGGTTGAGCTGCACGACGGCGCGGTACACGGTCCAGTCGGGGCGCTCCAGCGGCAGCGAGGCGGCGCCCGAGCTCAGCACCAGGCGCAGCGCGGGCAGCCGCGGGGGCGCCGCGGGGGGGCCGCGGGGTTAGTATACTCACGTGTAGGTGGTGTCCCTGTGCGAGTCGTGGTGGTTGTGGCGCTGGTTGAGCTGCACGACGGCGCGGTACACGGTCCAGTCGGGGCGCTCCAGCGGCAGCGAGGCGGCGCCCGAGCTCAGCACCAGGCGCAGCGCGGGCAGCCGCGGGGGCGCCGCGGGGGGGCCGCGGGGTTAGTATACTCACGTGTAGGTGGTGTCCCTGTGCGAGTCGTGGTGGTTGTGGCGCTGGTTGAGCTGCACGACGGCGCGGTACACGGTCCAGTCGGGGCGCTCCAGCGGCAGCGAGGCGGCGCCCGAGCTCAGCACCAGGCGCAGCGCGGGCAGCCGCGGGGGCGCCGCGGGGGGGCCGCGGGGTTAGTATACTCACGTGTAGGTGGTGTCCCTGTGCGAGTCGTGGTGGTTGTGGCGCTGGTTGAGCTGCACGACGGCGCGGTACACGGTCCAGTCGGGGCGCTCCAGCGGCAGCGAGGCGGCGCCCGAGCTCAGCACCAGGCGCAGCGCGGGCAGCCGCGGGGGCGCCGCGGGGGGGCCGCGGGGTTAGTATACTCACGTGTAGGTGGTGTCCCTGTGCGAGTCGTGGTGGTTGTGGCGCTGGTTGAGCTGCACGACGGCGCGGTACACGGTCCAGTCGGGGCGCTCCAGCGGCAGCGAGGCGGCGCCCGAGCTCAGCACCAGGCGCAGCGCGGGCAGCCGCGGGGGCGCCGCGGGGGGGCCGCGGGGTTAGTATACTCACGTGTAGGTGGTGTCCCTGTGCGAGTCGTGGTGGTTGTGGCGCTGGTTGAGCTGCACGACGGCGCGGTACACGGTCCAGTCGGGGCGCTCCAGCGGCAGCGAGGCGGCGCCCGAGCTCAGCACCAGGCGCAGCGCGGGCAGCCGCGGGGGCGCCGCGGGGGGGCCGCGGGGTTAGTATACTCACGTGTAGGTGGTGTCCCTGTGCGAGTCGTGGTGGTTGTGGCGCTGGTTGAGCTGCACGACGGCGCGGTACACGGTCCAGTCGGGGCGCTCCAGCGGCAGCGAGGCGGCGCCCGAGCTCAGCACCAGGCGCAGCGCGGGCAGCCGCGGGGGCGCCGCGGGGGGGCCGCGGGGTTAGTATACTCACGTGTAGGTGGTGTCCCTGTGCGAGTCGTGGTGGTTGTGGCGCTGGTTGAGCTGCACGACGGCGCGGTACACGGTCCAGTCGGGGCGCTCCAGCGGCAGCGAGGCGGCGCCCGAGCTCAGCACCAGGCGCAGCGCGGGCAGCCGCGGGGGCGCCGCGGGGGGGCCGCGGGGTTAGTATACTCACGTGTAGGTGGTGTCCCTGTGCGAGTCGTGGTGGTTGTGGCGCTGGTTGAGCTGCACGACGGCGCGGTACACGGTCCAGTCGGGGCGCTCCAGCGGCAGCGAGGCGGCGCCCGAGCTCAGCACCAGGCGCAGCGCGGGCAGCCGCGGGGGCGCCGCGGGGGGGCCGCGGGGTTAGTATACTCACGTGTAGGTGGTGTCCCTGTGCGAGTCGTGGTGGTTGTGGCGCTGGTTGAGCTGCACGACGGCGCGGTACACGGTCCAGTCGGGGCGCTCCAGCGGCAGCGAGGCGGCGCCCGAGCTCAGCACCAGGCGCAGCGCGGGCAGCCGCGGGGGCGCCGCGGGGGGGCCGCGGGGTTAGTATACTCACGTGTAGGTGGTGTCCCTGTGCGAGTCGTGGTGGTTGTGGCGCTGGTTGAGCTGCACGACGGCGCGGTACACGGTCCAGTCGGGGCGCTCCAGCGGCAGCGAGGCGGCGCCCGAGCTCAGCACCAGGCGCAGCGCGGGCAGCCGCGGGGGCGCCGCGGGGGGGGCCGCGGGCGCGGGCGACGCGGGGGGGCTGCTCGCCGGCGCGGGCTCCTCCGTGTCGGACGACTCGTTTAAGGGTATGTCGAGATCTGGAAGGGCGAGCTTGAATAAACGAACGAGAACTCGCAAACTTGACGGCGTCAGATAGACATAAAAAAAGTATCTAATACTTAATAGAAGCGTAAACCGGTGTTTATATTATGGAAACCCTAGTTTTACAGCTGAAGTAAGGCACTTGTCCCACCAAGAGCGAGTAAGCGATTAACTATCGGCGATTTTCTCGCCCAAGAAACGAACAAAAGATTAAGATCCTGTGTTAGTAATAAAAGAGACACATATATTAATAGTTCATCGCTGGCTGTTCACACTGCCGGCGAGAACATTCGCTCTACTAGTTTGTCGCCGCGATAAGATAAAGCGGTACTCGCTCGGCGATGCTCGCTTCGTAGTTTGAACAAGTCTGCGACGTCTGCGTGTTCGGCTACGCTGCACCGCCCGAGCGAGTGACGCGAGTAATAGTCCGTCGCACTCGAACACTCGCCTATAGCCGAGCGACAAAACTATTGGAGCTAACACTCGCTTCTCGCCGCTCGCCCACTCGTTTCTAGTTTATCGTTCTACTCGCTTATCGCTCATCGTCGGCGGTGGGACAAGTGCCTAAATAACATTTTACGACCTCATACATATGCGGCAGTGGTGGCGCGTCCATAAAAGCCGATTCCCACCGCCTTGCCTGTTTTTGGAAGTTTGAGCAGAGTTGTAAAGGAAATATGTAAGCTAAATTAGCCCCGGCTTGCCTATGGATATATTTGACGCGCCGCCACTGATATGCGGTAGCTAGGTCATGCATCTACGATAACATTTGACAATCCATTTACGACCAATCGTATGGCACGGTCCATCGCCACTACACACGTTGTAGGTGCGCCACAGCCGGCTGCAGAAATTTCTTTCCTAAAATTCTGGCAAAGCGATCGATGAAACAACAACATGTTTTATAGCCAAAACACTACCTCTTCTACCATTCCTCCATGCCTTAGTGTCTAGCCTGCGACGTTCCTTCATCGACGACAGTACTCACCGACGGTCTGGTTGAGGTTGGTGCGGCCGGGGCGCGGGTCGAAGGCGGGTATGAGCGCGGAGAACTGCCGCTTCAGCACGAACTCGTCGTCCCACGGACGCCGCGCGCGCTGTCCGAGGCCTCCGCGGACCGCTTCCAACGCCTCCTCTTCCATAAGAGACAGCAGGTTGCGGGATACCTGTACGTAACACAGTAACGTATGCCGTGTTACAACTTTACTCAATGCAAGACCCACCCTCATCGACCTTTCCTATTGCCGTTGTCAACAAAAAAAGTCATGATCAGGAGGTAAGATAAAAACAAATGAAAACTCCAGGCATTACGTTACAGTATAGTAGTTTGACCAGGGGCCCATTTCTCGACCGGTATTAGACTACTTTTTAATGCTTATGAAAATGCTAGGAAGCCGATGACGAGCCTGTTCGGCAAGCTGCGAGGGCACGGGACGCATCAGTAGGAGGTCCTCCTAGACAGGCATGTACCTCCTGGTAGGCGGGCTCGTTCTCCTTGTCGCTGTCGAGCGCGTCGTCGCCGTCGTCGTCGTCCTCCAGCTCGGCGAGGAGCGCGGGCGCGCGGCATGACTCCAGGAAGTCTTCCAGAGACACCTGCCGACATAAGTGCTGAGTTAGCCAAAGGACACCAAATCGAATATAAAACGTATCTAATAAGGATGGTATTCCATCTGTCTAATTTCTTGGTCCCATGTTATTACGTCTCACTCTCTCATTAAGCAATATGTGAGATGCAAAAACAGATTGGACCAAGAAATTGGACAGGTGGAATACCACCCTTAAGGTCGATTGCACTAAACCGTCTGTCACGTTAAATTTTACTTTACGTAATGATTCATAGTTTTGTCAGTAAAGCTGATAAGTTAGCGTACGAACTGAGCGGACACTTGAGCGTAGCTTGCGGCTGGATGGAGCGTTCATGTTAAACAAATACAAGCAAGATAAAAAAAAACATGTAAGTGTTATAACAAAGATTTTGTATAAAAATCTGTGTCGTATTTATCAATATTGATAAAATTGTTACCTGCTCGCTCTCGCTGGAAGTAGACGTGAGGGAGAGGGTGAGAGCGTTTTGCGCGTTGGGTGCGAGCGAAGGGTAGCTCTGCGCCGCAGACAGCAGCCCGCCGGGGAAGTTGCTCGACAACGCGAGTCGCACCAAACTATAACATTACACACAATTTAGAAATGTTTTCTTATAATGAGACCTTTGTATTACTTTATTTGTCAGAATGGAGTTAGTATATTCTTCAGTAAATTAAGCCCGACTTAGACGATGCGAGAACTCGCATGCGAGTTTCATACCATTGCGGCTTTTGATCGGTCGGTCGATTGAACGTAACCAACAGTCCGCTATGTCACTAAAATCGCATGCGAGTTCGTGCGCCGTCTAAATCAGCCCTCAGTAGTAAGCGGTCCGGGCATACCTGGGGAACAGGCCGGCGGAGTGGTTGGTGCGCGCGGCGCGCTGCGGGGTGGTGCCGCGGCCCGCGCCGCGCGCCGCGCCCAGCGACTCCAGCAGCCGCGCCGCACCCTGCACCACACGACCATGCTTAACCACACGGTTTACTCGGTAGATAAATACATTCCGGGAATTTATTGACTGGACCCTTTTACAGTAGTTTTAGTTAAAACTCTGTTGCCACTTTATGGCGAGAACGCTAGAGATAAATAGCGGATCTTCGAATTTTAATATTTGCTGAAGCCTTCCTGAACGGTCCTTCAGAATTGCAGCTTCGAGCATTATAGTTTTTAGAATATGTCGTAAACAATAAATGGGATAGTCGAGACATAGGCACATTACATAGATAGATAGATAGATAGAATACTCTTTATTGGCACACTTCAGTAAAAAGATACAAAAGAAAATAAACAATTTATTAAATGAAGAGGCAGACAACAGGCGGTCTTATCGCTAAAGAGCGATCTCTCAGACAACCTTTAGGTAGGTGGGTGGGTTTTTGATACCTGTTGTGTGAGATCCGGTTCGCTGGCACTCATCGTGCCCGAGCCGCTGCCCTGTCCATCATTTTTGTTGTGCTCATCATACTGGCCCTCTCCGCTTTCGTTGTCTTCACACTATACATCGACAAAAATATTTAACAAATCTTGAAATTATTCTTGAAATTAAATCACATAACTATGAAGGACTGATACAACAATCTAAAAGTATTACGGTAATCGATACTACCAATTTAGCTACATATATATTAATTCTGTTCGAACCCGCGCAGGGGCACAGCCGGGATTGACGCCAAGATGATAATGACATATTAATTCTGTTCGTATATCATCTCAAGTTTCAAAGACTCGAAACACTATGTCGCTAAAATCATTCTAATCAAAAAACTAGCGGCGCCTAGATTTTTTGTCCTACAAGTAAAGTCTACGCAACCTTACAATAAGAATGAATTTTAATTTATGAAAATCCAGAATCTAATGTCATAACTAATTAAATAATTACCCTATTTTAAATGCATTTTACTAATACATTATATGTCAAACTACACAATTTAGAATTAGAATTAGTCCTAAATAGGACAAGGACCTGTATGTACAGGCCAGGAGGTCGCATCGCATGAAGTTGCCTCAGGAGTGCAGCCGGTATGGCCAGGAACGCGTTTGACAACGCCACGTCAGCATTATTGTTTGGTCCACGGGAGCAACGTTCCTATTCATGACAACTTGTTTAAATTACCCTTTTAACAGGAATACCGGTGTCAGAAATTACGCAAGATTGAACCCTATCGCATTGAAATAGCGGGAGTCATTGCTGGAAATATACCTGCCTACCTCGTCAAGGCATAAACCGCGTCTACCGCTGATTTCTCTCTGCTCTGTTTTCACATCAAACAAAGAGAGTTGTAAGTTTTGGAATTTGTCACGACGAACCTATAAGGTCCAAGAAAAAATCTAAAATTTACCACTGACGTTTGAACTTTTCCTAATGTACGAAATAGTTGATTTGATTAGTTTGAGTAGTTAGTTTGTATGAGTAGTTGATGATTTTGTTAGTTTGAAAATCGAACAGAAACCCAGCCACAGTTTTGTTTTTGTAGTACGTAGACAATGTTTATCCAAGTATTGGATGTTGTAGTTATAAATTTTGCTATATTTTTTCATGTCACTATATGATGTCACTGTAATGTTGTATTGACTTGTTAAAGAGCCCTTGCCAAGGCAAATTATTGTTTTTTTTTTTTAATTTCTGAATTTGAATGCCGGTGCATACTTTTTAAATTCAAAGCTAACAAACCTCTTGTGAATTCGCCTCCGGCAGCGGCTCCTTGGCCGGATACGGCTTGGTGATGTCCGTGATGCTGGTGGGCCCCAGCTCCATGTTGGCGAACGAGTTGCCGCTGAGCTCGGCGATGCAGTTGTTGCCCTCCGCGCCCAGCGTTAGAGACTCCACGATCGTCGCCAGATCTACCAACGAGAGGTCTTCACGATCGTCAACTAGTTTTTTAACATAAGCAATTCAAAATATGCCCCTGCGGCTCTAGCACGGACGTTGGGTATATGAATATTTAAAGCTCAGCATCATACCGCATAGTAGACAGGCTAGTCACAGTACTAGGCTAGGCTGAGGTAAAATTACCAGGAATAACTAATTTGCCGGTAATTTATATACAAGTATTTCATGTGCCGAGTCGTTGAGTTTTTGAGAAGTCTTTTCCTAAAAATCTTGGGTCAGTCTACGCAAGCTTACACTAAATCTTTGAAAGTAATTCCTCGTCTATCCGGAACAGCTCTATTTAAAATCTGTACGTAGGTTTTAAGCTCTAGTCGTCCCGGTGCCTTTAAAAAGGACTTCCACTCGATTGTATTTTCACCCTTTGTTTTGACAAACCTTTTGTCGTGGCAAGTTTTAATTTGTAAACGGCTAGAGGTTAAATCAAACTTATACACACAGAAGTTGGTGTTACCTGTGTTGATGTGATGAGTGGAGTTGTTGATCGCGGACAGGTCGGCGGTGTGCATGCGCGGCCGCGTCATGTTGCTGGCCATCTCTTCGCCCGATATGTTGTCAGCCGAGGACGCTTGCTCGGTTGATGCTACTGACACCTAATCAACGACAAATAATATTTTAGAAACTTTGTATGCCCTTAAAATGTATGCGGGCCAAAAAGTTCACCGTTGCCTAACTCTGAAACTAAAAACCGTTGTATGAAACACAGCTGAATTCATCTTTAGCAGAGGTGTCGGGTATTCGTCGTCTGGCGCTTTGTTGTGACACATCAGCACATCACATACGATTTTGATTCCGGTCATAAGGGCTAAAGCATAAGGGGCGGGGAAGCGGTCTATTCTATATTCTGATGCACGAAAGCCACGATAGTACTCTCATGTGCCTAAGAACAGTTTCTACAATCCCTGGCGTGAAATAGAGTGTAGAGTGACCTGGTCCTGCGCGGTGGCGTCGGGCAGGCTGGGGGTGGAGTGGGACTTGCGGCCGCCGCGCGCGCCCTCGGCCGCGCCGCCGCTCACCACCTTCAGGTCGAACTTGCCCTCGGCGCCCATGCGGTATGAGTTCCGCCCGCCGTGTTCCCACCTGACACACACAAACAATACCCATCATTAACGTCATTTATTGTGACTCATTCTAACCTAACAGAAAATCGAGATTGATCGCTATCAGAGAAAATATTGATGCACAAAACATACTGATAACGCAAAGAAATGATACCGCCCAAACGAGATGACGTCGTAAAAGTAGCACTTCGAAACCAGACGCATTCGCTACGTGTAGACGCAGATGCGTGTGCCGGTAAGTCATCCTGTGGTGTAGACCTTGTGCATTTGCAATAAAGCTAAAGAATAGTCAGTATTATGCACGTCGGTAATGGTACCTGACGTCGACCCAGCCGTTGTGCAGGTCGGAGGTGACGGTGCCGAGGCCGGGCGGGCTGCCGTCCTGGTCGCGCCACTTCCAGTCGGGCCCGCGCGCCACCTTGGCGCCGGCGCACAGCCCGCGCGCGCCGCGCGACCAGCGCCGCGAGCGCGCGCCGCCCGACCCGCCCGACCCGCCCCAGCACTGCCGCGGCGGCGTCGACCACACGCTCACCACCTGCCGCACCACATACACGCTATCTTATCTGCGAGCCTAGCCGAGATGACCATCGTCTATAGAAAACGCCAATCGAAACTAAAATAATGTATGGAAACGGTCACGTGACTTTTCGTAGCATCCGTCAACCCGATACATTATGTTTTCGTTTGGTGTTTGTCGATATTCGATCGACATCTTGCCAGAACGCATTAGGCAAGAAGTTACTTTTTAAATTTTAGACCGAGACTTCCACTCACACACATAAACTCCACTCGGATGGATAATAAGCCGTGGTGTAGGTAACCCTTAATTCGACAAAACAAACAGAATGTGGTGCGTTCGAACCACAATAATTGGAATGATTAGGATTAGCAAAGGCATTTTAAGACTATGTCCAGCGTTTGCAACGTTTAAGATTATGTCCAGAGTCCAGTATTTTAAACGTTGTCGAAAGAAGCTTTTTCAGCTTTGAAAAATTTATAATGTTTACAAAACAGTCGATCGCAAAAAAAAACCTTAGTAAATATTGCTTTGTGCGGCATTGGAAAACAACAACATAAGACGTGGTGAGCGAACACCGTAGCCTATAGACGCTTGAAGCTTCACAACCCTTTATACGTACATATTCATATTGACGATTTACTGTGTACAAATGACTAATTAATTGAATGTTAGTTATGTAACAGAATTCTTATTTAACAAAAAAGCAAGAGATAAAAAACAATAACTTTTTGAAACAGACAACTTACATACGAATACAAAAAATAAAGAGAAATAAAAGCTAGCAAAAAGTTACAACAGAGAGCCAATTTCACGCACGTATTTGGCCGACATTGAGCGAGCGAAGCGCGACGACCGTGACATAAAAAGTTAACCCAACAATATAGTTAATTCTTTTCACGAGGGCACTGACCGCTCTCATATAGAGTTTAATTTCGTTAAATCTGTCCCTTTAAAATTAAATATGTATCCGGTACGAAGAGCAGACCTTTTTTCTGTCGTCTAGACTCTAACGTTGTTAACATTTGGGTTAAGTACGAGTATGTATGACATTTTTAATGTACACGTTAAGTTTGTTTACAAAACGCAGTTGTGTTTTTAGGGTTCCGTACCCAAAGGGTAAAACGGGACCCTATTACTAAGACTTCGCTGTCCGTCCGTCCGTCCGTCCGTCCGTCTGTCACCAGGCTGTATCTCACGAACCGTGATAGCTAGACAGTTGAAATTTTCACAGATGATGTATTTCTGTTGCCGCTATAACAACAAATACTAAAAACAGAATAAAATAAAGATTTAAATGGGGCTCCCATACAACAAACGTGATTTTTGACCGAAGTTAAGCAACGTCGGGCGGGGTCAGTACTTGGATGGGTGATCGTTTTTTTTTTGCCTTTTTTGCATTATGGTACGGAACCCTTCGTGCGCGAGTCCGACTCGCACTTGCCCGGTTTTTTTTTATACCACATCGATGTCAAACAAGCATACGGCCTCCCGATGGTAAGCAGTCGTAGCCTATAGACGCCTGCAACTCCAGAGGTGCTACATTTTGAAGAACTCCATAATGTAGACACTCGGGAGAACCTCGGCAGGGAGCTCGTTCAACAGTCTGAGCGTCCACGGGAGGAAATTCCTCTTAAACCGCACAGTGCGCGACCATTTAGGCTATAGAGTGTGAGGATGAAACCCTGCCGACGGCTACAAACTACCTTTCAAATAAAACTTCAGAGTGGTCTAGTACTGATTAGCACTTGAAAGAAGATTCTAATGTTAATGGCAACCCAAAACAGAGCATCCTGGGGCTGTTGCATGACGAAACTCGATCCAAGACCGAACTCTACCTAAGAACACAGATTAAGGCAAGGAAGCAGAGGCACGATTAGTGCGTGTCTCTGCTCAGTCAGTATTACATACCTTGCCGTATATCTCGAGGCCGGAGAGCGACAGGTAGTGTGATTGCCCGGAGGCGTTCTTGCCGTTCTGCTGCACGCGCAGGTAGCGGTAGGGCGCGTCGGCGCGCAGGCGCCACGTGGCCGTGCTGCCTGGTTCTTGAAGTGCTTGCTCGTCGCTATGCGCCAGTAGGGTTGACCATGACATGCCGTCCGCGGACATCTGAAATATGAACCATTGTAATGCCAGCCTAACAATTTTACTAGATAATAAGGGCTAGTGCACGATAACGAAGAAGTGGTCATAAGGAGAGCTGTAGAACGTTTTATCCAATAAAAATTCAGCCCGAGATGGAGTGTGAGACGAGTAAGGTAGTTGGTGTCCGAGCGAAGATCAGGGGATCGCGTCTAGGCAAAATCATAACAACGACCTGACGTTTATTTCACAAACCTGGAAGAGCCAATTTCTGAGCGCTGAGCGTCCATATCCTCTCGCATGCCGCAACGTATAGGCTGTAGGTATTATCTGCAGGCCGAGATCGAGCGCTATAAACGCGCGTCTGTCATCGTTCGTATGCACGTTCAGCGGTTCAGGTGAGCGGGACAGAGCGTCTTCGGCGCGACCGTAGGGTAATTGGCGGCCGTCGGAAGACCATACGGAGACGAGGGCATGAGCTCCCGGGTTGACCCATTCAGCGGTGCCCCCGTTGCTGCCGATGAAGTATAAGACGCCGTTCTCGTCGAAATCGTGCTGCGGAATAAACAACGCTTTTAAGTACCTAGCGTTACCAACGTGCAAAGGAACGGTTACTTATTTTAGAACATATGAGCGTCAAAGTCTTACGACCTGTTTCATGAAGAATTAATAATAAGTATGAAAGGCGTGTAATTTTGTATTGTCTAAGGTCCTGTGCCATACAGAAGCACGTTTTTTCGTCAACTAGCCATTATTTTAAGCCTCGGCCTTCATGCGTTGCATAAAGTTGAAGGTGGAGCGCTCCATGTCGTACCACTGGCGCGCCACAGACTCGGTGAGGGCGCGATCTGACGGACGGTCAGGGCTTCAGGGTAGAGCGGGACGGGTATACTCACGTCGTACACGAAGTCCATCGGCGCCTCGGCCTTGATGCGCTGCACGAAGTTGAATGTGGAGCGCTCCATGTCGTACCACTGGCGCGCCACGGACTTGGCGAGGAAGCGCTCGAGTTGGCGGACGGTGGTGAGCGCTTCAACCTTGAGGTTGCGCCCGGCGTTGTTGCTGTTGGCCGGGTCTTCGGTGCCGTCTTCGCTTGCGCGGACTACGCGTAATCTGATGGGCAAATTTTGAATGTAAACTTAATTTTCAAGATTGGTGAAACGATCATCGAACGATATTGAAGGGGTGAGAAAAAATTAGACTATTTTCAATCCTATTATGAAAAATGCAGATGAACAACCATCACCGTAACGTATAAAACGAACGTTCCAGAACTCGGGCAGATGTAATGGAGATTCTGGCCGCGTCGAGGCCGAAGGTCGTGCTACAAAAGGACAAAATCAAACAAGACCCAATGCAGCCCGCTCGGCCGTCCCTGGCCCGGACGTCTCCACGCCACACACGTGTAGTACCTGATCCGCTTGGTGAGGTGGTGCAGCGCCGTGGAGGGCGGCGGCGGCGCGTCGCCGGCGGGCGCGTGCACGGGCAGGCGCTCCACGGACTCCAGCACGCCCACCAGCCGCGCTGCCAGCGCGCAGCCCGCGCGGCTGTCCGTGGCCCAGGCCCGGCCGGCTCCACGCCACACACGTGTAGTACCTGATCCGCTTGGTGAGGTGGTGCAGCGCGGTGGAGGGCGGCGGCGGCGCGTCGCCGGCGGGCGCGTGCACGGGCAGGCGCTCCACGGACTCCAGCACGCCCACCAGCCGCGCCGCCAGCGCGCAGCCCGCGCGGCTGTCCGTGGCCCAGGCCCGGCCGGCTCCACGCCACACACGTGTAGTACCTGATCCGCTTGGTGAGGTGGTGCAGCGCGGTGGAGGGCGGCGGCGGCGCGTCGCCGGCGGGCGCGTGCACGGGCAGGCGCTCCACGGACTCCAGCACGCCCACCAGCCGCGCCGCCAGCGCGCAGCCCGCGCGGCTGTCCGTGGCCCAGGCCCGGCCGGCTCCACGCCACACACGTGTAGTACCTGATCCGCTTGGTGAGGTGGTGCAGCGCGGTGGAGGGCGGCGGCGGCGCGTCGCCGGCGGGCGCGTGCACGGGCAGGCGCTCCACGGACTCCAGCACGCCCACCAGCCGCGCCGCCAGCGCGCAGCCCGCGCGGCTGTCCGTGGCCCAGGCCCGGCCGGCTCCACGCCACACACGTGTAGTACCTGATCCGCTTGGTGAGGTGGTGCAGCGCGGTGGAGGGCGGCGGCGGCGCGTCGCCGGCGGGCGCGTGCACGGGCAGGCGCTCCACGGACTCCAGCACGCCCACCAGCCGCGCCGCCAGCGCGCAGCCCGCGCGGCTGTCCGTGGCCCAGGCCCGGCCGGCTCCACGCCACACACGTGTAGTACCTGATCCGCTTGGTGAGGTGGTGCAGCGCGGTGGAGGGCGGCGGCGGCGCGTCGCCGGCGGGCGCGTGCACGGGCAGGCGCTCCACGGACTCCAGCACGCCCACCAGCCGCGCCGCCAGCGCGCAGCCCGCGCGGCTGTCCGTGGCCCAGGCCCGGCCGGCTCCACGCCACACACGTGTAGTACCTGATCCGCTTGGTGAGGTGGTGCAGCGCGGTGGAGGGCGGCGGCGGCGCGTCGCCGGCGGGCGCGTGCACGGGCAGGCGCTCCACGGACTCCAGCACGCCCACCAGCCGCGCCGCCAGCGCGCAGCCCGCGCGGCTGTCCGTGGCCCAGGCCCGGCCGGCTCCACGCCACACACGTGTAGTACCTGATCCGCTTGGTGAGGTGGTGCAGCGCGGTGGAGGGCGGCGGCGGCGCGTCGCCGGCGGGCGCGTGCACGGGCAGGCGCTCCACGGACTCCAGCACGCCCACCAGCCGCGCCGCCAGCGCGCAGCCCGCGCGGCTGTCCGTGGCCCAGGCCCGGCCGGCTCCACGCCACACACGTGTAGTACCTGATCCGCTTGGTGAGGTGGTGCAGCGCGGTGGAGGGCGGCGGCGGCGCGTCGCCGGCGGGCGCGTGCACGGGCAGGCGCTCCACGGACTCCAGCACGCCCACCAGCCGCGCCGCCAGCGCGCAGCCCGCGCGGCTGTCCGTGGCCCAGGCCCGGCCGGCTCCACGCCACACACGTGTAGTACCTGATCCGCTTGGTGAGGTGGTGCAGCGCGGTGGAGGGCGGCGGCGGCGCGTCGCCGGCGGGCGCGTGCACGGGCAGGCGCTCCACGGACTCCAGCACGCCCACCAGCCGCGCCGCCAGCGCGCAGCCCGCGCGGCTGTCCGTGGCCCAGGCCCGGCCGGCTCCACGCCACACACGTGTAGTACCTGATCCGCTTGGTGAGGTGGTGCAGCGCGGTGGAGGGCGGCGGCGGCGCGTCGCCGGCGGGCGCGTGCACGGGCAGGCGCTCCACGGACTCCAGCACGCCCACCAGCCGCGCCGCCAGCGCGCAGCCCGCGCGGCTGTCCGTGGCCCAGGCCCGGCCGGCTCCACGCCACACACGTGTAGTACCTGATCCGCTTGGTGAGGTGGTGCAGCGCGGTGGAGGGCGGCGGCGGCGCGTCGCCGGCGGGCGCGTGCACGGGCAGGCGCTCCACGGACTCCAGCACGCCCACCAGCCGCGCCGCCAGCGCGCAGCCCGCGCGGCTGTCCGTGGCCCAGGCCCGGCCGGCTCCACGCCACACACGTGTAGTACCTGATCCGCTTGGTGAGGTGGTGCAGCGCGGTGGAGGGCGGCGGCGGCGCGTCGCCGGCGGGCGCGTGCACGGGCAGGCGCTCCACGGACTCCAGCACGCCCACCAGCCGCGCCGCCAGCGCGCAGCCCGCGCGGCTGTCCGTGGCCCAGGCCCGGCCGGCTCCACGCCACACACGTGTAGTACCTGATCCGCTTGGTGAGGTGGTGCAGCGCGGTGGAGGGCGGCGGCGGCGCGTCGCCGGCGGGCGCGTGCACGGGCAGGCGCTCCACGGACTCCAGCACGCCCACCAGCCGCGCCGCCAGCGCGCAGCCCGCGCGGCTGTCCGTGGCCCAGGCCCGGCCGGCTCCACGCCACACACGTGTAGTACCTGATCCGCTTGGTGAGGTGGTGCAGCGCGGTGGAGGGCGGCGGCGGCGCGTCGCCGGCGGGCGCGTGCACGGGCAGGCGCTCCACGGACTCCAGCACGCCCACCAGCCGCGCCGCCAGCGCGCAGCCCGCGCGGCTGTCCGTGGCCCAGGCCCGGCCGGCTCCACGCCACACACGTGTAGTACCTGATCCGCTTGGTGAGGTGGTGCAGCGCGGTGGAGGGCGGCGGCGGCGCGTCGCCGGCGGGCGCGTGCACGGGCAGGCGCTCCACGGACTCCAGCACGCCCACCAGCCGCGCCGCCAGCGCGCAGCCCGCGCGGCTGTCCGTGGCCCAGGCCCGGCCGGCTCCACGCCACACACGTGTAGTACCTGATCCGCTTGGTGAGGTGGTGCAGCGCCGTGGAGGGCGGCGGCGGCGCGTCGCCGGCGGGCGCGTGCACGGGCAGGCGCTCCACGGACTCCAGCACGCCCACCAGCCGCGCCGCCAGCGCGCAGCCCGCGCGGCTGTCCGTGGCCCAGGCCCGGACGAGCTCTTCGCGCGCCTGGTACTGGGAGGCCGGTTCTGTACACAAGAATCGCACATGAGTAAACACATTAAGATGTACAATTCCGATTAAACCAGGATATCCCTTATACTTACCATTAGGTTGTTGGGACAGCACTTGCAGCAGCGCGGGTGCGAGCCCTGATGATTGCAGCTCATAGGCGGATAGTAGTTCCTCTCCGCATAACAGCTCAGTTAACTGATTCAAGGCTTCGTTCATCTCTTGCTGCCAGTCTTCTGCGATCATTCAATCGTTTAGAGAAATATTCGATATTTAGCTTTCAGATTTAATTGTTGAGATAAAGCAACAGTATTTATTCGAAAACCAAAAAATCCCGACCGTGTGAGCAGTCTAAATAGATATAAGACCGTCTCCCAATGTAGGTAGTTTGCCATTTTGATGGTAGAGGCAAAGACATGTTCATCATATCAGCCCTTTATCGCCCACTGCTGAGCATAGGCCTCTCTTCTAGTACGCCACTTGTCCCGGTCCTGAGCTAATCTCATCCAGCAGTGACCCGCAATTTTCCGGATGTCTCCTCTAACACAAAGGCTCGAGATCTGTTTAGACAGCTCACATTTTAGGCAAATAGTTTAATGCTGAATTTACTCGTTCTCTACTTAATTTATAAAACAGGAATGTCAGATTTTATTCTTGAATGCTAATATGTATTAGACAAGAGATAATCTGCGTATACGTTAGAGCAGCGGTCGGCAACCCGCGGCCCGCTAACCTCTCGCTTGTGGCCCGCGAGCCTCCCTGGCTATTTTGTATATAATACTGACGAACGACAATGTCTGCTAAAGTCACAAATATTACCAAAGTGCGGCCCGCGACATGTTCGTTAACTACTATGTGGGCCTTGGCTGCTAAAAGGTTGCCGACCGCTGCGTTAGAGTAACGACGTGTAATGGAAGGGAAGACGGTAGTTACTGGTGGGCTTGGTGGCCTGCCGCTGCAGCAGCTTGAGCACGGCGCGCAGGCGGGCCACGGGCGCGCGCGGCTGGCGGCCCGCCGCGCCCGCCAGGTGCCGCGCGTACAGCGAGCGCGCGCGCGACCCCACCTGCACCAACATCGACACTTTATGTATACATTCTAGTCGTACGCCCCTAAGGGCCACTTGCACCATCCCACTAACCCGGGGTTAACCGGTTAAACCGTTAACCCACTGTCAAATTGTACCGGTAACCACGGTAACTCCAGATTCAACTGGTTAATGAATTATGCAAGTAGCCCTTAGGGACTATCCAGATCTGACGAGTGTGCCGCTAGCGCGTCATACGCCTTAGTAACTCAGATGTTCGAAATTTGCCGTGTTTAGTATAATCTTAGTACCTATAGTAACGCCACAAGCTTCAATTTGTTTTTTTTTTTAATCTGTCATTTTGACTTATGTATTTGTAAGAAAAGGATAAAACATGACAGTTCGTTGAAGTCTCTTTTTGGTGGGTTTATTTTAAAAGGCTACAAATATAATGACCACCAAAAAATACTTTGGTACCCTAAATAAAAAAATCATGCTTACCAAAAAAAATTACTGAACACCAAAAAAATAAGGCCTAAAAATACAAAAGTACCACCGTTTTAATTACGACTGCCCTTCAAATTGTATTCAAATACCAAATATATTGAATGACCACCAAAAATCATTAATGATCACCAAATCTTGAAGACCAAATTAATGCGATATTTTCACCTAAATAAACCACTATGATTACCAAAAAATGTATACATATTACCAAATAAAGTAAACTGATGCCTAAATTACTAGCCCCTCCCGCTCAACCCCCCGTACCCCGCACCGCATACCTACCTAACTTACCTACTTTTCTAGTAGCATTTCGTTATGCTACTAGAAAAGTGGGTTAGGTTAGGTTTGAACTGCGACCCTTACAGAACCAAACTGCTATCAGAAAAGTGGGTTAGGTTAGGTTTGAATTGCGACCCTTACAGAAACCAAATGCTACTATAAAAATGGGTTAGGTTAGGTTTGAACTGCGACCCTTACAGAAAAGTAATGCTACTGGAAAAGTGGGTTAGGTTAGGTTTGAACTGCGACCCTTACAGAACCAAACTGCTATCAGAAAAGTGGGTTAGGTTAGGTTTGAATTGCGACCCTTACAGAAACCAAATGCTACTATAAAAATGGGTTAGGTTAGGTTTGAACTGCGACCCTTACAGAAAAGTAATGCTACTGGAAAAGTGGGTTAGGTTAGGTTTGAACTGCGACCCTTACAGAAAAGAAATGCTACTGGAAAAGTGGGTTAGGTTAGGTTTGAATTGCGACCCATACAGAAAATAAATGCTACTAGAAAAGTAGGTTAGGTAAGGTTTGAACTGCGACCCTTACAGAAACGAAATGCTACTAGAAAAGTGGGTTAGGTTAGGTTAGGTTAGAACTGCGACTGTTACAGAAATAAAATGCTACTAGAAAAAGGTGACGGAGTGGATTAATGAATTTTATAGTATTATAATAAATATTTGCACATTTTTAATAAAAATTTGGTTACAATTTTGGTGGTCATTTACTATTTTTGGATTTACAATGATTATTTTGGGGTAATTTTCTTTAATAGGATAGCAAGATTTAAAAATTTGGTTATAATTTTACATTAAAATGGAGTTCTAATTTTGGTGTTCATTTACTATTTTTGGGTTTACAATGATTATTTTTGTGTCATTTTCTTTAATAGGATAGCAAGATGTAAAAATTTGGTTATCATTTCGCATTAAAATGGGGTTTGAAATTTGGTAATCATTTACTATTTTTGGGTTAATAATGATTAGTTTGGTGTCATTTCCTTTAAAAGGATAGTAAAATGTTATAAAATTGGTAATCATTTCATATTAAAATGGTGTTATAATTTTGGTGATCATTCATTATTTTAGGGTGGTAAAATATATTTTTTTGGTATTAAATTTTACTAAATCTGGTGATCAGTTAAATAGCAGCCATTTTAAAATAATTGAAGAAATATATTTTTGCCGCATTTTTATTACATAATTAAATATTACATTTTTAAATAAATGAGTATGCTTAGCTTCCAAAAACGTCTATAAACATTTTATGTGACAGCTACTCCGTATAAAAATTAACCGTCATAGGGACCATCATTCGACGCAAGAGGTATATGGAGTCTTGTAAAATTTTATGAATAAATGCTTCCTCAAGACTTCGCGCAGTGCCACGGCGAGTGGTACATTACTACGAATTGTTTTGAAGCAAGAGGTCCGATCGCGGCAACACACTCCCACGTATGACCACTCGAGCAAGCGTAATTCATCGATAAGCAATATCGACTTTAGCCGCATCCTTGTTGACAGCTCGATTTATTACCCTATCGGAACGATCGTTTGGCGTCTATTATACCAATGTCGTGCCGTCTCAAAACCCTCCTCGAGTAACGTACCTGCGTCTTGAGCGCCTCAGTCTTAGCAGAAACTCGCGAGCGCCGCTGATTAGCGTTGTTCGCGTTATTCGTTACTGTGGGTCTGCGGTCTGTCCATCCGCTTGCTAGTTCTGGCCCTGAAGAAACATCTTATTAATACACGATAACCAGCTGTAATTACAAATGTTATATTTTAAAGGATACACCTACAAGGATACAATTTAAAACTTTGATGAATCAAACAGGTGTTACCAGAAATAATAAACCACGTTAGCATAGAAGCCAGAAAGCACACATAATTTAAAAGAGTTCTTATGTTTGAAAAATCCTTTCGCAAACGGTCCGCAAAATTGATCCCTAACACTTTAAAATAAAGATCAAAATCATGGTGGTAATATAAGGCACCTCTGCCGTATAAAGGCTTTAAAAACTTACCTAAAAATGTTTCAGCAGTGAAAGAATGTTTGGTCCCTCGGTTGGATTCAAATATGAACCCGGGTAGATCTTCCCTTAGCAATGTGGTTTGCTGTTGACCATCTGTGTTGTGTATTTGAAGCTCCTTTTCCCTAGAGTAAATTGTGGTAAATAATACTAAATCACAAGTATTGTCAAGCAATTCACATATTAACCCCCTAATTCAAAAAAAATTACAAGCCTCAATAAGTTAACCCTTTATCATAAGGGTGTCAGGAATTATGCAAAATTGAACCCTATCACTTTGAAATAAAGTTCAAAATGTGGTAGGAAATATATTCCCTCTGCCTTATAGAGGCTTAATTTATGTTTTATCCTTTTCTTACTAATAAGTAATACATTAGTGAAAATAACAGATTAAGACAAACGACTAATAGCTAATTAAGACTCGTAGCGCGTTTATGAATAACGCCATAAATTATTACAACATACGAGGGGTGATTGGAAAGTTCACGGCCTAAGTATGAAATCAAATCCAAAGATTTTATTTAATATTTTTATTTATCTACGTGGTCCCCGTCGAGCTCTTTGCACTTGTTCCATCTGGATTCCAAAGCCATTATACCACTTTTGAAGAAACTTTCCTCCAGGCCTTCAAAATAGGTGTCCACTTCTGCTTGGACCTCGTCGTTGGTAAAAAATTTCTTACCGCCCATGTGTTTTTTTAAATTTGGAAATAGATGGAAGTCCGATGGTGCCAAATCAGGCGAATAGGGCGGGTGGGGCAATAATTCAAACCCACAGTTGTGAATTTCTGCTATCGATTTTATTGACGTGTGCACACGTGCATTGTCCTGGTGAAAGAGAACTTTTTTTGTCAACAATCCAGGTCTTTTTACTTTCGGATCTTCTCGTAATCGGCGTAAAAGGTCGCAATAGTAGTCCGAGTTTATAGTGGTACCTTTCTGGAGATAGTCAACCATTATTACTCCCTTTGCGTCCCAGAAGACTGATGCCATGACTTTATTCGCCGACAAAATGGCCTTTGCCTTTTTGGGTGGCGGAGATCCAGCACGAACCCACTGCTTTGATTGCTGTTTAGTCTCGGGCGTGTAGTGATGGACCCATGTCTCATCCATAGTAACATATCTGTCCAAAAAGTCTTGAGGGTCAGCTTCAAACAAGTCGAGACAATCGCGTGAAATTGTTAGACGAGTGATTTTTTGTTCCACTGAAAGGAGCTTCGGAACCCATCTCGCCGACACCTTTGAAAAACCTAATTCGTTGACTATAATGTTTTGGGTTCTTTCATATGAGATGCCTACGATGTCAGCTATTTCCCTTACTTTTAATCGTCGGTCTTGCATTATCATCTCGCATATAATTGCCACATTATGTGGATTGGTCGCAGTGGTTGGTCTCCCGGGGCGAGGGTCATCTGCGATATTGACTCGTCCCCGCTTGAATTCAGCTGCCCACTTTTTTACTGTCGTATATGATGGACAGGATTGCCCCAATGTACACTGCATATCTTCAAAAATTTGTTTTGGAGTCAATCCTTTTTTATGAAGATATTTAATTACAGCACGTTGCTCCAAATTGTCCATTATGAAAAATCTGTTGACTCTTATTTTTAAATCAGACGTATAATTTATTTTTACAATGTCTTACAATTGAAATTTCGCGGGATGACAACTGAATAATGACAGTTAAAAATGGCGGCAGAAAAAAATTTAAAAGTTTTTTTTTAATGGTCAGGCCGCGAACTTTTCTATCAGCCCTCGTAATTACATATTTTACTGGATTTTCACCTGTCTTATACTATAACCCTCAAGGCCCTAGTCATACCACATGAAATTTAAATACCCTCTCATGTTTGTAATGCACTGGGGAATACCTAAAATCTAACTCATCTCCCTCTTTATCTTTATCAGTTTCTAAGTAATTGTACATATGTGGTCGTTAAATCGCCACTACCTTTATAGGGGATACTATACTATACTTTATACTTACTTACTTGGTTGGCGCGGTGACCCAAAATGAGTCTTGGCCTCCAACAAATATGCTATACTTTATAATACTTACTTTTTGCAGGACAGAGACCAGTTCCCAAGTATCAGTTTGGTGTGTGAGGGCTTGGACAATATCGGCTGTGGTACAGAGTTTTTCACGGATGCTCTGGCTCTTTGGAGTTTGTCTATGAACTCGCCGCGGTTCTCTGTTAACAACATTTTAAAGTTAAAAAAGTAAATATGTAATGGTACGTTATTTAACTATTTGTTTACTGTATGTGCTGTATTATTTTTGTCTTTTTCTTCTTGTTTGTTACCTTCCGTGATTCTTCTCACCTTGATGTTCTCATCAGAAGATCAGCGCTGGAAGCAACCAGCAACATGCTAAGATGGGGCCATTTCGTGGCACTTTAATCTTATTTTGTGTTGTCTTTTTTATTATGTATTGTCTCGATTGTTTGTGCTTACTAATAAATACTATTCTATTCTATTCTCACCTTAGTCAGAGTAGACTACCTACTGTCATGATCACATATGTGACGTTATCTATGAAAAGGGACCTTACTTGCTTCGATATAAATACAACGCCGCGCGACACCGTGCGGCGTAAGCGCCATCGATAATCGATACAGGGACCTTCCCTTTTCATAGATAATGCCCCATATTTCGTAGAGTTTATTGCCGACAGGGCGAAGCCGGGGTACCCTGGCCATTAACATACCCGTGTTATCGGTCTGGTGCTCCGGGCTGCCGCTGGAGTACATGGTGGCCAGCTTGCCGTCCAGCAGGAAGCGGAACCAGCCGTTGGAGCCGGTGCTGAGCTCGAGCGCGGCCGCGTCGCTCCACACGTACAGCGCGTCGCGCCCGCGGCACAGGGACCACTCGCCCCACGAATACGCTACGTTGCTGCATAGGCTCGTCGCGTCTTCTGTTCCACCTGGATAACGATGTTTGTATTTTAGAATCCGTCATGTCTATAATGCATAGAGGTACAATAATATAGAGATGACACGGGGGGAGGGGCCAAGGCCAAACGACCGAACGAGATGCACTTATGGAAATTTCAGTAGCAGTAGCAGAGAAAGCGGTATTATTACTTGTCCTTGTCACAGTCTCACTTTTTGTTTGTTCCCCACCAAAAAATTTGTATGGTTTATGGTGGGCAACAAATAACCCGACCGAATTACGTAAATTGTTTTTGGTATGTTGTCAGGAATGTTAAAACGTGTTTTTAATATTGTCGCTTTGCGTATGTTTTGTCCCTCACAGAGGCACGCGTATAGCTAATCCATGTAATACTAGGTATGCTATAATGGGGCAACACCAGCGTAAACGTAAAACTTTATTTAACCCTTTAAACGCCACGCCTATAGTTTGCAGCGCGTCAACGTAAAACTTGTCAGAATGCACGAAGGTTGATATTGAGCTATAGCCGCGCGCGTCGGTGGATCTTTGGCGGTCAAGAGGTTAACAAATTCGACCTGTTGCTATTACACATTAAAAAAAATATATATATCCCAGATAATAAACGTACAGTACGAGTGCCCTAATTTATTACAAAATTGACACAACTGCCATTTTAGTAGAAAATTGACACAAAAACAGGATAAGTCAGTTTAACATCTGTATGTAATGAACATGATTGCAATAAATAAATGAAATGAAATGAAATGAAATGAAGTGGGCAATAAACTAACCGACTCAACCGACCAAAAATCCATCAAACACAGCTTTAAAATAGCAGAAACTGGACAAATATAAAATAGAATGTATTGCATCCTTCATTAAATAGCAAATGAAATTAAAAGCAGAGACAGACAACAGGCGGTCTTACCTTTAAAGAGACATTAACATTACCAGCATATATTTATCGGATATCTTGACCAAATTGTATTTCTATAAGCCGCATTTCTATAACCTCGTGCGGCCCACCATACTAAATTATAGCCAAGGAAATTAGAATCTTGTTGTATTTTCAATTGGGTTCATTTTTATTTGTTCGAAAATTTTACGAAACAAATGAAATGCTACCTACTTTCTTTTTGATTAAGGTTGACAATCCATCGAAACTGAGTGTACATCCTAATGTACATTGGGCGGCACGAGGATGAGGTGACATTATGTTGGTAGTTGCTAGCATATAGTTATCAGAGCGTGGAATGAGTAACTGTGATGGAGCGTGTTTCTAAATTTTACATCATTTAGGGAAAAGGATCCAAGTTGATCCAACCCGCACAAATCTGTCAATAAAATATGCACATCTCTAAAAATCACATGTTTAAATTATATTTTTTTGAGAATGGATCCTTTTCGCTAAAGTACGTCCAATTTTATTATTGGTATGAAATTGTTAAGCGTTTTGTCTCTATATTCGTTTGGAAGTTACCTTCTGTATCTGTGTAACTTATTTCAGTATCCTCTAAACAAGAAAAAGAAATGAAAGAAATTAAGTTATGATTTGGTTGTAAGATAAGAAAAGAAGTAACTTATACAAAATATAGGGTTTGGTCTTCGGTTGGTGACGTACGCTGTGCACAATGTCAGAACATCACGTTCTATAGAAATGTAACAATCTCCAATACAATGTTACGCCGTGCTCAGCGCACAGTATAAACCAGAGACCCAGGCCTAACATGAAAGCTCATAACAGCGACTACTTCTCAGGCTCATACATCTCGTAATGCGTATCGCTGTAGAAGAGTTTAAATTAAATAACAACCATGAACATAATCTCATATAACGGTATTCGCTACGAGTCGTACGACTGATCAAGAAATGGGTATACTTGTTTGTTACCGACGTGTTAGAAACAAGTTACGATAAAGCTGCATATTCACTGCAGTGAGCTCGCCTTTATGAAATAAAACAACCGGAACCACTAGAAACAATGAATACAATATACCTGCTACACTAGTCGAGTTAGCATCACTCGCCGCCGGTTCGGCCGCCAAAGCCTCGACCTTGCTGAAGACCCCCAGCCTCGCGAACTGCTCAAGGTAGATGTCTGAGGCCTTCACCATCACCTCTTCCGCGATGCCAAGCACGATGATGTGACCGTCGTCGTCATCCTATAAGAGATTAGATATTTAGACCTGGGTCTCTGGTTGACGCGTCAGCGTGACATTGTACGGGAAGGAAGCTATTTTTATATAGCGAGACGCGCACAGCGTCAATGGAGACCAAAGCCTTAGGCCTTTCTCACACGGGCCGACCCAAAAATGACGCAATTTACAATTTTCTTCCCGTATAAGAAAGATTTAGTGATGAATTTGTTTGAGACAGTTTAGAGTTTTTGTAGCCACAGCGAAGCGGTTTTGAACACTTGTATTACTGATACACATATTTACAAATACAGTACAATTTTGAATCAGAGTCAGAAATCTTTGAATCCACTTGTACGATTATCCAGATTTCCTAGACGCCATGTAAATATATGATTCACCTTAAAATGGCGTCACAGTGTAAATATTTGCACCAATAACCGCCGTGGCCACTCAAAGAAGGCATACCCTATGGCTTAAATATTCCCAATAGTTACCAAAAGCAATAGTTACAATAACCGATCTGTATGCCATTGGCATAAAAGTCACTGAATGTGGCAGCCACTGGCATTAGGCTGCCTTTCCACTGAGGCGGAGATGAGAGGAGTCGTGCGGTAATCAACCAATAGTATTGGTTCTCGTCTCCGCTCCGCTGGATTACAACCAATAGCATTGGTTCTCGTCTCCGCTCCGCTGGATTACAACCAATGCTGTTGGTTGATTCGGCTCTCATCTCCGCTACAGTGGAAAGGCAGCCTTAATCTCAAAAACCCAGTATCAAAACTCAACGCCTAAAATACTCAACCCCAAACTCAGCAGGACTAAAATCTACGAAGAAACAATATTAAAACACATAAAAACACAAAAAAAACAATGCAAGTAAATTTCGATGGTGTGATGGTTTTTGTATATAAAACAGTGATGCGGAGGAAACATGATATGTACATAAACCATAATATCCATTATCGGTGCTTATTAGTAAACAGTACTGTGATGTATGTGAAACAGGTACATAAATCGTTATTTCATATATAGCAATACAAAGCCGAGCAAATATGGAGTCAGCATCGTACCATTTGAAAAAATATATACTTTAAGGAGTTTCGATCTTAAAGTACAGTCAGCGTCAAATAGAAGTGACAGCCAAAGTGGCCAAATATATCGGAACACGTACTTATTTCTATGGTATAGAAAGGTGCTACGATATATTTGGCAACTGTAACTGTCACTATCTATTTGAGGCTGATTATACATCATTGCGACATAAATGGCAGTGTAAGTGGCAAAAATAATCTCATCGGTACGAGGCTGCCGTATGCTACGGCTCCAAGTTACTGACCATTTTATTAGAAATTCATTTTGAGGACAATTACTTTTCAAATATTGGCTAATAATTGTTTTAGAGTAGAGTAGAAGTATCATAATCACCTTATAAAAAATTTAAACCCGGCATTTAGTAAACAAAACATTAAAATTTGGCATAGATTGATAAACACCGTCAATAGGCTACATTCCTACTAGTCAAATCAGCTTCTTTTTTAGAACTGTCGAACTCTATTACTTATGGAATTTATATGAAAACTAATGTAGTGACGTCACGGTAAACTCACCTACTTTTTATATTTCAATCCGATTTATTAAATACAAATTGTGTTTAAAAATAGCTGCTATCTATGTTTTTCTAATAATTATCTGGTGCTTTATTTCGTGCACGGTTTGAAATAATTTATTTTAAGTACAGGAAACATCCCTATAGTTTTATTTTAAAGGCGTTATAAAGTAATTTTGTATTAACCCTTAAATGCATGTTTTTTTTCTTTTTGCCCGAAATTAATATATGTATCACATAATTGTTTGCTGATTCAAGGAAAAATAGTAAAAAAAATATATAACTTTGATTTTCACTGCGAAATTAGTTTTAGAAGTTGAATTGGCTAAATCATATTTATGTAAATATGTAATTTTCAGTAATAGATACATATATGAAATTTTTTACTACCATTAAGAAAGGTACACTATTTGTGATATACCTATGATAAAGTTTTTAAATATAAAATAATTACAAACCCCGAAAACACCATTCAAAATCACATACTAAAAATTATCAACTTCTGGATTTTTCCAAGCTTTCCGACTTTTCGTCTTAAAACGAATGTAATTTTTATAAATTAAAAATATTGCGTAAATTTTACCCTTAAATCATTACCCTACTACTTGACGCTTGGTATAAAGGTGCGTTCAAGAACGTAAGCCTTTTTTTTTAATCTGTGAGCTGTCGAATGGTTTGTAGACATTTGGCAACACTATGCATTTAAGGGTTAAGCAGAAACGTCTGAAACGCCATTGTAATAAATTAAAAGTGAAAACAAATCCCTGTTGTACTACCGAGACTTCACTCGAAGACATAAGCAGGGCAGAGCGATGAGCTAGTGATCCAGAGTCGCGAGTTCGAGCCTCGTCAGACAGTGAATTTTTCCACTTTTAATTTCTAAGTTACATTATAAAGTGGGTTTTAGCTCTGTGGTTATATCCCATGACACAATAACCCTGCAGGGGTGTTATGGATGGCTTTATACACGTGATAAAATAACTCTCACTTTTTAACACTGTGGGATAGAAAGTGACGGATGCCGTTTTATCACGCTGTCACGTAAACAAGAACGACCATCATATCCGTACTGCTTTTGTAATAATTTCATATTAAAATGAGGTCGGTTGGCCCAATCGGGACAATCGAACTGTCATATCAAATATGGGATATAAAAACAAGCTTAATACTATTTGAATATACTGCTCGACCATGGCAAGCCGCTATTTGTTAGAGTGAGAGGTCGAATGCGCGCTCTAGCTTCAACGTAAGACGGCTATAATAATAGCCATTCCCGCCCCGCACAAACTCAGTATAACGGTTAATAAGGACTGTAGGCGACTATGATACTTGTACCACTCGGGCAGTAGTTAGAGCCTGAGGCGCACACTCGGAATCATCACACCATCGGAACATTACCGCCGGCGCGCGGATATAGCGGCTGCGCAGCGCCCGCGGCGCAGCTCGCCTGGGGCCCATCTCGCCCTACACACACAACCGCTGTACTCCCATCACCCTCAAATACATGTAAGGTAAACGTACTATAGTACACCCAAACCAAACGGACGACCGGGGTCGTAAATCTTCTCAATTTATTATCTTCTCATTTTATTTATTGTTGTTCTTTAAATTAGAATATTACCACTTTGCCTGAGATACAGGATTATATTCCTAGTTCAGGCGTACGTAACAATTTAGATACGTAAAATGTAAAAGTTCACGCACAATGTAACATTAGCAATAAGGTTTTTCTCAATAAATTATTCTATTCTATTCACGCTCGCATGGTTGAAAGTGGGGTGAGAGAGATAGAGATATAATCCCAGCCGTCCGTTTGGTTTGGGTATACTATAGTGCTCGACATGCTAATTCCCAATAGATGACACCTTGCTGTCACCTCTATAGACAATGACTTAAGTTTCAAAATGACTTGTACTGGGACCGCGCCGCGTCGAGCATCAATACGTTTACGCAGTAGTTTACGTTTACGTAATCTGGCATATTCAATTTTGTCAGCAGAAAATGGCGGCAAATTAAAAATAAATTAGGCACGAAATGTTTCAATTTTATAAAGGTTTAATTTTAGTATATTTCAAATAAGATTTTACGACGAAACGGCATCAGTTGACTCATAAGCTTTTCACTAATATTACTGCAGACATTTTCAGCTGTATTACAGTATCTTTGACTTGCTAGTGCTCGTGTATCTACTTGCTGCAAGTGAACACGTAGACGTCTGAACACTGGTATCAAGGAGATCACTTACCAAGTTGTCTAACATCGCGGCAGCAATGAGCAAAGTCAAAGAAAAATCGATACCCTACTTCACACTGGTATATTTACAAGGAAATAATAGTTCTTCCTCGCGTTATTCCGGCATTTTGCCATGGGTCATGGGAGCCTGGAGTCCGCTTGACAACTTATCCATGATTTGACATGGGCGCTAGTTTTTACGAAAGCGACTGTCATCTGACCTTCCAACCCAGAGGCGAAACTAGGCCTTATTGGGATTAGTTAGGTTTCCTCACGATGTTTTCAAATGATATTTCGTACATAAGTTCCTAAAAACTCATTGGTGCGTGCCAGCGTTCGAACCCGCGACCTCCGGATTGAAAGTCGCACGCTCTTACCGCTAGACCATCAGCGCTTCATAGCGCACAAGTAAAAATTTGTTGAAAATAAAATAATATGTACAATATGGTACAACATTTTTTCCCCGTAATTAGTACAGACAGAGTGCGCAGTACGGCATCGTAACGATGGGTAGGTAACGAGTAGGTAGATGTAATGTATATGTTACGTTACCACGTTGTCGAGCACGGCGGCGATGAGCATGGTGAGCGCGCTGGCGGTGGCGGGCGGCAGCTGGCGCAGCAGGCGCGCGGGCGTGTAGTGCACCATCTTGCGCACCAGCGACAGGCACGAGCGCCGCACGCTCGCGCCGCCCGCGCCCAGGTAGCGCGCGCAGAACACGGGGATCAGACGCCTGCGAACCGATATCACGGAATAGGTAGTAGTATTATCATACAGAACGGCCACGCACCGCCCCGCCCCGACTCAAATTACCTCGCCCCGCGACTGGCCGCGACGTGAATCTGGCGGACTTCTGGCGTCCTCTCAATAAAGCGACTTACCCACACATACACAATGACGCGTGTACAGACGTGCCGCGCACTCATATAAACGCAAATGATTTTTGATGTAAGTCAGAGGTTTTCGAGGTGTGGTACACGTATTCCTGGTTCGGCAGCAAAGGGGTTCGCAACAAGTACCTACATAACAACACTTTCTTATATACATAAAGGTGCCCATTTTTCCTCATGCATGCATGAAATTGATTAGGTGTGCGCGGGGTAAGAAGTTTGAGAATCCCTGATTTAGGTACAATAGACCCGTCTCGATAAAGCGTAACTTTTCAATTAAGAACATGATATCAGTCGAGAATTAAGGTTGGTTTCAGTGCCATGCGGACCGTCCGTGCGGATCGCTCCGCACCGCCAAATTGTATGAGACAGCTGTCCGCGCAGACCCGTCAGCTTTACTCTATAACGCTCCCTGAACTTAATACATATCGGTCCGGGGCGGAGCGATCTGCACGGACGGTCCGCGTGACACTAAAACCAGCCTAAGTCATAATCGGCTTACAGATCGGCCGATCAGATCGTGTATACTAATAATAAAAAGATTTAGTAGTCCCTCGTTGGGTGCCATTTCTAAAGGGAGCAGTTGCAATAGGCAGCTTTTTATTTAATAATTGAATCTTGCACTATTTACAACACATAAATCAAAGAATAGACGTTATTAATATAATTATTATAAGTGTAAATAAATGGTGACATGATTTCGTATCATTAGCCCCACGTTGGGCGCCATATGTCACTGAATTATTTTTATACTGATTAATTTAGCGACGACACCAACCTGGAATTATTTAGCCTGGGCTATTATTAGTTACTAGATTGATACTCACTCTAAATAAATGGCAGCCATTTCTTTGTCCCCGGTCTCAGGAAAGTCTTCATCATTGGAAAACGTCGGTGAATCCTGGTTGCCGACAACCAACCACTCTCCTGGGCACTGCAGAATAGCGGCCACTTCCCTGTGACCTGAGTAAGCAAATAAACACATGACTAACAGGATCAACTTCGGTGAGACACAGTCAAGCTATTGGCGTAATCAACTCCCATTTTTTAAATGCTAAGAGCGCAAAAACGCGCTTCAAAGGTTTACACACACATTTGTAACCTGCATTCTATCATGCTACTCACTTAGCGGGCGTCCATTAATTACGTGAGGGGAGAAGGCGGTCAAGCCGAATCTCACTAAATCTCACGTGGCCCCCCCATTTGGCAAATATCAAGTAATTTTATAACGAGCAAATATCACGTCAAAATTCTCAAAAACCCCTCACGTAATTAATGGACGCCCCATTACGCCCATGATATTGGCGTGTCGATTTTTTGGAAGGGATAACGGTGCATAATGGTAAGGTATATCTTTACGAACATATCAAATACACTCATGGTCAAATTTTTTTGAGTTTGTTAGTATAATAAGTTTCATGCCAAGTACGTTAAGTGTGGCGCTCAGATGGGATATTGCATTATCATTGTCAAGATCACCAAGTCTTTTTAACTCTAACGCTTCAAACCTAGGCGTCCATCTCTAAAGTCCCGACATACCTTGATCGTGACGCTCTCTGGCCTTGTCTAGCGGAGTCTTTCCGTCCTCGTCGCGCAGATCAGCATTAGCTCCATAGCGTAACAGTACTTTAGCGATGGCCGGCCGCCCGAAGCAGGCCGCGTAGTGCAGGGACGAACTGCGCTGACCACGGTTTACGTCGGCTCCTGTCATTGCATAGAGATCATGAGATAGGGTGGTATTCCACCTATCCAATTTGTTCAATGTGTATTGCGTCTCACATTTTGATTTAATGAGAGAGTGAGGAGCAATGACATTGGACAAAGAAATGGGACAGATGGAATACCACCCATAGGTCCATTTCATTCGGGGTCGATCAAATGGTTTTTGTCGATACCCTTCCCAGTAGGTCTAACACAGGAGCGGCGCAACAGTATCTCGCCCGCGAGTGGACTACCCGCCTTTTTCTGTATTGGAGATATACCATGATAACGAATGACAAAAAAAGTCGATCGAATTCATAAGGACCAAAGGGCCATCATTCGAAGCGAGAAGTATAAGTACACTAATGAGTAGTAAGTAGTAGTTATTATAAGTTTCGTGTCTATCACATAGTTTAGCCGAGAACGGGACAACACTCACCCTTCTCGCACAGGAACTCAACCATCTCCTTCGTGCCGAAGGCCGCGGCCCGGTTGAGCAGCGCCTGCCCGACGTCGGTGAAGTTGTCTCTGTCCCTCGGACAGTAGTAGCAGCATGTAGGAGAGAGACAACACTCGCCCTTCTCGCACAGGAACTCGACCATCTCCTTGATACCGAAGGCCGCGGCCCAGTTGAGCAGCGTCTGCCCGACATCAGTGAAGTCGTCTCTGTCCCTCGGACAGTAGAAGCAGCATGTAGGAAAGAGACAACACTCGCCCTTCTCGCACAGGAACTCGACCATCTCCTTGGTACCGAAGGCCGCGGCCCAGTTGAGCAGCGTCTGCCCGACATCGGTGAAGTTGTCTCTGTCCCTCGGACAGTAGTAGGAGCATGTAGGAGAGAGACAACTCACCCTTCTCGCACAGGAACTCGACCATCTCCTTGGTACCGAAGGCCGCGGCCCAGTTGAGCAGCGTCTGCCCGACGTCGGTGAAGTTGTCTCTGTCCCTCGGACATTAGAAGCAGCATGTAGGAGAGAGACAACACTCACCCTTCTCGCACAGGAACTCGACCATCTCCTTGGTGCCGAAGGCCGCGGCCCAGTTGAGCAGCATCTGCCCGACGTCGGTGAAGTTATCTCTGTCCCTCGGACATTAGAAGCAGCATGTAGGAGAGAAACAACACTCACCCGTCTCGCACAGGAACTCAACCATCTCCTTGGTGCCGAAGGCCGTGGCCCAGTTGAGCAGCATCTGCCCGACGTCGGTGAAGTTATCTCTGTCCCTCAGACATTAGAAGCAGCATGTAGGAGAGAGACAACACTCACCCTTCTCGCACAGGAACTCGACCATCTCCTTGGTGCCGAAGGCCGCGGCCCAGTTGAGCAGCATCTGCCCGACGTCGGTGAAGTTATCTCTGTTCCTCGGACATTAGAAGCAGCATGTAAGAGAGAGACAACACTCACCCTTCTCGCACAGGAACTCGACCATCTCCTTGGTGCCGAAGGCCGCGGCCCAGTTGAGCAGCGTCTGCCCGACGTCGTCGGTGAAGTTGACGTCGACGGCGCCGGTCGACACGGCTGCGAGCAGCGCGTCCGTGTCCTTGGGGTAAAAAACAAAATGAGATCAAACTTAACTCAGTAATTGGCTTGCAAATACTTTTACAGTACATATGGTCCCATTTTCCCGCACTAGTGCGTAAAATAGCACTTTTCGTGCGTATGTCAAAAGTTTAAAAGGCCATATGTACTGTAAAACGTTGTACAATACACGTGCGAATAGCCTCTTTTCCGCACTTGTATCGTAAATAACTATTTTATGTCTTATCTCGCCCTTCAAAATAACATTTGCAGTAGTCAACGCTCATGTGCTTATTAAATATTAATAAGCATTACCTAAGGTAAACTTACATGCAAAATTCAGCGATCATAAGCGACTTCATGTCGTAACTTCGTAAGTGAATGGTCTCCGTGGTGAGTGACCTGCAGCACGTTCCACGGATTGAAGCATTTGTTTGTATTTTCATAAGAAAGACGCCGCGTTAAAGGTCTCGCTGGTCGCCGTCGCTCGAGCGTCCACTCATTGTATTGTTATAAACATACCTTGCCACGAATGCAGTCAATGAGCTGGCGATGCGACTTGTCGCCTCTTGCGCCCGCCGTCGCGCTGGAACCTTCTCCCCCTGCGCCAGTCTTGGAGCCGCTGGCCGCGTCGCCATTTCTATTTGAGCCACTGCGCAACACATTAACACGTTACATCTAACTATATTGCGTAGTTCCAAAGTAAATTAATTTATCCTCTAGCTCTTACTTCAATTTCATTAATTAAATCGTTTTCAACTGGAAAAGGATTGCATTTTTCTATAAATCAGGGTGACACACTAAACTATAGCAAAAAATCCATACTAATATTATAAAGGCAAAAGTGTGTCTGTCTGTCTGTTATGTTTTCTCGCTTAACCCGCTGAACTGATTTAGTTGAAATTTGGTATAGAGTTAGTTTGAGTCCCGGGGGAGAACATAGGATAGTTTTTATATCGGAAATCATCCCTGAAGACAGTGCGAAGGGGGTGGAATTGAAAGAGTTAATGAATTGCCTAATAATTGAAGTACGCAATGCGCGAATCGAATGATTGCTATTAGCATTATCCAGGCGCTATACCTACTTTAGCTGCTGTCATTAATTCCACGCAGACGAAGTTGCGGGCAAAAGCTAGTTTTAAAATATTCGTGTACTAACGTCTGTATAGCGTGTCGGCCCTCGCAGACCAGCACCAGTAGGAGGTCCACCAGCCGCATGCACTCGAGGCACCAGCGCTCGTCGGCCTGTACGGCCGCCTCGATGGCCGAGCATAGCTCCAGGCGGACTAGGTCCTGTCATACACAAAATATATATTAATAAACGTTTTCTTAATAAATGGGCATTTTCATTGTAGTCTAGTTATTCTGAGTAGATATAACCCAAAAGTTGATGGTTCTTGTCACTTTGTAAATGGTATACTTTTTTCAGAAAACCCCCAAAGAGGAAGCTTACAAAATTACACGATAAGGTAGAGCATGAAAATAATCATTATGCCGACAATTAAACCTAACCTCGGAATGTTTTCTCGGAATAATAGTTGTCAATTCACAGAGCATAAATTGAACTAGAAAAGAAGACAGCGAATATTCGTCCTTTGCGTGTCTTCTTTACATGTTTGTGTAATAGACTAATATCGCTCGGTCGCGCTCTCTTTCCATGCTGTTTTATGTGTCGGATGTTTGTTGTTACAATATATCGTCGGTGCGAATAAAAAAATCGCTATGTGTTTTTTTACGATTTTTCGATTTTGGCATATTTGAATTCCTTTTTAAATTTCCCGTCGACCCACATAAATATTTTTGTTATATCTTTATTAAAAATTCCGCTATGTGAACACAGAACAACATTTGTCCAAAAAAATAACAGAACAGAAACAAAAAATAGCTATGTGATTTTTTAGCACATAACGATATTAAATGCCGTGTTTTCCGTCGAGGGTGATGGCGATAATGTTGCACATGGCGATTTATTGTAGAATGGATTACCCGACATAGACCCTAAAATCCGCTATGTATCATCTATTGTAGAATGGATTACCCGACATAGACCCTAAAAATCCTAAAATCCGCTATGTATCATTTTTCGTACTATGTTACTTTGGCAACAAATCGCTATGTCTACAAACTTCACACATTACGATTTTAATGAACCTAATTTAATTCGCTATGTAGCAAAATTTGGTTAAAATAATAATATTGTAAAAAATTACATATAAAACTGTTTATTTTCTTCATGAGTATCCTGTAAAAATCATTTATCTATCAGAAAAAAAATACAGGCGCAACAAATATATTACAAACAGGAAAATAAACAGTTATTTTTGTCTCCTGAAAAGTAGCTTAAAAATACATGGCGATTTTTTTATTCGCACCGACGATATAATGCCTTATTGCGACATAATGATTCGTACAAATTTAAAGTCCTAAACGTAGACAGGCGTGGCTCACTCCGCGATTTCGACGCTTTGCAACAGGTAGCTAAAAGTACATCCGTTCCACACCAATTTTGGTGGCTAGCCATAAGCCGCGCGTGGCTCTGTCGCCACCTAGCGGCCATATTTGTCCTGATCGTAACAGACGCGTTTTGTTAGAGAGTGAGTCTTCTGTACCTAGTACTATTAATTATTCTGTGACGTAGACCCATTTATAAATTGTTCTTATGACGTCATAGTCAAGTAAGTTTGATAAAATCGACTATCTAGATCTTAGAACAAGTTATTTGTTTAAGATAAAACATAATTTGTTTCTAAATCATTTCAGAATCAGAAAAAAACCGTAAACACAACTTTAGTCTCGATCGAGTTAGTTATACTAAGTTACCACAAGTAATTAGCAGTCTCAACAAGAGAATGCTCAGGTCACACCTGGCTGCCTCATCGGTTTTTCAACAGGAAACCAGCGTGGGGCAATTTAGGCAATTAGTCGGCCAATCTAGGCGTGAATGAGTCACGCCTCTTTTTCACAACTTACAGTTTAACTAACTAACTACGGGACTGTAAATGCTTATTTTTACAATATAACAAGAAGACCTCAGGGTCCCAGGAGCCGTGGCAATAAGTTGGGACAACGCGAAGATGATGATTACAGGTAAACTGGATGTTGGCTTAGAATACTTTGTATTTATTTATGCCTATTCGTGCCAATTTTATTGCGGCTACTTAAACTGTTGCAACCTAAAGATTTATTTCAAGAAGGTTTATATTTTTAAAAGCGGTTACTTGCAAACATAGTTGCGTTTTATCAACAACTTCGCCTATCTTGCTAACCTTCCGAAATCTTACAATATGTTAATTAGAAGTCAATACGATAATTCAGTGCCTCAATGAAAAAATAACATATAGGTTATCTTATCTTTTATTAGGACACTTCTTACCCCCTTATTAACAAACTATTATTATCGGCTTGTCAACTTTAGTAAACGTTTGTGAATAAGGGGGTTATAATATAAGCAGCGTCCTCGAGTTAGGCACGTCCACACAGACCGAGCTGCTTCACGCGACATTTTCCTCGCAAGGCGGCTCGTTCTGTATGGACGGGTTTCTCACTCCACATAACTATACATACGTGTGTAATCTGCGCGGAGCCGCGGCACAGGGTGGACAACAGGCTGACGGTGGTGGACACGGAGGGCGCCGGGCACTTGTCGTCGCTGCTCTCCGTGCTGCCGAGGCGGCGCACCAGCTCCTCAGTTAGTCCTGCAACAATATTTGTTTAACGAAATGTGGAAAGTACGCCATCCCAAACGAGTGTTGATAGGGTAAAATACTTGAAATAGGACAGATATATCGATAGTTTTAGTTCGTAAGCGATAGGTCCGTCACGCGTGTATCCGTGTAACCCAGTAGGGCAGAGAGAGTCATCAGTACACTATAACCTTGCTACATCTATACTCTGTATACTTAGGTATTTAATTAAAAGTAAACAAAATCTACCCTCAAATGGCTCCTTAAGCCAGTTGAGGGTAGATCAAAACATTACATGATCAAATAATGTAGGTTAAAGTCAGGTTTTTCAGTGGCAGATCCAGGAGGTTTTGTATTTGGTTGGTTAACCAATAAATGTTATAACTACCCGAAAATTTCAAAATTGTTTACTTTTATTTAAATACCTAAAGATACAGACTATAGTGTGTAGTACACCTAGTACAGTACCGTGCTCCGCTAAAGGCGCGGGGTCAGCGTGGGCGCGAGCGAAGCGGTCCGCGAGCGAAGCGAAGCAACGCAGCGCCGCGTCGGCCACGCGCGCGTCCGCGTGACGCAGTAACGCTGAGAGGGACATCACCGCGTCGCCCACGCGCTCTGAGCCCGGCTCCATCTTGCCACACACCCTGTATAACAAAAAGTACTTACAATATCACAAAAATATATCACTTGGGTGTGATATTTCGGCGGTTCCGTGGAAATCTGCCGAATCCTACACTACGAAGCAGGAAGCCCTCGGTTCGTATTTCGTATCCCGGTAAAGGCATTTGTGTGTTTATTATGAATATTTTTTCCTGATTAATGTTATCTATGTACATATATAAGCATGCATTTATCTATATAAGTATGTAAAATGTCGTCTAGTACCCGTAGTACAAGCTTTGCTTATGGAGCTAGGTCGATTTATGTAAGATTGTCCCCAATCTTTTTCTCTATGTACAATATTACTAACCTCGAGACCACGGCCATGGCGGAGTGCAGCGTGTCCTTGTGCACGGCGGTGCCGTAGTGCGTGATGAAGTGCAGCACGGCCGGCAGACCGCCGCCCTCCCACACCGCGCCCGCCTCGCGGGTGCATACTAACTCCAGCACCTGACAACATTTATGAGAGTTACACAAAAAGATGGCATCGTTGTCGCTGTAGTTTGTAAAATTGTAACGCATTGACCTGACGGCGTAAAGAGCAAAGGCGAACCGGGAGTCGTCACGTCATGACCATGACATCCTGAGTAGAAGCGAGAGGTTTGATCAGGGCGTGCCGATACTGCCGCTACCTCTAGTCCATGAAGTTTATTACAACTTCCAGTCTAGGAAAACTATTAGATGTCACTTTTTTGAAACATTTCAATATTCTCTTATATGTTACTTATGTAGGTTAATACTGCCACTGTGTTTACCGGTCTAGATGCCAAACTACATCAATTTTCCAACCATGAATTGGTACCGAGATTGTGATCTGATATTGTTCCTGTTGTCATATTCTTGACACTCGACAATACTAAAAATTAGTTGAAATAATCATTGAATACAAAGTGTATTTATGAAAGAACTGACCTTGATACATTGTTCGGCGAGATCTTTGCTGGTGCGGTTGTTAGGGTCGACGGTTAACAGGCGGCTGCAGATGGCCTTCACCGCACCCTCGATGGCTACGATCCGACGGGTACACTCCGCTACAGACAAATTAAAGTCAATAAATATAATAGGGCTCAAATATAATCCTCAGCTAACAACGAAACACAAGTAAAAACATAATAAAAGAAGAACTTAAACAAAAAACCAATAAATAACAAATAACAAACTTTTTGTTGCTAAGTAGGCCATTATAGGCAATACGGCCAGTCTTTTGGAATGGCCGTACTGCCCCGCTGAATAGTTTATCCGTTTGGCGAGATAGTGGTTGGCCTGCATAACTAAGTTCCCCTTAACATAACCATAATAATTCAAACTTATTATTCAACGTTTTCATACGGAAACATTAATGTGTAATGTAGATCGATGTTATCTTGGTATCAACGTAATTGAATATGTCAGAAATGAAGCCCTCTTCAACTAAAACTCGTTTATCATAATTACATCTTTTCTTACTCTAGGCAAGTAAGCTTATGTAATAATAAGAATTATACTTACAGTACCGGTCAAAAGTTTAAGTTCACTCTGTAAATTCGGTTAAATGAAGCTATAACACAATGTACTAATAAAAGTATTTAATAATCTTTTATTACATAATAAATTAAAGGTAATTCTCTAATTTAAAACCACAATTAAATAAAAAAAGATCAGTTTTTGCCAACTTTAGACTCTTCAAAATATCCGCCTTTTGCTTTCAATGCTGCCATACACACTTTCGGCATTCGCGTAATTAGTTTTTGCAGTGTTGATGTCGAAATTTTATTCCAACAAATGTATAGGTATTCCCAAAGCTGTTCTTTATTAGTTGGCCGCATTTTTCTCACACGCCTGTCCAATTCATCCCATAACAACTCAATCGGATTGAGGTCGGGCGATTGAGGAGGCCAATCCATATATTTTAATTCTTTTTGGTTCTCTTTGGATGAAATGTAGTTTTTGCACAACTTCGACGTATGCTTGGGATCGTTGTCTTGTTGGAAAACAAAACCTCTGCCTACAATCCGTTTTCCAGATGGAAAAGCGTGACGTTGCAAAATGTTATGATACATTTTCTTATCCATTATGCCATTGACTCTCACGAGATCACCAACTTTATCACCCGCAAAGCATCCCCAGACCATAACTGATCCTCCACCGTGCTTCACTGTTGGCATCACGCATTGCTTTATCATTCGTTCGCCTACTTGTCGTCGAACATATTGACGACGTCTCCCTCCAAAAATTTCAAACTTCGATTCGTCAGAAAATAAAACTTTAGACCACTGTTCAGACGTCCAGTTTTTGTGTTTCTGGGCCCATTTCAACCTCTTAACTTTATTCTGACTACGTAACAAGGGTTTTTTGGCAGCAATACGACCTTTTAGACCATAGTTTCGCAGACGCCGTTGCACTGTCGAAACCGATACTCGCTGTTCTCGGGTGGCGTTGAGTTCTTCGCAAATTTCTGGAGCAGTTAGAGTACGTTGGCGTTTGCTCTGCACGCAAATAAATTGGTCTTCGCTTTTAGACGTGACTTTTGGCCTACCTGATCGAGATCGACTGCAATTAAGACCGGTTTTTTGTTTTCGTTTCAAAGTACTCACGACAGCGGTTTGAGAAACCTTCATTTTTTCAGCGATTTTCCGCGTCGTGTAGCCCTCATTTGACAGAGTTACAATAACAGCACGAGTTTCGACACTAAAATCGGCTTTGCGACCCATTTTAAATGATTTCTAACTTCACGAAATCTCATAGGAAATACGGAACAAAAATATTAAATGGATCAAATTTTCCGAATAACATAAAACGATTCCTCCATGAGGTATTTTTATTGTTATTTGGTAGTCGTGGAAACAATTAAACGTTTGAAATTCAAAACATATTCTATATTTGAGCATAATTACATATGATAACCTTATTTCGCAGAGTGAACTTAAACTTTTGACCGGTACTGTACATTCATTTTTATTTATAAAAAAATATGCATTTACTTATATTAAATTTATTGTCACGGCTATGACTTTAGATGTTTCGAAATCATAGTTTACAGTTAGTAACCACTGCTTCTCTTATTAATATGTAAGTGATATTGTAAATATGACTAGACTCAGCAATCAGCAGTCTGCATAAATTATAACCGTTAAGGCAACACGCGGAATGACTCGAAATGACTCACCTTTGTTTAGTTTTGAACACAAACAATGTGTTACTAAGAGTAATGAATATGGGTTAGTTTGGTTTATAAATTATAATCCTTACTCAAATTACATCAAATTCATTATATGTACCTATTTCACATTACACTTGATAATTTACTTGTGCAATATAACATGTCACATTGTCAATTTCCGAAATAGGTACAACACAATCCTTCCTGTCTAGTCACCACTTAATATTTTTAGGACTAAGTTCAAATGAACTTTGTAACCTAAGTCTAAAGTAATAATATTACATATCCTACAAACATTTACTTATCCAGAATATAAAGAAGGTACCAATACTTTTACTTACCGGACACATCCAGATAGTAGGTTATAGCTCTGGCTGTCACTTCCAGAACATTGTCGGGTGCACTCTCATCCAAAAATATTTTGCACAATGCTGGCAAAAACGTTCTGGGAGGGCAGCTGAAACAAAATATATATTTTAATAACTTTAACTTTTTGGGTTTGTATAAGATTATTAAATTTGGTTTTAATAAGGAAAAGTGGTCTATTACTATGTAGACGTGCGCGCCGGTCGAAAAAAATCGGGCGGCGGCGCGCCATGAAAAAATCCACGGCGGCGGCGTAACGCCGGCGGCGTGGGATATTCAACTTTTCAATATACGTATAATGAGAAACCAAGATTAAGTCTTAAATCAACACGGGAAAAATCTCAAAAAAACTGTGTTACATCGTTTTTTCGGTTTATTGTAGAAATATCATGAAAAAAACATATGTTCGACTTCGGGGAGTGTGCCCAAGAGCTACACGAGCTTATACCACCGTCCCCATTCTACCATCGGACTTTTAGACGCACGGCCGGTTTCCATCCTTACATGGTAGATATTCCACCAATTCGCACGAAGCGCTTTGCTTCTACTTTCCTTATGCGCACTGCCAAGGAATGGAATTCCCTGCCGGCGTCTATATTTCCGTGTTCTTATAACCCGGCAACCTTCAAATGAAGAGTGAACAGGCACCTTCTGGGCGAGCTCGCTCCATCGTAGGCCACGTCTACGCCTCGGCTAGTCTGTGGCCATGAGTAAGCCCATTCATAATAAAAAAAAAAAAAAAGAAATGTTAGTATGTTGGACGTTGCCAGGATCGGTGTAAATAAAAAGATACGCCGCGTAATGAAAAGACGTCCAGTATTTTGGACGTTGCCGAGTATAGACTACCTACTTTATGTGCATAAGGTTTTTTTAGTCCAATTCATGTTTTTTAAAATGAATATAGAATAATTGATTTTTTTAATTAGAAATACACTTACTGATTATGTCAAGTTATGTAATTAATTGCAGTAAAACCTATTATTTTTAATAACTTTATAGCTCGTAGGTGGTAAAATTTTACCAGTTATTGACGTCATTTATTTAACATTAAATCAAACAGCAGGTTATCCTAGGAAGCAGTAACATCTACGCAATGGTTTTTACAATAATGCATGCCCTTTTATCAAAATTTTCGTAACAAATTTCTCAAATGAAATCGGGTATGTCTCTTGATGAAAACAAATCCACACACAAACAGGAAACACACACACACACACACACACACGCGCGCACGCGCACGCGCACGCGCACTCACACTCACACTCACACTCACACACTCACACTCACACACACACACTCACACTCACACTCACACTCACACTCACACTCACACTCACACTCACACTCACACTCACACTCACACTCACACACACACACACACACACACACACTCGCACGCTCGCACGCTCGCACGCACGCACGCACGCACGCACGCACGCACGCACGCACGCACGCACGCACGCACGCACGCACGCACGCACGCACGCACGCACGCACGCACGCACGCACGCACGCACGCACGCACGCACGCACGCACGCACGCACACACACACACACACACACACACACACACACACACACACACACACATCCACAGGGAAAAAACCCATAAAAATATTTTTTATCTATTTGGTTCATTACGTAAAACGGCAAGTAATGACTTTTTAAAATGTTTTGAAACACCTAACATCCCTCTAATTTATTTATTTACCACAAAAAGTACCAGAAAATTTAATAATTTTACTCTTCGCATACTTGGCAACGTCTAACATATTGGACTTAGCAAAAGTGCCCTGCCATTTTTATGTAAATCATATTGCCACGTAATAAACAGACCAGTTAGTAACCTATTACACGTTTTATTTTAACGCTGCTTAATACTGTCATATAAAAAAAAAAATGAAATATGGGTAAAATGTCAGTCTGTCGGATGCTTCCTTGCAAGTTCTGCGTTCATAGGACTTTGACAAAAAGATGTTCACTTTGTCATGATGTTCACACTGGTTCCCAATATTTTCTTATATACTCATACTTAAAAATAACATATCGTTCAAGTAGTAGTCATTTAGTAGTAGTTTCCTGGTATATATGCTTTAATATTTGGTGCAGATTTTTTTTTCTTGGGATGTCCATTATAGTGGACGTTATCGATTTAAGGGTTAAAGTAAATCAAGCAATGAATTTAAAAAAGACGGAACAGAACGCTAAAGCTAGGCACGTCGCACGCGTTTTATGTTCATTGATTTTAATTTTGTACTCTTGCGGGCTTTGTTTCGGCGCGAATTTTAAACTACCGGCGGCGGCGGCGGCGCGCTGACTCCTTATGGCGGCGGCGCGCCGCGGCGACGCGCACGTCTATTACTATGTAGAAATGTTTTATTTACTAGTACTGTTTCACTTCCTCACAAGCCCAGAATCACATTAACATTAAATTTACGACTGCATAGAGGATGCCGATTAGATAAGCTTAACTTAAGGAAACACTTTACATAAAGTTTACACATTCATAAACTTTTTTCCTGTTGGTGACTCGCCAACACCATATTTTACATTGCATACAAAACTGAACGTGATGATTAGACTTCCAGAATAACATTAATGAGTGCCTTTTTTCGTCAAAATATTATTCAGAAAGTATTTCTCAAAAAGTGTTAATAGCTTATATACGCACGCATGAAACGGGAATTAACTTAAGTAATTTTGTTCTGAATACCTCTTATTTCTGTCACAGAGCTCAAAGCACCTGGCAAGTTTGTTAAATATGAACATCACTTGCCCCATCCATATTGACACCGGATCCACTCCCCACACATCATGATAACTATAAGGGGGGGATATCTGATTTAGACGGCGGGCGAAACTGCATGCGATTTTAATTACATTGCGGACTGTGGATTATGTCCAATTCAACCAATCAAAACCCGCAATGGCATGAAACTCGCATGCGAGTTCTCGCGTCTAAATCGGGCTTAAACAGTGGTTACCTCTCGAAGCACCTGTCCACATTGTCGGACATGAGGAGCAGCATGCAGAGCTGCTCGAGGGCAATGAGCTGCATGTCACGCTCATCGCCCTGCCCCGTCAGCAGCCACTCCAGCAACGTCTCCGGATCCACTTCCGACATCTACATGCAACATACATAATAATTATTAAGACTGTATAATATAATACGAGATTAGATTAGGAGTATTGGTCATTAAATAACAATTAGATAGTCTAGAAACTATATGAAATTAAAATAGATAAACCTGAAGATTTGAGAGTTAACCAACAAAGAGTTGACACATTTGAAATAATTGCGCTCAATGTGACCTCAACACATGAGTTTACCCTTTTTTACTTGAATGTCAAGGTGACTCACAATAATTTATATGTAATTGTTTTATTTCTAATGATCAAAATAATATCATCTAAAATTTAAATTGAGAAACTGTGCAAATCCTTTTTAACTTTTAAATAGTCCTCTACATGTGGTTGTTTTATGAAAATTAAATTTGTATTACCACTGTCAAGGAGTAACAATTTGTTCACTTGTAACCCCCATATAAAGGTATATTTAGTAACCAGCATTTACCGTCCAAAACCATGTCTACCTTGTGTATTTTTTAGCTATGCAAGATATGCCAGACTATAGTAGACTTGGTAAAATGTGTATGAACAGCCATCTTGGTGGACAGACCCACATTAGCTATACATTTAAACAAAGATAAAACCTGGTGTTGAACAGGAAGTGCGAGTTTAACATATTTTTTATGACTTTCCTAATTTTACGAAGTACTGCAACTGTACTTAACCTAATTTAGACACACATAATTCTTGTCTAATTATATTATAGATTTATCAAATATATATATATTTTTAATCAAATACCTATATCACATGTTGACTAATACAAATTATTACCTTAATACCTAAACAACTGATTCAAGAGCCCATGTATTTATTCTTTTGTTCTTCAGCCCTTTTCATGTTATTGAATCTTTGCCTGGCATTACCTATACATAGGGTGGGATTATCAATGTATTAACCTATTAACAAACTTAGTTTGTTATTACAATTAAGTCAATAAATAAAACATTTAGTTGAAGATTATAGTCTATTTTTAACTTAACCAATTTATGGGTTATCCCATACAAATTAGGTCAGTCATCATACATTATCACATGGTTATTATTTACTATCAATTATGGCGTAGTAGTCAAAAACTATAAAAAAAGTAAAATTGTTAACCAACACGTTCAGAATCACGACACAAAAGCTAATTATATATACACGACCATAAAGCTAGGAGGTGCTAAATCAAATTGCGGAAATATATGCACCGTATGAAATGCACTCATATTAAGTAGGTTACACAGCACATAAGGAAAAGCCTTTCTCTTTCATCTCTAGCGACGATATGAACAAAGGATATCTAGGATAAATCGCGATGTAATAGAAATTGATTATTTATAGCGAGTTATCCAAATAATAACATTTCTTGAACATAACAAATACAACAAAATGATGAGGACAAGAGTGAAGGTGACGACTCCGTCTTAACACTATATAATTATTTGCTATACTAACCATAATATGATTATAGAAATTGTCATTTAAATGCACACCACAACTTAGCACTTCTTCGCAAAAACACTATATATGCAGTTATTTCGTAACTAATTGTAACGCAATTTCGTTTTATTAGCAGTAAACCTTGTGTGATATTTTCATATGTTCACTCTTCACTCGTATATTTTTTTCTTTCATCGACAACACCACAGATAGGATAGAATCGATAAACCGAAGTGTTTTTTTTTTTAAAGAATGTTTCGCACGATGCATGTAGCTGAAGCAAGTAAGCTACTTGCGCAAGCAGCGTGCTACCTTGATAAGGATATCTCTTTCTCGCTCTCATGTGCGACGCACCAAGGCCGCGGTGCGGTAATGTGTTACGGCTATTACATTGGTTTACGCTTTTTTACAATGGTCACACTAAGACTGACATTTGTTTGACGTATTTCTTTTTTTTTACCTGTTGCGGCGAAATCGAAATGAACATCGGACGACTGAGCATATAATCACTACGTTTTGCATTTTGCTTTGCTAAAATAAAAATAGAAAGGACGAAAAAAAGGCGAGTAAAAATTCATTTCATAAGTGTATACCATTGTTGTTAAATATAACCATGAATAGACGAGAGCCAGATTACCCCGTAGAGTTAGAATCTCAATTTATAATGAGGTTACCAACGGAGCCAGCTAAAGCCCTGCGTGAGCTTTTAAAATCCGGGGATAATTTTAAAAACAGACTTACTATTCAATTTGAAAACGATATGAGACATGGCGAAGTACGCTTCGATCACTGGCTGCTTCATGCAAAGATCGTTGATTTGCCCACTATAATCGAATCGTTAAAAACCATTGATAGAAAGAGTGTTTACAAAACTGCGGATATATGTCAAATGATGATATGCAAAGAAGAATTAGACCCTGTACCAGCGGAGGAGGAGTCGCCAAAAAAGAAGAAAGATCCTCTTAAAGTTGATAAGAAATATCTTCATCCTCACGGCGTCACACCACCAACCAAAAACATAAGAAAGAGGCGTTTCCGGAAGACTTTGCGCAAGAAGTGCATGGAGGCTCCTGAAATAGAAAAAGAAGTAAAGAGACTGCTGCGTGCTGATAATGAAGCTGTGAGTGTCACATGGGAGGTGACCCAAGAGGAAGATGAAAAACATGAGCCTAGCCGATCAACATCAACTAAACCAGAGAAAACTAAACCAAAGAAGGAACAAAACATTAAACGAGACTTGCTGGAGAGCTCATCAAAGGTTGAGGACATATTTGGTGGTGCCGTCAGTGACAGTGATGCGGAGGATGATAATGTAAATGTTGATGTAGATGACAGGCTGTCCTCGTATGATGATCATTTCTCGGACACCAACTCTATTTACGGTGCCAGTGACTTTAAAGGAGGAAACCTAGCTACTCAGTTTAAACCTGAAATGTTTAGCTCCACACAAGGAATTGAGCCACAACCCTCCTCAAGCCACCATATGGACATGGAAATGAGCGGTCAGGAGCAGTTCTCCGTAGATGACTTCTTGCAGTCAGAAGACAAGAGCGGTGTAACTTACAAGCTGCAGCAGATCAGCGCCGAGCTTGAAGAACTGAAGCAGCGCCGCCAGCGCACCCAGCATGAGATAGCTGGGCTGGAAAACCAGACCCTTCGGCAGAGGTTCCAAGACATTCTACAGACTCTCAACCAAGATATCATGTACAAGGAATTGGAATACCAAAACCTGCAGGGGCAAAAATAATTATAGTACCTAACTATAGTAAGAAAGTAAAAGTGAGATAAGAATAACTTTGTACTGTAAAAGTATTTATTCTTCATGCATTTAATATACTTAATGAACTAGTAGCTGTTGATGAAATTATTAAAATGTAATAACTAATTACTAACAAATTAAATACATAAATAATTTTATATGACTATTTTTTATAGTCTGTACAACTCTATTCCTATTTATTCCATAGTGATAGTTATTTTATTCTAATCAGTCTCTCTGCACCTCTGGAGTGCCTTTAGCACACACAGCCACAGCAACACACACACACACACACTTAACTGACAAATTTTATTCTGCCCACCTCGCCTTTTAATACATCTATAAATTTTACAGAGTAAACCCTAGTACTGACAGCCACTCACGGCCAAATAATATTAATACTCTGGTCTGGTCATTAAGGTCCGTTTTCCTAGGATAGCGGTGCCATCTCCATACAAAATATTATATGGATGGAGAAGGGATGGAGTATTATTTTGTATGGAGATGGCACCGCTATCCTGGGAAACCAGAGCTTACTAAAGTGAGATAGTAGTAGTGAGTAAGAGAAGGATCGTTTTCGAAAATAAACTTCAGTGTTAAATAAACCTTGCGTCAAGGATAATAGATTATTTTTCCAACAAACGCATGCAGCAGACAGGTATCTGTTGCTAGGCAGCCATATTTACAAACATTACTCAAATAGCGTGTAGTAAACAGTGATTGTAATATTTCCTTGAGAAAAATTTTGGAGCCAAAAATATGCTGTCAATACCGGAAATAGCTTCACAAATCGTGAATAAAGCACTGTCGGAGAGCAGTGATGATTGTTCAAGGACGGTTTTTGTTGTGGGAAGCAAGTCTGTGGTGAGTAAACCACCTGGGAACCGTTTGTACCCATTAAATTTACAGTACAATATTTAATACGCGTGTATATTCTCATTGTATTTCCACCCTTGCTTAAAAAACTTAAACGTAATTTTTATCAGCGCCTGCACATCAAGGAAAACGCTTCTAAAATAATCATGCTATTTGTTTTTGCTAGGCGCTTAGAGTATAATAGAAAATCGTCATTGAACAGTAAGTAAATAATCGAATTCAAACTGTTGTGAGACATACTAACATTGAATAATTTTACGGTTTAGACTCACTTGTTTTTAGTCACTCGCGCGACATGTTTCGGAGAGCCTAGGTCTCCTTTCTCAAGCACTAACAAAGAGAAAGGAGACCTAGGCTCTCCGAAATATATCGCGCGAGTGACTAAAAACAAGTGAGTCTAAACCGTAAAATTATTCAAAGTAAGTAAATACTAAATAGTGAGTTTGAGTTTGTAGTTAGAGCCATAGTATAGTGGGCCGTAGTAAAGCTTGAACACGCCAAAACGTGGGCACATAAAATTACAAATAAATAGAAAATAAAGGTCTAATGGAGCGAAATATATATTGAATATAATTGAAAATATTATAGTTTATCATGCTAATATACTAGACTATCATTTCAGCCTCAGGATTTGACATGTCACAGACTTCGTGATGACCAGGACACAGGCACTTTGCACGACATGATTACTGTATGTTTAAGTAGTCCAAGCCAGAGTTATTTGCGGATAAGTTGATAATATAACTTTAACAGTCCATTGCCATCCGCCTTCATTTATTACCATCCCCCCAAAAGTACCCTTTTGGCATTGTCAGCATGTCCATCATGTTAATACCCTTTCGTCACTGTTATAGTGTAATGATAACACGATGAATGCTACCAAAATAGTAACTGTGAGCTGTGGCTTCTTTAAAATAGGTTTAGGTCATTTTCGCAAATGTTTCTTGCATATATTTCTATAGTCAATGTCCCTTATGCGAATCAATTAACGGCATCGCTTGATGCAATCACAAGTAGCTGGCTCAACCATAAATAATGGGGATACTTAGCATTATTTTTATCTTGCAATCTTCGGGAATGTATTAGCAACTCATAGAAGTCAAACTTTTTATTTTGTGTATTGCTTGAAGTATGTATTTCTATAGAACCATCGTCTAACACCTAACACGCTCAAATACGTTAAAAATGATCAAACGTTTTAATATCCTACATTTTGCATACAAATTTCATTTAGCACCACTATTTTGGGAGCAGATAAGCTCTTGCTAGCTCTTAATCTAACTTGACTTCTCTTTTTGTACATAAATTTGAGATATTTGTCCGTTTTTTGTAACATAAGAAAAATTAGGTTTCGGTTTTTATGTAAGAACGCTGTACATATGTTCCTAGTTTCTTTTTTTTTCTCATTTGTATCTCGTGTTTTTCTGCTTTCTGGTTGTCTTTCCATTCATTGACGTCTCCGCAACATTTCAAAAACACAAAAACTAATCGATCCTCGATATATTAACATTTTCACAAGTTTCCTTAGCCTAATCGACTTTTCCAATGCTATTGGTGCAAAGTGATTTCGCTCCGTTATTGTTTAAAGCTCGTTATCATGAAAACGAATCATACAATTGACAACTATTGTGGTATCATATGTTCCTCATACTATAGCGATTTTAATTTAAGTAAAGAAATAAAATTTAACCACCCTTTACAAAATTTATAAGCAAAAATGTGTGCCCACGTTTTGGCGTGTTCAAGCTTTAGTACCAAAACAAGGTTGATATTTTTTGCCTCATCAGGGAAAATCTACGATGATTCATTCATTTCTCGAGAAAAACGAAGTTCCCCGAGAAACTTTAGTCCTAGAGTATTCATTCGGCCGGAAATCAGTGAACAAGCAAAGCTTAGACAAGTCGATATGCCACGTTTGGGAATATGGCGGGAAGCTCGACGTTTTGAAAAACACGCTTACGGCAGTACCCGTTCGAGGAAAGTACTATTGCTGTGTAATGGTCGATCTGAGTAAAATAAAGAATTTCTGGAATATTCTGGAGACTTGTATCGGATCTATAAAAGAGACTTACGATGGGACAGGGATTGAGCCGGAGCTGATAATCATTGGCGGAAAATACGACATATTCAAAAACTATGGTAAGTATAGTGTAATAGGTACCTATTTATACATATGGGCTTGTGCACAAATCACGCGAGGTTCGAAAAGCCAACCTTAGGGCCAGTTGCACCAACCACATTTGACAGACTGATCAACGTCAGCCGGCGAGCCCCGGCGCTTTACTATGAAACTTTCCATACATCAAAATTTAGCGAACTCTTTAACGATACGAACAGTTTGGTGCAACCGACCCTTAATATTACCCTTATTATTTATTTACCTTTGTTGTTTGTCCCTGCATAAAAAACTATGAATTTGGTCGCGTGTTAAAATTTCAACTCGACTCAACTCAAAATATACTTTATTCATGTAGGCCTAGCAACAAGCTCTTATGATTCGTAATTAATCTTAATCTAATTGTCAGAGCAATTTATTGATGTTAATATTATTCAATTTCAAACTAAGCCTTATTCGACAAGCTTTATCGGATTAGTGTGTAGTTTTATTTATTTTCAGATAATGAAATCAAGAAGATCATAAGCACAACCATGAGAAGCGTGGCGCTAGCGACCCACTCCCATTTAATATTCTACTCATCCAAAGAGCCTCAATTAGTAAAAAGAGCCAAAGAGATACTGTACAACATTGGCTTTGGAAGCGGTTTTCACACCAAAGAGAAGAATACAAATTTCTCTAAACCTTTGTTTATACCAAAAGGGTCGGATTCTTGGGAGAACATTGGTGTGCCAAAGTCTACTATGGATATGGTAGGTACCTAAATTAAAGTATAAATCTGGACTTTTTTTTTATTTATAAGCCTTGAACAGTTTATTTTTGAGTCTCAAACCTACACTGTCCGGTTCGAAGGACCATATTTTGAATGGCCAGTTTATGTTTTGCTGTTGGTGCGTGGAGCACGCCTGTTATAGCTACATATAATATGCGACAACAATAAGCATTGCAGAGTGCAGACTGCTTCTAGTACTAAAGTTCTGGCCTACCTTTTTACTGTCACTAAAAAAGACTACTCGACGTCCGTAAACTATCTCCATCACATAATATTGACATTATTGACCAATATACAATTTATCCACAGATCAAAGCCCGTCACCTATCCAGGATAACGCCCGAGGCCGAGGTCACAGGGGACGTTGCTACTCCGAGGCCGAAACTCACACACCCCGAACCGGTGTTGGATGCCTTGGCCTCGGCCAAGTATGACGAACTGCGCAATATGGAGTCCTTTGATTTCTCAATTGGCGATTATTTGAAAGCCTTGGATTAAGTGTTGTTAAAAAGATTACTTGAGTGCTAGCGTAACGTAAGTAAGAAATAATTGTTTGATAGGTAATACATAATTAGGTACATATAGGTACTTATGATTTGATGAAAACAGAAAGAAAAAATATAAAGGTTGGTAAATAAATATACGGGAATATAGCTAAGAAATAAAAACACACGTTTACCCAAGTATTTTTAATACATTTTTATTATCTTCAACTTGTTTCCTAATAGTTTTCCATATACTTCTATATATCATTCATAAATTCGTATTTGACATAATGATGGAGCAGGTGGGTACTAAAAACATGTACACACTACCTTAATAATGTATGCAATGCGCAATGCATGGTCAATAAGGTCGCGTATACATGTTTTTGGCACTCTGTCCGTGTCGATAATTAATACCTTGACTGTACATCGCCTGAATGGGTACTATTTGCATTTGACCTCTGACTTGTCAAAAGTAGCTATACTTACCCCAATGCAACTCCTGCGCCAAAAATTGTATAGGAGTTCTTCTTTGTCCATAGAACCCAGAGTAGGTATAGTACTCCAAATAGGTATTATGCTGCTTCGCACACCTTTCTTTCGCATTTCGAGAGTGTATGTTTGTTTACTTGTCTTTGCGTGCACGCAGCCGTGCATCCAAGGTCTTCAGCGCGTGCCGCGCGGGCCCGTTTTCCGAGTTGGTGGCCAGGCTCACCTGGAGGCACCGCCGCGCTAGCACCATGTCTCCTGTAGACTGTCAAATACCTCAATGTTATTAGGGTGTAGTAAGGGCCAGTTGCACCAACCACAGTTAGTGCAACTGGCCCACGTCACGCAGCAGAGATCTATGAAACTTCCCGTTCAGTAATATTTTGCGAACGCTCAACAACGAGTCTTGGGCTGTAGCTTTATGCAGATTGGGGGACTTCACGAAACTTGCAAAGATCGATTATCTCCAAGACTGCATTTGCAAGAATTTATCAGTTGGGACCTAGAAGGATTTATAAAGGTCCAGGTCCAGGTATCAACTTACACTTTGAACACAACCTGTTTTACCCATCATCATCATTTCAGGCTTTTATTGTCTCCTGAAAGGGCCTGCTTTATAGGCCTCTCTATTGCTCAGTAGTCTAACTACAGTGACTACGACTAAACTGCTGATAGTCTGTGGATCTCGAATTCACTATACGAACTTCGAAGTGGACTGAATTTTGAAAAATAGCTTTAGATACGATTCGCTGGTCAATGTCTAGTAAGGCTTACCAAAGCTACATGCGCCAAGTTGAACCATATATTGGAGCGCGTCTCCGGATTGGTGGAGAAATACAGCGCTTGCCTGAAGCAGGGCAGCGTGAGGTCCCATTGGTTGCAGTATAAGCAGCAAAGAGCCAGGTTGTTGTAGATTTCAGCGCCTGGTGGGTTCGTCGCTAATAACCTCCTGAAAAATATTCAGATATTTTAATGGCGACTGTATAGGAAACCATAAAAATGGGTGCAAGCAAGATATAATAAAGCGTGCGTGAACTATAGGCGACATAACAATATGTGGGGTACTGCTGAGGTCAACACCTGCTTACTGGCGTCAAGTGACATTGCAAATTTTTTGATTTAAACCAATTTATTTATGTGTTAATTAGAGTTTTAAACTCTTTTTGGTATAAAACAAGGTTGAAAATTCGCAAGCGCAAAATTTATGAGGCTAGCTACAAGACAAGAAGACCTGTAGTATCGTAGAGCAATCTCTGGCTGGTCGTTGTAGAAGTTGAACATGGCGATGCTGGCCACCGCCTCCATATTAGTCGGATCCTCGAGCGCCACCACGCGGTACTCCTGCACGGCCAGCGTGGAGTTGCCCATCTGATCGTGGATCCTGGCCTGCTCCAGCACCAGCGGCGGGTACGAGTGGAACACCGACAAACCCTGTGTGTTTTATCTTCTTTTACTACGTTCGAGATCAATGAAAAGGTGAATATTTGTATGGGCATTACCACCGTGTCGCGCTAATATTAGCGGTTATAACACACTCAAAATGCCGCATTATAGGTGAGTCGTATCGGCTCGCCATAGTAGCCAGGATGGGATAGGATTTGGAATAATAAAGTACCTTCATTAGTATCATGATCTTGTACGAGCTGCATCAGATCACGCACTGTATATTAAAGCAGTGTACGTTGAGCTTAGATGAGCGAATGTGAGTAGGTATTAGGGTACCTATATTTTGTCACACATGTAGTTGTGACTATCCCGCTTCTTGGAACTTGGAACTTTGATATACACATGTCTGTTCAAAACTTCGTACCTGCTTGCAGACTTCCAAAGCCGACAACGGTTGATTGAGTCCCACATACATCGCGATCAACCGCAGGTATATCGACACATGCTTGTTCAGTTTCAGCGCCTGTCTCAAGCAGTCTTCCGCGTTTCGGAACATGCCTAAAGTGCAGTAGCAGCGGGCGAGGGAGAAATGCCACCACCAGTCCGTGGTGTCATCGGCCTTTTGAGCCTGGAATGCTATTTCTATTGCCTGGAATGAATGAGTGGGTAAAAATCTGTCTAAGTATTTAGAACCCTACTCATATATATAAATGCAAAAGTAACTCTATCTCTCTGTCGTCTCAGTCTGTCTGTCGGTCTGTTACCTCTTCACGGATTACCTTTCGAACATCTCCTTCACAATAGTAAACATACTCAAAGAGAGTCTTGGCTGATGGCGTAAACATCTTGTTTTCCTTATCTACGAATCTCAGCGACAGTGGGACGGTCGGGGTGAAGCTGAAGGGTGCTCCAGCGAGGGCTGTGGCGGCCCTGGAGGCTCGCGAGGCTGTGTTGAGGGCGCTGCGGGCGGTACGAGCGCGGGCCGTGCTGGTGCCGGCTCGGGTCTTCAAAGTTGCTGTAGCGGTTCTCTACAATAACAATCGACATAGTGAAATGTATGCAAGTGCAAAAAAATTCTTGACTACGGAATTCTGAAAATGACATAGACTTATTCACCATAAGGCTAACAGAACTATAATATGCACTCGTAACCTTTTGGCCGCCGGACCTAGTCCGCAAAGACGCTCACTCACACGCCAGAGTAAATTCTAAGTAAACAACTAATAAAAAGTTTAGGGATTGGAAAATGTGATATCGATATTTACAATTTATGGTAAAAATCTTCTCAATTTGGCTTTGTTCTTAACCAACTTTAATTTATTTCGAGAATGCCAAAAATTAACATATTTTTTACATACGACAATGTTAAAAATAAAGGTCTTTATCATTAAAAACAACCACTAAACAATATCGATTCATGACGTAATATCACCGCACTAGGCTCTACGAGAAGTCTTGTATACATGACAACGGCGCGCATGGACTGCCCGCAGTGCAGACCGACAAGGACCGTTTCCGCGCGGATTAAGTAATAATAGTCTCTAGGTCAACGGCGTAAGCGCTTGTCGGTACGTAAACTTTATAAGCGTATGGTTAGAGCCGCGCATCGTGTGTCGATAATATAAATGTACCGGAACTGCATTGGGGAAAATGACACGTGGGTTGAATTGTCAATGAGTGAAGAACAATAATATTGGATAAGGGTGGGGATCAGAAATGTTCGGGAATGCATGTTTCACATTCGACATGTTCCTTAGAAAAGCTTGTCAGTTCCCGTATTACACCCGCCCTACCATAATAATTTTTCGTCAATTTCAAATACATAACATTCTCATAGTTAGGCGACACTGACTAGTCCGAGCGTCCGCCTGTAGGTACCATTCTTGTGCGAAGCGGTCACTGCAGGGTATCACTCCCTACTACACTATCATCTCAAAATGAATCATTTGTTCTGCAAATAGACCACAAGGACAGATTTACTTGTCTGACTCTACTATGGACAGCTGAACAAGTTCCCTGAACTCCAGCTATAGTTATGCCTGTCTCTCTCTCGTTTAACGTATTCTAGTTACTAGTTATCACCAATTGGCATTTAACAGGTGTTCAAATGCTTAAATAAAACCAGATTGGCCACTTGATATTTATTTTGAATATTATCTAGAGATGCACCGGATATTCGGTTACTATCCGGTATCCGCCCTATCCGGCCAGTATTTTAATATCCGGCCGGATACCGGATAGTGCCCTACTATCCGGCCGAATACCGGATAGTACCATTGCTTGATTTTGGAGTAAACACATTGGATTTAAGAAACAGTCACGGTCACAATCGTACTTGTTTATTATTTTAAAACAATTTAGAGATTCAACTGACTTGCACGCGCACTCATTTCAAACCTAGAAATGTGTCCGCGCGAACGTTCACTTAGAAACAGGTCAAAACTGCAGAATGCGCACCTGAAAAACCGAAATGTAGGTGCAGCTCTGCTGGCCGATATTCGGCGGGCGGATACCGGATATTCGGCCGAAGGGCAAGCCGAATATCCAGTATCCGGCCAAACAACTATCCGTTGCATCTCTAATATTCTCATATCGAATTAACATTCCCATCCCTAGCTGTCTTGTATACAAGACAACGGCGACGAGGAACATGAAAAACGTTGAAAACTGGAGCAATTTTTTTGATTGCCTTATTATAAAAGAATGGATTTATTTATCTGCTTTAAATGCAATTTGTTTAAAAATCAAAGACCTAAAACATTAACACGAGTGTAAAAATATACTACAATTGATGTTTTTTCACATTTACCGAGCGGTTGAATTTGTGTCTTGTATACAAGACAGCGGCGCCAGTGTATCGTTCTATCGTTGTCTTGTATACATGCCAACGGCGGTCAAAGGGTAACTAATAATCAATAGGACTTACAATGTTCTGAGCAGTCCTAGCACTCCTTTGGAACGACGTGCCCGGCCGCGGGGTCTTCGCCACAGCCGTACTCGTCAGCTCATCCTGTTGGGGCACATACTCCACCTCCTCATACCCGTTCCCAGCTATCTTGGCTTGTATTGTCATGGCCCGCATCTGTATGAACTCTAGCATACGGTCGTCTTTCCCTTGCAACGCTGTCGCGCATAGTGTTAGACATTCGGTGTATTGTTTTGTTTTGTATAAGTTTATGATTCTGTAGTCTATATCCATTGTTTAAGTTAACTAGAAGTATATTAAGTTGCAGTTTTGTGTTTGTTAGTGTTTCGATTGGTTGCTAAGCAACCCCCTGCCTGCTACACGTAATTTAAATCAGCTGTGCTTTTCATTCTCCTGTAGTGTTCGGGAACATTCGAAATAATTAAAATTAAATAACTTAAATCTTAAAAATTTCAACGATGTACCTATGCGTGGCGTGTAACATGGCGATATTGCCAACTCACTCCGCTCGTTTCATAAAACCACACACGTGTTTTAAAATCTCTTATTATGTATCAGTTGCATAATAAACAACGGTAGTTCCGCGGTTATATTTGCATAAAAATCTACACATAATTAATGTTATTTTTGTATGTAACCCTATGTAGAGGTATACGTGTACATAGTTCTACTTTGTCAAGTCCACCCCATTACGCTCGCGCCATAACGTTGCAAATACCCCCTGGCTGGACGTCAGCTGTTTTATGGGTTGAGATAATTTTATCCCTTTGTTTTTAGCAAAAGCTTAACTGAGACAGTGGTGGTAAACCTTTAAAAATGTGCTGTTTTTAAGCGAACGAATACTTGTCACTTTGCAATAAAAGTCGCCAAATTGATTTTAGCTTTCAATATTTTTTGGTCGAGCTCGAGCGTTAGCGAAGATCTCCATTTCAGCTTGAACTAAAATGCTTTCGTATATTCGGAAGATCTCCTACAACTTCTTAACGATTCTCGTGAAATTTTGTCAGCAGGTTCAAGAATTAAATCATTTTTATTGTTGATTTTTAAGTTTTCGGATTTTTCCAAAATGATGGAGCCAAAGGGGTTCGAAGGTCTACAGCTCACAGAGCCACTAATATTAAATTGTACATATGTATGTTAGTTTGCAAGGTATTATATGTATCTATGGGTCTTAATAGTTGCCTGAAAATAAATGTATTCTCTGATTTTAAGACAAACCGTTCGTTAACTTTAATTTTTTTTTTAAGAATTGTTGACGATCCCTGCATAGTCGCCACCAATGCTAGTATAAGAGAGGAGTATTTCAAAACACCTCCATTGGTTTCTGAGCATCACCCTCATCTCCTTCACCATGCTTCTGAGGAGTATAATTCTGTTGATAACGTTCTCGCAGATCTTCGCCGGGGAAGGCTGGAGAAAGCCTGGCTGCCATAAAACAGGTTTGATTATTTGTTTTTATCTCACATATCATCTTCCTCGCGTTGTCCCGGCATTTTGCCACGGCTCATGGGAGCCTTGGGGTCCGCTTGGCAACTAATCCCAATAATTGGCGTAGCGTACGAAAGCGACTGCCATCTGACCTTCCAACCCAGAGGGTGAACTAGGCCTTATTGGGATTAGGCCGGTTTCCTCACGATGTTTTCCTTCACCGAAAAGCGACTGGTAAATATCAAAGGATATTTCGTACCTACATAAGTTCCGAAAAACTAATTGGTACCTACAAGCCGACGTTCGAACCCGCGACCTTCAGATTGAAAGTCGCACGCTCTTACCGCTAGGCCACCAGCGCTTTTTATCGCAAAATCGTTGCTTATCATGAACAGTGGTACAACTAAAAATGAAAAGCTATTGCATTTAATATTCTATCTTTTACTGGTAAGATTTAAAGTCGAATGGAATTTCATTTTGTTTTGTGTCGCTATTCATGATAAGCGTGGAAATGTTTTCAGTTTATTTACATCGATAAAACACTTCACAAAATTCTAAGATTTAAAAGAATATTTGTAATTATCATGTGTCAGAAAATGTACCAGCTGCCATGTGCCCTGCCCTCGGGGCCTTTTGCCAAGAGTTATTTTAGCATTTTTAGCGGAGCTCCGTCTACGTTAAGTCTGCACACCAAGTGCTATATATCAAATATAACACGGCCATAGGTACTTAGGTAATTAGGAAAGTATATTACTCTCACTGCCACGCAATAACTGGACACGCCTCATTTAACAAGCACCTACTAACCATACGTGTTACAGATAGCCCCCTCTGCAGAGCATGCATGGAGGCAGAGGAGACAGCCGCCCACGTCATTCTTGAATGCCCAGGGGTGGCAAAATACCGGGCACAACACCTCGGCTCACCGGGGTCTCTCCCAGAAGTCGTCGGCAACGTCAAGGGTCTGCTAGGGTTCTTGGTAGAGCTGGGTTGGCAGGAATAGTGCCGCCAACCCATCACGCAAAATAGGCGCAATACTATGACGTCGAGTTGCGGAAACCAAGCCCGCGAAAACCTATAACCTATAACCTACTCTCACTGCCAAGTCGGTGCGCATAGACGAACTCTGTTAGTCGATGAAAAGCAATGGGAACACTCACATTACTAACTACTAAATTTGCCTTCAGGCCACACTCGGGAGATCAACATACCCGACTGCGTCGGCTTCAAGATCACGACCAACGCCTGCCGCGGCTACTGCGAGTCCTGGTCGCTGCCCAGCATCATGCTCGGCTTTAAGCGGCACCCGGTCACTTCGCTGGGGCAGTGCTGCAACATAATGGAGTCTGAAGACGTAAGTGTATTTAATTTACAAGTTGCTCTTTGGTGAAGGCATCAAGATCACGACCAACGCCTGCCGCGGCTACTGCGAGTCCTGGTCGCTGCCCAGCATCATGCTCGGCTTTAAGCGGCACCCGGTCACTTCGCTGGGGCAGTGCTGCAACATAATGGAGTCTGAAGACGTAAGTGTATTTAATTTACAAGTTGCTCTTTGGTGAAGGCATCAAGATCACGACCAACGCCTGCCGCGGCTACTGCGAGTCCTGGTCGCCGCCCAGCATCGTGCTTGGCTTTAAGCGGCACCCGGTTACTTCGCTGGGGCACTGCTGCAACATAATGGAGTCGGAAGACGTGAGTGTATTTACAACTTTCTCTAGTATGTAGTTACACTATGGTTTACCGTATGTGCTAGTGCTGCACTCTGGCGAAAACTCTGAACGAGAAGTTTCACGAACCCGGTCATCAGTTTGGTTGACCGATAAATACCTACAATAATAAAGTTAAATTAATTATTAAGGGCGATTAAACCTATATTTATTCGTGTATTTTTTTCAGACGCATGTCAAGGTGCAATGTATAGACGGAGAACGGAATTTGACATTCAAGTCGGCAGTTTCCTGCGCGTGCTACCACTGTCAGAAGGAATAGAACTTCTGTGACATCCCACCCACAGACATACCTACATCTAAATAGACTCGTGCACCATGCACTGCACTATGCACCGCAGGATTTTGTATCGGCAAGCGCGAGGTGTATTTAGATTTGAATAAATTATGGTATTAATTTGATAGTTGCTGGGACAGTCAAATTAATATCGATAGATTTTATTTCGATTAATGTCAATTAAAATTCTTATGTATAGATGGTCAAGCAAATCTTGTCAATAGAAAAAGGCGCGAAATTCAAATTTTCTATGAGACGATATCCCTTCGCGTCTACATTTTTCAAATTTGCCGCCTTTTTCTACTGACAAGATCTGCTTGACCAACTATAGTTACGCTTTCCGAAGTAGTTAGGTACATTTCGTTAGTGCAAAGTGCATATATCTTAAAAAATTGTTTTAAATCTATCCGAAACTTGATACAACTCAATCTTAATCATTTTATTCATGTTCGAAAATAAAACAGAATTGGAATCGAATTTTGTCGTTGCTTTTTAAAGTTGGATTAACAATATATATACTTACCTACTTACTTATACTTATGAAGTAGGTGCATTTGAGTGGTCTCCTTAGATGTATGTCTGTGATTGTACTACAATAAGTAATCAATTTCCAATCTATTATTGTTTAAGGGGAAATAGAATATCTTAGTGAAATTAAACAATGAATTGTGTGTCTTAAGTAAAATTTATTACGTAACTTATTATAACTTGCGATGTAGAAATTAAGACAAAATTAGTAGGTATATAATGTAAGGAGCAGTGGCGGATTTCCCATAAGGCACAGTAGGCCCGGGCCTAGGGCGGCGAAATATTAGGGGCGGCAAATTGTGACAAAAAATTCGCTGATGAATAGATTATAACAAAAAATAACTCAAAATTAGGCCAGGCAACGAATTCTCAAAAAAGGTACCTATAGAGGGAAATGCTTGAAACACAATTTTTGACTTTGTACCTAACTTTATTTGGACTATCTAGGAGGTAAACATATCAAAAGTCCCCGGCCGTAGCCCTTGAGGCGGGGGAAGAGAGAGGTTTGAAGGTCACATTTTTCAGTTTTTCGCTTACTTATATCTCGGAAACTATGCGTTCTAACGACATGATCATTATACAAGATGAAAGTTGGTTAAATTTGCTACAAGCTACAATTTTTACGATATCTGGAAGGCCCTTCACACTTGTGCGCAAATTGCGGCGCGGGGCCGCGTACGCGAGTGTAGCGTCGATTTCGCATATTGTTGACGCCTTCGCGCCTTGTTCCCCGTTTATAGGGTTCTGTACCTCAAAAGGAAAAAACGGAACCCTTATACTCGTGCGTCTGGCTGTCCGTCTGTCACAGCCTATTTTCTCCGAAACTGCTGGACCAATTAGGTTGAAATTTGGCACACATATGTAAGTTTGTGACCCAAAGATGGACGTGTAACGTAAATAAATGAATTTTAAATATGGAGGCCATTTTTGGGGGGTAAATGAGAAAATTTTAATATAAAGGGTCTAGCCGTGTTTGTATGGGGCATCGGCCCCAAAAGCCAAATTGATTGCCGTTTTGCCAATTTATTAGGCCAGATGTAAGATGCTATTTCATCAAAAAAATTACCCTAAAATGCTGCAGGTTTTTGAGAAAATAAAAAAAAAGAAAATTGGTTTTCATTTTTTTTTATCTAAACTACCGAACCGATTTTTTTGTAACTTATACACATTATGTAAGTAAACTAGATGAATTATTAAAAAAAAAATGGAGTTCCAAACATCCTTATAATTAGTAATATTTTCACTTTTAATTTTTCAATTTTTTTTTTTTTATATTTCCGAAATAGGGACACCCACCAATTTTGGGTATTTTATGTATAAATTAATGTTCTATAACATATATTTTTTTCAAAAATATTCATTTGGCTCAACAGGGTAAAAATACCGTATGTATGTATGTAATGTATGAACAGACACAACCGGGAGAACTCCCGGTCCCATATCGACCACCGCGCCGCTCTGTACGAATTTGAATTTCGAACGTAACAAATTGCTAAAATGGACTATAATATTATTATTGGCTGTATGCGGCTTGGTTGTCGTCGCGTCACGAAATTAAAAAATAAAAGGGGGGAAACGCGGCTCATTAAAAAGTTCCGTTTTAATATGAGCTGCGTTGATATTGATCTTGCAATGGAAAAAAAGGAGATTATACACAAAATATTTTCAAAATCTCCAAGATCGTTACATTACTAAAGTCGCACCAAACAAAGTCTGCAGCGGATTTGATAGCCCACGCAGTGTAAGTGTTAAGTATACGTCATAATTTCATAGAAGTTTGACGTTTAAAATGACACTTGCACTGCGTGGGCTATCAACATCGCTGCAGACTTTTTACGGTCTAACTATACGTTCTTAGCAATATCTGCAAACGGCTTCGAGAATATGCGATTGATTATATAGAAAAAAGCCCGCTGTCCTTAGAGGAAAACGTAAGCCCTTACCCACCAAAAACATAAATGTAAAAAAGGAGAGCCAAGTTCAATACAAAAATTATGCTTGGCTGTGGGGCTCGCCGCAAAAAGAATGGAGATCTAAATGAGTGCCACTGCCAAGTTCTATGCAAAATCCAAATATGTATTTATAGGAACAAAATAACATTATAAACAAGTATTAAACTCTATTTCTTTGCTTTATTGGATACCTACAACAATTGCTGTTATTTAAAAAAATGTGAGATCTTAAAGTAGGTTAGATTTGACCCCCCTTATCTCCGAAACTACTGGGTCTAAAATTTTGAAAAAATACTCAAAATAGTTCTTTACCTATAGATGACAGGAAAACCTATAAGAAATGCAGTCAAGCGTGAGTCGGACTTATGTACGGAACCCTAGAAACGCGAGTCCTAATCGCACTTGGCCGGTTTTTTAATTTCGTGACGCGACGACAACCAAGCCGCATACAGCCAATAATAATATAGTCCATTTTAGCAATTTGTTACGTTCGAAATTCAAATTCGTACAGAGCGGCGCGGTGGTCGATATGGGACCGGGAGTTCTCCCGGTTGTGTCTGTTCATACATTACATACATACATACGGTATTTTTACCCTGTTGAGCCAAATGAATATTTTTGAAAAAAATATATGTTATAGAACATTAATTTATACATAAAATACCCAAAATTGGTGGGTGTCCCTATTTCGAAAATATGAAAAAAAAAATTTTGAAAAATTAAAAGTGAAAATATTACTAATTATAAGGATATTTGGAACTCCATTTTTTTTTAAATAATTCATCTAGATTACTTACATAATGTGTATAAGTTACAAAAAAATCGGTTCAGTAGTTTAGATAAAAAAAAATGAAAACCAATTTTCTTTTTTTTTAATTTTCTCAAAAACCTGCAGCATTTTAGGGTTATTTTTTTGGTGAAATAGCATCTTATATCTGGCCTAATAAATTGGCAAAACGGCAATCAATTTGGCTTCTGGGGCCGATGCCCCATACAAACACGGCTAGACCCTTTTTTCAAACTATATTGCGTTTACATATCAAATCAAAGAGCTCAATGTAAGAATCTCAATTATTTTTTTTTATAATTTTTGAATAAATAGTTTAGCAGTTATTCAAGAAAATAGGCAAAAAATGGTTTTCTTGTTCCTTTTTTAGATTTTTTGAATGTTTTTGTAGGTACACAAAAAGTCAACGTTATTGGTAAAACAGTCACTTAAAATGAATAAGTATTTGCTTATTTTTTTCGTAAAACCTATGTTCCTATGATTATGTCACGAGGACGTATAGTTTCTGAGATATGATAAGCGAAAAACCGAAAAATGTGACCTTCAAACCAAACTCCTCTACTTTTGATATGTTCACCTCCTAACGAGTCCAAAAAAGTAAAAAATGTGTCCCAAGCATTTCCTTCTATAATACATCTTTTCGTTGCCTGATCTAAATGTAGTCAATATGATGAGTGCTGATGCTGAGAAAGGGGCGGCTACAAGGCTTGGGGCCTAGGGCGGCAAAGACTGCAAATCCGCCACTGGTAAGGAGGGTACTTTATAAACTGTAAAATAAATGTGATTGGTTAAAAATAAACATATCGAGTGAGCGAAAACCCGTTTTATTCAAATAGTATATATATAAACATTACCTTTGGCGCTTATTACATTGCTCCGCACTTCGGAAAGATGTCCGATGTTGTGATTTTTAACTTAACGGCTCGGCCACGACATCGAGCGACTTGCGCCGGCGGTAGCGATAACCATAGGTTGGAGCGTGACACAGCGATCGGACCTTTCGCTCCAACGTATGGCTATCGCTCCCGCCGTCGCAAGTCGCTCGATGTCGTGGCCGAGCCGTAATAGGTATCTACCTACTCCAGAATCTTGATTTGTATGCAAAGTGGCAAAGTAAACCGCATGGTATATAACACATTTGGCTCCGCCTCCCCGTGCAAAGGTGCGAATCACACGACGATTCGTGCTTTCGGACGGAGATGCGGTGCGCGCCGCAGGATATCCACAACGAGCTCCATAGTAGGTACCTGCCGTACGGATTTTTGTCAAAAAACAATGATAGGTACGTAGAAAACCGCATCGTATCTACCGTCGTCGCACGAATATCAACCTTCGTGCCTTTTCTGACAAGGTTCACGGTGAGTCATTAAAGGGTTAAGCTACAATCAAAATTAAAGGCCATAACACACTATCGCACCGCGACCTTGGTGCTTTGCACCCATAAGTGAAAGCGAGAAAGAGATATCTGTTTCTCGCTCTCACTTATGGGTGCGGTGCGATAGTGCGTTTATGCGTTATGGGCTTAAGGTTAAGCTATAGTCTGGCAAACCCAATTTGTCAGTAAATAAGAAGAAAGGAACTATCCACATGCCTTTCTTTGGCTGCTAGTACTAACATAAGACAATTATGGCTCCAAACGAGAAAAATGGCGTCACAATTTGGTATTCTTTACTACACCTCCGTCCGGACTGGCCTTTAAAGCCTTAACAGACTATCGCACCGAGTGTGCAAAGGTGGTACTCCTTTTATCCAATTTATAGAAATTGGACAGGTGGTCTGTACGTACTTTAAACACGCAGATATAAGTTAGAGCGAGAAAGAAATATTCGATCGCGATGCAGTGCGGTTGTCTATTACGGCTTTTAATTTAAAATACGTAGTTATGGCAACCCAAAGCTATCACTTTGACATTTCATATCTACGTTTCGTTTCGTTCGTCACTAGCTCATGTCATTGCATTGATGTCATTTGTCATTTTCTGACTTGCTATGGTATCGTGATCTGGATTACGGAAATGTGAAATACTAGATGATAATACACAATATTAAACTAGGTTGCCTCGAATATTATATATTGGGCGCGGCGACAAACATGTTATGGAGGACAATATCACGCTCTGTAAGAAAACGCCAACCTGGCAGAACTGTGTACATTGCCCCAATCTTCTGTTCAGCACCACTACGGAATTTGAAAGGTATCTATATTATATGTTGTCATACTATTAACGTTTTTTATATTCATGAATCTTATTTAATTCGTCTCTTTTCCAGGCACATTCAAGACAAGCACAGTATTAAGGAAGGCTCCATTATCTTATGTCAATATGGACCTAATGGGATTTGTGCCTCGCTGCAGTTTGGAGATTTACGGAAGGCAGGATTCAAGTATCACGTAAGGGAGTACCACCTGTTCGCCAAGGACGAAGTGGAAGATGACTGGACATTCTATTCATCATCTCAAAACCTGCCTGCAGTATTAAATGATCCTAACAGGGGAAAGCAGAGTAACTTTTTTACGAAAATATGGGGAGATGGATTTGTGGATAAAGTAGATATACAGCCTAGTCCATATGTACCAGAAATAACATTATTACATTTTGAGGCATATTGTAAAAGAATTGTCAGACGGCATAGAAGACATTGCAAGCTTAAAGAAAACCTAGCTGTTAAAGTTAAAACCCCTGTAGTTGAAACAAATTGTGAGGTTCCAGAGATATTCTATGAACAGACGTTTGAGTTACATGATCCAAATGTGTTTAGCAAAGTTTTTCCGAACCTTGTGGATTCTCAAGACCCAAGTGCGGCTGTTCGCTCCTTGCAAGAGACACTCAGTACGTACCTGGATTTTATAGAGATGAAGATTTCAAAGCAAGTTGCACAGAAATCTGATGCATTTTTCCATGCTATGTTATCACATGACACGATTATGGAGCAAATGGCCCGGGCAGTGAAGACTGTGCGGTCGACCCGTAACAATATTCAAACAGTTAAAAGCAATCTTACTGAAAATCCATTAAAACTGGTTAGCCTCACAAGAATAAATCAAAACTTGAATAATGTGCATGAACTACTTAAGCTAATAGGCACAGTCCAGCAAACCCAACCCATGATCCAACTCCTCTTGAGTACTTCTGACTATGTAGCTGCCTTGGACTTGATCAGTTCCACGCAAAAAGTGCTTTCCACTCAACTTGCGAGGATCCAGGCATTCCGACATTTGTCACCACAGTTGACTGAAATGAAAAGATTAATTCATAAAATGTTAAGCAATGAATTCCAAAGATTTATAGTGACAGATTTAAATAGGCCCCCCAAGGACCTCACAGATATACCAGAAAGGGATAAAATTGTGTCTATAGTTTCTGGGATACTAAGATTAAAAGAATTTGACTTTATAGAAACTTTTAAAATGGAGGCTATGACCACAATTCAGGCTACAATCAAGCAATGTGTAATAGAGATAGTATCAGAAAGAGATGGCAACACAGAGGTAGTTCTTAGAGGATCTAATGCAGACAACACCTCGTTAATGTGTAACGAAAGTATTGTATTTCTCCAAAAAGTTACTCCAAATTTAATTACGCTATTTAAAAGGATCTTGTGTTTAAGAGATTTAGTATTAGAAATCAGCCAAATGGATGATGTGACAGGAAATGAGAGTGAAGAAATGTGGACCCATGAAGAGCTCTTATCAGTGGAAGAAAAGTTGGACAAAATGATTGTTTCTTTATCAGACTACAGCAATGAGAGATGTGCCAATCTCATCGTCACCAAATCTGACAAGGACTTTGTGTTCTCAGATTTGACTCAGTTATCCAAATTGTCAACGTTAATTGAGAATTTTTCAGACGAGTTAGAAAAAATTACTGGCCACAACAGCAATTCAATGAAATTGGCACTGAGGAGCTTTGCTATGAAATATATTCAAAATTTACATTCAGAACGAAGAAGTCAACTGACAATTACGCTCAATGCTGAGCGATGGAAAAGTGCTGATGTCCCTGTTGAACTTCAACAATTGATTGACAAGATATCTAATTCTAACGATATTTCTACAAAACTATATGAAACTATTAAATCTGACGGAAAATTCTTAGTTATAAATAAAGAAAATTATGCGGTTGTAGGCACTGTGCAGCTGTTGATTAAAATCCTCCTGGAATACTGTGATGCGACAAAGCAGTCTCCAGTCATCGTCCAGTACTTGATCCACTGTATGTTGGAGTTGACTAGACTGTTCAACTCCCGCTGTTGTCAGTTGGTGCTGGGGGCGGGTGCAATACAGAGTGCCGGGCTGAAAACAATCTCCACTTCAAACTTAGCACTAGTATCCAGGTCTCTGCAGGTCTTACTGTGGCTCCTGCCTATAATCAAGGAACAGCTTAGCCAATTACAGTCAAAAGAAGTATCAATGACTGGCTTTGATAGTATTCAGAATGATATTGTTAGCCATAAGCAAGAAATAGAAAATAAGATATGCCTCATAGTTAGTAACATGCTGTGCTCGCAGCTGACCGGGTGGGACGCTAAACCTCCAGTTCCTTCGCAGACATTCCGTAATATTTCTAAACACTTAGTTAAATTACATGAAGCGTTGATAGATATATTGCCAATTGAACAAATAAGAAACATTTATAAAAGGGTACATGATAATTTTAAGGATAAACTGAGAGAGCAGTTGGCGAAGATGAATATTGTAGCGAATGGCAGTCCGCAGCACGGCGTGGTGACCTCGGAGCTGACCTTCTACCTGCAGACCCTCAAGACGCTGCGGGTCATCAACGAGAACGACGTTGAAGACAATATTTTGTACGATATTTGGCTAAACTGAATGTTAACTCTATTGATAAAATTGAATTTATTGAGAGAAATGCGAAAATGTAAAGCTTAAAATAAATAATAATAAATAAATAATAAAAATGTATTTATAAATAAATTTATTATTAGCAAGCTAGCCAAAATCGAGAATTACTTAGTATCCAAACAGTCTAACCGATTGTAGTCAAATCTAGAATAATTAATTAAACAGATATAGTCACTGGTGGATGGGGAGAACGGATGATTCTCAAATGTGACAGATCTTACTTTTCTCGATTAAATGATATTGATAATTTTAAATAAAATATTATTTTAATGCTATCATGTACACCGCTTGATGTCACGTTTATTTTAAAAGTTACTAAACTCCAAATAAGTAATCCAAAAATTGATGTATTAAATAGGTACTTCCGTATGTAATAGATAATAGAGTACAACGGTGCTATAATACACGTACCTAAAATATTGTAATCCTGTATCACTTTGTACAAAATCGCAATACCTATCTGCCTCACTACCTACTAATGCTTCGGCCACGAAACGCACGCTCGACGCTAATAACGCCGACCGACCGATACATTAATTAAAACAAATTATGGCAATTATATAGTATCTAATTTCCTTTCACATACCCTGCTTTATGAAAGGCTCGCGACCGCGAGGTCACCACTCATAGGCGCTCTTTTATTTGAAAAATCTGCGGAACTAAATAATACTCCCTCCCTCATCCCCTCATACTGCCAATGTGTGGTGACCGTAAGTTGGCTTATGCTGTACTTACCTACTTATCTAGAATCTTGATCTTGACTTGTTAAAAAGTTTGGTGACGGTATTCAACTGCAATTGATATGGCTAATTCATGTTTTGTTGTATTTTATACCTTGTTCCATTGACATAAGTTATAAAATATAAATATCTACACATAGTTGTGACCTTAATTTTGAAGTTTATAATACAATGAATTCAACCCCACAATCCCTATATAAATACCTACTATCCTTTATCCCAAAAATCCAAGGAAGTCGTATTTTTAACGCCTCGCCCGCTTAGCAACTTCTGCTGCCTGACTGTACATACCTATAAACAATTGCCAACGATCTGTTAACAATGCTGTTGTCTTCAATTCCATAGGGAAAGTCTTATCAAGCTTCCATAGCACATATTCACCTAACAAGATCTACCGATTATAGACCTTTTACTACTCATAAATAAGGTTTCAAACAGCAAATAAGTAGGTAAGCTTACACTACCAGCCATATTTACACGAGTCAAGCCGACTGATAAGACAGCATTTCCTTCACGTTATTATAACGTTATCAACCTTGTATTTAGCCCGTATTACCGAAGGTGTCTGAACCTACAGGTTGTAACTGAAATATTATTAGGTATGGAAATTAAAAATTAAACACATGAAGTATAACAAACTCTGATTTTAGGAGAACTGGGGTGAGGAGAAGACCAAAGTGCTGGACTTCTCAGCTACCAGCGTAAGAGTTAGGATCTTGAGGGCAAACACAAATCAACAACCCTCAGAACCTAAAAACGAAGAACCCGAGCTGAAGCAGGAGAGTGCTGTACCGGGCGATATCCATACGGAGGGGACGGAGAGTATGGATGTCGTCGACGGAAGTGAACTCTCCGAGTAGCAGCTAGGGGACAGCGACACTATACACCAAACAACACAATGAACACACAAAGAACACTACACAAACACCAACACACAAAAACACACATAAACATATGCCAAGTAAACCTCCAACACTGCAAGGATGCAATGTCCGAGCTAGGACAATTCGTTAGGAGGGCCGAAGTTGATATAGCACTGCTGCAAGAACCTTATGCATGGAAGAATCAGGTGGCAGGCCTGGGACATCTGGGGGGTGCTCTCCACTACGAAGGGAATGGTGAGCTGCCTCCAAGAGCATGCATATATGTGAGCAATGATATAAGAAACATGGGTTGTGTCATGACCATATGTTACAGAGACCTCGTGGTGGTGGAGACACACTTCACGACGAAAGAAGGGAGAAGATACAAGGTGGCGCTGGCGTCCTGTTACATGCCGGGCGACGGAGCGGCACCGACAAAAGAACTAGAAGAAACGGTACTTAGGTACACAGGTAAGGGAATACCCCTGATTGTTGGTGGCGATGCTAACGCACATCACGAGGTGTGGGGTAGCACCGACACCAATGACAGGGGAGAATCATTAATAGAATTTATAATTAGCAACGACCTAGAAATTATGAACACAGGTAACACACCAACGTTTGTAACGAGGGCAAGGAGAGAAGTGCTTGATATCACTATAGTAACGAAAGAGATGGGCGACAAGGTTAAGAGCTGGAGGGTGGATGAGGGGGATAGCATGTCTGACCACCGCAGGATACTCTACAGCATCGATTGTCGCTTAGAAAAGATGAAGGTAAGAAATCCACGTAAAGCAGACTGGATGAAGTACGAAGAGGAGCTAAGGGAAGCAACTGCTTCGGGAGTCAGGTATGAGAATGTGAATGACCTAGAACAGGGGGCACTCAGACTGAATGAGATCATAATAGGAGCATACCACAAGGCATGCCCGGAGAAACTGGTGCAAACAGGGAAAGGGCAACCTTGGTGGAACAGACAAATGCAGAAGGTAAGGAAAAAGGTGCGCCGGGCAATGAGATTAGCAACCAAAAGGGATGACTCTCAGAGCTGGGACGCGTACAGAGATATCAGGAACAAATACACCAGACTGAGAGAGAAAGCTAGACTAGAGGGCTGGAGGAGGTTTACGGGAGACATAAACAGCTATTCAGAGGGGGCGCGAGTGGTAAAACTGCTAGCAGGAGACCGAGCGTGCCGACTGGGTAGTTTGAGAATAAATGGAGACCTGGTTACGGAACCGGAAGAGATATTAAGCGTCATGCTGAAATCACATTTTCCGAACTGTGTAGAGGTGACAGAAATAGGTAAACAGGAAGGGCAGGAGGAGTCCGACTGGGCGGCGGCATTGGAGGTGGTGGAGGAGAAGAGGGTTGAATGGGCGATCAACTCCTTTGCGTCTTTCAAGGCTGCGGGCCCTGACGGAATCCTACCGGCACTACTGCAGAAAGGATATAGATACATAAAGGAGAATCTGGTGGAATTATACAGGGCAAGTATAGCCCTAAGCTATATTCCAAGGGTATGGAGAGAGGTAAGGGCGGTCTTCCTGCCTAAACCGGGGAAGAAATCGTACCAAGAGGCGAAATCATTTAGAAGCATAAGTCTGTCGTCGTTTGTGCTAAAGGCTTTAGAGAAGGTAATAGATAAGCACATAAGAGAGAAAGTGGAAAGCAGCGGATGCCCCCTACACGGGAATCAGCACGCTTACATGGCAGGAAAATCAACGGAGACAGCCCTACACAACCTAACGGTAAGGGTGGAAAGAGCATTAGACACAAAACAATATGCACTAGGCTGCCTCTTCGACGTAGAGGGGGCCTTTGATAAGGCTACTTTCGACGCCGTAGAAGAAAGCCTGAGGAGAGAGGGCATCCGACCGACAATAGCAAAATGGATAGGAAAAATGCTAAAAGGCAGATCCATAACGGCGGAGCTAGGAGGAGTATCAAAGAAGATTAGTCCAAGAAGAGGCTTCCCACAAGGGGGATGTCTGTCCCCCCTGATGTGGTGCCTACTTCTTGACTCAATGGTGAAGGAGCTCAACAGAGGGGGTATGTATATGCAGGCCTACTCTGATGACGGAGTGCTACTAGTGAGAGGGGCGGTTCTTAGCGTCATAAGAGATATAATGGCAAAAGGCCTCAGACAGGTACTGAGGTGGTGTAGAGAGAGAGGACTGGATCTCAATCCGTCGAAAACAAAGCTAGTGCTATTCACTAATAAGAGAATAAAGGAGATGAGACCCTTAGAGATACAAGGCATAGAAATAGAAATGGTGAACTAGCTGAAATATCTGGGAGTGACTCTAGACAGTACACTCAGATACAAAACTCACATCAAAGAACAGACGGCAAAAGCCATAAGAACACTGTGTCAATGCAAAAAAAGGGCAGTGGGGAAGAACTGGGGACTGAAGCCAGGTATGATCCACTGGATCTACAAGGCGGTGATACTTCCCAGGGTGCTATACGGGGCAGTGATATGGTGGCACAGGGCCCGTATTAAAGAATACCAAAAAGACCTAACCAAAGTACAGAGATTAGCGTGCCTCATGATGACAGGGGCCATGAGAACGACCCCGACACATGCATTGGAGGTAATGCTAGGCCTGAAGCCACTCTGGATAGAGGTAGAGAAAAGAGCCACCGAACAGTGGTATAGAATGAAAGCATGCAAGGAATGGAGAGGAAGCTGTGTGGACAAGAGACACGCGCTGATACAAAAAGAGGCGCTATCAAAATTTGAGATGCTGATGGCCAATAACGACCTTATAAAAAGGCAGGAGATATTTGACAAGAAGTATAGGATACATATAGGAGAGAGAGACAACTGGAAGGTAGAAGTCAGTCACCCGACGACTATCTGTTTTACGGATGGCTCTAGAAGAAGCTCAACGAAACTAGCAGGAGCAGGCATAGTAATCCCTAAACTGGGAGAGAGGGTATCAATACCGTTGGGTAGGTATGCTAGCGTATTTCAAGCAGAGGTATGTGCAATAGCGCGCTGTGCACACATAATTAAAGAGAGTGTGCAGCAGGAAGGTGCTGTTGTAATATATACCGATAGCCAAGCAGCACTGAAGGCACTAAAGAAAACATCGGTTACCTCCTCCCTTGTGAGAGAATGTCGGGAGGAGCTCAACTCGATAGGCAAACGAAGAAGCGTCACGGTGGCATGGGTACCAGGACACCAAGGAGTGACGGGTAACGAGAAAGCGGACGAGATGGCAAGGATGGGGGCGGAAACGGAACACATTGGTCCGGAACCGGCTCTACCTATGTCAGCGGACGTCACGAAGGGAGTCATAGAGAAGGTAAAAGAGATGGAAGCACAAAGAGAATGGGAAGAAGAAACTGGATGTAGACAGTCGAAGATGATGATCAAAGGCATAGATCACAGGAGAACCAGGTATCTCCTGAAACTACCCATACAACCATTTCCAGTCGCCGTTACGACGCGGTGTAGACACATCTTGTGTCGACACCGTCTGTTTCGGTCACAATTCCAGTCGCAGAGTCGTCGCCGTGTCGACACAGTTACCAGAAATGGGGAAGGGTCGACACATGACACAAAGTGACATAAAGTGTGGTCGCCGTGTGCACACATTGTTTCGGGTTTGCGACTACTTTATGCCAAAATCATTCGTTCATTCGTTCATTTTGTTCCTGTCAAATGGAAACTGTCAGATGGAAAAATGCTTAAATAAAAATAAGTGACATTAATACGCCATCTCTAAAACGGATTACAAGACGTAATTATATATTGTTTGCATTTATATTACAATAGGACTTAAATTATTATGGGGAATTAAACTGCTCGAGTGATTTGATAAACTAAGTGTAATATAATCAACGCGCCACCACATTGTTTTAGTTTAGCCGGAAATGAAATTGTTTACTTCTCAGTGCCTGTGTTCATAACTATATTATTTGATGCATTTTTAGTACTTCGATGCGTATACTATACTTAAATAACAGAAATAATGCTTTACATACTACGAAACTTGTTAATTATGATGTATAAATATGGTTTAAGGCTGAGAAATATTGCAGTCACAAAGTAGTCGCAAATGTTTCGACTTTGTGTCGACTCTGTGTAGACACATGACACGCGCTGTCAAAAGTAATAACAAAGTTACCGGATTTGCAAAATGGCTCCTTGTGTTCATTTGTTTTCAGATATTCTCAAAGTGTAAAAATGCCGTGGTCAGAGATGGGCATTAATAGATTAACTGTTTATTCGACTAATGGAATAAAAAAAGTTAATCCTCAAATTTTAAACGCGATTAGTTTAGTCGACCTAACATAGATTGAAATAGAGTTAATCTGAATATTAATCGAATAAATTATCGATTAAATCTCGGTTGGAAGTTGACAGGGGGCCATTTTTGTACGTAAAAATAATAGAAATGTCTTGCATGCAGATGGTAGCCAAACACTTTGTCATAAAAGTCGTCATGAGTGTCGTTTTATAGGTTTTAGGGGGCGCAGATTTCGAAAACGATGACCATTTTGGATTCCAAGATGGCGGCCATGCACTATGTCATAAAAGTCGTCATGGGTGTCGTTTTATAGGTTTTAGGGGGCGCAGATTTCGAAAATGATGACCATTTTGGATTCCAAGATGGCGGCCATGCACTATGTCATAATAGTCGTCATGGGTGTCGTTTTATGGGTTTTAGGGGACGCAAATTTCGAAAATGATGACCATTTTGGATTCCAAGATGGCGGCCATGCACTTTGTCATAAAAGTCGTCATGGATGTCGTTTTATAGGTTTTAAGGGGCGCAGAATTAGAAAATGATGACTATTTTGGATTCCAAAATGGCGGCTATGCACTATGTCATAAAAGTCGTCATGGGTGTCGTTTTATAGGTTTTAGGAGGCGCAGATTTCGAAAATGATGACCATTTTGGATTTCAAGATGGCGGCCATGCAGTATGTCATAAAAGTCGTCATGGATGTCGTTTTATAGGTTTTAGGGGGCGCAGATTTCGAAAATGATGACTATTTTGGATTCCAATATGGCGGCCATGCACTATGTCATAAAAGTCGTCATGGATGTCGTTTTATAGGTTTTAGGGGGCGCAGATTTCGAAAATGATGACCATTTTGGATTCCAAGATGGCGGCCATGCACTATGTCATAAAAGTCGTCATGGATGTCGTTTTATAGGTTTTAAGGGGCGCAGATTTAGAAAATGATGACTATTTTGGATTCCAAAATGGCGGCCATGCACTATGTCATAAAAGTCGTCATGGGTGTCGTTTTATAGGTTTTAGGGGGCGCAGATTTCGAAAATGATGACCATTTTGGATTTCAAGATGGCGGCCATGCAGTATGTCATAAAAGTCGTCATGGATGTCGTTTTATAGGTTTTAGGGGGCGCAGATTTCGAAAATGATGACTATTTTGAATTCCAATATGGCGGCCATGCACTATGTCATAAAAGTCGTCATGGATGTCGTTTTATAGGTTTTAGGGGGCGCAGATTTCGAAAATGATGACCATTTTGGAATCCAAAATGGCGGCCATGCACTAAGTCATAAAAGTTGTCATGGGTGTCGTTTTATAGGTTTTAGGGGGCCCTGATTTCGAAAATGATGACCTTTTTGGAATCCAAGATGGCGGCCATGCACTATGTTAAAAGTCGTCATGGATGTCGTTTTATTGGTCATGGTCATCATTTTCGAAATCTGCACACCTGTTTCAAATAAGGTATCGGTAGATGCATCCTAGTAAGTCAACAACATCTATATCTACTATCGAAGTCGAAATGTACTTATGTAGTAGTACGAAATGTAATCTGAAAGGAATCAAGTGATATATATTCCTGTACCTAATGAAGAATCGACATTGATTTCTATTACTAGTAATTGTAGTATTCGAAAAATTGGTTCCTGATTCCTCAAATGGAATTGTACTTAGTAATTCGGTATTGTTAGATTACAAAGTAATCTAGGAATCGGTAATCCGATTACAAAGTAATTTCAAGTAATCGTGGAATCAGGAATCAATTACGAAATGCCCATCTCAGACTAAGTAGCACTGCATTCAATTGATCTGTTTGGCAAACCGCGAGTTCACAGTTCGAGGCGAACTACTTACTATATGTATGGGTTTTAGGGTGTGCAGAATTCGAAAATGATGACCATTTTGGAAACCAAGACGTCTGCCGTGCACGTTGGTCATGGTCATCATTTTCGAATTCTACTCTTCCTAACACCTATCAATCAATATCCATGACGGCTTATATGACAAAGTGCACGGCAGACATCTTGGAATCCAAACTGGTCATCATTTTCGAATTCTGCACTCCCTAAAACCTATAAATCGACATCCGTGACGACGCAAGTTATCTTTATTTTCAGATCTAACAAATTGCTACTGAATACAAAGGACAAAAAAGAAGCGAGGAGGTAATGAAACAAGCAAAACTACAGATGATTCCTCGACGCAATTGGGTGATTCTTAAATTGTGTCCAGATTGTTTTGTCATAAAAGTTTTTATTTTTCACATATTACTCTCACAAGTTCCGTGACATTTCGATCTTGTAATTTTTTAAGTAAATGTTTTTGTTTATCTACGAGGATCTCACTAGAATAATATAATCAAGGTATGTTTATATTTGATGATTGAAATAGTAACGCAAAAAAAATATATTTGTGTCTTATATTCCTGCCGAAGACTTTTAGTTTACCTTTTCCTTCTACACAAGTTTGGCCAAGTAATAAGAATTTAGGGCTCTCAATTTTATTTTGACTTCTACAACAGTAAAGCTACGAGGCCATGTTTGGTATCGTTTTCGCGCGTATAAATTCGCAGTACCAAATTTAGTTATGGTATCACATTGACACCATTCCGAAGTAAAATCATATAAACTTATTAAAATACTTTCTTTTAAACTCCTCTTCACGCTTAAACTGCTGAACAATTTTAATTTTAATTTGGTACACATACATTTTGAGTCCCGAGACAGGACATAATAAGTTATCTCAAAAAACATCCTTTAAAGGTGTGAAATGAGGTGTAGGGGGGAATTCAGAATTGATTTCTTGAAGTTAATACTGTTTAAGTTTAGGTTTGAAGTCATGTTTTTTTATCATTTTTAACTAAATCAAAGATGTAGACCATCCCAAATTTCATATAAATCGAATCAGCGGTTATTGATTTCTCGTACAAATTTCCACGCTACTTTTCACACCTTCAAAAGATGATTTTGGTTATAAGATCTATCCTATGTCCTGTTCCGGGACGCAAACTATTTCTATACCAAATTTCAACGAAAGCGGTTCAGCGGTTAAGCGTCAAGAGGAGTTTCAAAAAACCGGCCGAGTGCGAGTCGGGCTCGCGTATTAAGGGTTCCGTACATTAAGTCCGACTCGCGCTTGACTGCACATTTCTAATAGGTTTTCCTGTCATCTATAGGTAAAGAACTATTTTGTGTATTCAGACGGACAGACATACAGACGCACGAGTGATCTTATAAGGATTCCGTTTTTTGCTTTTGAGGTACGGAACCCTAAAAAGATTTTTTTTAATTTTGTGGAATGGTGCCAATGTGATACCTTAAATGGATTCAGCAAACCAGATTTATACGAAAACGATACCATACACGGCCTAGCACCTTCACTGATGTAGATATATCAAGATAAAATTGAGAGCCCTAAATAAACTTTCAAGAGCGGATATCTCAAAACATTCAACATATCGAAAAAATTGACGAATAAACTTGTAATAACAAATTAAATTAACTTTCATTTTGTATAAGTGGCCATGTCGCTAAGATGCATAGTTTCCGAGATATCATCGAAAAACCGGAAAATGGGACCTTCAAAGCCCCCTCTCTTCCCCCCGCTCAAGGGCTACGGCCGGGGACTTTTGATATGTTCACCTCCTAACTTGTCTAAACCAAGTTACGGAGTCAAAAATTGTGTTCTGAGCAACACAACTTTTTGGAGCATTCGTTGGCTGACCTAAGTAGCTTATTGCATTTCTTTAAAAAATTTTCTGTAAAAGGTTGACGGGTGTTGGGTGTTTATATGGTTTTGGACGTTTTGGTCGATTATTATCATTTGCATCGCCCATGATGACTTACTAGAATTACGAGCACACGAGACACTAATAGTAGTTTGACAAACCTTGGTTTTCAAGAGGTATTTTAAATTGACATTTGCTGTCACAAATTTGCTGTCAGATTTAGTCGCAAACCGCACGCAAAGTGCACACAAATGTGTCGACACCTTGTTACGGAAAAGTGTACACACGGCGACGACACTTTGTTTCGAAACAATTCTAGACACATTGTGTGGACTCTGTTACGACACATCTGACATTTAGTTACCACTTTGATGATTCTGCGACTGGAATGGTTATATGGGTAGGTAAGATCAGTCTGAGACTTCTGACAGGTATCATTACAGGTCATAACACTCTCAATAGACACCTTAAGATAATGGAGATAAGCAGAGATGCCTCCTGTCCACACTGTGGTAAGGAGGAGACTAGCTTACACCTACTAGCGGAATGTATTATGTATGCGGCACCGCGATATAATACATTCGGCAAAGACACACTAAAAGAGAACGAACTAAAGGACGTCGAACTCAAAGATGTCCTTCTGTTCTGCAGGAAAACAAGAAGATTTGAGGAGAATGGTGAGGGAATGCCGCCGGGACAGTAACCTGAAGCTCCGACTCCAGGGAATCGGGCTGAATGAACGCGGCACGCGATCGACAGCCCGCCTGCTTCCGGCCAGGCGTCCCTACACTACATCTACATCTACATCTAACTCTGATTTTAATATCTTGATATTTATATCATACGCTCCACACGGAACCCCCGCTAGGCAACTCTTCATAAATTGCAATATAATGACACTCACGTCACAATACCTATTTTACATAGTTAAATATATTAGAAGTAACATACACCAATTTCCAATAAAAATATTTATCTACACACATGTCATTAGTGCTCTGTAATGCGTTCGGAAACCGTAGGAAATGACAAGCTTTATTACAACCAATTTTACTATGAGAACTTTCTTATCTGTGGTAGCAGGAAAATTTGTACTTTAATGTACATAACGTTATAGATTTTTGTAGGTTATCAGTTTAAATTTGGAACAGCAGTCAAAACTCAAGTAGGTCTCTATTCTAGTATCCATAGATATTAAAACAGTTATCGATACGAAACGTCAATTTAGTATGTTTTTTAAATATAAACCGCACGATATTTGATCTCGAGTGACATGAGAATAGGGACTTCATTCTTTTGTCTAGGAATTAAAAAAAACTACGGATGTTGACATGCGTGAAAAAAGTTTTCATTCACCGCCATTTGACGTACAGTTTATCTTTTAGTTAGTTTTAAGTATGTGTTTAGATAAAGTAGTGTATGTAACTGTACATAATTAGGCATTAAAACACTCGTGTGATTCTATTAAGAAACTCACTAACGTTCGTTTCTTAAACCCACACTCGTATTTTAATGCCTCTCATTATGTAGCAGTTACATAAACTACTAAACTTGGCTTGACACGCTGCCGCGTGTCTAGATTAAAAGTGCACGTATTACACAAAAACACAATAATATGTTGGACTCGACATGTTGTCGACTTGCTAAATCCAACAAAACGGTATCCGTTGCAGGGCCAGGTATCTATAATAAACTACCCGACACCATTAAAAATATTGAAAATGACCTGACATTCTACTCCGAATTAAAAAAATGGCTAACTAGAAATGCATTTTATGACATGTCAGAATATAATAATTATGATTTAATCGTTACTTAATTTAATATTTTATTTATTTGAATTGTATTGATTATTTTTATGTTGTTTTATTTTATTTTAATGAATTGTAATTTAATTGAAATGGACCTAATTAATGAATAACCCTTTTGACATGTAAAGTTTGTAATTTTATGAATAAATGAATATGAATATGAATATATGATATTTATATGAATTTTTGTGTTTTGACTAATTATTAGTAAAACCACGCAAAACTTCTTAAAAAACTGAAATGAGAGAATGAATCTAAAAGTTCTCAATTTTATTTGGTATTTAACTGTCATATCCCAGATAATAAAATGACTGTTCCATTGGCCAATCTACCAGTGTTGGTCAAAACGTTAATGCAATTAACCATTATTGACCAGCAACCAATTATAAATTGCACCGTAAACTGTAACCATCCGTTACGATTGACGTTTCAATTTATAATGGTTAATTGCAATAAACGTTCGGCTAACACTGCAATCTACTGCCTAAATAATCTATTTGATTTTGTATAGAAATGTTAGTATATGGGGTGTAAAAAAAATCTTTACTTTTGTTAATATTTATCTCAAATTGGTATATTTTACATGCCTAATATTTAATCTTGTTGACAATCTTCTATCTCTTTGAATATTTCATCAGATCAAACAAGGACTAATGATCAACTCATTACTTCACTTGGCAAGTCAATTTTCACCCGAGATTTTCACCCATTTATGCACAACGTGATTGCCAGAATGTGAATCCATTATCAACTGACAATGTAAACCTTATTACAAAGACATAAGGTACATCGAGGTCAGAGTGTTGCTGTTACTACAGTGACCATCAAAAGTAACGGATGAGACTACACGTCAAAAGAATCTGCAATTCTGAAAAATTAAATACTATTGAACGAGAACTGTAGATTTACTTCCATTCTGAAAGTATTAGAGGTTGGCACGTCGCTTTAAACCGCTACTAATGATGTTGACTGTACAAACACAATTGACTATTTACTAGTGGACCGTATGTCATTAGTAATAAGGTTCAAATATGGTTAGTTGACTATTTCGACGACTGTGATCAGTTTACCATAAATTCTGAGTTTAATTACATGAAACACTATATTCATAAAATATAAATAAGTAACGCAACGAAAACAACACTTGTAAAAACATTCATTTAGTATTTATCTATCTTAAAACTAAATGGAAATATTCTTACCTAATTACGTGTCATAAAAATATGACGCCAACGGATATCTTATTAGAAATGCGATACAAGTGCATAAAACTTGGAAGAGCATTAATTTTGTCGTTAATCTAACCTCCGACATAGGCCCAAGTTTGATTAAAAAGAAATTTATTAAAGTCAAATTGTTTATGGTTATGCTTTCATTGTCTTCTCTTCTATCTACTAAGCGTAGCACAGTTAAGATTTCAAGCATTAAAGAGTCTAATAGTTTCATTTCTTTTTTAACTATAACAGTTCTACTAGGTTGTAGTAAATCTAGTTCAGCGCTGTATTTAGGGAGGCGATGGCGGGGGCAGGGTATGAAACGGAAAAGCTGTGGTACTGAGTAGAGGAAATTGATGACTTGTGGTATGAAGAAGAGGATGACTGTCTTGCTGAAGTGGCTCAGGATGGCGACGACGGCGAAAGTCATGCCGGAGACGTAGCAAAACGTGTCGCCGACGAACACTCGGGACGGGTACCTGGAAGGAAATGGGATTTATTTTAAAATACCCATACAGTCAAACTGCAATTTTTAGTACAAACAGCAACACTCTTAACAGTCTCTTAACAGTATGCCTTTTGTAATGTAATAAGGTCCACCGATGGATGGTTCACAGTGTGAGCGATGGTACAAACGAGTCAAATTGCACTTTATCTGCTACCAAACAAGGTTTATTTTCCAATGATAAGTTTGCTTACCAATTATACTTCTGGAATGCCAGTGCAGTAGTTAAGTAAGGGATCATGATATGTAGTGAGAATGTGTGGGCCTTGTACTGGTCTCCCCTCAACTCGATAATATCAAAAATTTTATGTATTTGTACAAGTCTATATTGCACTTTATGTTTTAACAAATAAGGTTTATTTTCCAATGATGTTTGCTTACCAATTATGCTTCAGTACAGCCAGTGCAGTAGTCAAGTTTAGGGATTATGATATGTAGTGAGAATGTGTGAACTCGATAATATCTAAGATTTTATGTATTTGTACAAGTCTATATTGCACTTTATGTTTCAACAAATAAGGTTTACTTTCTAATGAAGGGGTTGCTTACCAATTGTGCTTCAGCAATGCCAGTGCAGTAGTCAGGTAAGGGATCATGATATGTAGTGAGAATGTGTGGGCCTTGTACTGGTCTCCCCTTAACTCGATGATGTCAAAGATGATGATGGAGATGGCGATGACCACGGACTGGCCGACCTCCAGGCCGTTGATCCCAGCTAGGATGTTGATGGCGTTTGTGCAGAATACTGCCAACATTCCCATGTAGATGTAGTAGAGAAATCCTGAAAAAGAATATTCAACTTTCTTGAAAACAATCTTTTTTCCTTTTCCGGGTAGAAAATGGCTTGTACAGCTGCAGTGAAATTTTTGTAGTGCAAATTAACTATGTGAAGTTGCATTAATATTATAAATCTGCCACATTTCGAAATAGCCAAAAACTAGTAATAAAGTGTCATATTTTAAATCTATTTGTTATACTTTTTCAATATACTTATAAAAGGGTTGACTCGTCTCTCCAATTTCAACTATTCATTAGTTTAGCCTTCCAGCTGCCAGCTTGCTTATGTTTCTGCCAGCATTAGTGCCAGATTAGCCAGATCATGCTCTATCAGTATGTAAAATAACAGTTTTAACTATTAACTTGTCTTTAAAAATACTCATAAATCATAAATCATAAAAGCCTTTATTGCCAAAAACTAAAACGGTATTATATATAAAAACAAGTTAACTTATAAACTAGCATATTTGATTGTCCGCATTAGTGGTCGGCGTGTCTTGTGACACATAGGCCTCTCCCAGCTGTTTCCATTCCTTTCTATTAGCGTCTTCCACTTTTGTTTTTGTTCTTAATTCTTCTGCTTTTCAGTTCTATTTGTTTCATTTTTTATTTTATTTTTATTTTTATTTTTTAATGTTTCAGTGTTGGAGCTATTTCTTATTGTTTCAGTGTTGGAGCTATCTCTTATAGGAGCTGGAAGGGATTGGTCCTAACCCCCACGGGGACCAGCCGGATTGGGGGTTTATTGTGGATTTTCTTTGTCTGGTTAATAATTTTTCCTTTGTGTGTTGTGTCTTCCGGTTTCCGATGTGTGTCTTTACAGGTTTTGTGGCTGCGCTTCTTCTCGTGGGATCTTTCTGTTTGCCATAGCGTCAAAAGGGGTAGTTTTTGATTGTTTAGCTGGCTGCTTGATTCGTTCTTGAGGTCCGGCTGGGCCAAAGCTGTTTGGAGGTGTACTAGGGGGGGAAGAAGGAACTCTTTTCCTTTTATCTTGCTTTGTATGGTTGTTTTCCTTTACAATGAGCTTGTTATATTTTATTATGGCGTACTTCCCTGATTCTCTTGCCTCTATGAGTTTTGGTATGAGAGCTTTCCTTTCTTCGAGAACTTCTTTAGGAAAATCTTCTGTTACTTTAAAAATACTAACCAATATTAATTGATACTCCGAGCCAGTGCCTCAAAGGCATTGGTACAATGAATGTAGTGGAGTTGAAATTGACATAGTAGACCACCAGCAAAGGCAGGGATGCTATAGTCGGCAGCAGTAACTTGTAGCGCCACCGTAGGTCTAAAACATCATCTGCGAACCCTAGCAGCAGCATGCAGCATATGGACAGGAGGGCTGCTAACAACTCTGCAAACTACAAACAAACATAATAGAAAATACATATAAGTGATGTTTTCAACCAAAAGGTACCACATTGTCTGTTGTCAATAGGGTTGATTTAAAATTAAGTCTATATGGAAAAAGCACCTTATTGATTTACAATTAGTAAGTACCCTTTAGGTTAAAAATGGCACATATAAAAATCTTTATTTTTATTTGTCCTAGTACTAGGTATATTTCAGAATTACTACAAAGGTGAAAGTATAGTTTTTAATACTAATAAACCACTTACTTCATTATGAGGGAAATTTGCAGTGTCCATAAGGCTGTTGCCAAAAACTATAGGAATGAATAAGAAACATGTCACCAGAAATACACATCCTGAGACCACTCCCAACGCTTCAGGACTGGAAACAAAACGGTTAGTCAGATAATTTATACTGCTAAAAGATAAACCGTAATGATATACTAATTATAAGTATTCAAAGTTCAAGAGTTCAAGTTTATAAAGAAACAATTTAAGAAATAGTTCAATTAAGATATAAAAGCTTTATAAAGTTACGGATATAAAATTGCAATTACTTACATTTTCTCCTTGCTAGTTTTACATAAATCTATCCCACCTAAACCAGCTTTTATGAACAATTCCTTCAAATTGGGTATCAATTCATCGGTAATCAGAAAAGCAATAATTGAGAATATAACTAAAATTATTATAGACCACATATTGTTTTTTACTCTCTATGTTTTGGTTTAAAATTATAACATGTTATATATTCAGTATAAATTCTACATTCTAACACAAAAAGAATAGTATAATAGCAATAATAGTGCATACACCGCTGTTGCACCGCTGCAGTGATATCACAAACGTGTGTCAGTCTCATTGGCATGTTATTGAACTTATTGACGTTTGTGACAGTCGTTCTAAAACTAAGATTAAGTTGACTTTAAACAATAAAAATGGATATTAAGCCCCCTCCAGACTATGCGCGTGAATCGCGGGCGAAGCCGCGAACGCGAGTGTGGAGTCGATTTCGCAGGTCTGCGTTCTGGACTCCACACTCGCGTTCGCGGCTTCGCCCGCGATTCACGCGGATAGTCTGGAGGGGGCTTTACATTAAATAACAGAAGAAAACTATGAGGGAATAAAACATTAATTAAACTTAATTTTTAAAATGGCTTTCTGTGGCCTATTTTATAAAGCTACAAGTTACAATTTACAAGCGGAAATCTCGTTCTAATGCATAGGGTTAGAAAGAGACTTCCGCTTGTAAATTGTAATTTGTAGCTTTATAAAATAGGCCACTGATTAAATTAAGAGAGCATTAGACATTAAAAAACAGGGCTGCCAGATCGTATAATAGGCTACGAAATTCGTATAATGAAATTATTTTCGTATACATGTCGTATAGTTGGTTAATCGGTATAATTGGATACGAAAAAAACACCGATGTTAAACGACTGTCAATGCTTCAAAAAACAGTGTGCCAATACTGTTATACGATTTAATGGAACGGCAATTACAAAAATACACGTCGACGCGGGCTAAACCGCGAAAATCCAAGTGCCCAAATAGCGGGCATCTTTCTTTGTCACTCTTATTACGCTGTCATTGGAGTAAAAGAGAAAGATCCCCGCAATTTGGGGGCTTACCGCAAAAACCGAAATTGACCAGTTATTAAAAAATCGATTTAAAATAATAGTTTTTTTGTACTCGTATAATGCAATCGAATTTCGTATAATTGCGGGCACAGGATCGCATAATCAAGATTTATGTACTGGCAGCCCTGTTAAAAAATCAATCTAAGTGGATCGTAGATCTGGCAGCTTCCTCGCGCAAAGAATAAGTATTGCGATACAGCGAGGAAATGCTGCCAGCATCTACGGCACCATGCCGCAGGTGGATATTTTGTAATCATTTATTTTAAGTTTAGTTTTATTTATTTTTAGATATAGTTTAAGTTTTGTAGGTTAGTTATTTAATTATGTTTTTATAAGTATGTATATTAAGTTCGAATGCACTAATAAATATTATGTACGTATTCCATCTAAGTGGATTCAGAATGTGCGTCTATTTTTTTTAATGATATTTCACTTAGATATGTATAAAAACGCAGCTACGATAACCGAATCACTCGAATCAGATTTTTAATTCATGAGATGGTTCAAACTTGTGACTGTCATCTGTCATAATTACTGAAAAGTTGTCAAGCGTTGTAAGCCTAAAATAAATACAAGTTTTCGGAACGGATTTACGAACATTAGCGCAAAAAATCATAGGAAACGATTTATTATTTGTTTTCTTGAATGCGTGTGTATACTGTAAAAGTGACATAAACTATTAATAAACTGGAGAACTATTAGCATTCAATAAGGTAATGACAGCATACAATCTTAAGTTATTTACTAAATTTCTGCTTGTTTTCGTAATATAGCCAGAACAAATATTCGTTTCCAGATATAATGAGCATCAGTATGTCTACCATGGACGAAATAGAAGAGGAAGCAAAAGCAGCAGCAGAAAAAATGGTTATAAATATGATGCAGAGACCAGGTCAACTAGAAAAGGTTTGTTTTTTCTGTATTAAGGGCCACTTGCGCCACTCACTCGGGTTAACCAGTTAGGCCCCGAGTCACCAGTACAATTCAGCCCTGTGTTACAGTTAACTCTGAGTTAGTGGCCAACCCTGGATGGTGCAAGTAGCCTTAAGTGTAATAATGACTATAGCATATTTATTTTATTGTTGTTACAGTTTACATATATATTCTTTATTTCATTAAAGCATGGAATCTTAGTAAATATAAAAGTTGAATAGGGATTGCCATGAATTTCCTGTCTCCGCCCCCAAAAATGGTTATCATATTGTTTAGTTGATATGATTCATATTTCTTTCTGTGTATAAACTGTTTATCTGTAAAACTACAAATGTTTTGGATGCTAACATATTTTAGTTTTTCATTACAACCATGGTTAATTTTGATATAATTGTCCTTTTAAGGAGTACCTAAAAACTTATTGAACTGATTTTTTTTATAGGTTGAGCAGTACAAGAAAAGGATTACTCACAAGAAGGCCTCCATTGAGGCTCAGCTGAAGTCTGCGGTGCAGGGCAAGCTAGACGGGGTCAGTGTGGGGCTGAAACAGCTCCAGGAGTGCCTTGATGATGTGCAACAAATTGGTCTCAAGTATGGAAAACTTTTTTTACACATTACATTCATATCATAATCAGTAAATATTACTTAATATTACTTTTTTAACATTTCTAAGCCCATTTGGAGCTTACTACTTTCAATTTTATCTATTTTACAATAAACAAAATCATTCCCTCCCTGGGGTCTGGTCCTGATGCCTCGGGCGAGGCAGGTTGTAACAGACCAACCTGTTGCACATTATTTTCTTGGCAAAATGGCTTGTTTGAGGCGATAAAACATTGCCAGGAATAAATGAAGAGCTTGCGATGTTAAAGTAGCCCTACTTTTCACGAGTACATTATTATTTATGAATGAGCTTAGCTTGCGTTTTTTTTATTATTATTATAGCTAGCGTAACAATGTCCACTTGTGCTTCGACCCAAAATGTTTGTGTCTATTTTTAAAAGAGTTCACTCAGTTCACTATAATGAATTAATGATGTCAATGTTAAATAGGCACAAAATAACCAATTATAAATAACCAACACATTTCTTTGTTTTTTAGGATGGACGAATTAGAGGAGCTTCTAAAGGGCGTGCCTCCGCTGGTCGCGTCATTACAAGCTGTAAGAGAAGAGGACTCGCGACACTCGCAGTATGTGACGGCCATGGACAGCCTGAAGCATATATTCACAGTGCCGGATAGTGTGGCTAAGACCATGCAGTGGATCGGGGAAGGGAAGTTGCTGCATGCGCATCAGGTACATCATTTATCATCAGCTTATAGTACTCTATATTGTCTGAACTATACTGCCCTGATAAGCAAGAAGTACAGTCAGCAGCAGGTTGCTAAGCAGGCGAGCTGTTCAAAATTACCTTGACACACTCTTATTTTCTTAACAATAAAATCGCGTTAAGATCATTTTGAACACCTCGCCCGCTCAGCAACTAGTGCTGGTGACTGTACCTCAAATGAAAACGTAATGTAAACATGCGCCTTAAGTTCTTTATCAGATAATTTCATTTTCAAACTCGTTTGTAGCAGGCAGTATAACAATAGTATAGTCGTTCGATTTGTAGCTGGCCCCAAACGGGTAATCCTTTGTCTATTGTTACGTAAACCCAACCGCACATTATACTTACACAATTAAACATCACACAGCCTCATAAGCAAATTTAAGCAACATTTTTAAGTGACCATTGTCAGATCTAATGTTTTTGCAATACAGTTTACGAATTGTTAACTTGCCCAGTTGGCACAACCTATGAATCTATGAATCCATTTTGGTAATCTTGGCCCTTTGGAATGTTCAGCTAGTCCTACTCAGGGATGTTGCGGATATTCGCATCCGCATCCGCGGAACATCCGCATTATTTTCAACATCCGCATCTGCATCCGCATGATGCGGATGTCGACCAAGTCGGTAATAGAGTCTGTGCGGAAAGAGAAGAGTCGTGAAATGTATGGGATCCAATACATTCTACGACTCTTCTATTTCCGCACAGAGTCTAGGAACGTATTAGCGGCGGCGCCGGCGTCGTAAGTGTTAGGTAATTTCGTCGTTACTGTTTATTATATAAAACTCACCTATATTCTTGCTCAAATACTAAACGTTTCGTTTTGTTTAAATAAAAAATGTAATGTAAACGCTGTTGAACTTCTCAATAAATAAATAAATAAAATGCTAAAAATGTAATATTTGACGTTTTTTAAGTACCAAATCTTGACATTCGCATCCGCGGATGTGAGTCTAAATATCCGCATCCGCGGATGTGAGATGCGGATGTGAGGCTTCAAATATCCGCATCCGCAACCGCGGATGTCAAAAAATCTGCATCCGCAACATCCCTGGTCCTACTATAAGATAAGGCACAGTGTCAGCCGATTATCAAAAATGGACCAAAACTTTGCACCTTTGACCTTTAACCCTCTCCCAGAATATTAATAGAATTTCAACCTTAACACTACATTTTAAAGTCTAAATTAGATTGCCTTCAGTTCGTATTGAAATCTACCCTATTTACGATATACCTCTGTTACAGTGTCTCAACGATCTAGAGAACTCACGGGACGATCTCCTCTACGAGCTGCACCGGCTACCCAACCAGTCCTCGCACGACAAGATCATGCTCAAGGCTTACTTCGAAGACGTGGAGATGGTCTCCAACTCGCTGGAGAAGCAGATCAAGCTGATACTGGCCCGGACCCTGAATACGGTGCGCAAGGAGCCCACGGTTATAGTGACCGCGCTCAGGATTATTGAGAGGGAGGAGAAGAGGGATCAGATGGCGCTCGAGGTAGGTTTGCTCTATAAAAATCGCGGCACACGGCTATGAAAACAAGCGTTCTTAAGCGTTGACTTTATATTTCAGATGGTCAAAGTACCAAAAATTCATTGTTTATTTACTTATATAAAGAAGATTAGTAAGCTCTTAGAAAAAACCGTGGTTCCAAGTTTGATAACTGAGGTCAGGCGTGGCTCACTCCGCGATTTCGTCCCTTTGCTACAGGTAGCTAAAACTCCATCCGTTCGACCCCAATTTTGGGGTTTGCCATAAGCCGCGCGTGGCGCTGTCGCCACCTAGCGGCCATATCTGTGCTGATCGTAACAGACGCGTTTTGTTAGAGAGTGAGTCTTCTGTACCTAGTACTATTATTTATTCTGTGCTGAGGTAGATGGCGCTAAGCGGTAGTAATTTTGATTGTCAAAAGTTAACGTTTGATTCAGTGACTACAAAACACGGCATCATGCAGCGCCATCTCCTTAAGCTGTCAACGTCGAGAACTGGATTGCATTTCGCGAAAATTACGACATAATAGATGGAAGACGCTATATAGACCGATATCATTTTTCATCAACCCTCCTCACCCCCTCCATCGTCCGCGTCACCACCCCTCTCACAAAATTTCAACTATCCTTGCTAATCATGAAACTGAGAAATTTTACTGCTAAAATTTTTTTTTTGACCACCCTAATTCTATATTCCAATTGGCATATATAATTAGCGTTGGCATATTCCAATTTAAAATCCCCATATTATTTCAGCAACAAAGCCAAACGGGCTTCATGCCGCCCGGGCGCCCCAAGAACTGGCGCACCGTCGCCTTCGAGGAGCTCGAGCGCGCCGTCGCGCAGCGCACCGAGGGCACGCGCGTCGACGAGCGGGAGGACAACAAGCTCTGGCTTGTCAAATACTTGGAACTGACTAGGCAGCTGATTCTGGAGGATTTGAGAGTGGTCAAGACGCTATGTGTACCGTGTTTCCCACCGCATTACGATATTGTTAACAAATACGTCAACATGTACCACACCTGCCTCTCTTCCAGTGTAAGTACCCTTATATACAGTTAAAACATAGGCTACAGTCATAGTCAAAGCTCGAGCGCGCCGTCGCGCAGCGCACCGAGGGCACGCGCGTCGACGAGCGGGAGGACAACAAGCTGTGGCTTGTCAAATACCTGGAACTGACTAGGCAGCTGATTCTGGAGGATTTGAGAGTGGTCAAGACGCTATGTGTACCGTGTTTCCCGCCGCATTACGATATTGTTAACAAATACGTCAATATGTACCACACCTGCCTCTCTTCTAGCGTAAGTTCACATTTTTATAAACATCTAGAAACCGAAATCAGTCCTAAGCAGATCTTAATTTACCCATTAATTTCAGCTCCAAGGCGTAGTTGACAGCGGTCTAGAAGGCAACGAATACGTGACACTACTGTCCTGGGTGTTGAACACGTACCCGGGCACCGAGCTGATGGGCAGCCCGGAGCTCAACATCGACGTGTCCACGCTGCCGCCGCTGCTCAGCGAGGAGAGCTTGCAGGACTTGTGCGACGAGTATCTGCAGGTGTGTTTCACAATAAATAATTTACTACTAAATCCCCAAAAGGATAGGGATAAATGGAAAGAGCTAGAGGAGGCCTTTGCCTACAAAAGGCATACAGATATAAATTAGATTAGACATACATATATGTTAACATAAAAAGGAAAGGTACTACAAAACACTTATCTGAAATAAAGGCTATTTCAATTCAATTCAATTCAAATCCTCAAAAAAACAAAATGCATTAGATTCTCAACTTCTCTTCAGACTCAAAAACAACACACTAGAATTGGTCCTGAGAAATCATGTTCTAGACTTCTCAGATAGTACAGTTTTTCTTGATTTGACAGTAGATTCAAAATTACAGAGGGTTTCGCACATAACTTCTTTGAGTAACTAATAAGCTGTGTTCTGCTATTTATGCTGTGAGACACATAAGACAGTTAACAGACACAAGCACGGCTAAATTGGTTAATTACAGCTACTTCCATAGTCTCATGTCTTATGGCCTTCTGACGTGGGGAAAATCTGCTAATGTACATAGCATATTTACAAAAGCGAGCTGTACGTGCCATTTACAATCTGAAGCCGCGAACATCCTTGAGAGATCTATTTAGAAAAGTCAACATCATCAGAATCACTGTCGTCACAATACATCTATGAAGTTATTATGTATAGGTACACTAGGAGAAACTACGAACATCTTCCGAAAAATAGTGACAATCATATCTTCAACACAAGAAATAAAGATAAACTTGCTGTACGCAGCTTACGACTTGCTAAGGCTCGAAAATCATTTATTGGTCAGGCAGTACATATCTACAACAAAATTCCTAATCATATAATAAAGCCAGATTATAAATTTAAGAAAATTGTCAAACATAAATTAATAGAAAAATCGTACTATAAAGTGTCAGACTATTTGGATGAAAAAGATGTATGGGATAATTGTATTTGCTAATTGTATTAGTTAATTAATTAAGTAGGTATGTAATAGTCATAAGGAAAAATGTGCAATAATTGACGGACATAAGTGTATCTTGTATACCTACATGGCAAAAATAAATTGAAATTGTTTACACGGTTTATATTAGTGATGTACCGACTATTGATTTGGCCGACTAGCCGACTAATCGGCGCTCGGATGGTCGATTAGTCGGCCGACTAGTCGGCTAGTCGGCCAGATCATTAGTTTAGTCTAAGTTCGGTTTAGATCATTAGTTTAGTCTAAGTTCGGTTCAGATGCACTAATAAACAATTGGTTTACAGCTTTCGTCGCGCTATTTATCATATAAATAGTAACGCTAAAAATAAAATAAAATAAAATATCCTAAGGCTATATTTTTCATACGACGACCGTAAAATCGGACATAAGAAAGTGACCACACGGTCAAAAATTCGAACAAAAGTTTTCGTAAGCACCATAAATAGGAATTTGAGTAAAATAGGTGAAAAGCTTAAGAAAATATGTGCTGTTTATGTCTTTTTGTCCTGTTTTTCTATCACTTATAAAGTGCCGACTAATCGGCCATTTTTGCCGACTAGTCGCCGACTAATCGCCGACTACAAATGAGGCCGGATAGTCGACTTTCCCGACTAGTCGGTACATCCCTAGTTTATATATATTTAGCTTGTGACTGGTCAGACAGTACGCGACTATCCTGGGTGTTGTGTACCCGTCTATATAATAGTGTGATTACTGTGTAATACTTTATGAAATGGAGGTCAGCTACCCGATCCCCTGCTGCCACGCCAAACTGGTCTTGGGAGACTTTCCCTAGCTTTTAATGTCTCTAGACTATGAACTAAACTTAGTTTAAATTCATCTTTTGTCCACAGAAAATGGAGAGCAACTACATGGAATGGATGGAGAAGACTCTCGAGTCAGAAAGAGCCGAATGGAACGGTGACCGCGCGCCCGAAGTAGAGCCACATTCCAACGCGTACCACACACACGCGCCGGTCATCATATTTCAAATGATCGACCAGAATCTGCAGGTAACTCTACTTGACTAACGCTACGGTACAACCTTAATAAAAAGCTGTAAGGAACGGAGCTACATTCCAAATGATTAAACCTAAGTTGCAGGTGAGTTACCACTAAATTGGGTACCAGTTCAGATGATTCACCAGAACTGCTAGGTGGGTTACTCCACTACATGGAATGAAAGCATAAGACATGTCCACTCCCAATTGCCAGTTTTTATTGGACTATTGAATTTCTAAATGTCATTATTGTTCATAGGTTACTCAAACGATAAGTAAGGAGATCACCTTCAAAGCATTGATGCTCAGTATCGAGCAAGTGACGCGCTATGGCAACATGTACAGGGAAGGCGTGCTACAGTTCAAGGTATGACTCCATCAAATCAGCTTGATTTCTCCCTCATTACTCTTTACCGAGGGCCAACGTATGGCGGTCGGGGTCAGCATCGGGGCGTGCGTTTCGAGGCCGGCATACATCCCCTTTTAAAGCCCGAAGGGTCTCCACTCCACAACCTTCAGATCTTAACCAAATCTTCGATATATTTTCTTAAGTTTGGCTGGCTACATCAATAGATGTTCATATGTATTGACGCTTGACGTTAAGGGTATTGGTTCTCCTGTAGATATCGTTGTAGTATTCAATAATCAATTTATATTACAGAACAGTCACTTCTCCGACCGCTCCCGCTGCGCGTACTTCACGCACCACATGATCACAATAGTCAACAACAGCGAACAAATGGTCCGCCTCGCACAACAGACGCAAGCCAGGCACTGGCCCCCGGGCCGGCACGATGCACCCGCCGAGCGCAAGTTCGATACCCTGCTAGATACATTCCAGGTACACAGTGAGCCACTCGGATACAGCGAACCGGGGTAATAGACAATGCACCCGGACCGGCAGGACGCACCTGCCGATGGCATGTTAGACACCCTGTTCAACCCATTACGGTACACAGTGAGCCACTCCGACACGGTGAACTGCGGTATTAGACACTGGCCCTCGGGTCGGCACGCCGCGCCCGCCGAGTGCAAGGTCAATCCGCTGCTCGATAGAGTGAGCCACACGTACACAGTGAACCAAGGCTAAGTTGGTTTAGCCTCTCCGCTGGTTGTGGCTATTGGCTCAAATGAAAAGCCAGTCTACAAACAAGTTATATTTGTGTATTAGAGTCTATTTAGAAGACATAGACATAGATTTATGCAACCTATTCATAAAGCTACCTTATACTTATGAGAAGTAAAAACCCGATTTCTTCACAGAAACTAAGAGACGAAGCCGCCCGGTTCCTCCTGGACGAGGCGTTCCTGGACCTCGAAGTCCACTTCGACGACCTGTTCACGTCAAAATGGCTGCCGTCCTCCATCCCGGTCGACACCATTTGCGTCACCTTGGAAGACTACTTCCAGGACTATAACCATTTGAGGGAGAAAAACTTTGAGTATGTGATAAATGAAGCGCAGAATTTGGTGTACAAGAAGTATATAACCGCCATGTTGTCTAAGAAGGTAAATGATAATAAAACTTTATTAAATCAATCACTGAAATCTAATTATTAAATATTTTAGAAAAAAAATACAACAATTTGACGGAAATTGGACGATTCCGTTCTTTGTCTGTAATCAAATGTTAAATAAATTCCAACCTCTTTGAATTCGGGCTTGTTAAAATGATGTAGACAATTACATGATTACCTAAAGCACAGCCGGGCATGCACATGATTGGCGCGACAGTATCTCGCCGCGAGATAGACTACACGTCCCTCTTTAATTAATACAGTAAGAAAAAGACGGGTAGTCTATCTCGCGGCGAGATACTGTCGCGCCAATCATGTGCTTGGCCTACTGGTCTTCCAAATACAGTTCGCGGGAAAGCAAAAAAGTTAAGGGCTCTATTGCCACTCTGTGGCCATGAGTAAGCCCATTCATAATAATAATAAAAAACCGGGCAAGTGCGAGTCGGACACGCGCACGAAGGGTTCCGTACCATAATGCAAAAAAAAAGCAAAAAAAAGACGGTCACCCATCCAAGTACTGACCACTCCCGACGTTGCTTAACTTTGGTCAAAAATCACGTTTGTTGTATGGGAGCCCCATTTAAATCTTTATTTTATTCTGTTTTTAGTATTTGTTGTTATAGCGGCAACAGAAATACATCATCTGTCAAAATTTCAACTGTCTAGCTATCACGGTTCGTGAGATACAGCCTGGTGACAGACGGACGGACGGACAGCGAAGTCTTAGTAATAGGGTCCCGTTTTACCCTCTGGGTACGGAACCCTAAAAAATGATCCTGGCCTAAAGTACAGTCGGAATTTTTAGTTTTGTTAAATCAAATAATCTACAACAAGCTTCTTATGTTTCTCCAATAACTTAGGATGGTATTCCATCTGTCCAATATCTTGGTCCAATGTGTATTTGCATCTCACATTTTGCTTAATGAGCAGAGCTCGGATAGGGTGAGCTATTTGCCTTATATATGACATAAGACATGTCAAATTATAAGGCAAATAGCTCACCCTATCCGAGCTCTGTTAATGAGAGAGTGAGACGCAATGCACATTAGTCAGGTGGAATACCATCTTGAATATTCATGTAATCTAGGTGACTTTCAAAACTGTCGAAGAAGCGCAGCAAGCAGCGACGAAGATCGTAAAGGAGGCCAACCAAATACGGTCCTTCTTCCGGAGAATAGGCGCCGAGGGCGTCAACGTGGACTGGCCTTTTGAGGTCATCAGCTCTTTGGCTGAGGTGAGTATCGAACACACAAGACAACCAATTATAATTAATGAAAGATGATTTACACCTATTTGCCATGCAAGTTGTTTGAAAGATAACTTCAAATTTTATTTCCTCAACGAAAGGACGAATAGAACGAATGATATACATACACACAACTCACACAAGTAAAATAATTTTAGAGATAAGACATCGAAATCTAACAGTTTTATATAAATCATGTGCAGTGTCATTTCTAAATTTTCATTTCCTCTCGTCAACCGCCATCGTAACGTGAATGCATGAATTTATCATGATGTGTTACTTTTGTGTACGGTAATAACCAAACTGGAGCCTAAATCTGTGGTACAAACCGGGCCAACACCGTTTCTCAGGTCCTCCGTTGCCAAGACATCGAGATGCTCTCGCTGGACCTGCACGGCGTCCTGGACAAGTGCCCCAACATGTCGGAGGAGCAGCTGGTGCGGCTGCTGGCGCTGCGCGGCGACGTGCCGCGCGCGCACGTGCGCGACACCGCGGCGCACGTGCGCGCCACCCGCGCCCGACCGCGCGCCACCACCATGCACGACTTCTTTAAGGATATCACGTTTAGCGATAGGCTGTTGGAGCGGTTCGCTTTGTAACGCGGCCCGATGTTATACTCGGACTACACGTAACACATAATATCGGCCCGATTCGAACTTTAAAATACGTCAGTTAATAGATCTAGAAACGAGATGGATTAGACAATAATATGTCTGTGTCAAATATGACGTTTATTCAAACAATTTTGATACTGACACATCTAAATCCATATCGTTTCTTAATCTATTAATTGGCGTATCTTAAAATTCGAATCAGACAGTATGTGCCTACAAGATGAAATGCACAAAAAAGAACACGATTGCGAAGCACTTAAATTTGCTTAAGGATATTGATTATTGCAAAAATACTTTATGGAAGAATAAGACTTGTAAGAGTATTTTAATTTTGTATTATTTATTGTTCAATTTTGTTTAACTATAAGTAGTTAAAAGATATAAAAAAATATTATTTAAAATATAGGTATACATACAATAAACTTACATATTATAAACTTGTATAAAATAAATTACAATATTTCTAGTTAAAATCCGTGGCTTATCCGTGTTCAATTATTCCATTCCCAAATAAACAGCAAAACTATGTAAGTATCCGAACTGAAAACTCTTTTTATAATTCTGCGGGGGTATCATGGTCGCATTTTTATCACTTGTCATGTCATGCGTCACTTTCGCACTTACATACTTGTTAGAACGTGACAGGCATGATACTAGATGAACTTGAAATTTAACGTCTTGTTAATAGATAGAGGGGATTTGTTCAGATAATTTAATGGCGACGGTACACTGTAGCAATTTCTTCAAGATTATTGACGTTAATTTATTTCCCAACAGGATGTCGACATCTTCAGGAATATCACAATCCCAAGACAAGATTACAAAAATCCCGTGAAATTATAAGCAGTCTTACCCCGGACACTGGGTACGTACAATATACACAAAATACTGATAAAAATTTGGCGTATTTTAATTTATTGCATCTTTACATAAAAACAAAAACATAATTATATTATTTAATGATTCTCATCGACCGAGCGAAGTAAACCCTCTAGCGGTGTACTGTTCATGTTTGTATGTTCCAAGTTTGTTAGACGATATCTTGAGTTGTTATTCTGGTATATTATTCATGAAATTATGATAATGAAATATATGTACTCGTATCGCGTCACGAGGTCTCTGTTTACAGCATTTATTACATATCTAGTTTGTCTTAAAATTTATGAAAAACACTGAATAAAATTTAGAATTTATACACGTATTAAAATGTCATACAAGTAGGCATATATCAAATTAATTATATACTGTAACTTCAATAATACCTACTGAACATACTTGTTTATGTAGGATAATGATAACATTTTGAAATAAATTGTACTCAATAATTTTGCGGCAAGTGCGAATAAACAATCGCTGATCGCCAATTGTGTAGCTTCGTATTACTATTGCTTGCCGTCCTGCAAACATAACCAATAACCTCTAGCCGCCCATACGTCAAACCTTGCCAAGCAAAATGAAATTTTATTTTGTCAGCACAAAGTTCAAATTAGAATGGAACAGGAGACCTTAACCAGGACCAGGAGTCTCTGGGCGGCTAGAGGATATATGTGTGACCTCTCTTTGCTTACAGCTGTAATGGGCTACAAGGTATCTCATACACTGGATTAGTCAGCATGTGATTGTAAAGCACTGGGAATACACAGACATGTGTTAGTGTTAATTCGTGCGCGGGTATTACGTATAATTTATTACCAGATTCTGACGGTTGTAATCTCGGCGGGGGTAAAAATGTCTGCTGGACCTAGATTCAATACGTTCGAATCTGATTCGAATTTAATTTTTATGTAAAGCAATACATAGGTATCTGAGACTAGTAGGTGGTACCTTTAGTACTAGTTCTACTTCTACTATTCTCAGGCGACGCCGTTTGGCTTGATCAGGGGCGGCAAACCGTGGCTCGCGAGCCACATAAGGCTCTTTGGATGTACAATTAAGGCCCTTCAAGTGAACCAAAAATGGACCGTTAAGAGTTTTTCAGCCTCCTAAAACTGTATTTTCTACTGCTGTTGGCTCTTTTTTTTTTTCAAAAGTTTGCCGACCTCTGGGTTAGACTAAACTAAGTTGAAGAACTTTCTGTAGCCTTTTGGAGTTTTAATCTGTACAAAAATAAACCGAAAACGTATGAAAGAGCCGTGAGGGTTTTCACGACTGCTCAATTAAAGTTTGCACTTTTTTCCAATCCAACGTAGTTAAGGTTTACCTAAAATACCTAAATTATAGGCACTAGCGGTATTGTATTTAACGTGTAGGTATATATAAAGCTTTAAGAACAAGGTCGTAATTTTATTCATAATCTTTACAGCTGACCTCTCACAAACATGGATTGTAAATCATAACCGTCATAGTCATAACTAATATCCGGAAACTGATCGTCCAACGTGAGTTGTCGTAAAACTCGTGCGCGTTCGGTTGAGCGCACGAAGGCCGCGCGAAGGGCGGGCGGCCAGTCAGTCGGACCGCTGAACGCGCGAAGTGCGCCTTACCAATAAGTTCCTCGTACAGTTTAAAAGTTCCTAAATCGCGATGTTACGGACATTGTCGTTAGTCCTTTGCGTTGTGGCAGGTGAGATTTTTTACCTAAATTCGTGAAGTGTTGTGAAGTTTTGGAAAATGCGAATAAAATGATTGCGGTGTTTTTCAGCGGCAGATTTACGTAGGTTTTTTTGCATGTAAACAATCTCGGTATGTATGAATAATTTTATTGGCATTTGACTTTGAAATAGTGCATATTTCTTTAGTTATTTTGATATTTAGGTACAGTAAATAGTTACCACATGTATTTAGTTTCATAAATGCCCAAAATGCATGTTTTGCATAATTTATTTACCTATACTTCTCTATCTCCGTCAGAAGTTATATCATTTCACTTTCGATCTATATTTGTTTCTGAGTTTTGAGTTATATTTGTTAGTGAGTTAAATTCAGTGGTGACCGCGATTGAGAAAAACGGGCGCCGTCGACTGCGGTGCTGAATGCGAGATGTCATCTCTATTCTAATCTTTGAGAAGATAACGTGAAATTAAAGCAATCTGCTTAATATAGTCGGTGTCGTAGGTCAGTTTCACCTTTTAGATAACGTCGATATATTTCAAGGTCTATGTATTTACTTAATACAATGCATGTTTTATAAGAGAGTTACGGATTTCACGTTTCAAAACTCGTGATTTAACTCGTGAACGTATTATTTGTATATGTACCGACTTGTAACGTGGACACAAGCCTGAACTCCCAATTAGCAACTTCTACAAGTACCTACCCATATACCTAAAGGTGCTCGAGATAAACTTTAACCGCGGAAAACTCGGAAAATTCTCTTTGAAATGTATGAAAAATATGCATCTTGTTACTTGTTAATAGTTTTATAGATCGTGGTGGTACGGATCTAGATGTTAGATTTGTTCTCGGGTCATCTTTCATCAGTCGTAGTTTGACTCGAATACGGCGAATAAACATCTAGCTAGAGCGTCTATCAGGAATTACTTTGTTCCATTTTTCAAAAATCTCCCCGAGCATCTTACACAACATTTATTTTCATGTTATCTGTTACTTACGCTAACTTTCAAATATATAGCCGAAAAAACCAGTAAAGGATATTCACGCGTTTTATAGAATTGTATGAATAACATTCGCGGCCCACGGCGCGCCACCGCGAAGGTATTTTTAACATTCCCGGACCGCCTCAAGGTTGGCCGAGATAATCTTATTCATCGCTATATGACCTAATTTAATGAGATATTGGCGAGCTTTTGAAGTTTTACTAACAATAAAGTCCCAAATGTTATCAAATTAGAATCTAAATCTACAGGACGCCTAATATAATAATTGAATGTCATTCAATTGAAGTCAAGTTCATTGCCGGTGCCGTGAAAAGACCGCGTACGAATATAAACGTTGTCGATGGATGACCGTCGTGTAGTTACATACGTCCCGGTGTTTTACTGTTTACCAACATACTTAGTGCGTGTACGCGATAACCAATGTCAGTTTACATTACTCAAAACATTGGTAAACTATACTAATGTCGACCCTCCAGTGATTGGTCCCTTCGACCTTCGGAAGTAGCAGATGGTGACTTTCCTACCATAATTCTAATAACAATAATTGAGAGAGCCAATCATTAGGTAGTTTACCCTGTAGCCCTGTACCTAGGTAGGTACCTATGCTGCTTTATTAATTTGCTTGTATTAGGTACCTACTTTCTATTGGTTCTTGAATAAATAATATATTAATTAGGTACCTACCACACCTAAAGCTTCAGTTTAAGACTTATATTTTTTTGGAGCATTCCCTATTCCTGTCTTCTTTGACATCGAAAGTTTTCTTGAAATCGATTTTAGGGCCGGTATCACACCTCCCACTCCTACGCTAATGTGACCATACATTAAGTTACACCTTATTTACATCATCTTGTCTTGCTTGCTGCACATTTGCACAAATCATAAAAAAATCTGAAAACATAGTTTCACCGAGGCTTGTTAAAGGGGCTATGGAGTCATAGTCATAGCTAACTACCGTAGATCCGCACAGAATGATCCTGGCCTTATCTTAGCATGCACTACCCTCAACCCTGAACTCTATTTAACTTTAGGACACTCGATTTGTTATGTTCAGTATATTAAGACGGTTCACTCACTTGTTTTTAAGTCGAAGATCGACATTTTTCAATTAATAACGAGGAGCTACAACTGAAGCACGCGTTGGCGAACCGACGCAGGCTCATCTGTTTGTGATGTGACACTTGTGACCCGTTTTAAATATGTCTGTGTCTCACGGAACTTTTGTTATTAACTAATGGTTCCGGTTTCCGCACTTAGGCCATAACCCTATAGGCTAGGTTAGGTAGGTACACATTAAATATTTGACTATGTTTACATGCGTCATTTGTAAAAAGATGTTGCGCAGAAGCGCAGTTTACGTAAGACACTACCTAAATGAATCGTAGCAATAGCAACACAAACTGACGCAGATTACTTTCCACAGTTTTAAGGTTCTCGTACTTGTAACTAGGTACGTTTCTGCCTAATTTCATCAACATTGGCAAACAAATACTCAAGATCCTGCCAAAAACTGTGGATATTACAAATGAAAAGTTCATAGGTGATCCTAACTTTGCTCCGTTGATGAATATCTGCTATCCAGTGTATCCGGAACTCACATGAAACCACTTTCGTTCTTCTATTCTAAGTAGGTATTTCAACCAGGCTATTACGAAACGCACCGCCAAAAGTGTCAAAGCTTGCACATTAGTCGACGGATGTCCGCGCGGATCTAAATGTGCACCAAAGCGTCTAAAAATATCAAAGGTTCTCCTAATGAGAAACATTAAAAGAAATATAGTTCTCGTGAAATGGGAATTTCACTCGAAACGGTTGATTTAAAAGTCGCAAGATTTAATATATTTTGCTTATTTTTATGGTCCGAAAAAAGGAGTTTTTTTTTTATTATCGTGCGTCTTTCGAACTTAAAACATTATCTCATTTTTGAACCGAACGAACCAAGAGCAGACTTGATCAGTTAATATAAAACTATAGCTTTACTTAGAAACCTTATTAAACGAATTTCACAAAAAATAAACTGTTAGTATCTAAACAAACAGAACTTAAAACATTTCTTCTTTTATTTGAAAGCGTCTAATTAGCGTCTTCAACTTTTCCAGTGAGTCAGCAGTTAGACATATCAAAGTTCTCCGTACCAGAAGCAGTGGAGAAGGGCAGCGATGCCGAGTTGCTATGCGAGCACGATGGCACAGAGAAGGAGACCATAGTGAAGTGGTTCTGGAAACCGGAGGGCGCAGACGAGCCGACGCCGATAATGATATACCAGCGCGCGTTAGGGGCCGAGAAGAAAATCATCATACCGAGGACTGAGCCGCTCCTTAACATCAGTAAGTGGGAAAAAAGGTCTGAGAAAAAATATACTTACAGTTGTTTCTGTTTCAATTTTTTTCGTCCCTGGACATGCATGCCAGATGGGACCATACTTATGAAATGAGGATAAAAGCTTAAAACTTGAAGCAGACGGCGTAGCAGTCGTATTTCGCGTGCTCGAGCTCAAGGTTTAGAATTTAAACAATTAGATCAATTTCTTGTTAAGTCATGGAGCCACCAGAGCTCACGGCAATAAAAATCCCTTAAAATTTGCTTATAATGTTGCAATTACGTATCGGGGGGCACGGCAGTGCCCCCGCCAAGTCGAGCGCGAAGCAAACACTGCCGTACCATCCTTTACTGGAACCATTTCGCCGCATTTTCAGGCCCCTATTTGAGAACCTCTGGATAAGACCAGAACGCAGAAATTTTGGTCATCCAGTAAGCTATAATCACATACTTAAAATCCAAAATTTCAAGTCTGTAGGTCATTTAGTTCCGAAGTTAAGTTAAAGCAAAGTTTCGCATTTATGAAACTCACTCATGATCATCAGAATAGAACTAGTACTTCCCATAAACTCAGAGAGCTGAAATTTGGTACAGAGTTAGGGTTTAATGGCCACATAAAGGGAAAACCTAAAAATATTGCAATATCAGTCACGTTTTAAAGATCTAAGAACTGCATAAGTAAGTTTGTAATCCCATATAAATATATGATATTACAAAGTTACTGTTGCAGTTCCTACAAATAGTAGGTAAAGTAAAGGTACACTACGATGTACGATGTGAGTATGAATGAAGATATGTTTAGTTATGATATGTGTATACATAGTATGGGTATGAGTACCCGAAAAGAAGGACTGCCTACAAAAAGAGATGAGATCCCATCAAAAACATTACATGTAAAAAGGTGCAAGTCTCGCAACGCTTTTACTACAAAAAAGTTTTGAGATGTAATGTGAAACCAAGTCGGTTATTTTAATCAGTGCCAGGGGGTGTTAAAACCGTATCAATAAGATATCTTTAATTTGTAATACGTATAATGACTTGGCCATCGCACGGCTGCATAATGACAAAAGGATCATCGTCACCTATTAAAAATAATTCTAATTGAACATAACGCTAGCGCTAATTGCAGTTTGAGCATTACACATATTTACGAGTACGGTACGAGTAAAGCATTATGTGCGATTGCCAAGTCATTATATGATGATTAGTGACGGATTACTGATTATTATTTAATTATTAAATTTAATGAATGGGCAATACGAAAAACTGTTGCTACTGTACAAGAATCAGAACCGGAAAAAAAGAAAAGAAAGATTTGTAATAATAAAAAAACTACTCCTAAAAAGAAAAAAAATGTGTTAAATAAGAAAATCTAATAAAATAAATCAATATTCCCACGTTTCTACAAAAAGAAGTGAAATCCCACCAAAAACATTCTGTAAAAAACTAGCCAAGTCTCGATGGAGCTGCTTGTTTATCTCTAAAAAGTAATGAAATCTAGACAAAGTCGTGCCAAGTCTAAGGTTCCTTACTGCGATTTCTTTATTATTATAGTTAATGTTGTGTGACTTGGCCGTTGAAGGGTACACAAGGGTACAAAACCAGGTGCTCCATGACACCATTGCACCAATCTGCCATTGCACCAAAAAGAAGTGTTTGTTTCAGGCTCGCCCATACATAAGTATTATTGAAATACGCAGCTTTATCAAGCCTACAATTGACTGGTTATTGAATCAACGTTTTCCAAGTGGCAATTTTCCATCGTCAATGGGTAGCGGTTCTGGCGACAGATTGGTGCAATGGTGTCATGGAGCACCTGGTTTTGTACCCTTGTGTACCCTTCAACGGCCAAGTCACACAACATTAACTATAATAATAAAGAAATCGCAGTAAGGAACCTTAGACTTGGCACGACTTTGTCTAGATTTCATTACTTTTTAGAGATAAACAAGCAGCTCCATCGAGACTTGGCTAGTTTTTTACAGAATGTTTTTGGTGGGATCATCTTTTACAAATGTATTTAAAATTATAATTAAAAAAATCGTAGCAGAAGACATGTCATAGTCTCCATAGATAATCGTTCCTAATTGGTTCTAGATGCAGTGCATTGTAATCTGATGTTCTTGGGTCTTTAGTTGTATTTTTTCTTTGTAATTCACTTAACAATTGTTATTGTATGTTAACAGCATTAATAGAAGAAGACAAACACAATCTGGCGCTATGGGACCTGCAGCCCGAGCATTCCGGCACTTTCGAGTGCAAAGTGGAGGAGGAGCAAGACTTCCAAGAAAGGAGAAACTCCTCGGACATGGTGGTATACAGTGAGTATTACCACAGGGCGGACACGCCAGAGTACGGATATCGTTTTTAGGGTTCCGTACCCAAAGGGTAAAACGGGACCCTATTACTAAGACTTCGCTGTCCGTCCGTCCGTCCGTCCGTCCGTCCGTCCCTCCGTCCGTCCGTCCGTCCGTCCGTCTGTCACCAGGCTGTATCTCACGAACCGTGATAGCTAGACAGTTGAAATTTTCACAGATGATGTATTTCTGTTGCCGCTATAACAACAAATACTAAAAACAGAATAAAATAAAGATTTAAATGGGGCTCCCATACAACAAACGTGATTTTTGACCAAAGTTAAGCAACGTCGGGAGGGGTCAGTACTTGGATGGGTGACCGTTTTCTTTTTTGCTTTTTTTTGTTTTTTTTTTTGCATTATGGTACGGAACCCTTCGTGCGCGAGTCCGACTCGCACTTGCCCGGTTTTATAATATTATTGTCATATAAAGACAAAAACAAGAAGACAAATGACAAAAAGACATATGTGTGCACGATATGTCTGTATTCGCATCAATGTGTGTGTAAACTCCTTGGGCCAGTCAGTTTAAAATATTTTGGCGTAACCAGGGTAACAAGAAAAGTTGTTATTTACTGAAAATAATAAGCAATCAAAGCACTTTTTTTTTATTTGCCTACTTTGGTGTTTCACTGCTGGGAGTGCTGGGCAAAGGCTTCTCCACGTTTCCCACCATTTGGCGTAGAATGCGTCCAAGTCGGCCCGCCGTCTCCTTTTCGGCCTGCACCGTCTATGGTGTTCCGTGGGTCCCACTCAGTAACCATCTTGGTCCCCCTTTCCTGGTGCATGCGGCAGACATGCCTATCCACTTAAGCTTGACGATCTTAACGCATACTGTGCCGCTACTGCCATTTTGAACTTTCGAACTGAGCCTTTCTCGATTTTTCTCAATCTACTCCCGCCGGGTGATGTAATTCCATTCGGAGCGGAGTTGTTCGAGGTAATTTTGTATGATATTCTATCATTTATCCAGTCACTATTCGCTAACTTTACTTCTGTTGCAGGCATAGGAGATGGACCGAAGTTATCATTTGAAGGCGAAGAAGAAGTGTTAGTGGTTTGCGAAGCCTTCGGGGTAGCACCCCAGCCTGATATCACCATCAGCTACGACAGGTAAGTACCTCAAAACGCTGGGGCTTTAGGAATAAAATGGGCGCCTTATAGCTTTATTAAGAGTTCATAGAATAACAAACGAATTGAATTTAAACTGTTGTGAAACATACTAACATTGAATAATTTTACGGTTTAGACTCACTTGTTTTTAGTCACTCGCGCGACATGTTTCGGAGAGCCTAGGTCTCCTAGGTGCGCGAAACACGGCCGTCGTGAATGCTGCTCGCACTGTTAGTGCTTGAGAAAGGAGACCTAGGCTTTCCGAAACATGTCGCGCGAGTGACTAAAAACAAGTGAGTCTAAACCGTAAAATTATTCAACAAACGAATTATAAATAGTGTAGGTATGGGGATCGTTACGTCACTTTTTGTTACATTTGTCGTCCCGATACATTGAAAATTTCGATTTTCGATGGCCATTTGTCATCCTAGTATTATTCCAAACTTCCAGCACCACATTCAACACCACAGTGCTAGAAGGCCCGATCGACGGGCTATACAACGTCTCCGCCAACGCAACACTCAACCGGCAAGACATCGAAGGCGTGGAGATCTCCTGCAAACTCTCCTTTGAAGATGAAGTCATCACGTCGGATGTTATGGCGGTGGCTGACACTTATCACTCAGGTATGTTCGATGCTGGCCAGATGCCAGGGTTGTTTTTGAAATTAAACCTTACTGCTGTATGATTAGGACTCAAAATGCGCTGAACGGAAATTCATGGAAATTTAAAATATTAGGTTCAATCAAGTGTAAAAATATGTCTTAATTCGCCGACAAAATTTTGAGTAGGACACGTGTGTAACCTATTTTTTCTGTACAGTTACACTGTAGCCGTGTATCCATGTTAGTCATTTGTAAGACGAAAGTAAGATTCCTACCTAAAGCTAAAGCTACTCATGAGCCTAATCCTAATAGTTTATTCCGTAGTGACGCAGTACGTGTCGTTAAAACGCCACGCAACGCGGATTTGATAATCGATTCCTACAGTAGCAAGGTTTATGTGTTTTAAACTAAATGTCCAAGTATTACAGTTCATCTATTTAGATAAAGAGTAAATTCCTAAGACGGGTCATATCGCCTCGTGGTCATGGTAGTTTGCGTAAGTAGTTACACTTATTGCTGGGGTCTCTAAACTATGGTCCAAGGCCGGGTCCGGCCAGCAAGTCCTTCCAATTTTCGGAGTTTAGAAAACGCGTTTTAGGCTACACTGCGTATCGGAGTAATCTACCTCTCCCTGTCCCATGTACCTACTCCCGAACCGAAGTCAACCCTTAGCCCCCATTCGCATGGGAGCTTTTTCAACGCGCGTTAAAAAAGCGTTTGAATGACACAAATGGATAACCATGTATGTATTCACACGACAGCGGTGGCGCTTTTTATCAAGTGTTGTTCGATTTTCGACTTTAAGCCTTGGTCATTAAATCGAATTTAAAGTGCGGACATATTTAAGCGCTTTTCTAACGCGCGTTGAAAAAGCTGTCGTGAGAATGGGGGCTAAGTCTGTTTACACCACTCTATCCGATAAATAGTGAAGTCTAAAACGCGTTGAAGTACCTACCTAGCCTGGCCCACAACAGCATGCAGCAGGCATAAAAGTTGTTTTGGCCCGCACGGCTTTTTCTATGGTGCAGTGCCCCTCAAAGAGCTTGGAGACCCCTGCACTATTAGATGAAGCTAGAGCATGCAGTAACAGCATCTTGTGATGGCCTGCTTGGCTGATTAGGAATGTATTTAATACTTTTAATACAACTATGATTTGCATTGTGCCTGTTTTATAGAAGGTTTTAAAGTGGTAAGTATTATTTGAATTTATGACATTTCAAGTAAATAAATGCTTCGGGTATTTAGTATTACAAGGTTTGGTTGTTTTTGTAATGTAAATTACGTGGTAATCTTAGTAGTCTGCCGACAGGAGTAGTACGTTTTGCCGTTACTAATTATATGGTACATTTACAGAAGAAATAGAGCTTAGTACAATCCAGCTTGCCAAAACGTGTGTTAAAACTATTTTTATGTTTTACGCCTGAAGTGTACGATATAATTGTATAAACTATGTTAGGTACCTGTTAGCAATGTGGCCATTATAGCTAGTTATTTTAGTAGTGCGTCAAAGTAACGTAACAATAAGGAGACTGACAAGTATTTATAGAGGGAGAGCTAGCTGCAAAATAATTACGTCATTTAATAACGATTTATGTTATTTTATAGGTAAACGTACCTACTACTACTTTATGGTAAATACTACTTTATGGACATTCAAAAAGTCAGTCAGTTTGACTTCTGAAAGTGGGGGTGTTTTAGATTGGTTATGAAAAGTTGTCTGTTGTGACTCAATGGCTAAAGTATAGCGCAAGCACCAGTTTGGTTTACCAGTGAGAAAAAAGTAAATAGGTACTTTGTGTACCTATACCAACTAAATTTCCAAGACAGAATAGCCAGCAGCTCCTAGAATTTGCAAGAAATAAACTAAAATAGCTAGCTCCCCGGCCGACCGTGGCATGCGTCTAATCCGTGTGGCACTAACGTATTGTCGTGGCCAGATGGGTGGCTCGCGACCAGCACCGCTGCGCCGGAGGACACCGCGGACTCCACAGAGGTCCCCGCGGCGCTCGGGACCGAACCTACCCGTAAGTGTGCCTCGGCGGCGAGCGACCAGCGGCGCGTTGCGTCGAGCGTCCAGGGTATTTGAGAGTACACTAGGGCTCTCGCATATATTTGTATTATAGACGCCGCCACGGACGCCACGCTGGTCGCCGCATCTCGAACGTCCAGTTTACACGTACCCTTATATCCTTATTCATAAACGATTACTAAAGTTGACAAGCTGATAAAATCGTTTGTTCCTTTGCATCATACGAATACGTCGGAAAGGGACAAACGATTATTATCGGCTTGTCAACTCTAGTAAACGTTTATGAATAAGGGGGTTAGTTACCAACGGCAGTTCACTCTATTTATACTGGGTGATTTTTGTGAATCTGCTAGAATTTTCTTGTGCAATGTTGTTCTGAATCAAATGACTTCTATAAGAACACATTTATAATATACCACTTGTAAAGGTAGGAGAGCATATTGTATGTTATTCACACATAAGTATATTGTAAATATTTTCGATACCATTAAGTGACGATATAATGTGTATTATATACATTTACCAAAATTAAACATTTCGAAACTTTTACGAGTTACCCATATGTTTTAGATAGGAAATATTAAGTCGCCTAATTGAAATCCATACCTTGTCTTTTTAGTTTAGTGTTAACTGAGTGTCAGTGTTCCTAGATTGCTTGCATGTTTTAACGCTTGGAGGTTACAAAATACACGCGCAACAGAAAGGCTGGCACCGCTGTATATGTATTATTATTGTATTATTAACTATATTTAATTTATGTAGGTATATAATATGCTAACAAATAAAAGTGGGTTCATCACTTGACTGTTATCTATTATAACTCAAATTAATAGTGTCATTTTTAAGTCAATATGAGTATTTGTCTATTTAATTACATTTAATTAAAGCAACTATTATAAAGAATACACTAACAGTGAAAAATTTTGAGCTCGTCCCTTTTCCCATTTTGGCACCCAACGTGGGGCCAGATCCCCACGTTGGGTGCCAATTATAAACTATATCAACCATGTGTGATATTCGTCAATAAGAAAATGTATTATCATTTATTAATATCCTAACCTCCTATGAAAGATACTGAGGACGCAGCCTCTCGTTATAAATTATTTACGAATACACAACACATACAATTATGTACACATAAATAATACGACCCTTACTCCCCAAATTATATTTTAGCATGTTATTTTTCGCAGTTTTTGTACAATATATGACTCTCTAGTTTATCATGTCTAATAAGATACTTAACCCTTTATTACGCGATGAACTTTGATCGAAAACGACATGTAACTTTAGACTGTTTGCATTTTTTCCTCGCCAAATTCATTATTAATAGTACGTCGTCGTTGCTTTTGACGTTCAAGGACCTTTGAACTCACTACCTTATTTTATGTGCATTAAAAGGTTAAGCATACCTATATATACCGGGTGTGGCCTGTAACATGAGCAAATAATTAAAACATAGATTGTACTCCTCAAATGGTGACACTTTTGTTCAACAACTTTTAAAAATTATGAAGTATTTAGACTCCCTATTTTTCATACAAAATAAATATTATCTTCAATGGACGCCATCGCCACGCCATATCATTGTGATTGAAGTTGCTTGTCACGCCTTAAACATAACAAAATTCGCAATACATTGCGTCTTAGCATAAACTTTAAAGTGTATTAAAAATCAAACCACAAGTTATTTTTAAAAATTACTTAACAAATGTTGGTCAGTGTGAGGAGTACAGCATACAGTTTAGTTTTTTGCTCGTATTACAGGCCACACTCGGTATATCAGATATTTTTACGTGCTTCGTTGTACATGTTATTGCAAGTTACTATGATTGTTTGTTTGCAGCGGACGGCGCCGAACGCACGACCGCAGTTTGGGCGCTGGCGGCCCTCGCGACCCTTCTACACCTGCAGCTCTAACATGTGATACTAACAATAGTCTAATTTATATGATTACTTAAGTTTCATCGCTGTTGTTAAACAATTTATTTTTTTATTAAAGTTATCAGAAATATTTATTGGGTTTTATTGAACTGTTAAACCAAGTTATTTCATTAAATTGAACAGAGATCCCTAGAGAAGATAAAAATTGCTTATACCTGCGAGCCTGCCTGGCTGTCAGTATTCTTTTTGCAGGATTATTTCCTAATAATACATAATTGTATCCAGTGCTTCATACGTGGTTACCTCAAAACGCATCCAATCGTTACCATGGCGATACTTAAAATGATGGAAGCATAAATGAAGGCTGGTGCGTTGCTTTGCACATTTTTTGCGTCGTTATCTGAAACAACAAATATTACTACTTTAGTGTACTACTTTAGTTCATCGTAGCCAGCGGTTGTCTAAGACCTAGACCAGAAAATCCGTTTACTTTTAGGGCCTACTTTGATGACTTGGCAGGGGCGTCCATTATTTACGTGAAGCGTTTAGAGCGCATAAGCGGTAGAGTTATCTCACTTCATCTCCAAGACGGGGTCCCCGCCCTTTAACCATTTGAACGCCACGCCAATCGCGTGCGGCGCCTTATCGTGAACCTTATCAGAATGGACCAAGGTTAATATTGGGCTGTAGACAGCCGCGCGCGTCAGTTGACGACTTTGGCGGTCAAAAGGTTAAAGGCCTGTGCATACCGGCTGCGTGTACGTGACGTGCACGTGCGCGTGCAGCGTTGTTGTGTACAGATTCTTATGAGAGACGGCACACCGCTTGTGTGACGTGTGCGTGTGCGGTTCCAACATTTCAGCGGACGTGTACGTCACACGTCAAGCGTGTGCACAGGCCTTTCACCTCACCTGGTAAGTAGGAGCGCATGGCCGCGTAGCCGGCGAGCGGCAGCTGCAGGCGGCACACGGCGCGGCCGCGGGGCGCACGCACGCGGGTGGAAGTTTCCGCTGAGAACAGCGCGCCTGAGCGCCATACGCGCTGCTGCTGGGCCACCGGGGAGCTGAAATGGTAACCACAAATCACTTCTACTAAAGTGTAATATATTTTTCCTTTTTTATTGCGAACGTACCCATTATTAAAATCTATAAATCAGCACTATCATCACCACACCATTATCTATCTGGTCTAATAAATATTAGGGACTCGCTGTGCTTGTGGTATTGGCTCCAAAAAGTGTCCTAAAAGTTCGAAAAGTTCTATGACATTTCAGGACAATAACAAAGAAAACAGAAAACAAAGGAAACTTTAATTTTGATAATGCGTAGCTCTCCATTCCATCCCCATAAAAAAATTGAGAAGTTCCCGAAATTTCGCCATGTGGAAATATCGCAATTTTGAAATGTTCCCGACGGCACATTAGTAGTTGCGCCCATGTTTATATTTAAGTTTTACAACGCACATGTAGGTAAATCACAAATAGTAGTAGTTAAACGTTACCATAATTTTGCTCAACAAAAAGGAATGTAAGGTAGCGACTAGCGAAGTAGCTCCTACTTCGCTAGTCGCGTTAAAAGTATAGGCTTTTAACAGTTTTCACTTACTGGTTATACTCGAGAGTTAGATCCGGCTGCGGGTAGAGTCCGCGAGCGATGCATCTAATGTTCAACGTGTTGTCGCCCTCTGGCTGCACATCCAAAACAAACTCGCTCTCAGGGCCTGAAAACATTAATAACCAATATGTTCACAAAATGAAAATGCTCTTAAACTACCGCCGTGCCGTTACGACCAAGAAACCTTCAAGAAAAGAGCATAGGTAAGTACACCGCAATCTTAACACATTCATTACCACTAAGTGCTACGGGTTACGCTCGTAGCGCGTAGCCACGGTTTCGCCGTATGTAGCGCGTAGTCGCTACGAACAGTGTACCCGACAGTCGGGTTCTTGGTGTTGAATGTGTTAAAAGGCCGGCAACGCACTTACAACCCCTCTGGCGCTCATTTGCCTCCTATATCATTATAAAAACTCCTTAGTTTTTAGTAGGATTTAAAAGGCTGGTTCCATTTATATGTATTATATGGATACCTAATATCCGGCTCGAAGGACCACGTCATTTTTCGTTACATAGGTAACTGAAGAAAGCCCATTCTTTAAAAGAATATATAAAAAAAACAATGATGTGACAGATCAATCAATCAATCACAAGACAAGACTGGTTCCATTTAAAAGTATTATATGGATAATATCCGGCTCGAAGGACCACTTCATTTTTCGTTACATAGGTAACTGAAGAAAGCCCATTCTTTAAAAGAATATATATAAAAAAAACAATGATGTGACAGATCAATCAATCAATCAAAGATTAAATAAATTAAGCCACATTAGCTTATAGTTGCTTATCTCACAATAAAGAGTCAACTGACTGAAGACCAGCATCGTGGCGGTCTGGCTCGCGTTGGCGCCGGTGTCGTTTCGGATGCGGCACGTGTAGTCGCCGCTTAACTCCGGACCCGCTTGTACGATGCGCAGCAGGCTACGCTGCTGTCGGGTGCTTACATCTGTGGAATGAACAATATAAATGCGAAAGGAACACCGTCAGTTTGTCTGTTACCTCTTCACGCTTTAACCGCTGGACTGATTGAGATGAAATTGGTAATGGATAATTTGAGCCCCAGAGGGACATAGGATAGTTTTTATCCCGGAAATCATATCTTAAGAAGCTAAAAAGGGCATGGAATTAACTATGGAAGTTCTGCGTGTAAGAAAGCGAAGAGATAATTATTTCTTCTAAGTAAATTTTAATACCATAAATACTCGTATTTACTTAAAACTTTATAATCCAGACCCAGCTAGCCGTCCCTCTAACACGTTAGGCGCAGTCCCGGGCCGCCACTCGTATACACTTCACTTCATTGCAGAGTAAACTCATCATCCAAGACAGAGTAATGGCAGTCCAAGATGGCGGCGTTGCCAGCTCGCACCAGCTCTGGAACCACTAGTTTGTATATGGCCACTGTGTTGTAAATAAAGAATACTTACTTGAAACTTTATAATCCAGGTCCAGCCGTCCCTCCAACACGCCACTAACTCTAGGCGCAGTCCCGGGCCTCCACTCATACACTTCGCTTCCATTGAACAGCCATTGCAGAGTAAACTGATCATCCAAGACAGAGTAATGGCAGTCCAAGATGGCGGCGTTGCCAGCTTGCACCAGCTCTGGAACCACTAGTTAGTCTATGGCCATTGTGTTGTAAATAAAGAACACTTACTTGAAACTTTATAATCCAGGTTCAGCCGTCCCTCCAACACGCCACTAACTCTAGGCGCCGTCCCGGGCCTCCACTCATACACTTCGCTTCCATTGAACAGCCATTGCAGAGTAAACTGATCATCCAAGACAGAGTAATGGCAGTCCAAGATGGCGGCGTTGCCAGCTTGCACCAGCTCTGGAACCACTAGTTTGTCTATGGCCACTGTGTTGTAAATAAAGAATACTTACTTGAAACTTTATAATCCAGGTCCAGCCGTCCCTCCAACACGCCACTAACTCTAGGCGCCGTCCCGGGCCTCCACTCATACACTTCGCTTCCATTGAACAGCCATTGCAGAGTAAACTGATCATCCAAGACAGAGTAATGGCAGTCCAAGATGGCGGCGTTGCCAGCTTGCACCAGCTCTGGTGCCGCAAGTTTGTCTGTGGCCAATGTGTTGTAAATAAAGAATATTATTACTTACTTGAAACTTTATAATCCAGATCCAGCCGTCCCTCCAACACGCCACTAACTCTAGGCGCCGTCCCGGGCCTCCACTCATACACTTCGCTTCCAACGAACAGCCATTGCAGAGTAAACTTATCATCCATGCCAGAGTAATGGCAGTCCAAGATGGCGGCGTTGCCAGCTTGCACCAGCTCTGGAACCACTAGTTAGTATATGGCCACTGTGTTGTAAATAAAGAACACTTACTTGAAACTTTATAATCCAGGTCCAGCCGTCCCTCCAACACGCCACTAACTCTAGGCGCCGTCCCGGGCCTCCACTCATACACTTCGCTGCCATTGAACAGCCATTGCAGAGTAAACTTATCATCCAAGACAGAGTAATGGCAGTCCAAGATGGCGGCGTTGCCAGCTTGCACCAGCTCTGGTGCCGCAAGTTTGTCTGTGGCCAATGTGTTGTAAATAAAGAATATTATTACTTACTTGAAACTTTATAATCCAGATCCAGCCGTCCCTCCAACACGCCACTAACTCTAGGCGCCGTCCCGGGCCTCCACTCATACACTTCGCTTCCAACGAACAGCCATTGCAGAGTAAACTTATCATCCATGCCAGAGTAATGGCAGTCCAAGATGGCGGCGTTGCCAGCTTGCACCAGCTCTGGAACCACTAGTTAGTCTATGGCCACTGTGTTGTAAATAAAGAATACTTACTTGAAACTTTATAATCCAGGTCCAGCCGTCCCTCCAACACGCCACTAACTCTAGGCGCAGTCCCGGGCCTCCACTCATACACTTCGCTTCCATTGAACAGCCATTGCAGAGTAAACTGATCATCCAAGACAGAGTAATGGCAGTCCAAGATGGCGGCGTTGCCAGCTTGCACCAGCTCTGGAACCACTAGTTTGTCTATGGCCATTGTGTTATAAATAAAGAACACTTACTTGAAACTTTATAATCCAGGTCCAGCCGTCCCTCCAACACGCTACTAACTCTAGGCGCAGTCCCGGGCCTCCACTCGTACACTTCGCTTCCATTGAACAGCCATTGCAGAGTAAACTTATCATCCAAGACAGAGTAATGGCAGTCCAGGATGGCGGCGTTGCCAGCTTGCACCAGCTCTGGAACCACTAGTTTGTCTATGGCCACTGTGTTAAGCATGTCTGAAAAATAAAACAGTGGTGAGAATCACTTCCGACTTGAATGATAGCTAAAATTAAAAATCCAACTAGGAAAGAAATGAAATTATTTTATTAATTTGAGCCCAAAATATAAATACATACTGACTATAATAAATACTGCATCGAATAGGAGTTACCTATCGGCAAAAATATGCCTGTAAAGTTGAATCGATTCACTCCTTATCTAAACTGGCTGTTGTTTCGACGAGATTGAATGCAAATAGAACACTACGTGACAAATAACACAAAAAAACGATTCCCACCCACATACATAAAATATAGACTGCTAAAGTTGTAATTTCAACGCTTCCTTTTGGCTTGTTTGCAAACAAAATGTGATCGAGAATATAGTGCCTGAAGTATGCAAGTACGAGTAGGTCCCTACTTACTTGCTACAAACAAAAATCCATTGGCAAAACTCCGCCCCATCTCTCTGGCCACCATATTCAACGATTCCGTTTTTGATTCAACAATTAACAAGTAAACAGAGTTTACATTCGCGGTCAGTTCATTCGAAACTGAACCAATCTCTCTCGCGTCCATCGGAATGCAAGCGCGAAAGTGCAAGTTAATCGTACTTACAGTGGGGCACTTGTCGTTAGTGTTAACATATTCAAGATTGAATAGTAGGTACAGTCGACGTCAAAGAGAAATTTACAGCCAAAGTAACAAAAAAATGTTTACACGACCTAAATGCTATGACAATAAAGTCGTGTAAATAATTTTTTGTAACGTTAGTCGTAAAGATCTCTTTGACGTCGACTGTACAATTAGAAGTACACTCTAAATGTACTGTTACTGTTCCCAATTAAGTAGGTACCCGCCGTTCCTGATTCCTCTAATAAGAGCGGCTTGCTATATTGTAGATTTACTGTACCTACTTATATACTATATAAATATTCATATCAATCTGCGATAAGATGGATGCATTATTATACCTATTTTATTCCGCGATTATATTCATGCCTAGAGCTACACCAAGAAAAGTCTGCAGCGATTTTGATAGCAGATTCATAGAAGCTTGAGGTTTAAAATGACACTTGCACTGCGAGGGCTATCAAAATAGCTGCAGACTTTTCACGGTCTGACTCTATTTATAGAATTTTATAGATCACTTTGGGTCAAGCGTAAATAAAATTACGTGGCTATTTAAATACATTTTTTATTCAATTCCATCGAGTAAAATAAGACCCCCACAATAATAGGCAGCCCGATTGGATTGCACTGGCAATAACATAAAACACACCGGCCGTTCTATGAGAAACGTTCACAACTTCTTACACTTAATAGCAATAAAACGGGTCACTCGGGAAAAAACTTAAGTGTATTAAAACCTTGTAGCCCACTGCGGCGCACAGCCATAATCTACATTTAAACTTTTTGTGGGTTCGCACACGTTTCTCGTAAACGTCCAGTCAGCCAAGAAAGTGGTTTACCACTTTTCTACTCTATCATCTTGTTGATAGAGTCAAAAAGTGGTAAACCACTTTCTTGGCTGACTGTACAAAAACATGCGTACGAATAGGTATAGGTACCTATATTAGGTATCGACATTATCGTACACCGCAGTGGGCCGGCGACTCTCTAATAAAAGATGTAATTTTACAATCAATAGATAGCGTAAGTAGCCCTTGTCGAGGCCTTCATGCGATTATTTGTGCCTAACCCGTACACTCTTGGGCGGCGCCACCCGCTGCTGGCGGAGGGCACCGCGCGCACGCGCAGGCGCCGGTCGCGCGCGCGCACGCTCTGCTCAACTCCGTGCTCGAGGGACACCCGGAGTGTGATTTGTTTGTAAGTGCAATTGGACGACTGATGATTGAGTGTAAGAGAGTGATAGAGCGAGAGATGCCTGTAAGTAGTATTATATGATGTTATGTAAATACTTGTGTACCCTATGTATAAGTATTACTGTCTCCCAATTTGTGCCGCTGTGGCTTTAGCTGTTAAGGTACAATTGTCAACTTAAATAATAAACAATAAACAATGTGTTTTACATATCTAGACATCTTTCTCTTTCTTTCTCATAGCTGCGTTCCTTTTTTGGCGGCACTTGCATTTAAATGAACGACTTTTGTTTGACACCGAAGTATCAATATATGAACATGTAGGTAGGTATCTTGACTTTAAAGGAACAACGGAATAAAACGTGCAATTTCACCTCAATTATGATACGTGCTATCTCACTTATCACAAATAAACTACAATAATTAAAGCTATATACGTTTGGTTTCCATTTACATCACACTATGCTTAAATAAATATAATGGCACAATTACAATTATTTACTGGATCAAAATGGTGGTCAGTATGAAATGACTTAACGCAGGGTTTCCCAAACTGTGCGCCGCGGCGCACTGGGGCGCCCGTGAGGCAATCCTCCTCACCATGTTGTCTATCTATTTCCAGTAGCCTAGCTTTTTTCCACATGCAATAATACTGGAAACTTTAACTTTTTTGCATGGAAATCGAAATTATTCAATATCAAAAATCAGTTTTCTTTTGGTTCCTGTAAATTTTCTTGAAATTTCCGAGAACTTTTTCAGCTCTTTGGAAACTTTCCGCAACATCTGAAGTTGATATATTCCATGTGGATCTTAAAATAATGTAATAGAATACTTAGACCTAATCGCAAAATAGCTTTATTTGAAAAGCAACGACAATAAAGGAAGACAAATGTAGGTAATTGTGCCAATTCTACAAAATGCTGGCCAAAAACATGAGCACAACGAGTAGGAACCATCGACTGATGACCGTGGGCCTTGTTAACCACCACCTAATATATATAAAAATATTTTGATCACTTCTTGCAATAATGCAAAAAATGTTCATACATTTTTGGACGGGCCCAAACAAGTTTCGTTGCATGAAAACAAAATAGTTGCATGGCAAGTTAACGTTAGTACTTTAGTGCGTCCACACCGAGAAAATTAACGACAGAGCTATTATGTAACATTTATCTGATAGAGTGAGACAAACATGTTCATTGGTCGTTTCTTGACTCGATATTGACGCACCATTATAAATATTTACAATATATTACACAGTAATTAGTTGTTAAGACAAAGAGTTTAACCTAGCACTTCAGCTCTGTTTACAGTTCTGCAAGAGCAAAGAAAGAAGTTCATCCTTGTGCCGCCCAATGCACATTACAATGAACATTCTGTGTCAATGGAATTCCAACCTTTCTTAAAACTCAGAAAGTATAATATCATTCGTCTCGTAAAATTATCGAACAAATAAAATTAAAACACTCATAGTAAACTATGTGTATGGTGGGCGGTATGAGCATAGGTAGATATCTCTAGCAAATAAATGCCATATGCTCTAACAGGGCTGTAGACAAGCCAATGAGTATCAGGTTTAAATAAGGTGCTTAATATAATGTAAATTATATAACACAATCGAGAAAAAGCAGTAGGCAAATGGCCTAATCGACATTTACATAATTACATAGAAACATGGCTACCTATTGACAAGCTTTGTGTTCGGGGCCTACCTGCAGTAGCAAACTATCAGTCTCAGACTTTGGGCACAATGTATTTAATATATAGGTACTAATTATAGCCATAGCCCATAACTTTCGGTTTAGATCTTAGCACACTATTCGTTAAAATCAGACACATGATCAAATCCCACTGCGGCGCACGGCTAAGCTAATATACACGCTTGTTTGAAACCATTTGGATTTTACATTTCAAGTTAACCGTTTTCCAAGCCGCACCAATATAGGTACACGGTATACCCAAAAAATCTAAATGTATTCTAATTTATTCAGCTTTGAAGATTCATAATTTGTAGGTATGTTAAATCGAATTGCTAAGGCACTGGTCCCATCGCGAGCTAGTAAGCTATGAGCTATCGGCTATAAACACGAACAAAAGATAAGCACTCCCGTGTAAATAAAAGAGACACGGCGATATTTATAGCTCACCGCTGGGCGAGTAACTATAAATATCGCCGTGTCTCTTTTATTTACACGGGAGTGCTTATCTTTTGTTCGTGTTTATAGCCGATAGCTCATAGCTTACTAGCTCGCGGTGGGACCATGCAGTGCCTTAGGTTGAAATTCATAAGGTTGAAAAGTGTCAAGAAGGCCTAGCCATGTGACAATTGTTTAAAAATAAATTGACCATTTGAAAAATCCTCGGGGGTTCAAACCTCGGTTGTGCTGATTAGAGCATAACCGTCCAAATGTACGCTGCAGTCTGCAGTAGGATGCGTCTTTATGAACGAATGTAGGTACTAGGCCGTTAGGTACGGATTACTAGCTACGGATTAGGGCTACCATCTGTCCGACTTATTTGGGCCTAATCTAATAATTTATAACTTTGTGTAAAGGTTAAAGGCCTTTACAGACCTAGCATCAAATCGTATGCGATTTTAGATAATTGCCGGCTAGGCAGGTTTTCCGAGATCAATCAATTGATCGATCAAATACCGCAATGTAACGCAAGTCGCATGCAATTTTCGGGGGTCTGCACAGGCCTTGAATTTCATTTGTGACTAATATATTTACTTTTAAATTAGGTTAACCCCATTCTTCGCGCCTTATGGCATCTACCTCGTAAGGTATTACATAATATGTAACATTAAATTGTCTAATCTATAACACATTTATGTTGGTGTCGGCCCGTATAAAAAGCAACCTTAGGCGTTTTATTGTCAATGCTCCAATATAATACGAGGGCTGCTACTTATGTATCCGGAATGGGCCACTTACTGGAACTGTATTAAAAATATATATATAACATATAAAAATGGAACTCTTTGAAAGCAAAATACAGCTTGTTTCACATGTCTATCAATTGGTTTTACATAGTAGAATTATTTTTTAAAATTCTTTGTTTCATCTTCAACGGATTTACTTGTGAAAATTTTCGTGCAGATGTTTTTTTTACGATGTTCGGAGTGGTTAAACTCAAAAATAGTGCATAGATCGACTTTTTTCGACTTTTGGGGAGTAAGTTCCATCGAAGGTCAATGTTTTAGTGAATAAATTGTGGTCGTAGTATATTACGGTATTTACGGTAGGACGAATTAAAAAAAAACGCTCAAAATCGGCTTTTATCCCACAAAATATAGATGCTGTGGACAAACTCATAATGCAAGATGGTCATAGTATATATCGCAAGATAGAGGCATCTCATGGCAATAGTATGACGAGCATTTGTACGATATTACATGAACATTTGGCTCAAAAAAAAAAGAAAAACTCGCGAAAGAGCCGTTCTTGCGTACAAAATGCACGTCTTGTATACCAAGATCAGAATGGAAAAAGTGCTATGAAAAGTCGTTTCAACATTATGCAAAAGTGCATCATTCTTCTTGGTGGACAAATACAAAGGCAATAGAACCATTTATAACTATAGATATTTGTTATTTTTTGTGTTTCCGGATACATAAGTAGCAGCCCTCGTATAGACCGGGATGTCAGCGCCAATTTCATTTTTATACGAAACGTCACATTTTACTTTACAAATAATCCTAATTTTTGTCTACTTGTTCGTATTACATGAAACTTTATATTTATATCCACTTGAAAACTTTTGTCAAAAAAGTAATATTATTAGACAAAGTAATATTTATGTCAATAAAATAAATGAACACAATTATCAACATTGCGAATATACAATGCTTTGGTATGTGCAATTATAGGTATATAAATATACGTACACCGTTTAAAATACACTAAACTTTAGACTGTACAACTTACATCATAAAGTTTACTAACTTTTGTAACTAACGATTCCTAGCGCTAAATATAACGTGCCCTAATAGTTTAGTATATATTAGGCGGGTCCACACAGAACGAGATACCTGGCAAGGAAATTGCCGCCCGAGGCAGTGCGTTAGCTCCGCCCGAGGCATGTCTACACAGTCCGAGCTGCTTCGCGCGGCAGTATGCTCGCGAGACGACTCGTTTTGTGTAGACCCACCTATTTGCGTTTGTCGTTTTCTGAAGTGTGAACTTTTACTATGTACTTTATACATCAGAAGTGGCGAGATGTAAAATTATCTGTACATGCCTTTACTCCCTAAACAATAAATGTACTTGGTTTTTATCATATAATTTCTCAACTATGTACGTAAATGGTACGTAATGTAATTAATAATTAATAATATCAATACAAAATAAAGGAACAATATAAATACCTACTATGTACAAATATTGCAATAAGCCTCAAAATATGGTAAAACATTTTTTTCGGAATGCAGCAGCTTTCCTGTAGAAAAACCATCTACATTAGACAAGCCCACACAGTACGAACTGCCTTGCGAGAAAATTGCCGCGCGGGCTTTGAGACTTGAGGTTTGCCTCACCCGAAGTAAATACCTGCCCGGCTGACGCCTCGGGCACCTCTTCATCTTCACATCTTCAGACCTTCCTCACGCGGCAATTTACTCGAGAGGCAGGTCGCTATTTGGGGATAGCCGGGCCTATTATCTAATTTGCAATTCACAACAAAACTCTCTAATTTGATAATGATAATCAACACTTACGTATAGCTATTAAACTCTCTGAGCTTGCTTGCATTGCGAATTGCATAAATTACGTTATTTCTATAGATAGAGAGATGCCTCCATTTTTAAGGACAACAACAAACTTCATGAATAACGATGTGCCGCTACAGTAATAATTTCCCGTTTACGTGCCTCAATTCAATTCAGTGACTTGAAACAGGATGGATCTCTGACGACCTAGATACATATTGTGAAGAGTGGCCAAATGGCGGAAAAGAGGCCTTAACCCAGCATTGGGGCACTTTTATAGGTTAGTTAGCCAATACATTTATATAAAAAATATATGCAATTAGATAAATGGGAAATTATTGTTGTAAGTACCTACTCAACGATACTATAAGTATAATGTATTTTGGCAACACAGAGGTACTTGATTATGATTAATATTATGTACAGGTATATTTGGCAAACTCTTATGGTCAAACCGGCAAGAGGGTAGGTAGGTACTTATGTACCTATTAGTATACCTACCTGAAACAAATGCATTGGATATCAGTTATCACTACTTATAATTGATACTAGTATGTGCTTCGATATCTGAGTCTCTTTTTGGGCAGCCACTGTGTGACGAAGCCTTCAAGTGAAAATCAGACACTGAATAAATTTCTAACCAAAACTTAGCTTAGGCTTGTCAGTCCCGCTGGGGCTGGTGGAGTCGTGGCGCTTGCGCTGGCCGTCGTCCACGTCGCCGGCCGCCACGGACGTGAGCGCCACGGTCTTGTCGAAGTCGATGGTGGTGTAGCCCACGCTGGGCGGCGGCGCCGCGCCGCGCTCCACGCTGCCCTGCGACACCAACCTCGCTCTCCCCTGCGACGCGCACGACGCGCTACTCTCGTTTCTCGAACTGTTGTAGGACTGACTCTCCGGTGAAGCGAACTCTCGGGGCCTGACCTCCTTGTTCCCGTCTATATCTAGGACTGCGTAATTCACTTCTAGTTCCTCTACCGGGGATAATGATGGAAATGTATCAGATTCGGAAAACTTTTGACTGTGCTCCGTGGTGGGAGCGTTGAAACGCAGCATTTTTGAGTTTTTATCGCCAAGAGCTAAGTTAGCGTAGGTGTTCGCCTCGGATTTGTTAACGGGTAAAAAATTGCAGTATTCCGCCTGTTTAGGGGTTAGCGGCGTCGATGGCGGTCCTTCATTCTTATTCGCGTCCGGGACGTCGCAAGGGACTAAATTCATGTATAATCTGGCGGATTCTTGTTGTTCTATACTGAGCTGCGCGTAATGCTCGCTACTACTGCTGAATGTTGGTGAAAGCGGCGTCACTTGCTCCGCTTCTGGATTATTATCGTTTAGATATCTGCTCTCAAGGAACCGCGTCTCATCTTCGATATCTCTCATAGTATTAATGACGGTTTCCTGACGCAAAGTATTCCTTAGTATCGCGAGATCTCTATTTAAGTCGTTGCTGTAGACGTGTCGCACTTCCGCCGTCGCTTCGGCCTGATTGTTGTTGTGTTCTCTCTTAAAGTCCCTGACTTGGTAGACGTTAGTGACATGGTTGGTGCTCGCTTGCGTACGGGGGTATAGCGGCATGACCTCTAAGATGTCGACGCTAGATGGGGATCGGGGTGATTGCGTGACGTTGCGAGGCACTGCTATCGGTATAGTGGGGGCAACTGCGGGCGGCACGTGCGTGTTGTCTATGCTGTTGTCTATGGAGGAGCGGTGGACCACGCTGGCCTGGAGCGTCTGGCGCGCCTGCGCAGGGGATCCGGCCAGGCGCGTCACGGGGTACGGCACGGAGTCGTGGATCACGTTTCGCAGTTGTATGTGTTGCTGTAGAGTCCGGAATAGCAGTGACGCTCTGCGACATTTAAATCCGTAAATGCCCTCACCTGTCTCACATCTTCTTCCTGTAAACAAAAAGGTACAATTAAAGACCTAATTAAGAGCCCATCAACTTGCACACTAGCGCCACAGCTAAATAATCGTGATTATTTAAATTTAACGAAAGATATTGAAAAAAGGGGGACGCTACGTACTGTATTGTGTATTTAAGTACCTTTTGAATACATCAAACTAGTTTTTATGTTGCTGGTTTCGTCGATCTAGGAACTCAAAACAAAAACGGTCGTTTTAACTTTGGACGCATAGATTGACGAATCCATCAACATAAAGAACTAGTACCTTTTGACCTGTAGTACAAATTACGATATGAAGGCTGATAATAAAATGTGATGAATCAGAATTTAAGGATGAATCATAAGAATGCTCCAGTTACATAACAGTGAAGGAACATCTTCTTTATCAATGTTAAGAAAATTATGACAAGCTCAGAAAAAATATGCTATTAGAATATGATATATAAAATAATTTACCACTAGAAATACTAGAATGTTAACCAGGAATGTAAAGTTTTTTAGGGTTTTTTTACCTCAAAAGGAAAACAGAACCCTTATAGGATTACTTGTGCGTCTGTCTGTCCAATGTCCATCTGTCACAGTCCATTTTCTCCAAAAGTACTGGACCAATTAAGTTGAAATTTGGTATACATATGTAAATTTGTGACCCAAAGAAGGTCATCTTACTCGTACATAAACAAATGAATTTCTAAACATGGAGGCCACTCCTGAGCGGTAAATGAGAAAATTAAAAAATAATGTTTTTTAAACTGTATCATGTTACATATCAAATGAAAGAGCTTATTTTGTGAATCTCAAATATTTTTTTTTTGTAATTTTAAAATAAATAGTTTAAAAATTATTTAAGAAAATAGCCAAAAAAGACCATTGACCCCTTTATCTCCGGAACTACTGGGTCTAAAATTTTGAAAAAAAATATACAAAATGGTTCTTTACCTATAGATGACAGAAAAACCTATTAGAAATATGCAGTCAAGCGTGAGTTGTACTAATTACTTAGTTTTTGATCCGACCCCTATGGGTTTTTTAAAGGCTATTCACTCGCATTCCACATATAAAAAATACATTGTTAAAAATTGGGTAATGTACGGAACCCTTGGAACACGAGTCCAACTCTTGGCCGGTTTTTCTTGCATAAAATATTCACAAGTAAATTTGGAAAATTGTGTATTTTACAAAAACACTATTTTAGATATGGAATGACTTCTAACTACAACTACAAGAATGAGAGATTTATGAATAAAATTATGGGTTTAAAGGAAAATGTAATGACAATAAAATTTTATACACTATTACATAAGATAAAACACATAAACATTGAATTTGGTAAAAAAATATACTCAGCTGGCAAGTAAATAACAAAATAAATTCAATAATTTTGTAACCCCAAGTGAATAAGATTTTCTCTTACACGATTTTCAGTTTATTTCTTAATAGAACGCTGATTAGACCAATCTTCATCTAACAACTATTGTTTTATTTAAATTTCGTACCTGATTCAAAACTGAATATTTCTCCTTCAAATCCATATCTTCGAAGAGAGTGCAGAGGCCACACTGTGGAGTCCCTCCCTTCCCTGTACAGAATAATATCCGTGTCGGTTATCTCCAGCTGCCCCGAACACAGGTCCAGCCCGTTCTCGTCTATGTTTACCACCCGAAATACGTTTGGATGCAACTCTGAAACTTCCTTCTTACTGTGTAAGCACCCCATCGCGGTTCTTAACGAAATTAACATACGTCAAACTGTAAAAACCTCCGCTCTCAATCTAGTAACGAACATTAATCTCATTCTGATTAAATACCGATGCAATTGCGTCGAAATAGAATACGGAACCAATGAAAGTAAATAAAATTATTTCTTTGCTCAAGCCCCATCCCTATCGCCATCGAATTGACACTTTGATATGACATGACATTGACACTCCCCTCTAGTTCAGAAATTGGCCAAGTGATAGCCATTGATAGAATTTATACCAAATTTATACGTATCTTGACGAATCCATTTTCCAATTAATTACAGAAATAAGTTTAATCTGCGGAATTATTTATATATATATTATTCATTCGATTAAGTAGTCCAATATTTCGTGCGTGCAATTAAAGTTCAAGTCAAGCGCGTGAAGAGCAGTGAAGAGTCCCATAGACAATTTGAATTTCGTGCAAATTTCGTGCCTTTTTACCCAACTGCGCGACGCAAAGGAGGGTAATGTGTTTATTCTACTGAAAAACTTGTTTGACCCATGTTCACGCACGTTTGACCGTCTAGTAGTTTTATTAGTTCATGCAAGTTACTTGCTCCGTGTGAAAGTACTATTAGCTCTCTGTTTGTCATACTGTTTTGACAGCTGTCAGCTGTTTACTACATAAAGAATTTTCATTTTCATGGAATCTGTCTCGATAATATAAACAATATTTGATAAAATTATAAATAACAATGATGGTTTAAAATGTGCTGCTTTAATTCAGACTAATATTATTTGTGTTGCTTTTCTTCTGTATAGTTTCTATCGAACTCCATATGTATAAGCTTGACCCTATTGTTAAATATTTTTAAGCTCTTTGTTTAATGGTTAATAAACATGTCGTGCCAAGTGGAATTATTTGCCGATTGTGGAGATATTTCTAGCTTAGGACGTGCCCTCTTCATACCAGAGAAGGAAGGTACTAAGGAACCAGTATAAAAATTATATGAGTAAAAAGAGAATGATAAAATATAACATATGTTTTATTTTTAAGATACCAGTTGGCTGTCTCAATGCACCGTTTCGCTGTCACCGTGCGGTAACTTGCTGGGCGTGGGCTACCGCAACCGGCTGTGCCTGCTTACTTCTCAGTGGATCCGCTCGACGGATCGGAACACTTACCTGATATCATGGAGTGGCACAATGCCTGCAAATATAACGTCCATGTTGGCTCTCTCTATTTGTCCGTCGCATCATTCGTCCCAGGTATTTTTTTATGGCTGTTCTAAATAAAAAAATTATCTACTTCCCATTTCTGTTGTGTTGTCGTCTGTTCAAATCTATTGTTTTGAGTTTATCTGTGCCCATTGGCTATAATGCTATTAAAGTTAGCTGATAATAAAATTATATATTCATGTTCAAGTTCTTGACAATGGAATGTACGACCCAGTTAACTACTTAAAACCCTTCAGTTGGAATTTTTACTTTATTAGTGACAATTAATTATATTTAAATTTTACATTCCCTGCTGTAGGAGAGTTTGCTAGACAATAGGATCGGACTCAATAGGTTATTGTAAAGATGACACTATTATCCACAGCAATACAGAAAAATAAATGACAACACAAATTCAATAAGGCCTCAGTTACACTTGTAAGTTTTACTTACGTAAGTAGGGACAAAGCTATTTGTTAGAATGAGATAACGATATTCATCTCTCATTCTGTAGTATAGCCGTGTCCCTACTTACGTAAGTAAAACTTACAAGTGTAACTCAGGCCTAACATACACTGACATGATTGGATCAATCAAACTATCTAAATATAAAGAGTAATAAAAAAACGTCTTCCAGAATGGACCCGACTGGTTCTGCATCATCATAGGCTTCAACAATGGCAGCGTTGGTTTCTACACCAACACCGGACACCAGTTGTCCCTAGAGAAGCTTGATGAAACCCCAGTCTTGAAGATATCCTGCCACACTGGCTCATATGGGACGCTGCCCGATGACATACATGTGCTGTTCTCAACCTGTGTGTGTATCTTGACCGGGGCGAGTTTGTTTCAGCTGCTGAGAAATGCGAAAGCGCAACTTGCTAAGGGTAAGCATGATAATCCTCCAACCTTAGCCACCTTAGCTTCTTATACAACAAGCACAAAGTAATTTTAATATCACTTACTGATGATGATGATGATGATGATGCATTCCTGTTATCCCTCATTAGGGACATAGGGCTCGCAGAAGAATTCTCCATTTGTCACGATCTTGAGCGGCTTCTTCCAGCTCTTTCCAGCCGAGTCCAGTTGAGCCAGCCTCTTTCACTTACAAAAAGCATAAAATATAAAGTAAAAATTTTTGAGTGATACTACTTAATTACTGATCCCCCTATGTCTCTCTACAAGCTTAAAGAACCTAACTGTCTACACCTAACTAACACTTTTGTAACCATTATAGTTCAAGCTGGCATTCAGGAAACTTATTCAGTTGACAACAGAGGCCTGGGCGTGAGGAAGTGGAGCTTCAGCGAGCAGGATATGATCAACGATGCAGCGGTGGTGGGCTTGGAGCTGAAGAACTCGTATGACCATCTCCTGGCGGCTTCTACCTACGGGGGATATGATACATGGTAATCAATAATTTGTATCATTGGCGAAATTACCTTTAGGCACCGCTACTGTGTTGAATGATGGTCCTTTAGTGCCCTTGCCTATAGCACTATTTCTATGTTAAATAATACGCGGAGATAGATGATGATGAGTATTGACATGAAATGAGAGAATATTTACAATTATTAATTTACAATTGGATTAACAAATAAGATTTAGGCTTCCGCGTTGTACAAGAAAAATTTCGTTGAGTCGGAATGACATTGACGTAGATGCGTAGACATGCAGCCGGGGTGTGGGCAGCCAGCATTGCGGTGCGCCACAGTCCCTATGACTGTTACCTACAAATGCACTTTAGTTGGGCTTAATTTAAAACATAATCGATAAAATATATTTTTACCGTATTTTATAACTTAAATAATACATTTCCAAAAAAATTCTGCAAACATTTTACGCCCCAGCTACTGCATATAAATATGAACTGTCATTGGGATTGGGATAATCATTCGATGCTACAGCGAGAGGTATAGTTACATTTTATGAAAATGTGTGTTGAAAATCTATTTTATTATTCAGGTACCGCTCCATCCCGCCAATGAACACACTGATCCTCGGCGCGGGCACTCGACCGTTCGTCGGGTTTCACTACGCGTTGGAAGGGGGCACCGCGCCGCCGCTTCAAGACGTAGCGCGCGCGGTCGCACATAAGATAAAGTCTGCGTTGCCGTGAGTTTAAATTGAACCTTACTGCTAATAGTTTAAGGTTGAATTTGAAAAGATTCTACTACGCGTTGGAAGGGGGCACCGCGCCGCCGCTTCAAGACGTAGCGCGCGCGGTTGCACATAAGATAAAGTCATCGTTAACCTTACTGCTAATAGTTTAAGGTTGAATTCGCTTCAAGATGTAGCGCGCGTGGTTGCTCTATTGTTACTATACATTATGTACAGTCGCCATCAGATATATCGGAGCGGCCAAGGTGCTCACATATATATGAACACGCCTCTATTGTCACGGCGTTAGAGTGCGTGTTCAGATATTGTGAACACCTTGGCCACTCCGATATATTTGACATAATAGAGCGAGATTATGGTTTTAGTTTTCCATCTATAAACGTTTTTGTAGTTTTTTTTAGATTACAACATACAAAATTCTTAAGTTCGTAAAAAGGGAAAGGGTAATGTGTATGTAAGGGGAATATTTAAAACTTTAAATTTGAATTGAACTCACGGAAGTAAGAACCTGCAATATATAATAGCGGCGCCATTTGCGTCAGGCTATGCGCGTTTACCTCATTGGATATATGTGTGTTGCAGAGGCTGGCTGGGCGGCGGCGGCGGCGGCGGCGGCGGCGGCGCCGAGGCCGCGCCGGCGGAGCGCGCCGCCGCGCGCGCCGAGCCGCTGTCGCTGCGCGCCGGCCTCAAGGACCCCGCGCGTGCCGGGACTTCCGTCGTGGTAAGCCTCCTTTTATTTAACTATTATAACATTTTTCTATAGAAAAAAAAAACACGTACCCTACGGTTGAAATGACGGGGCAGGAGGAGTGTCACGGGGTGGTCGGGTGGTGCATGGGGCAGAATCGAGGAATCCTACCTACTGACAGCAAAGAATCTTCGTCATTCGAATGACGAATGACGAATAAAAATAACAAAATTTATCGCGAATGCGAATAAAAATGTCGGATGATTATTCTTATTCGAATAAATTATTCGCGGGTGAAATATTCGCGAATAAAAAAATCTTATTATTCAGATAAAAGTTTATTCGAATGATGCCCATCTCTGGCTGACAGGATATTGGGTCCATCTCGATTTAAAAAATGAATCAGGCGTTACTTTGCGGAAACCATATTAATGAACACAACAATATTACTATGCTAGTAAGTTTTTTCTTCTTTTTCATATGAGGTGTCGCCGGACCGGCGGTTGGCCGCAGTGTCGGACGGGCTGGGCCGCGTGAGTGTGCTGGACGTGGCGCGCGGCCATCTCGTGCGCCTCTTCAAGGGCCACAGGGACGCGCAGTGCGCCTTCCTGCAGGTAACATCTGGTTGTCAGGTATCGGACCTCTAGTAAGTGGGACAGTGCTGAACTTACTTTGTTGGCTCAGCGACCTAAAATGAGACATGGCTTCCGATACTAGACTTATTAATTTTTCGAAGAATATTCTAGGTTACTGCAACAATTTCTACTTTGTTTCAGGTTTTCGAACAAGACAGTAAAAAGCCCCAGCTCTCGGTCATCAAAGAAGTTCGTCGAGCAACATTCCTGATCATTTACAATCCCAAAAAGGGGTTGATCGACATCCGACTCATGCAGAGAGGCAACCGAGTTGCCGTCTTTACCGCCACCAAAAACGGACAACTACTCTACAATACTTGTGGACTTGTAGGCGCAGAGAAAAGTTACACTCACAAAAAACTCAACCTGCCAGAGTTCCAATGTGTCCTTATAGACCCCGACGGTAAACTCAAGAAGTTCACAATACCTTTCTTTTACGCTCTAGAAGGAGAACACTCCGACCGTTCGAAGGACCTCCATATACTACGCGACCTGCGCGAGTTCGTCAAGAAAAATCTAACCACAGTAGAAAATTACGAAAATGATATAGTCGAGAAAGCGGAGAAACTAAAAACGGTAGAACTACAGAAACACTGCTTGGAAATGCTCGTTCGAAATTATGAAATACCGCCGAAAATTGTTATCTCTTGCTTAACATTGTTTTGGGAGAATATTGAGAAGTTGGAGAAATTGACGGAACAGGAAGAAAAAATAAAGCGGTTTTTCGCTAACCTCGCTTTACTGACGCTGTTCTACAGGAATATAAACAATGAAAACACAGATGACATGACGGAATTAATGATCAAAATTTATTCATATTTAAAAATTGATTGCATGGAGGAACTTAGTGTAGATGAGAAACAAGGGAACGACCTAGACTTCCACCTATTAGAAGATGATAATTGCATTTTGGAAAGATTACTAATTCTTTCCCAAGAAAATGGGTACAAAGAACACCACCCCAGAGTGAAATTTGCGGAAAACAAAAGTCACAAGTACAAAGAGCTCGTATCTTGTTTCCTCGTGGAAGACAGCTCGGGGTATCTCTCTTTGAAACCAGAATTACCGCAGGAAAAGATCAATACATTAGCTGCCGATGTTTTTAAATCTATATTTGAAATCAAAGATATCGCGAAGTTGAGCGACTTTCTCAAAAAAAGCGTTACCGATCCGAAAGATATAGTAAAACTTGTTATTATGCATTTAATGAACATGCCACTAGAAGAAATAAGTTTAGATCTGATAGAAAAACTTATAACTGTTTTGTATTACGCGAGCAAGGCGACCGAGGAGGCGACGAAAATTTCATACAACGAAATATCTCCTTGGTGGCAAAGCATTCGCGATCTACTCGTTGACATGTCCTGTCCATTAAGGAGCATGATCGTGGCCATGGCCTGCAAATCTGTGGGCAAAATATACGAAATCAAGTGTTCAGAAGGCGAGGAGGAGGCTTGGGAGTCACTCACCACAGAGAACGCGAAATGGGGCATGTTGATCGGAAAACTCGAAGACATATCGCTGCTGACCATCATTCTCATGTTCAAAGACACGTTCGACGGGAACTGTCTTCCTAAGCTACAGTTCGACGATATAAGCATAAATCTGAAGTATATTTATAGCAGGGGTAAGGGGTCGGTTACGGAGTTGATAGCTAAATGGTTGTGCAGTATGGGGGTCGTTCCAGAGGCGGTAGTAGCCAATGAGCTGATGGAAAACCGCGCGAGTTCGTACGAGGATGAGTCTGACGATGATAGCGCCTCCTACCCCTTCATAGAGAACAACCGAGTGCACGTCGATAACAACCCGAAAATTTTCAAATGGCTTTCGCTCCTACGCCAGCAGTTCCCACTCAGTACATCATCTAATTATATCCTCTCGAACATGTGCTGGGAATACGCTATGGCGTGGCAGAAAGACATGCAACATACGGACAAACTTAACGTCGTTATCGACTGCTTGAAGAACATATCAGATACACATCTACGGTTAGGTCTCTTCGCCATCATATGGTCCACATACATAAGACAAATCTTCGAAGCGTCATGTAAATTGGTCAACAAAGTTGGTAAAATGCCGAAGGAACCCCTATGCTTACAAGACGTCGGATTCGGGAACACGGTGATGGTGAAATTCCTCGAAACGACTACCAGATATTTGGACGAGTTTCTAAAGTGTTCGCAGTTGCCTATGGATCAAGACAAGCGCGAGATACAATTTGAGAAGATTTGGGACGAAAGCAATCCGTCTTTAATGGAAGTCGCACAAGATACGAAAAGAGTTAATGGTGACATTTTAAGTTTAAACTATCAGATATCTTGCACAATTTACTATCAGTGTCATTTCAACGTAAAGTCGTCGAAACCTTTAGATACATTGTACGATATCGATTACCAGTACATATTCGAGGCGCTCACAGGGAGCGTTGTGAGCAGAAACATCAGTATGCGTGGTTCGGAGAAGCTGCAGAACCCGCGGATGAAGTTCGTGACGAAGCTGGTCCGCGCGGCTGTAGAAACTGTAACGGCCAGTGATGACCGGGGAGGGTACAACAGCGCCGAGTGCGAGGAGTGGATGGAAAGGGTGGCGGTGCTGGCAGAGCTGTGGAACATTGACGCCGACTTCTTGAAGCGACAACAGGTTAGTTTGTACTCTTAGAGCTGATTAGACTTTGTTAATATTCCGTTGTTGTTGTATCCATTTGAGAATGGGGTTTAGGTTATAAACTCACAGACCACAAAAATCTTTACTCTGTGTTAAAATGTTTCTTTGGATTTGTTATTTGTAAAGACAGGTCTTTTTAAAACGATTGTGTGTATTATTTCTCTTTGACATTTGTCACGAGAATCCAGAAGGACTTGGCACTATTTTCTCAATTTTTTCTCTTGCTCCAGGTCGTCGGGCTATACCATTTAGGTTACGACACACTGGCGGCGGAAGCGATAACGCGGCTGCGATCACCGGAGCCGGCGCTGGCTCCGCTGCTGGCCATCAGCATCCAGCGCCTCAAGCGCTCCCTCGAGCACTCGCGCGACCAGCCCGAGTGGATCGTGTGCGTGCCGCCGCATATGTATAAGCGGCTGCAAACCACGGTACGTATACACATGAACCACGCTGCCAGCATGAGATCCATGCATTTTGGAGCGGAAGGGTGTGCGAGTCGCCTCGCCGTAGGTACATTGACAGGAATTGCTTGAGGGTGTGAGGGTAAAGTGAGTAAAGGGAGACTCCTCGACAATTCCTCGGAAGGCCGTATCCAAAGTTTATTCGTTGTTACTTTAGCCCCTCTTTCCTGCCCTTTGGGATCAGTGTTCATAGAACATTTTTTTAAACTGAGCACATCGCTTTTAGATTTTGTTAATATTATGTAATATGTTTGCAATAAATGCTTTTGATTTTTGATTTGTTTTTGAAAATTGACAATGTCTTGGCCTGTTTAGATGCTTGCCTTCGGTAATCCTACTATAACTCCTCTTGTTTTCAGGTTCTTGACTCTTCTATACCAGCGCATCCGTGCTTAGAAACTACAATCATTGTGCTGCAGACGATACTACTGCAATTAGAGAAGAAGACCAAAGAGGGGACAGCCGACTTGCAAAATATCAAACTGGCTCAATTGATTATTGAGAGTTGCCAAGTTTTAATTAGAAAGAAACTGTAATGAAATAAAAATGTTGTATAAATGAATTTATGTACTGTATGCTTGCTTGGTTAATAGTAAGTTAGCTGAACTTACACATTTTTTTTGTATTTAAGCTAAGGATCAATATGAAGTATAATATATCAACCGTTTATTATTACAATCTTTTATTCCTGCATTTTACTAAACAGGGCCAGACCAGCGGGAAGAAGATGTTAACGAGATGCTGGTTTTCATGGAAATGAATCGCAGCACACTACATCTGCACATGCAACAAGCGTGTAACCAATGGTGTAAAAAAAGTTTGCAGGTCCTTGCTCCAACTACAAGCGCCGTGTGCAAATACACTACACCAAGCGATTGGGTTCGACCTAGTGAGTATTATATTCTTTGCGACCGTGTGTCAACGTTTTAACATAGACCACATTTTTTCCCTGGCAATAAAAGAGCGTGCTGTCAGTGAAATGACAGTTGACAATTGTTGTTGGATGCACTGAGCATATAATCACTACGTTTTAAGAGTCGGCACTTTCGAACAAGCCTTAAACCGAATTATGAACGTACATTGTGCCAACACACCAAATACATGTCAATATTGCCAACACAAAAAAAAACAACACTAGGGCTTGCCACTACTGGCGTACCTACTCTTTATCGATATCGATAAATGTGCGATACAGTCGCCATCAGATATATCGGAGCGGCCGAGGTGCTCAAAAATATCTGAACACGCACCTAGCGCCATGACAATAGAGGCGTGTTCAGATATTTGTGAGCACTTTGGCCGCTTCGATTTATCTGATGGCGACTGTACATGCTGCTGTACTGTACTATAGTAACAGTAAATTTTGAGTATCACTAGGATTAATAAAATAAAAGCAAAATATAAAAATAATTTTATTTAACATATTAAAGATATGATACAGATAGTTTATTATTACAATACGCTTATGTTATGAACGTAAAATTTGTATGGGGTTAAAGTTTTCTTTTGAGCTACGAATTTGAAACTTCGTTGAAAGATATATTATTTAAATACAAGAAAACTAATTTCAGCGTTTTTGAAAATTCAACCTCTAAAGTGATGAAAAAGGGGTTGAAAGTTTGTATGGATATCAAACATTTTTTCGAGTGTTGGACTTGAATCTTTGTATTTAGGGATATTATTAGAAGACAGGAAAAGTAATTTCAGCGTTTTGTAAAATTCATCCCCTAACAGGGTTAAAAAGGGGTTGAAAGTTTGAATCCATTACAAATGGTTTTGAAACTTCTTAGAAAGGCATAATAGCCGATTGCAAAAAAAAGTGATTGCAACGTTTTTGGAATTTCAACCCCTAAGGAGGTTAAAAAGGGGATGGAAGTTTGTCTGCGGGTGCAAATTTTATTTTAAGCAAGGAACTTGAAACTTTGTAAAAACGTTTTAAATTAAAATACAAGAAAACTCATTTCAGCATTTATGAAAATTCATCCCCTAAGGTGGTGAAAAAGGGGTTGAAAGTTTGTATGGAGATCAGATATTTAGTGAGTGCGGAATGCGGAACTTGAATCTTTGTATAAGGGCATAGGTACCTATTATGAGAATACAAGAAAAGTAATTTCAGCAACCAACATCAAAATCCACTTGACTTAAAACTTCATACAACTTGCTAAAAAATGTCAACATTGCTTGGATATGAAAATTATAGGTACTAAAGATGTAAAATGTTGAAGATAAGATTCCACGCGGACGAAGTCGCGGTGTTGCCCGCGACTTCGTCCGCGTGGAATTGATATTGCATACTCGTTATTACATATATTATTTTGCAGCGCTTCTTAGTTGAGCTATCTTTGCAGCGTTCGCAGAAATTTCTTCTGTTTTAATAATATCCGAATTTAATATTTGGCACTGTCTTCTAATTAAGATTTTGGTCACAAGCCAAAATAATTGTTTTTTCATGAAATCCTCATGTTCCTTACATGTCCACCAGGTTATGTTAATGTTTGCCGCAAAGAGTGTGCAAAACATTTGCCCGACATTTTCTTCATATAATAAATGACTATTTTTTTCAAAATAGTTTTTCGCTTCCTCAATTGTACGACACAGCTGGATAGATGGGTACGTTAATGATTTCTTTTCTTGCCACCACTCCCGCAAGCTTATAAATTTATACATTGGGTGATCTGTAACATCTTCCAGTTTCAGCAAATTAGAACACATTTGACAGCTTACGTTCTTCAACAGTCTATAAGCTATGTAACCGCTTAAATATACAATAGGTTGATTTTCTATGTCTGTTAAATCTGTTTCAATTTGCTCCTCTAATTCATTTTCAGGTATCATTAAAACAGGATATTCTTCTTCTTCATTGGTAGTCATTGATGTGAGTTTCTCATCACCATCAACATCATGTTGGCATAATGGATTGACAAGCAATAACTTGTTCAAATCTTCTTCGCAATTAGATCCTCGGTTATGTGGTGCATTCATTCCAGAAATATGAATTGATTTCAATGCACTTACAAAATGTGTGCAGGTAGGATTTCGATTTGTAGGGCTATTCTGTCGTATAAGTCCGAATAGGTTTTCAAGAGCGTCTTGATTCAGTGAGCGTAAATTCAAATAGTTAAATCCTTGATCCTTACAATAACACCAGATATCTTTAAGCGAATTTATGGTTACAATATAACCTTCCACGCATCTGACTCTTTTTAATCTTAACCTGCTATCTGATTTCATGAACTCCATTGACTTCAGCTTTTTCAAAAAACTATTCCAGATTTCTATGTGATTGGTTTTACGAGACACATTTTGTCTTCGTCCCTTTATTACATCTTTTGGGTTTGATGGGCCATTAGTAGAATCAAATAAATTATTAAGGTCCCGTACTACCTCGGATGTTTGTGCCACTTCTTTTCCGTACTCTGTGTCTTCATATTTTTCTGCAATCATCTTTAGAATAGCTGCGAAAGTATTACTTAGAGTTTGAGCGGCATATTTCACTTTCATTTTATGTTTTTGTTTTGGATCTAGCATTACAGAAGATACTTTATGAAAGTACAGCAGAAATTTTGTTAATTAAATTCCATCGCTTGCCTCTAGGTTTCCGGGCTTGATTTTTCAGAGAGTCTGATACAACATTTTTCAGAAAATCGGAATCTAATTTGTCCAAATCGACGGATGTTTTTGAGAGTGATGATAACAAACACTGTGTTCGCTGCAACTTTTTTACAAGTTTTTTTTTTCGTGGAGTCATTTCTATGTTGCTGTAGCCATATTTTGGCGGTGTTCCTCGTATACAATCTGTGGTTTTATTCGTTTTTACCCTTGAAGTCGAAGCATCATCTAAAACAAAATGATTTGTTAATAATAATTATGATTAGTAACAAATTGTTCATCACTACATAGTATAAAACAAAGTCGCTTCCCGCTGCCTGTCTGTATGTATGCTTAGATCTCTAAAATTACGTAAGCCCCCATTCGCACGGGAGCTTTTTCAACACGCGTTAAAAAGCGGCCAAGTGCGAGTCGGACTCACCCATGAAGGGTTCCGTAGCAGCAAGTAACATAATAAAATTGCGGTTTACGATTTATGACGTATTAAAAAAAAATACTTACCAGACCTGTCTCTGCGTGCCCATTGGCGTGAACAGCCGCAGCAACCTCGCGTTAGTCGCACACGCGACGACGTCGCTGCCCGCCGTGACGCACAGGATCTCCTCGGTATCGGGCATGGAAACGCTCCACTCCTTGCTGCTGCCGACCAGCGATATGCATACTAGTTTGCTGTAAGATATAGATATTTTTTTAATAGATTAGCTATTGCGTAGTCTATCTATAATAATCACCATTAAAATCTTGTGCATGTCTTATTCAACATAGGAGTTGGCATTACACACAATTCGATGTTCCGGAAAGGTCATACATAATAAAGGATTTGATTGTATAATCATCTTTTTGAAAGTTGCAAGCCTAACTCTGGTACCACCTTTTTTTTAATACCAGCACTTGTAGTCTGTATCTTTAGGTATTTAAATAAAAGTAAACAAACAATTTTTACATTTTCGGGTAGTTATAAGATTTATTGGTTAACCAACCAAATGCAAAACCGCCTAGATATGTCACCAAACGACCTGACTTTAACCTACGTTATTTGATCGTGTAATGTTTTCATCCAACCTCAACTGGCTTACTTAAGAAGCCATTTGAGGGTAGATTTTGTTTCATCATCATCATCATCATCATCTCAGCCATAAGACGTCCACTGCTGAACATAGGCCTCCCCCTTGGACCTCCATTCGTACCGGTTGGAAGTGACCCGCATCCAGCGTCTTTCGGCGGCCTCTTGATCGCGGCAAGCTGTGATTGGTCAGTTTGATTATAGTTGACTAAACAGAATCGATATGAATATTATAGTTGAGTTGGGAGCCCATACATTAAAAATACCCAATTGAAGTTTGGTATAAGAAATCTTAATTCAAGAATTATAGTCGACGAGTACAAAAAAAAGTTTTTATTGCACCATTAAAAGATTATTTGCATAAATCTGATTTGTCACAATTAGTTATAGAAATACCCATTAGCAAGGAAAATTCACCCTCATCTTCGCAAATCATTCATAATTATTAACCTTGAGATGAATGCATAGTGTTTCCCATTTTATGTATTCTTAAGGAAAATAACAACTAATTCAACTTAGGTATGCATTATATAATTTTTATAGACGTTTTTTTAACGTTATTAAAATGATATACATGGTGGCTAAAATATAACTGCATTCCCGTTGCCAGGCAGGTTTGGTATTATACTGAACAACTTTTACTATGGGGACAACACCGAAATGGCGAAAAAGAAAAGGGTGTTTCATACATTTTGGCTGGTTCATTTTCTATGGAAGGATAAGTAATTTTTTCACCATTAACCTAGTGTCAAATTGTACTGGTAAATAACCATGGTAACTCCAGGTTTAACCGGTTAACCCCGGGTTGGCGGAATGATACAAATGGGCCTAACTAACCTAGACGTTTCACAGGCCAACACCAGCACGCTCGCAGACAGGCTGGCCATGGTGTGATTCAGGTAGTTGTTGAGATTGATCCCGTGGTGGAGGTTGGTGTCGTGGAACTCTACGTCAATGGTCGACTCGCCGTTCTCCTGCGTGTGGCATCGGACTATGCCGATGTCGTTCCAGCACATGTATCTGGAATGGTAAAAACCATATGCAGTTAACAACATAATTTTAAGCTTTATAATAAATTAAAGGTTTTTTGAAGTACAATGAGCTGCGAATTTGCGTGGAGAAATTATGAATGAATTCATTCATAGTCGCCATGCACTTTTGCGGCTGATGGTACAAGGTGGTGAGTAACTTTGTGAACGCGAATCTAATTTGTATGTGCCGTGCCGCGACACGGGTCTTGACTCGTCTTCCTCTCTCACTGTCCCCAACCCTAGCGTTTCATTCTTGAGCTTCTCTAGTGATATAGCGTTGTCATCATCACCATTGTAGTATCTTAGATATATATTAACAGTTCTCGTACCTATGTTCAAGGTGTCCCGGGGTCGCAGAAAGCTGGAACGGCGCCTGCGGCGGCACCGTGGTCGCCGCCGGCTCGTGCCGCGACACGGGTCTTGACTCGTCTTCGTCTCTCACTGTCCCCAACCCTAGCGTTTCATTCTTGAGCTTCTCTAGCGATATCGCGTTGTCATCGTCGTCACTGTTATAGTTTTCGATCAAATTGTCCAAGTCATTACCTGAAATAAGAAATCATTAGTATTAAAACGTGAAGCCATCAGGTTGGCTGTTAATAAGGACAATTTTGTAACTGGGTCCACTTCTTTATTCCCTGATAGTTTTGCTCAATTTGGTGATTTATAATTATATACATTCGGCGACAGACAGAAAGAGATGGCGGCAAATTGTCAAAGGGAAGCTGTTCCCTAGAAGTGGCCACGACCCTCGGTGATGAGGAAACCGATGCAAGGAGGCGGAAGGAGGAGTTTATAATTATAAACCTACCATCATCAGCTCTCTCCACCATTTCAACATCGTCAGGCGCATCAGCATCAGCCTTGCTGTCCTTGCCATAGCAATTCATCAGTGCACCCAGCTGCCCGGACACATCGCAATACGCCAACACACCATTTCCTGAAAGATAAATAGTTTAGATACATACCAGTGGCGGCGCGTCCATAAAAGCCGATTCCCATCGGCTTGCCTGTTTTTGGACGTTTGAGCAGAGTTGTAAAGGAATATGTAAGCCAAATTAGCCCCAGCTTGCCTATGAATATGTTTGACGCGCCGCCACTGATACATACAATACAGGATACACAGAGACTTATTGGTCTAAGAAAAAAAACGGACCTACTTCAAATTCGACTGCTGAGTTAGATGGCGCTCCGGCTCAACACATTATGGGGTACAATAAAACAGATGATGATGATGATGATGATGATGAACGTACTAATTGTACGCATTAACCCCCTTATCCATAAACGCTTACTAAAGTTGACAAGCTGATAATAGTTTGTCCATTTCCATCATACTAATATACGTCAGAAAGGGACAAACGATTATTATCGGCTTGTGAACTTTAGTAAACGTTTATGAATAAGGGGGTAAGTCGTGGACAGACGCAAATGTATATGCAGCATAACTGTTAATTAGCTCACCACCCTTACAAATATGTATGGAATGTATGTCTACTAAAAGCATAGTAAATATAAGTTTTATATACCTTTAGTAGTAGTAGTAGTAAAACACTTTATTGTACAAAAAACAAAACAAAACAGGAAAAATAACATTCGTCATTAGTACAAAGGCGAACTTATCCCTTTAAGGGATCTCTTCCAGTAAACCTTTGAGCAATTGAGGGAGAATTGGAGACGGTAGACATCCGTACTGTACCAACAGCGTAAATAAAAGAACAAGAAAAGAAAATTATAATGATAATAAAAACGAAAAGTTTCTTAGTTAATTATAATATTACCTTTAGGGTTCCATGCTATCGCTGTAACATTATGTGATGTGGGATGCTCGATGATGCCCGTGCAAGTACCGGACTGTACTTCCCACACCGCTATCTGCCCGGCTATGGTGCTTGCCGCCAAATGTCGACCAAGTTGGTAACAGGAACTTGTTAGTGGCGGCGGCGGCGGCGTAGGTGCTAGGTAATTTCGTCATTATATATAACGAAATCGTCTAGATCCCGAAAAGTCGGCCAAGTTACTGTTTATTAAAAAAACGCACCTATATTCTTGCTCAAATACTAAATGTTTGGTTTTTTTTTAATAAAGAATGCTAAAAATATAATATTTGACGTTTTTTAAGTACCAAATCTTGACATCCGCATCCGCAGATGTGAGGCTTTAAATATCCGCATCTGCGGATGTCAATAAATCTGCATCCGCAACATCCCTGGTTTACATATAATCTTTACAATTCAAATAATCACAGGAAATTTGTAGTGCAACTCACCTCACTTTTAGTGCTTGTCATAATTTGTGTTACCGATGCAGTAAATCTAGTGACAATACCGTCTTTGTCGAAAGCCGGGAATGTGTAAGCTTGTACAGCATGATTATCAGTAGCCACATACAGCCTCTTGTCTTTAAAACACACCGCTGTCGCGCTCTCTCCAACGCAATGGGAGTTACGATCGTCGTCTTTTATGTCAACCCATATTCGAACATCTCCGTCATTGCCGCAAGTAATTATATGCCTGAAGAGTAAATATATTTGTTTATAATCCAAATACTTATAGTATTAAAACATAAGCAATAGAAATAAAAACTCACTGTCCGTCTTCAGTGTAGCAAACATCCGTATAACCCTCTGCATGAGCATATCTTAGGGGTCTACTATCTATTTTCATTTTTATCTAAATTAATCGCATGTGATTTAATCCGTAATTATTAAACTATTTTAACTTGCACAAAATACATGAACAACCTCAAAACAAATCGACTAAATTTGACTTTGACGTTTCATTTGGCGGGAACAAACTTCCATCATTTCAATCTGTTCGAGTAACTAATAAAATCGTTACAATCATTTCGAAGTTCGCAAATTGCGGGGATTTTTCTCTGTCACTCTAATTACGCCTTAAAAAAAGCAAAAAAAAACCGGGCAAGTGCGAGTAGGACTCGCGCACGAAGGGTTCCGTACCATAATGCAAAAAAAAAACAAAAAAAGCAAAAAGAAAACGGTCACCCATCCAAGTACTGACCCCTCCCGACGTTGCTTAACTTTGGTCAAAAATCACGTTTGTTGTATGGGAGCCCCATTTAAATCTTTATTTTATTCTGTTTTTAATATTTGTTGTTATAGCGGCAACAGAAATACATCATCTGTGAAAATTTCAACTGTCTAGCTATCACGGTTCGTGAGATACAGCCTGGTGACAGACGGACGGACGGACGGACGGACGGACGGACGGACAGCGAAGTCTTAGTAATAGGGTCCCGTTTTACCCTTTGGGTACGGAACCCTAAAAACGGTCACCCATCCAAGTACTGACCACTCCCGACGCTGCTTAACTTTGGTCAAAAATCACGTTTGTTGTATGGGAGCCCCATTTAAATCTTTATTTTATTCTGTTTTTAGTATTTGTTGTTATAGCGGCAACAGAAATACATCATCTGTGAAAATTTCAACTGTCTAGCTATCACGGTTCGTGAGATACAGCCTGTGGCCTATTTTATAAAGCTACAAGTTACAATTTACAAGCGGAAGTCTCTTTCTAACCCTATGTGTTAGAACGAGACTTCCGCTTGTAAATTGTAACTTGTAGCTTTATAAAATAGGCCACTGGTGACAGACGGACGGACGGACGGACGGACGGACGGACGGACGGACGGACAGCGAAGTCTTAGTAATAGGGTCCCGTTTTACCCTTTGGGTACGGAACCCTAAAAACGGTCACCCATCCAAGTACTGACCACTCCCGACGCTGCTTAACTTTGGTCAAAAATCACGTTTGTTGTATGGGAGCCCCATTTAAATCTTTATTTTATTCTGTTTTTAGTATTTGTTGTTATAGCGGCAACAGAAATACATCATCTGTGAAAATTTCAACTGTCTAGCTATCACGGTTCGTGAGATACAGCCTGGTGACAGACAGACGGACGGACGGACGGACGGACGGACGGACGGACAGCGAAGTCTTAGTAATAGGGTCCCGTTTTACCCTTTCGGTACGGAACCCTAAAAAAATACTTACTAGATCTCGTTCAAACCAATTTTCGGTGGAAGTTTGCATAGTAAATGTAGTTACAGGGGGGGGGGGGACACATTTTACTAATGGGGCTAACGGATTTTGAAGAGTTTTTTTTTAATAGATAGAATGATTCAAGAGGAAGATTTATGTATCATTTGTTAATCCGTGTGAAGCCGGGGCGGGTCGCTAATTAATAATAACTATTAACCGACCTGGTGTACTTTTATCAGAAATCTCGTATGTTGAAGTCGATGGCACGTTCTTTGGATCATAACCCTTATTTCGCTTTGAACTTGGGGAATCATCATCTTCACCTTAAACAAGATTTTAAAATTACGTTATATTTAAAGGAAAGTCACAAAATATATTTTACAGTACATATGGTCCTATTTTCCCGCACGAGTGCGTAAAATAGCACTTTTCGTGCGATGTCAAAAGTTTAAAGGGCCATATGTAGGTACTGTAAAACGTTGTACGATACACGTGCAAACAGGTAATTAGCAACTCGTGTAGATTTAAAACGATATTTCAAATTTCCTCTTTTCCGCACTTGTATCGTAATTCGTAATAGTACATTACTACAGAGGCCGTGAAGTAAGGGATTGCAGGATTGCGGTAGACGGCTGAGTCGTAGACGAGGCCGGATAAAGCGAGTCTTGCAATCTCTGTTCCGGCCAAGGATTGTATTAGTGCTTTTCTCAAACATTGCATAAAAAAAATTTAATAAATTAAAAACGTTATAAGAAAATATTATAATTAAAATAACTACTAAGTAATGAAGGAAATTATTTATTTTAGGTTGTAAAGTAGAAACAATTGCTTCATAAGTCAGAAACGCGCATGTGACACCCTTAATATAGCAACATCCATAGATTACGAAAACCACTTAGCGTTGCTTGTTAGTCTCTATAGGCTACGGTGGCCAAAATCGAGAAAACAACTGTCTAAAAATTTAATTTAGCGCGGAGCAATTACCAGGACCTCATGAGTTACGAGAAGGCGTTAAGAGCGCTATTACATTTCGGGGTTGAGCGAGTTTAGGTATTTTACGCGTTGCGGCAGGCCGTGCGTGCTCAGTATGCCGATTCCTTCTACCACACTCGCACTACAATGATGGATTAAACATTCTTGATCCTTCGCGAAGCATATTGAAATCAACCATAACAACACTAACTGTACTTAACTTTTAAAGTCCTAAAACTGTTATTTGGTAAGTACGAAAATACTAAATGCAGTGCAAATGTACATAGGGGCTGTTCATAAATTACGTCATCTATTTTTGACGATTTTTGACCGGGGCCCCACCCCTCAAATCATCCAAAACTCATGCTTCGGATGACTCTGTTTCCTCCTACGTCATGCTACATCATCCGATCTCCAGACCCCCCCCCCCCCTCCTTCCATTTGAAACGACGTAATTTATTAATAGCCCCATACTCGTACTTATGAAGGTATATTACTCGAAAGAAATTATAGGTACTCGCTTATTTACATGTTTCGTCATTGCATTTGGTACCTATAGGTTGTAAAGTTTGTATCAACGAGGGTTTAAAAACGAACTGGTATGACCACATTCCGGCTCCATCATCAGACCTTGAGTACTATCTTGTGTCAAAGATCTTGTTGAGACAAATCAAACGAGCCCAAACACGAAGTGGTTTAGTTGCATGGTTGATTGGTACCGGTGACCACCTTCCGGCTCCATCATCAGACCTTGAGTACTATCTATCTTGTGTCAAAGATCTTGTTGAGACGAATAAAACGAGCCTAAACACGAAGTGGTTTAGTTGCATGGTTGATTGGTACCGGTGACCACCTTCCGGCTCCATCATCAGACCCTGAGTACTATCTTGTGTCAAAGATCTTGTTGAGACGAGCAAATGAGCAACTTCATGTCTTCATTTCATGATATTAACGCATACATTTCGAAGTATGTTTGAGAAAATAACAATTTTTTCTCAAACATGCAATGAAATGTCGTCGCTCCGGGCGTTATATCAGGCTTCGAAGTATCACGTTTAGGGCGGAGCAACTCCAGAGAACTGTAACGCTACGTCTTACGTAGGCGAACAACGCGCGAACGCGGCGCGGCGCGGCGCGGCGAAAGCGGCCGCCGCCGCGCCGCGCCGCGCCGCGCCGCGCCGCCTGACATTCGCGTGCAAATCGCGCCGCACCGCGTTCGCAACGAGATCGCTTACGTAGGACACTTCTATGGGCATCAAAGGATTGATTTCGCCGCGCCGCGCCGCGCCGCGTTCGCGCGTTGTTCGCCTACGTAAGACGTAGCGTAAAGGAATTTCATACAAAATTGAACGCCTATACTGCAAAACGTAATTCAAGACCAAAAAAAGTATGACAATGTTGCCACTGCAATAATTTGTTTGTAAAATTGTAAATTCCTTTTGATAAATAATCATGTTAAGATAATTTATTCATTAGTAATTTTACTCCTACTATTTAAAAAAGTACTTTTAGTTACTTATTTGTACATAAATACAAGACGCGCTAGTAAAAAAGTGGCAACATTTCTTACTTTTTTTGGTCTTGAATTACGTTATCTAGAGCGGCTACCGCGAAAACCGAAATTCGCAAATTGCGGGGATCTTTCTCTTTTACTCCAACGAAGGCGTAATTAGAGTGACAGAGAAAAATCCCCGCAATTTGCGAACTTCGATTTTCGCGGTTATAGCCCAGTTTAGGCGGCCGGGAAGTAATAATTAAAGTATTATTTTAATCTTTTACCTTCTAGTTTGCGTTTTTGTCCTGAGACTCCTCCAGCAGAAACTACTGTAACATAACATTATTAAATTATGTACTTGCCTTTATTCAGTTTAAGAATAAAAAGCGGCAAAGTGCGAGTCAGACTCGCCCATGAAGGGTTCCGTACCAGCGAGTAACATAATAAAATTGCGGTTTACGATTTATGACGTATTAAAAAAAAATACTTACCAGGCCTCGCTCAAACCAATTTTCGGTGGAAGTTTGCATGGTAATGTACATCATTTTTTTTTAGATTTATCATTCACTTATTTTAAAAGTTACAGGGGGGGACGACACACATTTTACCACTTTGTAAGTGTCTCTCGCGCAAACTATTCAGTTTATAAAAAAATGATATTAGAAACCTCAATATAATTTTTGAAGACCTATCCATAGAAACCCCACCCGTATGGGTATGATGAAAGAAAAATTTTTGTGTTTCAGTTCTAAGTAGGTATGGGGAACCCCCAAAATTTATTGTTTTTTTGTGTGAAAATCTTAATGCGGTTCACAGAATACATCTACTTACCAAGTTTCAAGAGTTCTTACAGTTTCGGAAAAAAGTGGCTGTAACATACACGGACAGACAGACAGACGGACAGACAGACGGACAGACATGACGAACCTATAAGGGTTCCGTTTTTTGCCATTTGGCTACGGAACCCTAAAAAAAGGTAGCAAATTATGAATACTAATAAAATTTTAATACCTATTTCTGAATGATGTGGTGTCATTTTATCAGAAATCTCGTAAGTTGAGGTCGATGGCACACTGTTTGGGTCATAACCCTTATTTCGTTTTGAATTTGTGGAATCATCATCTTCACCTTAAACAAGGTTGTAAAATTACGTTATATTCAATTCAAACGAAAGTCAAAAAATAAAAATATAATTAAAGTATTATTTTTATCTTTTACCTCCTAGTTTGCGTTTTTGTCCTGAGACACTTCCAGCAGAAACCACTGTAAAGCCCGCTCCACACTCGTGCGCGAATCGCGGCGCGAAGCCGCGAACGCGAGTCTGGAGTCGATTTCGCATATCAGCGAACTAGACTCCACACTCGCGTTCGCGGCTTCGCCCGCGATTCACGCGCATAGTCTGGAGGGCGCTTAACATAATCAAACATTTTAATTTACTTGTAGGCCAAGAAATAAGAAGTTATAGAGGGAAATGCTAGGAACACAATTTTTGACTCCGTAACTTTGTTTGGACTAGTTAGGAGGTGAACATATCAAAAGTCCCCGGCCGTAGCCCCGGTGCTGGGGGGGAGAGGGGGGAAAGAAGGTCTCATTTTTCGGTTTTTCACTAATATCTTGGAAACTTTGCGTCTTAGCGACATGACTACTGAGACAAACCAAAAGCTGATAAAATTTGTTACAAGTTTTATTCAGTCAAGTTTTTCGATATCTTGAATAGTTTTTGAGATATCCGCTCTTGAAAGTTTATTTAGGGCTTCCAATTTTATCTTGATATCTACATTAGTGAAGCTGCTAGGCCGTGTTTGCAGGGCCGGATTAAGGATGTCGGGGCCCCTAGGCAGTGCGAAGCTCGGGCCCCCCTACAGTCAATTCTGCACACAGCACATTCAGTACGGGGAAATAAAAGATTGCGTTTTTAATTTCAATCTTCAGGCGTCGGCCGAGCCGATCCAAATCGAACGATGTCTTTTTCGCTCTTATTGCGTGGACATAAAGCTTTATTCTATCGGTTTTTGCCAATTCCGCGTCGCGTCGTGTGGGGAGAGCCCTTTAGGCTTAAGGCCAATTCCCAGTGGAATACCAAAGATGAGAGCTTCAGCGTCACTTTCTTATCTACCTCTAATGGCCAATTTTAAGCGAGGCTAAAAGCTAAGCTCACTAGTGCCGCAAAGTTGATTTTCTCAATAGTTAATATTTTGAGAGGCTGAACAGCCATTGTCCAACCATAAGCCTGCAAGAATATTGATAGCACTCGCAGTCAAAACTTCTATGAAATTATGACGTATAAATAACACTTGCACTGCGTATGCTATCAAAATCATTGCAGACTTTTCTTGGTCTAGGTACCTCTATTAATTCACCAGTCAAGCTAACATGCAGATATAGAGTCAATTAAAGAACTAAATATAAACGCGAGCGCAGCGAGCGCGAATTTTTTTGACAATATCGCAAATTGTGAAACCGTGTTAAAAGGCCGGGTATCAATCTTCATCTGGGCCTAAAAGTCCGAAGTGCCCCAGTGAGGCGAGCTTTCATGCGAAGTCAAAGCCGTGCTTCATCAGGCTTCAGGATAAATAGTTCAGCACAGACACGAACCAATGTCCTTTGTATTAAAAAGTGAGACCGCAGGCCGAGCTTGGCGCAGCGACGCCAAAGGCTAAGCTGAAGTAGAGGAGATGTGGAACACAATAAAGAAAACCTCTATTATTACAACACTACAACAGGTACCTACGCAGAATGCGCCTCGTAAACTTTTACGTATTGCTTCAATTTTATTACAGTATTTCATTAATTTAAAGAATGGATCGAAAAAAAAAACAATAACAAAGCATATTCATTATTATAACATAAAAAAAATTACTCATAAATTCTGAGCCTTTTGAGAATTTTATTTGGTGCGCGCTGTGCCGCCGGGGCCCCCTAGCCGAGGCGGGGCCCCCAAGCCGGAGCGGGGCCCCTAGGCAGTTGCCTACTTTGACTTAGGGTTAATCCGGCCCTGCGTGTTTGGTATCATTTTCGTATAAATCGGGGGTGCTGAATTCATTTTTGGTATCACATTGACACCATTCCTTAGAAAAAACATATAAACTTTAAACAAATACCTTTTTTTTTAAATTCCTCTTCACGCTTAAACCGCTCAACCAATTTAATTGTAATTTGGTATGCAGATATTTCGAGTCCCAAGACAGGACATAAGATACTTTTTATCTCAATAATCATCCTTTAAAGTTGTGAAATGGAGTATGGGGGGAATTCAACTTCGTCGACGAAACTGAATTCCTGAGGTAAATACTGCTTAAGGTAAAGTTTGAAGTCATGTTAGGTATCATTTTCATCTAAATCACAGATGTATACCATCCTAAATTTCACCTAAACCGGTTCAGCGGTTATTGACTCCTCATACAAACTTCCACCCCACTTTTCACATCCTCAAAAGATGCTTTTGGTTATAAAAACCATCCTATATCCTGTGTCGAGACTGAAACTATTTCTATACAAAATTTCAACGAAATTGGTTCAGCGGTTTAAGCGTGAAGAGAGATTTTTAAAAATATATTTTTTTTTAATTTTGGTTTTACTTCAGAATAGTGTCAATGTGATACCATAAATGAATTCAGCACCCCCGATTTATACGAAAATGATACCAAACATGGCCTAACAGCATCACTGATGTAGATATTAAGATAAAATTAAAATCCCTAAATAAACTTTCAAGAGCGGGTATCTCAAAAACTATTCAAGATATCGAAAAACTTGACTAGATAAAACTTGTAACTAATTTTATGAGCTTTCGGTTTGTCTTTGTAGTCATGTCGCTAAGATGCAAAGTTTCCAAGATATCAATGAAAAACCGAAAAATTCGACCTTCTTACCCCCCTCTACCCCGCAGCACCGGGGCTACAGCCGGGGACTTTTGATATGTTCACCTCCTAACTAGTCTAAACAAAGTTACGGAGTCAAAAATTGTGTTCCTAGCATTTCCCTCTACAACGTTTTTTGAGCATTCATTTACTGACCTATTGCCTGATTTTAGTTAAATAAAAGCGGCCAAGTGCGAGTCGGACTCGGCCATGAAGGGTTCCGTACCAGCAAGTAACATAATACAATAGCGGTTTACGATTTGGTAATGGTAATGTACATCATATATATTTTTTAGATTTATCATATTTTGGAAGTGTCTCTCGCGGCTCGCGCAAACTATTCAGTTTAGAAAAAAATGATATTAGAAACCTCAATATCAATAGACACATCCCACACCCATATGTTGATGAAAAAAAAATTTTTGAGTTTCAGTTCTAAGTATGGGGAACCCCCAAAATGTATTGTTTTTTTTTTCTATTTTTGTGTGAAAATCTTAATGCGGTTCACAGAATATATCAACTTACCAAGTTTCAACAGTATAGTTCTTATAGTTTCGGAAAAAAGTGGCTGTGACATACGGACGGACGGACAGACAGACAGACATACAGACAGACAGACAGGTATGGCGAATTCATAAGGGTTCCGTTTTTTTTGCCATTTGGCTACGGAACCCTAAAAACCGGGCAAGGGCGAGTCGGACTCGCGCACGAAGGATTCCGTACCATAAAGCAAAAAAAAATGGAAAAAATTCAAAAACGGTCACCCATCCAAGTACTGACCACCCCGACGTTGCTTAACTTTGGCCGTTTTTTTTTGCTTTTTTTTGTTTTTTTTTTTGCATTATGGTACGGAACCCTTTGTGCTCGAGTCCGATTCGCACTTGCCCGGTTTTTCAAACTCTGGAACAATAGGGAATGACGATAGAATTTCGTCCGAGAGGGGCGCCTTGAGATTTAGGCTTGGTACCGCATTCCTTTTTAGCCTGTTTCCATTTTTGTTGAAGGCAGTTGGAAGAAAATGATCTCCACAAATAAATTTATTTTCGTTTAATCTTTGTATGGGTAAATATACCAAATCTTCGTTGCCGGTCAACTTTACCCATAATCGACATCTGAAATAAAGGGATTATCGACAAGTTGTTCGCACACTATTCGTGTCCTTAGGTTACCTAGTTTTTTACAAGAAGAACCTATTCACAGAATGTTTTCGTTTTAATCAAGGATTGTAAACGATAAAAACTGCTCCAAACTAATTAAATTAGTATCTGGTAACGACTCAAAATGAAAATATCGCATAAAACATCAGTTTATTGACCTGTTGGGGTCAAGCGGAAATCTCGCCAAAAATATATCAGAAGTTAATCTTCTTACACGCCTGACCCCACAAACTTCACATTTTCGCAAAGATTTGCCCCCCATTTAAGTAAAAGAGAAAGTTATTTTGTCTTATACTCAAAAATAATCACTTAATATTACCGCTGTCACGAAAATTTAAAATGACGGTTGACGTTTTACCGATCATACCAACCTAAAGAAAAGTAAGTATAATACGACTAAGTTGAAAGCAAGTATGGTATGTGCTACCAAAATGCAACAACAGTCATTTTAATTCGATAAGATTATTTCTATGCCTCAATGTTGGTAACAAGTACGTTCATAGTTTAAGTAGCTAACACACTATCGCACCGCACCAAGGTCATTGAGGGACGCACCCATAAGTAAGAGGGAGAAAGAGATATCGCTTTCTTCCTCTTACTTATGGGTGCGTCCCTCAATGACCTTGGTGCGGTGCGATAGTGTGTTAGCTACTTAAACTATGAACGTACTTGTTACCAACATTGAGGCATAGAAATCGCACAGAAATCGCACCAAGGTCATTGAGGGACGCACCCATAAGTAAGAGGGAGAAAGAGATATCGCTTTCTTCCTCTTACTTATGGGTGCGTCCCTCAATGACCTTGGTGCGGTGCGATAGTGTGTTAGCTACCTTATCATAGTATGGGGTGTCGATGGGCTGTCGCAGCACACTACATCTGCACATGCAACAAGCGTGTAACCAATGGTGTAAAAAAAGTTTGCAGGTCCTTGCTCCAACTACAAGCGCCGTGTGCAAATACACTACACCAAGCGATTGGGTTCGACCGTGTGTCAACGTTTTAACTTGGTTTTAACATAGACCACATTTTTTCCCTGGCAATAAAAGAGCGTGCTGTCAGAACTTCCTGGCTGTCAGTGAAATGACAGTTGACAATTGTTGTTGGATGGTTGTTGGCGTTGTTACCTTTGGTTTTTGTGAACTGGAATAAAATTATGTACTATATTTATACCTTTTTTATGTGGTTAAGCTGTTGTGTTGTTTGGTGGGCTACTATTGGTTATTTAATTATTACCTTGTGTTATCCTAATAATTAAGAGTATTCTCACTCACTTTATTTATTTTGTGATGGAATGACAAATTATGATTTCTTTATTTCTCAATTCTATCTATAATTTGTATCCTTTTTATTTATTTTAGCCATTTTAAAAGAGAGATTTAGTTAAATACCTATCCTAAAATGCAACGTGAAGAGAAGCAGTTGGAGGTAACTCTTCAAGCAATCCTCAACAGAGTCAATGATTTAAAAACTGCTATCCAGGCACTTATTGCTAAACTTGAAAATGAGTATGAAACTATCAATTGGCCAACTTTTCTGGATAACTATGCCATATTATCTGGTCATGTAAGTATTTTTGAAATATTATTAACATATCCTAATGACGGTGAACCACATGATCCTATTACTTTGTTCATTGTGAAGTAAAATATTACTGTATTCAGAATCACACTAGTTTACCTGCAAACTTAACACATATCATGGATTAAGATTCTTCATTCATGATGATTTTAACCCTTTAACCGCCAGAGTCTGATATATAAGACATTACATATCCAGCTCATTTCGCCACAGTCTGATAAATAAGACAAAGATCTGATTTGGTTTTTACAGCACATTTATAACTCCCGTATCTATGCCAACATTACTCTGCGCGGTACAATTACTGACTGTGGCGACACGAGCACGCTCGATCAAAAATTGCTGGCGGTTAAAAGGTTAATCAATGTCAATTCACAGTTGACTGGATTAAGCAAAATTCTGCAAGCAGAGATGGCTCCATCCTTGCGAGCTTTAGTGGTCTTGCCTCTACAACTGGGTTGTGAGAGAGATGAGGCACTGTCAAGGCTCACCGAGGGCAGAGTACCAGCTTGCACACATGACTTGGTGCCGGATCTGCTGCGAACGAAACCTGAACCGCAGGCAGAGCAGAGGCTGCAGCAGTTTAATCATAAAGCTAGCACACTTAGCTATGACACTGCTCAGGTAAGATTTAATTTTTACTTCGAAGTTATTATAAGTATATTTTTAAATATTTCTGTTCTCTATTACAACCAGGGAAATTAATTCTCACTTCTTAACCTATTTAAAAAGCAATTATGTAAGCAGTTTTTTCTACTAGTCTTGTAATAAAAGTAAGCTAGATGTGACATTCTTGACATTCTCTTTATGGTGATCGGTGCTTATGTTCATGTAGCACCACATTATTATTTGAGCATTGTTAAGGTACTTTAAACTATGGAATATGGCGTGCCTTACAGAACATAGCTACTACTTCAATGCTGCAGTATATGCTATCTTTGTTTTTCATAAGACTCATAGAGAAATAGGTTTTCCTTATTATTTAAAGATTGGAGAAGACTTGTCCTTACTAGTTTTTTTTTTCCAGAAACAAGTAGCCCAATTCACAAAAGTTGTCAACCATGTTTGGGAGATTATATCCAAGGGGCGAGAAGATTGGGAAGGGGAGTCGATGAGATCACAAGGTGAGTATTGTTATTGTTTTATCAAGCAACTGATGTAAGAGTTTTAAGTTTTTTTGTTATTAAATTAAAAACTATAGATTGAGCTTGTTTTACGGGTCTACCGCCTTGTGGCTTAAATAAATCTACAACTTACTAACTGACCCTTTTGATTTGACCTATCACGTCAATAAACAAGTACCTTCCTCTACAGTTCACGCAATACATGTTCTCTTGTGCATTAAAGGGACTGGCGTTTTGTGACCCAACTCGAAAACTTACTTTGCACTTGCTTTGCGCCATAAACAGATGATTCCTTAGCACAGCTACAATCTTTTGACCGCCACTACTATCTTATGTAACACGCAATAGTAAACTTTATTTAAGTGTATTAAGATTTATTTTGTGGTATATAACCTTTTGTCGGCTATAGCAGACTGTGAAAATCAAAGGATATAAATATTTTCCAGGAATGCAACCGACGCACAGCATCGGCGACACGCACGCGCTGGTGACGGCGGTGGGCACGGGCAAGGGGCTGCGGCCCGGCATGGCGGCGCTGGGCGGCGTGGGCGTGGGCGTGGGCGTGGGCGTGGGCGCGCTGGGCCCGCGCGGCGCGCCCGGCCCGCCGCCGCCGCCCGGCCCGCAGGCGCCCGCCATGCCCAAAGCGCCCTCCGCGATTAAGACCAATATTAAGGCGGCTAATCAGATACATCCCTATCAGCGATAGAGTTATTCTTGTTTAATTATTATGATTTTAATGTAAGAGTAGTTAATAAATACATATATTATCATGCATTGCATTTATTTTCTTACTAGCTTTTGCCCGCGACTTCGTTTGCGTGGAATTAGTGATAGCAGCTAAAGTAGGTATAGCGCTAATAATGCTAATAACAATCATTCAATTCACGCATTGCTTATTTCAATTATTAGGCGATTCATTATTCTTTCAATTCCACCCCCCATTGCACTCTCTTCAAGGATAAGGGCCCCCCACATCTAGCGTCTTTCGAACGTCGGCGTCTACAACTCTATGGCCGCTGCTCGACGCAACTGCGCAGCGACGTCATTTTCCATAGCGCTGACCAGACGCCGGCGCTCGAAAGACGCTAGATGTGGAGGGGGGGCCTAAAAACTATGTTCATGTCCTTCCCCCGGACTCAAATCTATATACCAAATTTTAGTGTGGATTAAGACTTGAAGTTTTGTTACTGGACTGTTATAGTTTGTTTACTATTGGGAATATAACCAACATGGGACTATTAGTGGTAAGTGGGAATAATGGTTTTATGGTATCAAGTTTGTTGGCAGCTTTTGACGCCATGAAGCGTTGTTCGTGTTCAGTCAACACATTGACCATGTGGCAAAGTCGGGTAAGTGAGTCGATGGGATAAACAAAACACGTCGATTGAATTAATACTTTATTTTGAAATATTAATTTAATTAAAGTTGTGAGTCCTTATTAAATTTTCCGGGACTTGAATTATTTGTAGCTAGTACCACAAAAAATACAAAAATAAATACATATATCCAAGATAGACCTACACATTTAATAATAGGGAAAGTAATTCCCTAAAAGTTATCTCAATGCGAAAATAAAAATAAAACTATCTCGAACACAAGTACTTGTGACAGTTGCGACTAATATTTTACGAACTTCTTTAGTTTAGTTCCAAATTTTGTTGACATTTAATATCAAGTTGTAAATAAAAAGCAGTATATAAGACCTAACAGTCATTAATTCTGAATGAGTAATAATATACGAGTATAACACTAAATGTGAACATACATAAATGCCATCCTGTGACGAAAATTAAAACAAGCGTTTATTGAAACTAAGGAGATTAAAACTAATACTTTGTGAATAGCGTAGGCACTTCAGTTCATAGTATTTACCTGAAAAGAAAAAATACAATGTTTATTCAGGTGTTCAGAATATTTATTAGGGAGTTTCATGTTGTTACTGTTACGTAGAGGCGGATCTAAAGTTTTTGATAAGGCGGATTAATGTGGTACTGTAAAAATAGCAACATATTGAATCCTTTTCCAGGTATATAATGTATTAACCAGAGAGGTTAATAGAATTTCAATTTCAACACTAATAATTATTTAAGGTTCGAATTAAATTATACTTTCGCTAAAATGTACTAGTTTAGAAATGAATCACAAATAAGTATAATTTTTTTATGAAACTTAGATTGGTGTGGGCTGGGAAAGTTAACTATCAGTGAAGTGTGTTTGCCGATCAGTCAGTCAATCGCGTCACAGATAAGTGTAGTGTATACTCACGATGTCGTCGATCTTGAGTATAGCGCGCACGGTCTCGGTGGCGAGCGCGAGCGCGGAGGCGGTGACGTGCAGCGGCTGCAGCACGTGCTCCTGCCGCATGTCCGTGACGCGCCCGCGCCGCACGTTCACGCCCGCGCCGGCCGCGCCCGACCCGCCCGCCGCGTGCGCCGCGCGCAGCTCCGTCACCGTCTCGATCGGGTTCAAACCTGCGTAAATATTTAATAACGGATACGCTTAAGGTTAAGAGTGATCCATTTGAGATACTCGCAAACCCGGAGCTATATTTTTAAGGAAAACATTTTCTTAAATAAATAGAATATTCAGTCAAAAAAGAAATATTACCCGCATTCTCGGCGAGCGTGGAGGGTACAACTTCGAGCGCGTCGGAGTAGGCGCGCAGGCAGTAGTGGTCGGCGCCGGGCGCGGCGATGGCGGCCCGGGCGAGCGCGGCGGCGGCGGCGGCCTCCGGGGCGCCCCCGCCCGGCAGCAGCGCGGGGCGGCGCGCCACGCAGCGCACGGCGCACAGCGCGTCGTGCAGCGAGCGCGCCGCCTCCGCCACCACCGCGCCCGACGATCCGCGCACCAGCACCGACACCGTGCGCCCGCCGCCCGAACACCCCGTCATCTGGGAAATAGTAACCGTCGCTTAAGGCCCATTTACATGGTTCGAGTTTCTCGCCTCGAACGCACGATTATCGTAGCACGAGAAAAAATATTGTATCATGTAAACTAAACATACGATATCGTACTAGAAGGAGCGATAATCGTCTCGCCTTTGCTGATTGGATGTCTCCGTGTAAACAAAATTTTAATTCGAGAATCGCATTTCGAGACTTTCGAGTTCATGTTTTTTGTAGTCCCAATTTTATGCGTTTTTTGGGACATTTAAAATGTTTTATTAATAGCCAAAACGTACAACAATATTTTTCTTTTCATACAGTGTCTTTTGTGATGTTTGACCATAGGTACTCTGATGGGTGAATTAGGTCATACTGAACAGCTTTTAGAGTGTGGAGCCAACCCCGAAATCGCGAACGCGAAACAAATCTGCTTTTTCCATAGAAAACATTGACGTACCTACCTACATATTATGACTCTTCGAAATTTATGACAACCTACCTACCTACCATGGAGTAGGTAAGTAAAAGTTCTTTTGTATGAGCTACATAGGTACCTATGTATTCACCCCCCAGAGTATAGTCAGATATCATATCACAGAAACACCGTGTAGGTGTACTTATATGTTGTCGTTTCCCGGCAACTTATTTTTTCTTAAAAGCAACGTCATGTTATTTCAGCCAAGAGCCAATATTAAAATACTCGTCAAAGCAACTTAAAATATATCTTTATATATAAACGCGAGCCGGTTTAACGGTAGACCTAAATGAAATTATGCTCAATCGAAAGAGCTTGAAAAAATATCACTTTTGAATCGAGAACATGTATCCGCAAAATTCGTATTGTCGAGTATTTTGCATTTAAAAGTGAAAAAATTTCGACAAAGAATGCAAATGTTCAATTTGTTGATTGTCATTTGACAGCGTTTGTTGCGTTTAGAAACTGCAAACATGCTTACAAGTTAGGTTGGTCGTTTTTTTTTTTAAATAAAAAGCAAGACGAATATTACTGTTTATTTGATGACTCCGGTATGTATAATGGTTATTATTTGCATTAAGTTTCGTTTCATATGGATATGTATACCGGTATAATTATTACATTTTTTTTTAAGCCAGAACGTGCGATAGTCTGTTACGGCTTTTAAGACGATTGCAACACTGCCTAGACGTCAAACCTCAGACGTCGGCTTTGGGGTGTTTTGAATTACTAATTTATTCGAAAATACGTGATAAAAACCTGTTAAATAGTGTATTGTGTGTGTTAACAATAAAAAATAGTCACCGAACATAGTGCAAAGTGCAAACGCCATCGTAACGTAACGAGATTTGAACTTCAAAGCGTTCCATGGGAGTATTGTGTTTAGTATTCAAAAATTCGACCTATGCCGCCGTGGCCCGGTGGCAGAATGGCACAGGCACCTGCTGCGATAGCAGAGGACGCTGCTTTGATTCCAGCCTGGGGCACTGGAGGCCTTGGTCACTTTTAAGGGTTCCATACCCAAAGGGTAAAAACGGGACCCTATTAAATACTAAGACTCTGCTGTCCGTCTGTCTGTCACAAGGCTGTATCTCAAGATCTCATGAACCATGATAACTAGATTAACTAGACAGTTTAAATTTTCACAAATGATGTATTTCTGTTGCCGCTATAACAACAAAATAAATGCTAAAAACAAATTAAAGAAATATTTAAGCGGGGCCAATGCAATGCTAGGCTGGATATGACCGATGAAATGAGTAAATTTTTATTAATATGTTTTAATATGACATGTTGGTGGCAAACAAGCATACAAGGCTGTTAATGCCGATGGTAAGTGGGAGTTTAGACTAGACCTCTGCTTTTCCAAGGGACTCGCATTGCTGACCGGTTACAAATCTATTACACTCTTAAAACATTAAGCGGGGCCACTGCAATGCTAGGCTGGATATGACCGATGAAATTAGTAAATTTTTATTAATATGTTTTAATATGACATGTTGGTGGCAAACAAGCATACAAGGCTGTTAATGCCGATGGTAAGTGGGAGTTTAGACTAGACCTCTGCTTCTCCAAGGGACTCACATTGCTGACCGGTTACAAATCTATTACACTCTTAAAATATTTAAGCGGGGCCAATGCAATGGTAGGCTGGATATGACCGATGAAATGAGTAAATTTTTATTAATATGTTTTTATATGACATGTTGGTGGCAAACAAGCATACAAGGCTGTTAATGCCGATGGTAAGTGGGAGTTTAGACGAGACCTCTGCTTCTCCAAGGGACTCACATTGCTGACCGAGTAAATTTTTAATAATACGTTTTAATATGACATGTTGTTGGCAAATAAGCATACAAGGCTGTTAATGCCGATGGTAAGTGGGAGTTTAGACTAGACCTCTGCTTCTCCAAGGGACTCACGTTGCTGACCGGTTACAAATCTATTACACTCTTAAAATATTTAAGCGGGGCCAATGCAATGCTAGGCTGGATATGACCCTATGAACCTATTAGCGAGTCCGACTCGCACTTGGCCGGTTTTTCTTAGTAGGTATATGACATTTATTTCAGATGTACTTCATTGTCCGTCTGTCTGTCTCATGAACCGTGATAGGCCTAGGCAGTTGAAATTTTCACAGATGATGTATTTCTGTTGCCGCTATAACAACAAATACTAAAAAGTATGGAACCCTTCGTGCGCGAGTCCGAACCGCACTTGGCCGGTTTTTCTTACAATAGTAAGTATATGACATTTAAGGCTCCGTCACACAGGCGCGTTTGGCGTCGAGCGTGTAGAAAGCCTATTTAAAAAAAAAACGACGATAATCACTATCTGTGTAAGATGACAGATGCATTATTGATGGGAATTAAAACTTATTTTTCAGTTTAAATGTTTGTGACTACAATACTAACGATGACACGGCACCAACGCGTAAAACAAATATATAAACCTATGCCGAAAATCGTGAGTATCTTCAAACCACATAATTGTTTCAACTTTCATTATTGTTTTGTTGTTGATACATAATTTCTCACATAATTTTGTTACTTGGACAAACCTTGCCACAATTGTTGGTTTGACAATAGTTCCCATTGTATTCCATATGTGAGACCCATTACATGTTACAAAGTTCATAGCTGATAGCGCTGAACGTCTCTTTGGAAGTACTTAAATACATAGAAAACATCCATGACTCGGTAACAAATATCTCGGCTCATCACACAAATAAATGCCCTTACCAGGATTCAAACCCAAGACCTTTGACTTTATAGGTAAGGTCACCACCCACTAGACCAGACGGGACACAAATTTTATATACAGTATACTCAGTTGTATTTATACATTTCAGAATGGAAGGAAGAACCTTGAAGGAATGTGCTTGACAAACTAAAGCGAGATGAAAGTGAAGTTAAGTCACAAAAGTAATTCAAAGAAACTCTTGAGTTTAAGAACCAGTTGACTCCACTCTGATTATATGATCCAGTGTGAACCAGTGCGAACAACTACAGTGTATGGTGGACATATTTGATATTTGTGTTTTAGACTAACTTCAAAGAATCAAACTTGAGGCTTATCAGTGAATTGAATGAAGCTAATTTTTTAATAATAAGTGATCTGAGTGATGTGAGTGGATGCCGAAGACTGGGCAAAGTGGAGAAGACTGAGCAGGAAAGCAGACCCCGGTGCTAGGCCGGGAAAACACAAGATTTAAGAAGAAGTAATCTCTGGAGTCAATGTAAGTTGAATATAAGATTAATATATATATATATATATATATATATATATATATATATATATATATATATATATATATATATATATATATATATATATAGTATATATAAAAAGATATATTTTATGCTGATTCAAATAAAAGTGTAAAATAATAACTTCAGAGTTTGACTTAAATAAATCGTCAGGTGACAACTAAAACAAAATTAATTACTGCTACAATTTCAGAGTCATAGTGAAGCTTAGTACATAGTACCAAAACAAGGTTGATTTTTAGATTCTGCGCCCAGAGGCTAAAAACGGGACCCCTATTACCACATTACTAAGGGTTTAGTCTCATTTCTACAGATTCCTATCACAGATTACCAATTCTACAGATTTTCAATTTTACAGATTCCCAAATCTACATAATTTCAATTTTACAGAAGCTTAATTCTACATAATCCCAATTCTACATAATTTCAATTTTACCTTAGGGGTGGCCAGGTGGAACTGGGCCTTCAGTAAGAAGTGCATATACTTGGAAAAATTCGACCTATGCCGCTGGGGTCCGGTGGCCAAATGGCACAGGCACCAGCGGCTATAGCAGAGGATGCTGTTTCGATTCCAGCCTGGGGCACTGGAGCTCTTGGTCACTTTTTAGTGTTCCATACCCAAAGGGTAAAAACGGGACCCTATTACTAAGACTCCGATGTCCGTCTGTCCGTCCGTCTGTCTGTATTTCATGATCTTATGAACCGTGATAACTAGACAGTTGAAATTTTCACAAATGATGTATTTCTGTTGCCGCTATACATACTAAAAAATTAAATAAAAAAAATATTTCAGACCCAATATATATTAAAGCCAATACTAGGCTGTATATGACGGATGAAATGAGTAAGTTTTTATTAATATGTTTTAAATGCCATGTTGGTGGCAAACAAGCATACAAGGCTATTAGTCACTAGAAAGACTAGATCTCTGCTGTGTTACAAATCTATACACTTTATTAGGGTTCTGTTATAACGGTAAATCGGGAGGACAGAGTCAAACACACGTATGGACAGTGTGGTAGCTATTTAATGACTAATTAGGCGCGGGCGCAGCCGCGCGTTATATCTAAAGTACGTTTACTACATTCCCTCCACCTTAACCTAAAAATACTTTCTAAAATCTACAATGTTTTTGTTCCGCTTCAAATATCCTTCACGGGGAGGTTCGCCCTCAACCGGGGCATCGACCGCCGCTGGGCCGGCCACGGAACCATCCGTTGCGCCGGGTGGTGCCGCCGTGGCAGGGCTCTCGTCGCAGTCCGACCACAGGCACGCATCAGTGCCGTCGGTGGCCTCGGCCGGTGGTGGCGGCCCCGGCGCAGGTATGCTCTGGCCAGGCACCGCAGCCGCAGATCCTGGCTCGACTGAACTGAGCGTGCCACTGCGCTGAGCTGCGTGCTCCGGTGGTACATGCTCGTCGAAAATGATGACCGGTATTGCGTCATCTGCGTCCTCATCCGGCTCTCGAGCGTGTCGATTGGTCGGCTGCTCCTCCAGATCATCCGCTGTACACTCCCTCCCCCTATATTTGAGGAGTTGATTGGCATGTTTTTTTTCTAATTTATCAGAGTTCGAAATTCTTACTAAGAATAATGTCTGGCCTATCTTCCTCACAATAACACCGGGTACCCAGAACGTCTTTTTATTTATTACACTTTGCACTAACACTGACTCATCTATCTTAAAATCTACATTACGGTTACCAGAGTAGTATTCACGCTGCAAGCACTGTTTGTCTTTGACTACTTTATCGAGTGTTGGGTCGGTAGGCGATAAGACGGCAGGTTTTAGCAAATCCAGGCTACATCTGAGTTTACGTCCGAATAAAACCTCAGCGGGAGATCTGTTAGTCGTGCTGTGAATAGAATTCCGGTAACGCAATAAAAATTCTTGTAATTTAATATTTATATTTCTTGGGCTAGTCCCTGAGAGAATTATGGATTTAATAGATTTTTTTATTATTTTTACGTAGCTTTCTGCTTGGCCATTGCTGGCCGGGTTATAAGCCGGCGCAGTAATTAGTTCGATTTTATTACGCGAGCAAAATTCTTTAAATTCCGATGAGACGAAAGATGTGCCGTTATCTGAGACAATTGTATTAAATAGTCCAAACCGCGCCATCACTTCGCAAAGCTTATCAATAACCACCCGCGAACCATAACCAGAAGTAACATTAAAACATTCGACCCACTTCGAGTACGCGTCTACAATTACTAAAAACACCATATTATTGAGCGGGCCTAAAAAATCCACGTGAACTCGTTGCCATGCAGCTGTTGGATAAGGCCAGGGCACCAGGGGGACGCGTGGTGGGGCGGCGCGGAGTGTGCTGCACACGCCGCATGATGCTACACAGCGCTCAATATCAGCTGACATACCGGGCCACCACAGCCTTTCCCGCGCTTCTGACTTCATTTTATTTACACCGAAATGACCCTTATGCAATTCACTTAAAATTTGCTTATGCAAGCTAACGGGAATAATAATTTTATGGCCCCTCATTAAGCAATCTTGCTCGACCGATAACTCGTGTCTACAACTATAATAAGGTTTTATTACAGGGTCACTGACCTTATGTGGCCAGCCACTTTGAACAAGCATTTAATAGTAGAAAAATATCCACTTCCAAGAGTAGATGAAATTTTCACAGATTATGTATTTCTGTTGCTACTTACATATCACGGTTCATGAGATACAACCTACAGACAGACGGATAGAGGAGTCTTAGTAATAGTAGGTTCCGTACCCGAAGGGTAAAAACAAGACCCTACTATTACTAAGACTCCTCTATCCGTCTGTCTGTAGGTTGTATCTCATGAACCGTGATAGCTAGACAGTTATAACAACAAATAAGTACTAAAAACGGAATAAAATAAATAAAGTGGGGCTCCCATGCAACAAACGTATTTTTTTGCCGTTTTGTGCGTAATGGCACGAAACCTTTCGTGCGCGAGTCCGACTCGCACTTGGCCGGTCTTTCTTAGTAGGTATATGATATTTATTTCAGTTTACTTCACTGTTCGTCTGTCTGTCTGTCACCAGGCTGTATCTCATGAACCGTGATATGTAAGTAGCAACAGAAATACATAATCTGTGAAAATTTCAACTGTCTAGCTATCACGGTTCGTGAGATACAGCCTGGTGACAGACGGACGGACGGACGGACAGCGAAGTCTTAGTAATAGGGCCCCGTTTTACCCTTTGGGTACGGAACCCTAAAAAACCTAACGTGGGTTAGATTAGGTTTTTTAGGGTTCCGTACCCAAAGGGTAAAACGTCCGTCCGTCCGTCCGTCTGTCTGTCACCAGGCTGTATCTCACGAACCGTGATAGCTAGACAGTTGAAATTTTCATAGATGTTTTATTTCTGTTGCCGCTATAACAACAAATACTAAAAACAAAATAACATAAAGATTTAAATGGGGCTCCCATACAACAAACGTGATTTTTGACCAAAGTTAAGCAACGTCGGGAGTGGTCAGTACTTGGATGGGTGACCGTTTTTTATTTAGCTTTTTTTTGTTTTTTTTTTTTGCATTATGGCACGGAACCCTTCGTGCGCGAGTCCGACTCGCACTTGCCCGGTTTTTTATTACATACATATTTGTTTTAAGATATATCGGAATAGTACGTTTAGAGTTAAACTGGTGTACTGCCATCTCGCCGAAATATTTTTCGCCTAATTTCACTTCCCAACCAACTTATTGCAGTACTTTTAGTTGGCAAACCAATGCTTAGCATATTATTATTTAGCATAATTTTTATTTGACTACAATTTTATTTAGCAGATGTTCATTTTACCACGATTTATTTAGAAAAATAGTCACTAAGCAAATGTTTTATTATACCTAACTATTTATTGTTACATAACGTTTGCCAAAATTGAAACTCCGCATACTTTTTATTTGATCACAATTTTATTTAGTAGATGTTCATTTTACCAAAATTCATTAAGACAAATAGTCACTGAGCAAATGTTTCAACTTAGCTAACTCTTCATTGTCAAAAAACGTTTGCTTTATTTATACTTACTTTTCATAATATATTTTGATGGCTATTTGACCTGTTGGTGGCTTTTTTTTTAACAAACGTATCTACATATTTCCATGGACGGGTGCCACTACGCTAATAGATTTGATGACTGTACCAACATGTTTTAGGTTAGATGACTGCAATCCCCAAGAAAACGAACTGTTGCCAGAAAAGTGGGTTAGGTTAGGTTAGAACTGCGACCCCACGAAAACAAACTGTTGCCTCAAAGGTGGGTTAGGTTAGAACTGCGACCCCCGAGAAAACGAACTGTTGCCAGAAAAGTGGGTTAGGTTACGTTAGAACTGCGATCCCACGAAAACAAACTGTTGCCAGAAAAGTGGGTTAGGTTAGGTTAGAACTGCGACCCCACGAAAACAAACTGTTACCTGAAAGGTGGGTTAGGTTAGGTTAGAACTGCGACCCCCGAGAAAACGAACTGTTGCCAGAAAAGTGGGTTAGGTTAGGTTAGAACTGCGACCCCACGAAAACAAAATGTTGCCTGAAAGGTGGGTTAGGTTAGAACTGCGACCCCCAAGAAAACGAACTGTTGCCAGAAAAGTGGGTTAGGTTAGGTTAGAACTGCAACCCCGAAGAAAACGAACTGTTGCCAGAAAAGTGGCTTAGGTTAGGTTAGAACTGCGTCCCCACGAAAACAAACTGTTGCCTGAAAGGTGGGTTAGGTTAGATTAGAACTGCGACCCCCAAGAAAACGAACTGTTGGCAGAAAAGTGGGTTAGGTTAGGTTAGAACTGCGACCCTACGAAAACAAACTGTTGCCTGAAAGGTGGGTTAGGTTAGGTTAGAACTGCCACCCCCAAGAAAACGAACTGTTGCCAGAAAAGTGGGTTAGGTTAGATTAGAACTGCGACCCCCAAGAAAACGAACTGTTGGCAGAAAAGTGGGTTAGGTTAGGTTAGAACTGCGACCCTACGAAAACAAACTGTTGCCTGAAAGGTGGGTTAGGTTAGGTTAGAACTGCCACCCCCAAGAAAACGAACTGTTGCCAGAAAAGTGGGTTAGGTTAGATTAGAACTGCAACCCCCAAGAAAACGAACTGTTGCCAGAAAAGTGGGTTAGGTTAGGTTAGAACAGCAACCCCCAAGAAAACGAGCTGTTGCCAGAAAAGTGGGTTAGGTTAGGTCAGAACTGCGACCCCACGAAAACAAACTGTTGCCTGAAAGGTGGGTTAGGTTAGGTTAGAACTGCGACCCCCAAGAAAACGAACTGTTGCCAGAAAAGTGGGTTAGGTTAGGTAAGAATTGCGACCCCACGAAAACAAACTGTTGCCAGAAATGTAGTAAACAAAATTACTACCTCCATCATTGAACTGCACATCTCGAAAAAACTACCTACGTAACGAAATAAAATGCTACTGTAATTTGTACCATGAGTAGTTGAGTACTATATTATTAGGGTATTTAGTAGTATGCATCACAATATTAGGCGAATAATATTGTAAATAATCATTTGCGACATGTTATATATGCGAAACATTGGTTTGCCATCTGATAGTTTTGCCAAATGATACTATGGGAAAAATAGTTTGGGAAGTGATAATTTGCCATACAATTTTCGGCCACATATTAGTAAACCAGTTAAACTGTATGTTATGGATTTAAAGTTATCGGAGATGAGATAGGTATGTAACTGCCTTGATGAAGGTTTGAAGTCTTAAAGTAAATAATTACTCAATTCAAAATTAGTACCTATTATTATAATTTATTTTACCCGAGCGAAGCCGGGTTTTCATCTAGTTATTAAATAATGAGAGAAACAAGAAATATTTACTAAGAATATTGACAATATAGTGAAAAGATTAGTAAATCTAATCACGTAAGTTGACAGGTAAAACTCGTATAAAAATCGGTTCGCACCGATTCGTGCGATACTCGCACGTACGTGAAAAAATGTCACACGAGAACCAGTTTAAACGAGTCGAGAAATCGTACGCAAATATCTCCCTAGAACGCAGCTCCCCGTGTAAACTATTTCGCCTGGCGATAATCTCCATTCGAGTATCGCATGACATAATCGTAGGCGAGTTTTTATTTCTCGCATGAGTGTAAACATTTTTATACGATAATCGCCTGACGATTATTGCATACGATAATGTCATACGATTTCTCGCCCCAAAGCGTGCGAGAAACTCGCACCATGTAAATGGGCCTTTAACGCCGTGCTCGAATTCAGTTTAAAACCGGGTCCAGATTACGCGCGCCGGCCTATGCCGCGTCACGAAATACCGACATTATTCGCCTCCCTCGCCTCGATCCTCCCGTCTGTACGATGAGGCCGCCCTGCCCGAATTTTTAGGCACCTTTTTGCGTTTTTTTCGGGAACGATTTCTTCTGATTTTCGGTTACCACTCCGAGGTCGTCTCGCCAACTTCACACGTCCGGTCTAAATAACTCACCTTGATATATCTGCCGGAGGGCTCGTTGACCTCCTCGACCAGGTCCACGTTGACCAGGTTCTCGGCGGTGAAGTGGTCGAGCGACGCGATGGGCCGGCAGCCGAGCGTCTTGCACACGAATTCGATGTCCTCGCGCTCGATGTCCTTGATGACCATGCACTTGATCTTGTCGAGGAAGTGCACCGCTAAATCACTCAAGGCGTCTCTGAAACAAAGAAATTGAATGTCAGTATCATTAAGTGCATAATATAATCATTATAGTTGACCACTCTAAGTTCGCGCAAAACAGTCAGTCATGACTAATACTGCTTAGGATGGTATTCCACCTGTCCAATGTATATGTGTGTTACATTTTACTTAATAACAGAGTAAGATGCAATTACATAGGAAAGAATATCACCCTAGTCTCAAACAAAAACCTATAAAATGCAACATTTACTTAATTTTCCTTTAAGATAATCTGATTGACCAGTCTCTTTCGTACATATGGATACTTGCCTCAATTCTTGAATTATTTTGGCATACATAAAATGCGGCTCGATCCTGATAAATGTAATTCCATCCTTAGCGCGTCTTGCGGGTAAAAGATGGATAGTTCGTTAGTAAACTGACCTGAGGATGGACTTCTGCACGAGCAGCACGTTGCAGCCCGCCTTCTTGATCTGCTTCACGATGTTGAGGATGTACTGGCGCTCCTCTTTGAGCACGCGGTCCATCGCGGCGTAGTCCGACACGATTACGTTGTGGTCCATCTGTACACCAAAACAAGACAAAACAAGGATGATTAAGATATACCTGATTTGTTTAAATTAAGTAGTTCTTTTTTATTACTTTTGACGCCAAAGACGTCATCACTAATCACGCCAATGGAAAGACTGGAAAGTCGTGGCGCAAAGTTGCGCCGCAAACGTGCTAAGGCCGGGGTCGTTTTCACCCGCCGCCCGCGGCGTCTGAATGGTATGTTCGGGAATGCTCGGGAGTGGTCGTTTTCGCCCGCCGCGTGCGGCGTCCCCCCGAAAACGCCACCACCATACCATTCAGACGCCGCGGGCGGCGGGCCGCTGTCGGCCGCGGGCGGCGGGTGAAAACGACCCCGGCCTAACGTATTGTTTTTTTTTATTTAATAAAAAATTACATAAGTGTGTGCTTTCATTATTACTTTTCGGCTTTTAGGTTTTGATTTACATTGGCAAAAGTGAATCATTCGTTATCGATTTCGATGTATTATATAACGTTACGTAGTTGACGTGGAAGATATGTTTACATTTTTCGCCTTATTACAAAGGACTATGGTGCAAAACCGTTAACATATCTTTGACGTTGACTGTACAGACGGCACGAGCCACGCCCCACTCCAACACTATCAATAACTACAGCTACTTACATCAGTCTTGGGCGGCGATATGCAGAACTGTATCAGGCCGACTTTGGCCTTCTCGAGCCTGTGCGGCCCGTTGACGTTGGCGGCGCGGTGCGGGATGACGAGCCCCTGCACGAGCTCGGTGTCCTCGACGGTGCCGCCGAGCCGCTCCAGCACCTTCACGTCGCGCAGGTCCACGCGCGCGCCCACGCCGCCCACTATCGGCTCCATCACTGACAATCGACTACAGTTACTACTCATTCCTGAGGGCGTTTTATAATAGGTCCACACAGAAATTGCCGCGCGAAACGTGCCTCGGCCGCAATGCCTCGGGCGAGGCACTTCTATACATCCCTTGTTCGTTCCGTGTGGACCCACCTAATGGTGTAAAGGATTGGCTATAAGACATTGTGCACACCGTGTTTGCTATCGACGCGCGCTTTAAGAACGCCGCTATACTGTAAAAGCAAATGGACAAAGAAATTCACTTTCACCAAAATGTTTGTGCCAGATTACTGGGTATACTGGTACATCGACGTGCGGGATTATCGAGATTTCACTGTGCAGTGACGTTCAAAAGTTCATGGATGTCGACCGTAATGCCATAATATGACTGTTGAAACATCACCATGCACTTTTGAACGCCAATGTACAACAAATATTATTTGAATCAATAGCTCACCAGCGCGAATAGCCTGGACAGAAATAGGAGCCAGAATGGTTGAGTGCTGAGATACAACTTTGGAGTTGAGGGATGTGGCTGCCGCCTGCAGCAGGGCTTCCTCGTTCTGGAGGTCCACGGGAGTCGCCATGCCTTCAATCACCTAGGAGAATGGGGAAACCATTAGAATAATTTATGAAGACATACAAGTCGTTTTAACAAAATAATTATTAATTCTGTAGCATGATATTGGAATGGAATGTTCAAATCAAACAAAAATAGCTTTTCACTACCTTTGTACATATTTGTATGGTGCTGTTTGTATATTCTATTCCACATGAATCTTAAAATAAAACTGGTCAAGTGCGAGTTCGGACTCGCGTTTCAAGGGTTCCGTACATCACACAATTTTCAAAAAAAATTTTTCGTAAGTACATGAAACGTGACGTGAGTGAAACGTCTTGAAAAACCCGAATGGGTCAGTCACAAACCAGATGTACAGTGGCGGATTTGCAGTCTTTGCCGCCCTAGGCCCCAGGCCCTGTAGCCGCCCCTTTCAAGGCACCCATAATATTGGCTACATTTTGAGTTATTTCTTGTTACCATCAGCGAATTTTTTGTCACAATTTGCCGCCCCTAAATATCTTGCCGCCCTAGGCCCGGGCCCCGGGCCTACTGTGCCTTAGGGCAAATCCGCCACTGCAGATGTAACATGAAGTTTTCTGGCGTGATGGCTTATATCTCTGCTATGCAAAGTAGTTTCTTAGGTAGATAGGAGGATTAAATAGCGAACAGTAGTATAAGTGTCCAAATGCGAAGACTGAAGACCGAGCTCCGCGTAGGGCTGATAGCTCGGAGCGTCCGACGGATTCGCGCTTCCTACAACTTCCGCAAGTGTTTTAAAAGCGAAGGCCGAAGAGAGATAATGCCTACAGGGTGGCCAAAAAATAAGTGCATTCCCGTAGCCGGGGAGGTTTTCGGATTATACTGAGCTTTACAACTTTTATTATGAACCAACCCCGAAATCGCGAATTTTTGTCGTCATTCCGACTCACGCTTGAAGCTAAAGGCACGCCTCTTCGGGACGCTTCGGGCCTTATGCGGATATCGGCCTAGGACCTTCGCAATAGCTGTCTACATCCCGTTTCACTTAAACCATTGCGGCTGTGTCCCTAAAAAACCAAAAAAGCATTTTTGTTCTTAAATCCGACTCACGCTTGACTGTAGATTTCTCATAGGTTTTCCTGTCATCTTTAGGTAAAGGACTATTTTGTGTATTTTTTTCAGAATTTTAGACGCTGTAGTTTCGGAAATAGAGGGGTGGGAATGGTCATTTTTTGTCTATTTTCTTGAATAACTTCTAAACTTTATATCGTAAATTTATAAAAAAAATATATTTGAAATTCCCACAATGAGCTCTTTCATTTGATATGTAACACAATATAGTTTCCAAAACTTTGTTTTTAAATTTTATCTTTTACCCCCCAAAAGTAGCCGTTATGTTTAAAATTCATTTGTTGACGTTACATATCCGTCTTTGGGTCACAGACTTACATATCTGTACCAAATTTCAGCTTAATTGGCCCAGTAGTTTCGGAGCAAATTAGCTGTGACAGACGGACGGACAGACAGACGCACGAGTGATCCTATAAGGGTTCCGTTTTTTCGTTTTGAGGTACGGAACCCTAAAAATGTAAACAAAAGGAGGCCATGCCATGATTCAATTATTATTGCACAAATTGTACTTGGGTTAGTTCCAAATTCACCAGATTCTTGTTTCGCTGGATTCCTGTTTCATTTTGTGTTGACTATACAACACAACTGGGTTACATGGGTTACATTGTTTTAATTTTTGCCCCTGTGTGACTTGTGTAATGCAGGAAGTTTGACATCTTTGGTGGTCAAATCATTAGTATTATGAAACACTACAGTATAATTTAAATTAGGTATATTTATTAGTGTTCTTCATAATAAAAATTAAAGCAATTTTTGAAAAAAGAAAATCATTTACTTGTAGGGCCATTTGTAGAGCTTTCTGGAACCCATCTGAAATGACTGTAGGATGGATGCCCTTCTGCAAGAGTTTCTCAGCCGAGTCCAGCAGGGCTCCGGCGATCACCACCACTGAGGTAGTGCCGTCGCCTGCCTCAATGTCTTGGGCGCGGGACAATTCTACCAACTGTAATATGACAAGAAAATGTACTCATAGCCAACTTACATCCTCTAGTAAGTCTAGTATTTCGTATGCCTGACTTCTAGTATTTTGTTTCTATACAATTATACATATGGAACTAAGCAGTTTCTAAATCAGGCACTTGTAGTTGAAATCTAATGCTCAAAGAAAAAACTATAACCAATATTGAAAACTTGTTAAGGTTTTTTTTTTAAATGGATAACAATGACAAACATGTATGGTATGACACTAATTATTTCCAATTAAGAATATTCTGGATTTGTAGACTCTAAGTAATGAATCATAAACTTTTCATATCTAAAATAATAAATGAACCATCAAAAATATTAGTTAAGTAGAAACGATCTATGTGAATGTATACATATATGCTGATAAGTCTTACCATTTTAGCAGCTGGGTGAATGACGCTCATCTGTTTCAAAATAGTAGCTCCATCATTGGTTATTGTCACCTCACCATTTGCGGCTTGGATCTAAAAGCAAATATTTAGAATGACCTTTCAATATCAATGGTTTGTAACATTACCACTTTAGTAAAAGGTTTTAAACAAATAATTAAAAATCTAATCATTAATATAAAAGGCTCTTTCAATTAATTTACATATTGTATTATGCTTTCCTTATTTCATGTTACACTATAAGTACAATACATAATGTAAATGTAAATAAATAAAAACTTGTTGAGTTAACTTGTAAATTTTCAGTAGAATTTCATTGTTACCATTTTGTCCATCCCACGGGGCCCGAGACTGGTGCGGATAGCATCTGATACAGCTGGAAAATAATAATATACCTAGGTTTAAACAATGAAACTAAGTAATTACTAAACATCGGTATCAACGTTCAAATTTCGTGGCACTTGGTAAGGGTCGCAAAAAAAGAAATACATAGGTATCATTGTTTTATTTATTAGTAATAAATAACATTTAATTTATTTTTATTCTTAATCGTACTTTGGTAAACTGTACATATATTTAAAGAGGTTTATATTCTTAATACGTCATAGAACCTCAATACTCATTTCATTATCCATTTGTAAAAAAAATTCTAAATGCCAAATAGGCAACAAATGTCAATTTAATTGTCATGCAAAATAATATGTGGTAAAATCTTCAACGATAATAGTTCTTAAAAACACTTACAACTACAATTTAGCATTGATAAATCTTTACCCAACTCCCTATCAGACTTGAGAAAATGGATTTGACGCAGTATACTGATTTTATATTCACTAACGAAGGTGCTTGCTGTACTATTTGCGAAATGAATATAAAAAAGAAAAGGTACAATATAGAGAAACATTTGAAATCAAAATCTCATCAAGATAAATTATCTGATTCACGCTGCCATTTACAGGATATAATACGAGATAATGCTGATTTCGAAATTAAAGACGATATCGTATATTGCAAATTGTGTAATTCGAAATTATTTCCCTCTAAATCTAGTATCGACCGCCATTTAAAAACAGATTTACACAACAAAATTCATAAAAATAATGCACAAGAAAAATTTAATAAAGATTTAACAGAGTTTATGATTTGTTCGAATATACCGTGGTCAAAATTAGACAATCCTAAATTTAGAAATTTTGTAGAAAACCTTTTAAATCATAAATATGGAAACGATATTACTGTGCCGAGTGAAACAAAAATACGAGTAAAATGCTTACCTGAATTGTATGAAAAGAAAAAAAATGAATTGAAAGAGAAATTACAAAATAAAATGATTTACCTCAGTGTTGATGAAACATCAGATTCCGTGGGAAAAAAAGTGGCAAATATTTTGATCGGAGCTCTAGATGGAACTAGTACCCAGCCACATTTATTTGCCTCTAAGGTATTGGAGGCGACTAACCATTCGACAATAACCAAACTCGTTGAGGAAACCCTTGAAGATCTTTGGGGCGATGAATACAAAAAAAACATGGATAAATTATTATTTTTTATAACGGATGCCGGTTCCTACATGGTAAAAGCAGCTAAAAACCTTGTTCAGAAATATAAAAATATGACTCATGTAACATGCATAGCACATGGATGTAATCGAGTCGCAGAGATAATTAGAAGTCTTTACCCGACCATAAACAGTTTGATTGACTGTATCAAAAAAATATTTCGTAACGCTCCTTCAAGGACAAAATTATTTCATCAAATGTGTGTAAATATTCCTCTACCACCCCGACCCGTGATAACAAGATGGGGAACATGGTTAAATGCTGCCTCATATTATCACATGCATTATGATAAAATCAAATCTGTCATCGATGCCTTAAATCCGCGTGAAGCGAGTGCAATTTCTAAAGCAAAAAAAATTTTCCGTAACCGGAATTTAAAAACTGAGTTACTATTCGTCGATACACACTTTAGTATAATTGCTAAGTCAATAAAATTATTGGAGGATCCAAAACTGAGTCTAGCAGAATCATTAAACATTGTTCATGGTTTGCAAAAAAAAATATCAACGTTAAGGTTACATCAAAATGCCAGAAAAGTTTATTTTAAATTAAAAAGTGTATTAAAGAAAAATCCTGGTTATAAGACTGTACAAATAATTAACCAACTATCTAAAAACAACGAGGCTGAAATACCAGAAAGTGTAAATAAAAACTGTGTGCAAAATTTTCAATGCTTGACATACCTTCCTATTACCTCAGTCAGCGTGGAAAGATCTTTTAGTCATTTAAAATGGATATATTCTTACAGACGTCAAAGATTGACAGCAAAATCTATGGAACAAATTTTAGTGATCTATTCTAACTCGTAAAATATTGTATGCCACACCTGGACATAAAGTGGCTTTTTCCGCACGCTACGCGTACGGATAGAGCCGCTTTCTGGCCAAATGTGCACATATTTTTCCAACACGGGAGGTAATGAAGAAAGCCCTCGATCGCATAATTACGTCCCTCGCTTGCAGCTTGGGCCGCAACAATTGCGATTGCGCGGCCTTTCTTTGTTTTACCACCCTAATTAGGAAATGTACTATTTAGGGGCTTTTTTATTTACATATACAAAATAAAGGTTAAAAATACTAAGTGATTTGTTTGTATTTATTTTTCTGCCAACCGTACATTGCCACGAAATTTGAACGTTGATACCGATGTTTAGTAATTACACAGATTAATTCTAGAACCTGTACCTTTCAAAGAAATTGCATATTTTTATTCCCTTACTATAGTCACATGACTAAACTTAACTTGAACAAAACCGAGACGCATAAAAAATGAAAATATCGCGTAAAACAGACGGTTAAAGGGAAAAAAAGCTATGTAGTTAGATAATTTAAGCCTCCTTTCTACATAATGTTTTCAAAGATTATGTATTTCATTCATATATTGCCGATGGAATCAAAATAAAAATTCAGATGTTATTAGTCATATAGGTAATTGTAGTGTAGAGATACCTTTTGCGGCATTTATGTTGCTCAGCCGAATGTCTGTCGGCTTGCTTTTATCCTTGTAAACAGCCGAATTAACTTTAGCGGAATCACCGCCCGCTTTAATAACCATTGTCGTTGGATTAATTCACTTCGTTTATATCAAGATTCCCACGATTAAAGTGGATTAAAAGTAGAAATATATTTCTCGAGTACTAGCACAAATATTAAAATTGTTGACAATGACACTGACAGTTTGCTTTGAACTAATTGAACTGACAGTTATCAACTGTATTTTTCTAAAGGTTTTTGTTTCTTGTAATTGCACGCGGCGCATTTAGCTGGAGCAGGTGATAAATCGTTGCGATAAAACTGTGCAGTCCGACTGTGCAGATAAATCGAACCGTGTGTATGACAAATCGTTTCGATAATCGACAACGAATTGTCACCCCCGCTACTCACGTAACGATAAATCGTTGCGATAAAACTGTGCAGTCCGACTGTGCAGATCAAGGCCCCTACGTTTATTGTTCTATTTGACGGCGCAGCAACTAGTATCATTTCTCTCTCCTCGCTCTTTTAAAATGCCATTTGTCAAAAAAGGACAACCATACTGCTGACAAGGTGAACTTCAAATCAAGTGTTGCCTTTTGTGATGCATCCAGGCTGTGTATGTGTGCGTAAAAGCGTGTATGTGTGCTCTTTTAGGGATGTCAAAAGTCGATTTTAATCATGTTATATATCGATAAACGCTACACAGCGGAACGAAATAGCTATTAATTGAAGCTTCAATATCTTCGTTAAACATAGAGTCTGTGCGGAAAGAGAAGAGTCGTGGGATTTGAGGGCGCGCCAGTGCTATTTTATGGTTTTTGCTATGCTGACAACACTGGTCACGTGATTATAGTACGACACTAAAGGTCATGATACTTGAATCCCTTTTGTTCCGGTTTTTCCACGGCTTACTAAACGGAGCCTGGTGGTGGTGTCGGCTCGTCAACTCAACCCTCTGATTTAGCGCAGGCACTAGTTTTCTTTTTAAAACACACTTGTTTTTATATCTCAGATACTAAAAAGTGACTGCGATTGACAAAACTGCTAAAACTAGTTAAGAATCTGCCCAATACAACTGTAATTTTAGTACCAAACAAGATACGAGCCTCATTTATGTACTGCCTAATCTGTGCAGTCCAACAGTTATTAAAACCGGGTAGATCGGGTAGAAATTGGGCAATAGAACTGTAATTTTATCTGGGATATATTTCACCCATTGTAAACTTGACTTGTAATGTATGTGTACATTATTAATAATAAATATGAATATGAATAAAAATAGTGCATAAGTAGGTAGGCCTTATTGGGATATGTCCGGTTCTTTCATCTCACGATATTTTACTTCGCCGAAAAGTCACTGCTAAATATGAAATATAATTTCGTAACTAAAAGAACCTACAAATAAAGAAATATTTTATTAGAAAGTTTTATTCAGAACCTAGTAAACGAACTTACAAATAAAGAAATATTTTATTAGAAAAAGTTTTATTCTTTGTAATCGAAGTCTGAATTAAAATATTCAATGTCACTTATGTTTGAGCTAGCTTCAAAACAACCAGGGACACTCATATAATCATCATCATCTTCATCTGAACTGGATGTGCTTGAATCCGGCACGTAGATTAGGAATTCTTGCATATCACCTACTTAGCGGTCTTTTATTCGAGATACCGTAGGTACTTTTACACAATCCTGAAAAAGAAATTACATATAAATATGCATAAAATGGCAAGTATCAAGACTATTTGTCAGTTATTTTAAAGATCATGAATGACCTGCATATTTATGAAAATTAATATATTTTGAATGAATATACTTGCCGATTATGTACCGGAGACAAGTTACTTAGGGGGCTTATTAAATAGGTAATTATTTAATATTAAATACAACATCAATACCCGCGAATAGCGGAAACACGTACCGCGATTTTTTGTAAGTCGATAGTCGGCTTTTAGCCGTTTTCTTCCCGCTGACAAAACCGAACAATGTTAAATATAATTTTCCTTGTGGTTTTATAAGGTTTAAGGTTTAAGATCATTTAATCTCATTAAGAATTTTACAATTCACTTGCACGAGATAAAACATTAATAATAAAAAGATTATAATAATATGGATATGAGCGTACAGGCACTAAATTATAACAACATTTTAAGACGTAAAAAAAAGGGTACCTGGTCAAACAACTATTTGTTGACCGCGCGCTTTGCATGCAACTAGTGACAATAACACCAAAACAAGTAATACATTGAGTCATTACAGCTAGATATTATTTATGTACGGTTTTATCGTGTTTTGAAAATATTTTATACATAAAACTTGCGGTTTTTGTTAATAAAAATATACATTGACAGAAGTTTGTTTACTTTTTACAAGACAGGTGTCAAAGGTTTGATTGCCATATAAAATTTAAAATGTTAGTTCCCGTTTCTGCCACGACTCTTCTCTTTCCGCACAGACTCTATACATAATTGAAATGCTAATGAATAATAAATATATTAGAATATAATAATATATTTCAATTGTTGCGGAACACATATCTTAGTAGGTATTTATGTATTTTAATTAAATATCTGAACTTTCCCTTGGTTCCCTGCTGGGGCGTGACGATAAAATTGTGATCTGATAACCACAATAAAGAATAAAAGTGTTTTTGTTCATTTTAGATATCGTCAAACCTTTGAAGTAACATTAAAATTGTAAGAAATGTCGATAGTTTATCGATATGACTTTATCGACATGGCTACAGCAAGGTGGTGTTAAATTGTTAATCGTACACTAAACAAAAGTGGCAACAGTGACAGCTCGCTGAGACACCGTCTATATATATATTATGTCTATGGTGCAGATAAATCGAACCGTGTGTATGACAAATCACTACGATAATCGACATACACACGGTTCGATTTATCTGCACAGTCGGACTGCGCAGTTTTATCGCAACGATTTATCGTTACGTGAGTAGCCGGGGTCATACACACGGTTCGATTTATCTGCACAGTCGGACTGCACAGTTTTATCGTTACGTATGTAGCCGGCATTAGACCCTCTATTGACTTAACAACAATATTATTTTTGATAATTATTTAACTAAACAATCGTTTCTTATTGATGGGTAAATTAAATATCCGGAGTAATATCTAAACGCTTTTCCGAAATGACAGATCCTATCACATCACTCCTCAAGCCGTTGATAAGTTTATTTTCTGCTAAGAAACTTATGGAAAATCTTATAGTCCGCAAGAAAATGATAAGAAACGATGATTGCGCTAGTTGCCAAAATAATTAACTTATTCGCATTGACTGTTCGAAGTGTTTTACTTGGAGCTTCATTCGTCGGACATGTAATATTTCTTGCAGTTGCAGGCGTCTGTACGGCACTGGTAAACTTCGTAGATAGTGTTCGAACGTTTATTCAGATAGTTTATGAAGACAACTTGCCGATCTTCAACGAGGACATACCCAACTTCACTAATGATGTTATCGACACGGTCGTCAGCCAAGTGGTGTTCGTCTGGAGCGGTGTGACGAAGGTTTACAGCGACATATTTCTCAAATTCAGTGCCATCGTGATCTCTATCAAGTGGCTAATAGACTCAGTGTTTCTGGTGATTTCTGAGGTGTTATACATTATAAAAAGTGCTGTGATATGTTTAGGGGATGCACTATGGTTCATAGTTACATTTATTCCTGTTCAGCTGCCTCAGCTGGTGAAGCAGTTGCTGAGGTACTTAACAGAAATAGCCATAGATGGGATTGTGAGTGCTTACATGACATTGTTGAAGTTCACAAACTTCCTGACTGATGTGCCTTTGGAGTCATTTATGGGTATAATTAGTGCTATTGTTATTGTGCGTTTGTGCATACATTTTAGAGAAGATATTCAAACTAGGTTTACATCACTTTATTGGTCTGTGGTGAGAAACAGTATGTACTTGTATCATCTGTTTTATAATTATTTTACTGACTCGGAGGTGAGGGTGATAACTAGTTTAGTGGGTGGTAGGGAGGCCCGTGTGAGGGAGGCGGAGGCCATTGTGCGAGCGGCTAATGATGCTGCGGATGCAGCTGATGCACTTTGCGTCATTTGCCAAGAACGGCAAAAATGTGTTCTGACACTGCCATGTCGCCACATCTGCCTGTGTAGCGAGTGTTGTATGAGATTGTATGGGTATCAAAGGACTTGTCCTATTTGTAGAACTTTCATTTACCACTCTGTTACTGTGTACTTGTGACAGACATACTGTACATTCCTGGCTTGAGGCATTTTCACAATTCCAATTTAGATTTACCAAAGATCGGGCTCACTTAGTCATGCTGAAATGTATCTTCTTACTTGATCTTCAAGGAGGCAATGAGACCTTGAGGTGACTTTCAAATAAAAGATAGTGTGTTACAAATTGTTCACTTTACTTAAAGAAGATTTGGATCTTCTAATTTGTTTTGTACAATATTGTTCTTATACAGCTATTGTAATAACTTTCTGCATAGTTGTGTTAAATTATACAAGAGATCTGAAATGTAAGAATGGATACATGCATTGTGTTCTTGTCAATTGTGTATTATTTTAATTTTTATGATGGCACTATACCTATTTAGTTGTGTTATTTGAACACTTTGTTTCCACATTCTTGTATAGCATTTATAAGTCATAACTATATAAATACAGCTAAGTGAAGTGCACTCATATAGTAGCAATCTCAAGATAAGAAACATCTGAATAAATATAATATATATGTTATGATTTGATTACTTATTCTAATTATAAGTGATAATTACTAAACAAAACAAATAATCTTTGGTTTTGATATTACTAAATATTAATTCTTATTAGTTGATGTTTTTGTAGGTCAGTGACCAATACTTGCAAATGCAATAATAAATTTTTATATTCATATTAATGTATTTTATTCATTTATTAAGTAAAAATTATTATAAAAAGGCAAATATTATGGCAATATTGTACTTAAGTTATTTGTTACAGGTAAGCCTTTAAATAATCTAAATTATAATAACCTTTGTCATGCTGGTCTGCCATTACGAACATTATTCAGAAAGTTACTATTAGATTCTACATCTAAAGTGCTTTGTCTCCTTCTTGCATTCAAGTTTAAATCCCTGAATGTCATTTGAACATCTTTGAAAGTGTTCAACATGAATATTGCAGTCATTACAACTAGGAAACCACACAGGCAACCTAGAATATCTATGATAGCCATGTTCTCCCATTCCCTGAACAGGATACCTGATGCTATAATAACTAATACTGTAAACATCACATAATATACCGGACTCACAACACTTGTATTAAATATGTCTAAAGACTTGTTTAGGTAATTCATTTGGATCATTATGCAAATTATGGCGGTTACTAATAACAACCAAAACATATAATGTGTTAGATTATTGGCATGGCCAGCAATAGTCTCTTTGATCCCTAATGCTACTGCTTTACAAAAAACAACAGTTAAACTGCCAATAGCTGAGCAGAGCAGCAAATACACAGCAATATTCTGGTTGCCATACCGGGGCACAAATATGACTTTAACAATTAAACATAAGAAAACAATTGTTGCCATGTAGGTCAAGAACTGATAGTCACTTAGTTTAGTAGTTAACTCTCTGAAGCTCTTCACTTCTTCAGACTTTGGTGAGTGTATAACAATTAGGACTGAACCCACAATGCAAAGGAAACAGCCAATCTGAAAAAAAAAATACTTGATATTTTTGATGTACATAAACTGCTGTAACTGGGACTGATCTGTAAATAACTAGGATGATATCATATTTTTCAAGTAAGTTTTAACCTTTCTGTTCAAATACTATGTTTTGTATACATTTGATAACACATGGTAACCCCTTAGCTAAAATAATTCACTTGATCTGTAATATTTTTTAAGGACTAGGAAAAAAATTGCAAAGATTTACCTTTCCAATGAAATTAAGGTGCTCCTTGAGGAACTTTGAGGCTAGTACTGCAGACACAAGCACACTGAGGGCTCCGAGTGGAGTAACAAGTGCAGCCGGAGCAAAGGCATATGCCAGTAGATTGGCAGCTTCCCCAAGACCCACTATAAAATGATAATAAAAACGTTGAAAATATTTTTAGTACACATTAAATTTAATTGTACACTGTACTATAGCAGCGATGTTATGATAAAACCTATATACATATTCTAACTTTGATTAATACTGTAAAGTCCAAGGGAATTCATAAACTAGTGCAGTGTGAGAATACTAGTACGTGTTTAGTATGTGAAATACAGGTAAATAAGAAAAAAACTTACTCGACAAAAATCCTAACCACCAGAGCCATTGTTTAAGATACGCAAAGCCGCCGGCTGATGCTCTAACGTTTCCACTTGCGCTAATTTTTTTTAATGCCACTTTTTTAATAATAAAACTGGATCCGATGAACAAACTTGAAGACACTGCTAACGATAGTCCAATTAAAAAAGATGCATTATCGTATGCTTGTCCATCTACAGTAATTTGCTCCATTGTTAGTTACTTAATTGTAAATTATTTGATGAACAAGTTATTTTCTACACGAAAGACCAACATTGAATACGATTTAGTCTGTGAAATAAGTTGGTGAATCATTTAGGTACACCCTTTTGCTTTTGGTCAAAGAATAGGTGTCTTGATGATATGGTAATGATTAAAAGTAGTTTATAATTACATTGATAATAACGATAAGATTATAAAGTGATTCATATTCAGTTCTACGAGGAGAGGGAAGCAGCAAGTGGCAAGTGACGTTAATGACAGCGGCAAGGGGGTATGTTCAAAATCGGTAGAGTTGAGAAAAGACCTTTTAGGATACAGACTTCTATGGAAATTCTAGCACACTAGCAGGGTACATCGATATATTGCAATCAAATTACCCCGATCTGGAGGCCTACCGCGAAAACCGAAATTTGCATATTGCGGGGATCTTACTCTTTTACTCTCATTAAGACCTCATTAGAGTGACAGAGAAAAATGCCCGCAATTGCCCGGACTTTGATACAGACTTCTATGGAAATTCTAGCACACTAGCAGGGTACATCGATATATTGCAATCAAATTGCAATATAAATGTACCCCGATCTGGAGGCCTACCGCGAAAACCGAAATTTGCATATTGCGGGGATCTTACTCTTTTACTCTCATTAAGACCTCATTAGAGTGACAGAGAAAAATGCCCGCAATTGCCCGGACTTTGATTTTCGCGATTACAGCCTTGATCGTGAAAACACAACTTTAATAAAGCCCTAACACACTACCGCACCGCACCCGTAAGTGAGAGCGAAAAAGAGATATGCGTGCGGTGCGGTAGTGTGTTTTGGCTATTATGGTCGTTTAAAAAAAAAGTTGTATTGTCTCTGGACTTTCGTAACATTTCCCGCGCATTTTTCTGTCATGACATTTTTATTTCCGTTCCGTTGGAGTACCAGCTGAAGCGGGACCTTTCCTTTGTTTAATTTAAATAAGTGGCCTATTTGTTTAATTTGTGTCCCATTTATAACATCACAAGATGGTTGGAAAGATGAACAAGCTATATGTTCATAAAAGAGGTAAGTCGACAACAATTTTTACTGCAAAGTTTTCGATTTTACTTTGCTATGAAAATAGCCTGCATGCCGGGGTCAACAGACTAATGGGTCCGAATTTGGAAGAATTGTGATACTTACTAATAGAAATATACGATGTCGTTGTAACCTATGTTCAATATTGTTGGAATTCAATAAGCTAAGGTTAGATTTAAAACACCTGGCATTAAGTATTTGTAGTCACGGTTCTACCAAGAATCATGTTTGACCAATGGTATAAAAATTGAAGATGTATTTTATGAGGGTATACCTTTCCTTGGAATGGCATTGTTTGGTAGGTATAAGCAAAAAAAATCTATTGTTGCCATTACAATGCCCTCAGGTCGAGACTTAACGTTGAATTGAATGAATCAAAGAGCACACATTTGATACACGCATGTCTCGACTTGCTCGCTTGCCATTCGGTTCGATAATAAGTCACCGAAATAGAAATCTTATCAAGCAGTAAACATGTGTGATTCATCTATATTAGGTTTTTGCAATATTTACTAGATCCCACAGAATAGTAAATGAATATATTTTTGTTTCCTTTTTTTTAATTATTGTAGTAGTCTATAGGATAACTTTCCGAATTTTGCAGGTGGGAGGGTAGAGGAGGTTCATATTGATAAGATAACATCGAGGATCAAGAAGCTGTGTTATGGACTGAATATGGATTTTGTGGATCCTGTAAGTATGTATATAAGTACAACTTAGTCATGGAAAACCGAGCCATGAAATTCAAGAATTGAATTAATCTTACTAGTTTTTAGGGTTCCGTACCCAAAGGGTAAAACCCTATTACTATTACTAAGACTCTGCTGTCCGTCCGTCCGTCTGTCACCAGGCTGTATCTCACAAACCGTAATATCTAGACAGTTGAAATTTTCACAGATGATGCATTTCTGTTGCCGCTATAACAACAAATACTAAAAACAGAATAAAATAAAGATTTAAGTAGGGCTCCCATACAACAAACGTGATTTTTGACCGAAGTTAAGCAACGTCGGGCGGGGTCAGGGTGACCAATTTTTTTTTGCCTTTTTTTGCATTATGGTACGGTACCCTTCGTGCGCGAGTCCGACTCGCACTTGCCCGGTTTTTTTATATATGTGTTGTATCAAAAAATATTTTGAAATGAAAAATCACTCATAAATTTGTATAAGTTTTGATTTGATTAAGAAAACTAAAACATCAAACACAACATTGGTAACATAACTTTATCTCAAGTGCATGAAGTGCTCTTTAAATGCCGTCCAGCCAAAGTTTATTATGAAACACATATGCACATACACTCATTAAGTACAGTGTATGTATTGAGGAGATATAATTAGTTATATCTTTCTTCATAAAGGATATTAGTCAGCTAGATAAGCTCTCATCACACAAAGGGTAACTTAGATGGAGAGCCTGCAACATGACATGACAGTTATCTGGTTATATTTAATTAAATTTAAGTTTCTTTTTTAATTAATCACATATTTAGCAGATGCATCTGCTGTGACAGACTGCTAAATTAGCAATACTGCTACATAGGCTGTATCCGGACGTCGTTCCGCCATTTGGTGTCAGAGTATCTACTTGTGACCTGAGTTGTTAAATTCTGCATATTTTAGGTTTAGGTAGGTATGTATATCAGATTTTTCTCAAACATTCACTTCCCCAGGTCTCCATAACCCTGAAAGTTATAGGCGGCATATACTCTGGTGTGACCACTGTGGAGTTGGACAACCTGGCAGCGGAGACTGCAGCCACCATGACCACTGACCACCCTGACTATGCTGTGCTTGCTGCTCGGCTGGCCATCTCTAACCTGCACAAGGAAACCAGGAAACACTTCTCAGGTAAATATGGGATGTTGTAAGTTTTTTTTTAAGGGGTTTTGTCACGCAGTGACGATGTCACCCCCGTAATGAGGTCTAATAGTAATAATGACGTAGTAGTGAAGTATTACCTACACCTTGTAAGTTAAATTTGTTTTGGCATTCAATAGTAGTTAGTACAGTAGGGACACTCGCTCAAGCGCTGGGTGGATGATATTAAGAAAATTGCCGGAATGGGGTGGCCACAAGTGGCCCAAGACGAGATAGAGGGGCAGTGAATGTGTTAATGGATCACAAATAAAAGGCTTTTTATTTTATAGTACAGTTGTCAAAGATATCTCGTGATACTCTATTATTTCGGTGGATTGCCCATGTTTCTTTAACTCAGCAGCAAAAACAAATGATATGACAATGTTTTATTTATAATGATATAGTCCTTTTTTCCTCAACGGCATCCGAGCTACATCTTATGCTAGAAGATCTTAGCAACGCAAGCCTCGAGGTTGGACTGAAGATGAATATGTCAAAGACCAAAGTCATGTCCAACAGCACAAAACGTAAGATTGAGGTAAACGGAGAACACATTGCATATGTCCATGAATACCTTTATTTGGGCCAAATAGTCTCTTTCCAGGCGCGACAAGAAAAAGAGGTCGATAGACGGACCGAGAACGCCTGGAAGAGCTATTGGTCCATGAAACATCTCATGAAAGGAGACCTACCTCTGTCACTCAAACGTAGGCTCATGGACATGTGCATACTTCCAATCCTCACTTACGGTGCTCAGACTTGGTCTTTGACGGAAGCTCAGAAGTCCAAACTCGGGGTTTGCCAGAGAGCTATGGAGCGCAGCATATTAGGTGTGAAACTAAGGGATCGCATCCGGAACACCACGCTGCGCTCTAAAACTCAGATAATAGATGTAGCTCGAAAAGCGGCCAAGCTAAAGTGGGATTGGGCTGGTCATGTCTGCCGCATGCCGAACGACTTGTGGGCCAAGTTAACCACAGAGTGGGTGCCCCACGAGTCAAACCGGGGATCCGGCAGACCTCGTCGGCGATGGCGGGATAACTTAAAAGACTGGCCAGATATAGCTCATAACCGGGACGAGTGGAAGGAGAGGGGGGAGGCCTTTGCCCAGCAGTGGGACACAACAGGCTCATAATAATATAATAATCTACGGCCCCACGCACGCCTCCCAAAAGTCCGGGACCCCATGGTCCCGAGATCTGGAAAGGACAAACAAATAATAATAATTTATTTATAAATAAATCTATAAATTAAATCAATTTTTCAGATGTGATAACTGACTTGTACAACATCATCAACCCTCACACCAAGAAACGGACACCGATGATTTCAGACTTTCATTATGAACTTGTAATGAAACATAAGGAGCGCCTGGATTCTGCTATTGTCTATGACAGGGATTTCAAATACAACTATTTTGGCTTTAAAACCCTGGAAAGATCATATCTCTTGAAGATAAACAACAAGGTACCTATTTATTTTCATTTTTTTACTCATCTATTCAAATTACAATTAATAAAAGATATATTTTAGAAATTTTGTACAGGTAAAGATTTTCAAGGTGATTTGAAACTTCATTGCTGTTAAAATTGTTCAGTTCTACCGTTAGGGTAGATGTCGCTACGCGACTATTTAAGGCTGATCTACGACGTGTAATATCGCCGTGATCGGGTAAACTTCGGTAGCTAAGTTGATGGAGCGATGGGCTGGTGTCCCAGGGCCGCAAGTTCGTATCTTAGCCAAGGCTTTTCCTTATTTTAGCTAACGAACTAATTTTAGATTTGATTATTGTATTTCCTTATTGTTGTCATTTTTTTTTTCTGGCTTACTCCCTGCAATTTTGCACAGGGTGAATTTGCCAATGTCGGTGTTGACTTTCACACGTGAGGAGAAGTATAGGGATTTTGCATTTGTTGTCACTTATTAATTAGTTTAATTATTTGTCATCACTATCTGTCCTATAAAACTTGATCGTCAATCTTGTCTAATACTATTCACAGGTGGCAGAGAGGCCCCAACACATGCTGATGCGAGTCGCGATCGGTATTCACGGTGAGGACATCGACGCCGCCATCAATACTTACAATCTACTCTCCGAGAAATATTTCACCCACGCCAGTCCCACCCTGTTCTCCGCGGCCACCCCTCGCCCACAGCTATCATCCTGCTTCCTCATCGCCATGAAGGATGACAGCATCGAGGGCATCTACGACACGCTCAAGCAATGCGCACTTATATCCAAGTCCGCCGGGGGCATCGGCGTGCACGTGCACTGCATCAGGGCTAAAGGCACGTACATCGCCGGCACCAACGGCGTGTCCAACGGACTAGTGCCCATGTTGAGAGTGTACAACAACACGGCTCGGTACGTGGACCAGGGCGGCAACAAGCGGCCCGGAGCCTTCGCCGTCTACCTCGAGCCCTGGCACGCTGACATATTCGAATTCCTCGACTTGAGGAAAAACACCGGGAAGGAGGAAGTTCGCGCGCGCGAACTGTTCTATGCCTTGTGGATCCCGGACCTCTTCATGAAGAGGGTCGAGGCCAACCAGAACTGGAGCCTTATGTGCCCGCACGACAGCCCAGGGCTCGCCGACTGCTGGGGAGAAGAGTTTGAAGCCCTCTATGAAAAATATGAGCAAGAAAATCGATTTGTGAAACAGGTGAAAGCACAAATTCTATGGAAAGCTATTATTGAGGCGCAGGTAGAAACCGGAACACCTTTCATGCTTTACAAGGATTCTTGCAACAGAAAGAGCAATCAGAAGAATCTGGGAACTATCAAATGCAGCAACCTTTGCACCGAAATCGTTGAGTACACGTCCCCAGATGAGGTTGCAGTCTGTAATTTAGCTTCAATAGCTTTGAACATGTTCGTGAATGATGACAAAACGTACAACTTCGAAAAATTGAAGGATGTGACCAAAACCATTACACAGAATTTGAACAAAATAATTGACGTGAACTTCTACCCGGTCCCAGAGGCTAGAAACTCCAACATGAGGCACCGACCGATCGGAATCGGAGTCCAGGGCTTGGCCGACACTTTTGTTTTGATGAGGCTGCCGTATGAGAGTGAAGCCGCGATTAAACTGAATCAGCAAATATTTGAGACCATTTACTATGGAGCCTTGGAGGCTAGTTGTGAGTTGGCGGAGAAGCTCGGAGTTTACGAGACTTACCAAGGAAGTCCGGCCAGCCAAGGCATACTGCAGTACGACCTGTGGAACAAGACCCCTACTGACCTATGGAACTGGGGTGCTCTCAAAGAGAAGATTGCAAAACACGGCCTTCGCAACTCCCTCCTCCTGGCTCCCATGCCCACAGCTTCAACTGCGCAAATATTAGGGAACAATGAATCTTTTGAGCCGTTCACATCCAATATTTACCAAAGAAGGGTTCTGTCTGGCGAGTTCCAGGTCGTCAACCATCACCTGCTACGAGACTTAACCGAGGCGGATTTGTGGGACGAAGATATGAAGAACCTCATCATCCACAACAACGGTTCCATACAGAACATAGAGACTATTCCCAAAGAAATTAGAGATTTGTATAAGACTGTTTGGGAGATTTCCGTAAAAACGACCATTCAGATGGCTGCAGATAGAGGCGCATTTATAGATCAGAGTCAGTCATTCAATATCCACGTGGCTGAGCCGAACTACGGCAAGCTCACGTCCATACACTTCTACTCTTGGAAAATGGGTCTGAAAACTGGCATGTACTACCTGCGGACCAAGCCGGCCGCGAACGCTATCCAGTTTACTGTTGACAAAGCTAAAGCCAAAGCAAGGGTCACAAACGGAAACACCAACGGCACTACGAATGGCAATGCTGATAGAGACGAAGCCAACATGGCGGCAATCACCTGCTCCTTACAGAACAAAGACGACTGCCTAAGTTGTGGATCTTAAAAAAACAATCTTGATAATTGTAAGTTAATATTTTGTAAGCTAGAATTATGCATGAAACCATAATGTGGATAAAATACCTTTAAGTTTGTAATTAAGTGTAATAATGTTAGAATAAGTGTAATAATGTTAGAATACGTGTAATAATGTTAAAATAAGTGTAATAATGTTATAAAATAAATGCCTAAGCTTATTTTCATACCAATATTTTTGATTTAAATACCTATATCTATCCAATACCTTCTGTAACAAAATATTCCAACTGTATCGACCTAGCGACACCACCCACAAGATTGAGCATTGGCCATCGTTATTACCCCCATTCGATATTATGGTTATGCTACTGCTATAGGTTAACGCATTCACTGCCAGCGCGAGATAGTCCCTACAGTTGTATTGTAGCCGATAACGCGTATTTTCCGCGTTGTAGCGAAAAGCTACTAAAAACAGAATGGACCTAGCGGGTTACTGGTAGTGAATGTATTAAATGTAATATTTGGGTTCAGTACTGAAATCAAAGCTATGAATCACCCATGTTTCATAATTTTATTATAAATTTACAATAAATAATAAACCGAATAATCGGCACCTCATTATTAAAACAATACATTATTAACCTTAATATTAATAGTCTTAATTTTTTCTATAACTTCTTAATATTGGATAAATAATATCCAGGGCTTCATGGATTTCATTCCTCGTCTTTCCTCCTAAAAATAAAAAATCTCAATTAACGGCGTATTTTAGGTACATGGTAAAAGCAATAATGAAAACCTAAATTTTAGTCACTTGGGTTCACCCAGTTGCAAAAGTGCATACCCACTTTTTGAATTAATCCCATTCATTCACTTATACAGCTCGCTATACATCATCCATTTCATACATCATTCATTTGATACATTCAGAGATTTTAAAAACTGATAGTTTTAAATCAAAAATTGTTCCTATTTTAAAAAGTTAATAATTTTCTATTACCCGTGAACACAATTTTTCCATTAACAAATATTAACAGGACAACTCTCGGCCGCACCATCCGGTAGACAAGTCCGGGGAAGAGCTCTGGCTCATATGACGTGAACTGTCCGTGTGCTTGTTGTAAAGCTTCTAATCTCACTGGGAACCTCAAGTCCCCCGTTGCTATGAAATTTTGTATTTTAAAATCCAGGAATTTTGCCTGAAAATATAATACTTTTAGATATACAAATAATAAATAAATAATAATAATATATTTCTCTTGTGGTAAGCTTTATAAACTGAAATAATATAGTAGTGTTTCTACTTGTTTTAACACTTCACTACACTACAAAGTAACACTTACAGGAAATCCAAGCTTTTGAATAATCCTTGCAAATTTTCTAGCTGCTAAGTATGAATCATGTTCATTTCTTGCTCCTGTGCATACAATTTTACCAGACCTGAAGTGAAAAAAAATTAAGAGAAAAGAAAAAAATATTGCTACTAACTTTTCCAAGTAATTTTTGACAATTGTATTTATATAAAATAACCAACCTGAACACTAGTGCAGTAGCTCTTGGCTCCAATATTTTCATGACAACACCTTGGAATCTCGCAGGGTTGTATTCTGAGAACCTTGTTCTACAGTATATGTCCAATAACTTCAATTCACAGCCAAGACTAACAGTAGATACACAATTCCTGTAATATGATGTGGTAAAAAATCTTAAAGCTAAATTACGTTCTAAAGAAATTTAAAATTATGTGATTTTAACTGCTTTACCCAAATATTCCTAAAGACAGTAAAATTGAAATAAAATAACTTAGCAGTAATCTTATGCAATATCTAGGCAGTTTGTGAAAACTCAACCAAGCAATGGGAGAATTAACTCTAAGGTTTACTCGGATAATTCCGAATGTCGAAAACTGTCGGATAATTCTGAAAAGAGACTTTTATTATGGTGGAATTTAGGGTGATTTACATCTGAATTTCGGAATCATCCGACATTCGGTATTACCTGAATACACCTTATATGATTGATCTATGCTTACTGTATTTTTATACTGTTTTTAGCTTGACTCGTGCCACTTGGCATTGGAGTTAAAGCAGTCATTGAGCTATGAGGGTTGGCTTGAGGTGTGAAGGAACTATGAGTCGGAGTGAGCACCACATCTCCAGTAATCCGTGACTGAGGCTGGGGTGTTGGCAATTGTATAGATGACGCACTATTATCACTATGGACACTTGCAGGTCTGTGTTGTGGAGTGCGAGCCACATTCATGGAGCTATTGGATATAACGGATGGTTGATTTGAGGGCACCGGTGGTGGTGAAAATATGTCATTTTCAACTAAAGCTGTCCGGCTTTCGACATTGTCCTGAAAATACCAATAATTCGTTGAAATCTTCACTATATTGAATATACTGATTACTGAGATCAGTAAACAAATGTCACTTACCCAAACAGGTGTTGGTACGTTTGGTGTTACACGTTTTGCAGGATTACTTACACAATCTTGTAAGGATGTTGGGTCTCTTAAAGGGTCCATTTTGACTGTTAATTCAGTTATAATATAAATAATAAAAATAGAATATTGATATTCAAGATTGTAATAAAAGGTAAACAAGTACTTAATGCCCTTGTTTCATACTAAACCTGTCTAATGTGATTTAGAAATATTTAAATATATTTATTTTAAATCATTTAATACATAATTAACATGAAATATTAATTAAAATAAGTACATATTGCAATTATTGCATTGCATCTTCTGCATCTGCATCTACATGCCACTTTTACAATTTGTTCTTGACATTGACAGTTTGTGATAGTGACGTACATTTTTTAAAGCGTGCGTATAGCGTGCGTGATGTAGTCGTAGATTGTAGCATCCTATAGACGCGCTTGCCTCCGTGAGGGACAAAACATACGCAATGCCACACTATGATTGGTCGAATTTATTAGTTTCCCACCACCCCACTAAATTTACGATGGGGAATAAAAAAATGTGAGACTGTGACCAACAATAATAATGATTTTGCTGCTACTCCTACTGAAAGATACATAACATAAGACTATCCCATTCGGTCATTTTCCCGCACCCCTCATGCCTGTTCCAGTTATACACTAGATTCATGTATGATAGAGACAGTATGATTCTCTATGTCTATTCCACTAACAAGCTACCGCGTTGTTCGTTCCGACATTATTATGGCCGTACATTAGCTTCTCTTGTCAATTCAAAGAGCGTTCAAATACCCTATGCAACACCACACCAGATCGTCTAGCACGAGTTGCGTTCTCGCGCGCGAGTCCATACTTGAAGTCGCGCTTGATGTATGGAGTTGCACGCGAGAACGCAACTCATTCTAGCAGGTCAGGTAAAGCGATTTTTCTACGGTGGAACTGCGTTCATTATAGTTATGAAAAGTTATTAACAGTACATTTTACGTTTTTATTAATAAATAATGAAACACTTAACTCGATTAATTATTTTTCAGCTTTACTGTTTTTTTATAATTCTCTTGATCATAATATAATACCACCTGAAATTTGAACGTTCCATATACATTGCTCGAAATAAAAAAAAAATTGAATATGACACTAAATGTCACATTATATTTATTAAAAAAACAGTGAAATTAATTTATTATATTCCGTGACCCGTCACAATTTTAATGTTATTAAAAAGTGAGCACATAAGATTCCGAAAATGAATTTGTGTAGAGCGTGTTTGTCTTCGGACAAGGAATTATTTCCTTCTGATGATAATTTTGCTTGCAATTACAACTTGCTTACTAATATAAATGTAAGTAAATAATTGTGTTTTTACAGTCGTGGTATAATTAGCATTATTTACGCTTTGTCGTTTATGTTGTGTTGGTCATTCTTGAATATAGTAAATAAATAGCAACTGGTATAATATTGTTGTGACCAATAATAAAATGTTGATGACCATTTGTTGATATGTAATGTTTGCTAAGTAAATCCACAGCCATGTTACATTCACTCCTACCTCCTACTATTACACAACACAAAATTGTAATATTTGTTTACTTTCCACTTCCAGGTCAGATATTCTGATGGTAAGCCACAATCTTTTTGCCAAAATTGCATAGAAGCTGTCAACTGTTTCATGGAGTTTAGGAATAAATGTATTTCTACTGAACAGGCATTGCTAGGAATAGTGGAGCAGGTATTTTATTACTCTAGTAATTTTTTTGAAGTGCTCCACTTGCTGAATATTTTAATTGTAATCTTGATGTTTATTTTATTTTTGCAGGCAATGAAAGCTGAGTCTCATAGCATAAAAATCGAAATAAAGTGTGAAACTGAAGATTTTGCCACTGATACCTATTTTGATGATGAGCTTCATGACTCTGCCGAGAATGTTGGTGCTGAGATTAAAAAAGAATGTAATGTCAAAGTCAAATGATTTATTTGTGTTAATTTTTAGTGTTGAAAACTTTACTGTTAAGTGTTTCAGTTCCATACTTATATATTATTATCCTGAGCCATTTTGAATTTAAATTTCAACTTGATATGTGACGTTCCACAGCAAAAGGTACCTTATGGCGGCTGGCGCTTACGTTGCATAGCGCCGCAATAATATTGGAGCGGCGTTAATAATAGCATAAGCGCCAGCCGCCATAAGGTACCTTTACTCGTGGAATGTCACATATTGTCATATCAATAGCAAATATTAAGAGGGGTATATGAAATTAATTCAGCATTAGATCAGTAACAGTTTAGGAATTGATGTTAAAATATCTAATTTATTCATATAAAGAAATATTTTTATTATACTTCCTGTTTTTAGATAATGTTAAAGAAGAAAGACCTACTAGACGGTGTAAGAAACAGAAAATAAAAACAAAAAAGAAGGATAGTTCCAGCACCCACACAGAGACCTCTGTTCAACTGGCCAGCAATATTCCTACGTGCGGTAAATACATTATACTATACCTACACAGTTCTAATATTTACAAGTCCATTTATTGTTTTTTTTTGTGTTTATTTATTAAAGATTCTGACCACATTTCTCATGAATCATCATGAATGGTTCTCTATTGGGTTTACTGTACGAAAACACATCAAAAGTTTTTTTTTCAGGGTTATGTGGTAAAGAATTCAAAGATGCAGCCACATTAAGCAAGCATGTAGAAGAGCATGAGATTATCCACGGCTGCAAGTTCTGCCAGGCCACGTTCGAGCATCGCGCTCAGCTGTTCGCGCACCGCATATTGCACACGGTGCATAGCCAGGGCTGCCACCTGTGCGGCAATAGATTCAAGACGCATGCCAATTTGGAGTTTCATTATAGGAAGATACATTTTGGGGAAAAGGTATCCCAAATTGTGAATTGCAAATTTTCGTATAATACTTGTGTATGCTTTCTTTTCTTTTCGAGTTTTTCGAAAAAAGCAACGGTACTCTTATTTTTCCTTGTATATATTGTACCTACACCTACAACAACCTTTTGTTTCAGAATGTTCAGCTGAAGTGTGAGTTGTGTGTAAAAGAGTTTACTTCTCCTAGAAAATTAGCAAAACACATGTGGAGCTTGCATAGTGATAAGGAATTCACCTGTGACATTTGTTCCAAAAAGTAAGTAAATTTTTGATTTCCTATATTACTTTTCTGTCCTCTAGTATTATTTGGCGCGTCCTCTGGCTATAATGGCAATATTTAACGCCTTTTGACGGACCCTTGCTTATACCTACACATAGAGTGGTCTCCTTAACTCTACCCTTAACTATGGAAGTTAATGAGCGCTGTTTTACCTTGTGATGTGTGCCTTTTGCAGGTATAGTAACAAAGCCAATTTAAAGACCCACGTGTTGAGCCACAGCGACGTCAAGCCGCACGTCTGCGACCTCTGCGGGTACAGCAGCAAATATGCCTCCGGTCTTGCGGTATGAAATACTATCAATATTTTTTAATACCTACCATCAAGTTTTATTTTTATACCGCGTTGGGGGTGCATCAAGTGTACAATCTTTGCCAAAGTGTTGCCGAGCCTTTAAAAGCAATACAAAACTTTCTCGAAGATCGTTTCTATCTACTAGATAGAAAAAAAGCTTCCTTAAAAAAGCGGCATCATGGGTTCATATTCTTATACGCTTATGCATAGTTTCATATAGGTACTTTAATTGTTTTAAATTTAATTTTATGTTATTAAAGTTCCTGGTAAAATCTATTTCAACGCCATACTATGTTTTGCCAAACTAAATTGAGCCATATTCTGACATTAATAAGGCTTCCTTCAGGCCCACAATATTCGGCGGCACGCGCCCACCAAGTGTATCTGCAAGATATGCGGCAACGCGTATGGCAACGCCGAGAGACTCGCCCGGCATTCCTGCACCGACACCAGCCAGATATGTCCCGTGTGCGGCAAGAACGTGCGGCGCGGGGTAACTATAAATATTATAGATAGGTATTATGATTTACTGTAAATTACCTGGGAGCATATTTTATTGTTTCCCAACTGTCGTATACCTAACAGAGTCACAGATAATATAACAAAAGTCACTGGTATCTGGGCGAAGGCCTAAATCGAAAACTTAATCTCTACAAGAATATTTCACGCCTCCAAACAAAGTTTGAGTTTGAGTCTCAAACGGTTGCTTAGTTTACCCTTCTAGACTTGCGCCTCATTCCTAAAGGGGTATCTAAATTAGTGTAGGGCGCCATTATGGTGATAATAACCTCACAACTTGCTCCATTCGTAAGCAAGTCTGTGGTGTAAACATAAGTTATCGTGTTTCAGCTAATCCGCCACATGCGGACCCACACCTCAGAGCGCCGCTTCAAGTGCGAGCGCTGCCCCGCCACATACAAGTGCCGCTCGGCCCTCAAGGAACACCGCGACAAGCACGACAACAACCGAACCCAGGAATGCGAGTACTGCCACGCTCGGTTTTATTCCGGCTCCGTGCTTATCAAGCATCGTCGCATACATACCGGTGAGTCTCATCAACCATTCATCATTACCTGCCTAGAAGAGCTGTTGGCCCTAAAGTACACCGCGATAAAGGCGATAAATACGACAACCCAGCAGTGCGAGTACTGCCACGCTCGGTTTTATTCCGGCTCCGTGCTTATCAAGCATCGTCGCATACACACCGGTGAGTCATCAACCAACATTACCTACCTTCAAGAGCCGCTCGGCCCTTAAGAACACTGCGGGAAGGACACTTGAAGAAGCAAGATTCTTAATTCCGACGCAGAGCCATCTACACTTGATCTCATACAATTCTGTTTGGCCCGTAGGTGAAAAACCATACGCCTGCACCAAGTGCGACATGCGGTTCACCGGCGGCTACAACCTGAAGCTGCACATGAAGGTCCACGGTGAGAACCTCGTCAACAAGAGGAATAAAGAACAGGATGTTTAGTTGCCTGCTAGTACTAAAACAAACCATACGCCCGCAACAAGTGCGACATGCGGTTCACCGGCGGCTACAACCTGAAGCTGCACATGAAGGTCCACGGCGAGAACGTCGTCAACAAGAGGAATAAAAAACAGGATGTTTAGTTGCCTGCTAGTACTAAAACAAACCATACGCCCGCAACAAGTGCGACATGCGGTTCACCGGCGGCTACAACCTGAAGCTGCACATGAAGGTCCACGGCGAGAACCTCTTCAACAAGAGGAATAAAGAACAGGATGTTTAGTTGCCTGCTAGTACTAAAACAAACCATACGCCCGCAACAAGTGCGTCATGCGGTTCACCGGCGGCTACAACCTGAAGCTGCACATGAAGGTCCACGGCGAGAACCTCGTCAACAAGAGGAATAAAGAACAAGATGTTTAGCTGCCTGCTAGTAATAAAACAAACCATACGCCTGCAAAATTGCGACATGCGGTTCACCGTCGGCTACAACCTCAAGCTGCACATGAAGGTCCACGGCGAGAACCTCGTCAACAAGAGGAATAAAGAACAAGATGTTTAGCTGCCTGCTAGTACTAAAACAAACCATACGCCTACAAAATTGCGACATGGGGTTCACCGGCGGCGATATATGTGAACATGAGTGGGCTCATGTCATGCTTTCATCATATTATACCACAGTCAAGTGACTAATGTGTCTCATAGCCGCTAGCTGGCGCCACTGTCGCGCTCATGGCCAATATGGTAGCATTGAAAGAAGTTAAATGGCAGTATTCAGTAACGGTACGAAACGACACTTCGTGAAGTCACTTTGAAACCTGGTACGGATGCATCTTTATTTTTTACCTGCTATTTAAAATTACTTAGCAACCAACGGCTATACCAGTTGTAACGCACAGTGTTTCGTCTAGAACAAGCTAGGTGGACAAAAGTCGTTATCAAATTATCTGTAATGAGTCATTAGATATGATAAACAACATGTTGAAACCCCCAAACCCATTAATAGATTATGTCTAACTTTTTAATTTTATGAGTCATAGGGTGCAGAAGTCAGCTAATGAGGTAAGTGCAATTGCACAATTTAATCAGTTGCAATTTTGTGATGCGTTCAATGACATCTCTTACAAGTAAAACGTTATTTTATGAAAAGGTTTGGTAATGGATCTTATAACTGAAGGTAAGTACTTTATATTTTTCATAAATACATGTTCATATCAGTTGTAATAATGCTCGTATAGAGCAATAAATATGCACTTAAAAACGTGGTGATTTTTTCTTCATTTTAGAACTTTGATAGACTAGCAAATACTTGACACCGCTTGACACCGGTCTAGATTTTTGATATTATTTACTTGCATAATTCTATTTTATGATGGTGTATATTTCATTTTGCAGAAATTTGCATAACATTTTTTTTTAATTTTTTTTGCAGAACACGTTTTCTCTATTTTAAGGAAGGGGTTTTTGAAGAATGGACAAATAAGGGGAAAAACGACGAAAATTTCCACCTTTATCAGTTTATATTGGTAAAATATGAGTTACGAGATTTCAAAGAAGAGTCTGAGAGACGGTTAAAAAATATTTTAACCAGTTATTCATCAAAACTGAATACCAAGTGGAATAGTGCGTCAAGATTTAAGAAGCAATTTGTGGAAAAGTTTAAAAGTGGTATGGATGGCCAAAATAGAACCGTTTTTCCCCCGAAGGGTAAAAAACGGATATTTAGGTTCCTGCCGAAGCTTGAACCACATTATGAGATAACACCCTTGTAACTCAGCCCTAATCAAGCGAATTCATCAACTAGTAGCGCCATCTATCGCGCCACTCAAGTACTAATGTCGCCCGGTTGCCAGCGCTCGGCTGCTTTCTCTTCAGTACCACATAAGCCGGCAAGGCCCTTAGGTGTGGTTCAAGCTTCGGCAGGAACCTAAATATCCGTTTTTTACCCTTCGGGGGAAAAACGGTTCTATTTAGGTGTCCGTGCCTTCGCTTGAACCACATTATGAGACGTGTTTAAACCTCTGCCGGCGCTGGTCCGGGCGTACTGTGACTGATAATATTTATATTTATGCAAAAATCACATAATAAGAACGTGGTCTTGAAATTTATTCCATATAGATATACTAAAGGATTGTTTGCGTCAAACTAGATTTTCCTTATTTGAAATTACCGATAGATGAGACAATTGTTAGCACTGACTGGCAACATAAGTTATTCGTTGCGACTATAAAATTACTTAACTTTTTATATAAAACAAAACTGTGTAATTATTAGTTGAAAAACTGTCCCTAAAATCATAATTAAAGATAAAAGAAGGTACTTGTAGGTCGTACCATTTTTAAATGTAACCACTATCTGAAGTATTAGCTCTGATGCATGTAACGTGAACCACATCGAGTGAGTTTTACATTAAACCCGTCCAAGCTACCTCTGATGCTTTCCTTTGATGCTTGATGTTTTCCCACTAGGTGATAAAAAGGTTTTGTTGTATGATGTAATGATATTACTACTACTTATCTACTGCTTACCACAAAAATAGCACTGTCGGCCCATCAACTGTTTAAAATTTGTAACTAATTGGAAAAGCTTGGGTCCTCTCTGATTTATCGTATTTTCCAACAATTTAATATAAATTGGTAAGTTGCATCATATGATAGGCCAGATGTAATGTTATATACGTCTATGTGGACAAATAACCAAATGTTCGTAAGTATAGGTACCCACTAGAATACGACATTGTCATTATTTAGATATAAATAGTTATTGACTAGGTATACCAGGTTTATTTGTTAATGGGCTATCATTACATAAGGACAACATATTCCGTAAACAAATGTGTAAAAAAAAAAAAAAATAATTATAAACTTATTTGTGGAAGCCATTGAGATTTATTTCGAATCGAGTACTCCTCTGCCTGAAAGTAGCGTCAGAAAGTGAAAAAGAAAATACAACACTTCATGATGCGTTACTAACTAGTAACAACTCTCAGCAGTAGTTTCAACTGAGCCGATAAACATCCTACCTTACTGATTAGTTTTAGGCGAGGGTTGCTTTAAAAACAACCATATTAATAGTAATTCATGAATAGATATTAATTCTTATATGAAAAGGTAGCCCTCCTAGTCCTCCTACCTATTTCAAGTGTCAATTATGAATCACAGATAACTGGAAACATGCCAATTAAGCTGGTGCCGGGTCAACCAAGCTTTTATATTATATGCTTGTCAGTCATGCAAGCGAATGTATTTAACGAATGAACAAAATCACTGACACGCAGGTGACAATCGTATGAAGGCGATGATTATGAATTTAAAGTGATGCTGACAACTCCGGTTGTTGTGGATGATATCTCTCCATGATATTGTGCGTAGACTGAAGATCCGTCTACCAAGTAGGATATTTTAGAAGATTTTTTAATCTTTGAATAATTCCAATGCCTTCACCTATAATTTTTAGGCTAATTATAACAAAGGCTTGTAATTGTAGGTTGTTTAATGTTAACTCTTTCTGGTGGCAAGCTCATTCCCAAACTGAAGATTTTATGGTTCGCGCGCTGGTAATGGATTGTACGATGCTTTATTGTTAGACTTAGCACGATTTGTGAGTTTTTAATGCTTTTGTATACATACAATATTCTATAAGAGTGTAAAAACCTCTTGATTGATGGTGGAAGACTCTTTGACTTTCTAAGAAAAGAGGAGGTGGACCTATCCACTTTAAATTGTAGTGCAACCTTTACAAACCAATTGCGAAACTTTCGTAACACCCAGACAAATTAAAACATTATTATTATTTGTATATGGTGAGAACCAATAAGTTCTTGGCATTATAGCATTGTAGTTGCACAAGCCACGGGTGTCTCATGATATCATCTAATCTCAAGTGCAGCGCCAGCACCGGCGCGCGCGGGCGATGCTGTGGCACAATTCCTGTCAAACCTTAACATGTGTACTTGTGTAGACGCATTCATTACCAAATATTAGTTTGTACTTTGAAGCCCCAATCCGCATTAGGCCAGCATGGGGACCCTAGCCCAAGCCCTCTCGCGAGTGAGAAGAGGCCTGTGCCCCGTAGTGGGACGTATATAGGCTGAATTGCTATTATTAATAATTTTTAGGTACTTTGGTTAGAAATTTAGCAATACAAGGACGTTGTATGTTGTTTATTGGCTTTCGTGCAATTAAGTTGTGTATCAATTGATTTTAGACTGTTTTTATTGTCGCGAGGGAACCCTAGGGTTAATTAGGCATCATGATGCCCACAAATAAACAATTATTTGATGATCTTGGCCTTTCTGCGACATATTATATTTATGTCACTACCTTGACGTAATCATAGAATAAATAATAGTATGTACTGCAGGTACAGAAGGTTCACTCTCTAACAAAACGCGTCTATTACGACAGATTATGACCGCAAGGTGGCGCAAACGCGAGCAGGTGTCCGTTACATAGCGGTGCGCGGCAACTACTAGTGCTAGACACCAAAATTGGTGTGGGCCGCATGTACTTGGAGCGACGCGACAAAATCGCGGAGTGAGCTACGCCTGACGTAACACTGATATATGTCTACAGATATCTTATATTCAATGATGTAAGCATATTATCATGAATATATGAATTGTAGTTGTCTTCACAACTAATACTGTAATTCTATTAGCAGCACATCTGCCCTATAACCAAGATACGATAATTTTGTAGGGTACTACACCTGGAACTCTAATTGATTGCATTGACGATGATGTTTCCAATTACATGCCCTACGAGACTTGTTACAACAGTATGCTGTAAACCCTGGAGTCCCTGGACTACTACCTTTCAGCTAAGCTTGTAGTACTTAGATCTGGCAATGCTGCAATGTCAGCAGAACTAGTGTTGATTTTTAGAGTAAATTGCAGGCTCTATTTAACCGGCGAACATATTTGTAGTCATGATTCACTACCAGGATCACATTTCGCTTAGATCTTGCATTTTGCCTGAACCACCGTATGTTGTTATTCTTTATAAAATCATGTGAGTACTTCCTTATCTGCCAAGGAAGCCTCTCATCTGGAAATCGAAAGAAGGATATTTCTGGTCCGTGTTCTTTCAGAATCCGGTATCTGGTATCGGGGACTGCCTGCAAATATTTTCTACATATTACGGATAGTATGTACGTTTACGTACGTTGTACATTTGTATGTATATTGGCTTGCACCGCAGTCCACTAGGTTTCAAAGTTTCTGAAGTGACTTCATTTTAATTTATCTATTTGGAAAAATTAAACAATCATTGTTTAGATGTAGGTAAAGCCGTAGACCGTGGCTGTTGGTTCGACAGTTTAGTCCCTTAGTCGGCTTCACCTCTAATTCAATACGCGATTTTTCGAAACAGAATCAGTAACTCCACTCTAACTAAACTTACGAAAAATCTTTTCATAAATTCTTTATTTATTTACATAAGTAATTTGAAGGGGCGCTTCATCGTCTACATAGGCATAACAATTACCATTAAAGAAGCCGATGTTTCACCTCCTATTGAACAATCATGGGTAACTATGCGGATTGCCGTACTAAATTAATATTGTACTATATAGGGTCCTTTTAGACATTATGTAAAAGCACCTCCTACAAATGCCGTCTGTTTCCGATAGTTATATCACCAGTAGGAGTTCATTTCCTTTGAAATTGAACTATGTAACGTTTACGGTCAACGTTTTATGATACATGATTGTTATACCGACGGCGCAGGTTGATTGACAACCCGCTGCTTAGATACTCTTCCGAAGTGGAGCTTGTTGCTTACAGCATTAAAAATGCCTTTGTCAGTTCGGTCTCTTGGACGGAATGCGATCCTGCCCCTGTGTTTTCTAGATATTACTCTTAGTTCAGTGGTCTCAGTTTCACAGCTACATAGTAGACGATTTAACCTAAGTAAAAGATTTATCTGTGACAGGTCGCAATTTTTTAGCTAATGGTCAATATTTAGAGATGCTTCAGTATTCCCAAAGACACTATTAAGTCTCATAGTCATTCATCATTTAAGAGAGGGATTTAGTGCGATGATTATACACTCATATATATCATTAACTCTTTATTTATTTTCAGGTTTAGAGCCGCAATAAAGAGATATCTTTTGTTAGCCTATGACAGAGCCGTTAATGAATTGGCATTATACGTGTAGTATTCCTATTTAGAAGAGAGAGTTTTAGTCTTCTTTCCTTCTTTAAAGCTAACGTCAATTTTTCTTGCCTCCCCCTCTCTCTTTTTGGTATAGGATCTAGTTGGGCAAAGTATAACACACGGTTTTTCACTTTGTACTGTGAAAAGGGAAGAGCTTTTCACAGTTTCTTAACTGCTATTTTCCATGGCCAGTTAGTCATTCAGTTTAGGATCCTCAGAATGTATATTTTTGGTTTGTTTGGTATCTCACGGCAATTGAGATGGCAGTTATCGACCAAGACCAACATTTGTACACGACCAAGACGGAAACCGTCCTTTTTTCCCGGCAGGTTGAAACAATTACTGTAACTACATTTCGTTATCAATTTCGCGCCAAACCCGCCAATAGAAATTCTGCTGCTCGTCGTTCTAAAAGGTGACACACCATTTGGTCGGCTACAATGATGATGACGTCTACTAACTGGGTCGCACATTGGTTCATGACCATGCAGATTTTAAATGCGAGTCCGGCCGTGCAGACATCGATCGATAAAGCGACCAATAAGTCGTCCACTACCGTGTTAGTGGTAGGCCATGAGACTGATGAGACAACGGTTTTTGTTTAACAAGATAACGTCATTTCAATGTCATTTCAGAGGACGATGCGATATCGTCTCATAGGACGACGCATTAATGTCTCACGACACGACAAAATGTAGTCTTATGGAACAACGCAATGTAGTCCCTTGGGACGCAATATCCTCTTACGGGACGATACCACAAGATGGCGCAATGTCTTCTCACATGATGACGTAATTCATCGCGATGCCTGTCGTATCACAGGATGACGCCTTATTGTTTACAGGACGACGCTTGATGTCCCACAGGACGATGTCATGTCATCTCACGGGACTACGCTGTGTCGTCTCACGCAACGACGCTTGTCGTCCAACGGGACGACGCCATGTGCCATTTATACCCGTATTCTGTTCAATGATGATGGCTATAGGAGCTCACTTATTCTCATCGCTGGTCCATGGGCACTGAGCGGAATGTCACAAGGTCTTTTAACGAGACGATGCTCGTTGTCTTACAAGACGCTGCCATGTCGTCTGTCAGGACGATCACGGGACGACGCCATGTCGTCTCACGGAACGACGCATGTCGTCTCGCGGGACGACGCCATGTCATCTCGCGGGACGACGCCTTGTCGTCTCACGAGACGACGCCATGTCGTCTCACGGGACGACGCCTTGTCGTCTCACGGGACGACGCCTTGTCGTCTCACGGGACGACGCCTTGTCGTCTCACGAGACACGAGACGACGCTTGTCGTCTCACGGGACGACGCCATGTCGTCTCACGGGACGACGCTTGTTATCCCACAGGACAAGGCCATGAGGCGTAAGTACCCGTGTACTTTTTATGACGGTGCCTGTAGGAAGGTCACTGCGTCTCGTCGCTGGGCCATGGGCACCGAGCGGAATGTCACGAAGTCGGAGATTTTCAAAATATTTTTTCGATTTAAATTTCTCGATCTTTTTAAACTTGCTTTGTAAACGTGTTGCTCGGCTGAGTTACAAAAGCGTACTGAAGAGAAAGCAGCCGAGCGCTGGCAACCGGGCGACATTAGTACTTGAGTGGCGCGATAGATGGCGCTACTAGTTGATGAATTCGCTTGATTAGGGCTGAGTTACAAGGGTGTTATCTCATAATGTGGTTCAAGCGAAGGCACGGACACCTAAATATAGAATTATGAGTGTACATAACTAGACCAAGTGCATCAACGTCGTCTGAAAATGTTAATCCTGCAGGAAGACCCAAATCAAACTTCAAAAGTTCCCCTTTTAAAACGGAAAAAACGCTGAGTTAAAGATCTGGTACAATTACGTACCTATTTTTTAACTGCTGCCGAAATCCCGATTGATTCGTGATTGGCAGAAAATAGAACACGGCAAAAATGTTAAAAATATTAGAGAAAGTCCACATAAGCCAACGTACTCTTGTTCTTACGACAGCAGTAGGTACTTCAATGAATTCTAGGCAGCTAAGTGTTAATGAGGCATTAGCATATTATATTGAGTCAAAATCGACAAATACAAACTTACAAGCAGACTAAAATGTGGTCAAAGAAGGCTGATTATCATAAATATTCATCATATCATTATTTGCCCAATGCAAAAGGTACAAGCGTGTTATATCCTTCAGAAGAACTTTAAAAAACTTACGCAAAACAACGAAAACAATTATTATTCTGATATAATACATGAGTTAGAACAGATTATAAGTTATTAATAATTAACAGATTAATTATTAATAATAAGTTAAGTTTTAATTAATTTTCTATATTACTATTTTATTTTTTTGTATATTTTAAAGTAAATACTATGAAAATAATGTATCTAATGAACTGTAAAATTTTGTTTATTATTGTGTTGATAATTTATTTGCAAAAAAATATATAATTAATTTAAATATATATTTTATTTTAATTTTTTTACTTTTTTTCATGGTATTTTAAAATTTTTAGTAAATTATATTTAATTAAGCAATACTAACCATAATACTACCCAAAAACACAAAAAAATAATTTTGTCCACCTAGCTTGTTCTAGACGAAACACTGTGAAACGTCCTATCCAAAGTCTTGAAAAGGCTGAAAAAAGTGTAATTTGTTTTTTTTATATTTAGGGTTGAAATATGTGTTATAATGTTGTGTTATTATTTTTTATTCGTATTGCGGTCAAGCGGTAATCGTAAGGGATTAGCTACGTTTAATTGTTAAGAGTAAATAAAAATGTTATGGTTGTTTCATTATAAAAATTTAATAAATATGTAAGTAAAAACACTGTTGTTTTAGAAAACTGATTTATAAATAAAATTTACAAAAGGATACCAATATGTCTAGTTAAAAGTAATGTATCACATACGAAACAAAGTCTTTGGCAAGTACGGGAAGTACCATTATTACTAAAGTACCAGAAAAAATATCCAAAAAATTAAATACTTATAAGGTACAAAATGCGATCACAACTGTGAAAACGGTATATTTACTTATTAAGTACTTAAAACCTATTTAATTTCAATCTATCAGCGTTACTTACAGGCAGTACTTAGAACCGGCGTCTACTTAGGGCAAGAGATTTTTTGAAGTTGAACAATAATGAAACTTAATGCTATAACTATAAGGTGGAAATTTCTAAAATAATGGCAAGTACCTAAGAACGTTTTAACGAAGGCTTTGAACTTGTAACTCTAAGGTCATTGCTTTAAGGTTCATTATAGCTCTCGAAAATTATCTGCCGTCAAGTCATTAGACGTGGGTTCTTACACGGAAGAAGAAAACAACTTCAGGACAGATCCGACAACGGAATGTCTGGAAGTTTAATTTTAAAGACAAATACTATACTTACTTATAATTTACATCAACCAGACTAATCAATAAATACCTACTATTAAATACAGACTAAACATCCTTACAAAAAAAAAAACCTTATAAGAGTTAATTTTGATTGATGCAGGTATTTGATAGGTGCTTCTTTCAGATTGAGACTGTTTCGATTACTTGTTGTGTCAGGACGTTGCGCGTTTATCATAGGCCCCAGCTTGCCAATAAAATTATCTACTGAATAACAAATGGAACGATGACACAGTGATTTTGATTATAATCTTGATTGTGGTTTCAAAATGACAAGATTGTAATTTTGACAAGATTCTTGGGAATCGAGCTGGAGTGTATTTTTGATACATTGATAATGTAAAATTTGACCCAATAGAGCAGAGTTTGGAACCTTTTTGATGACGCGACCCCCTTAGTACATACGTACAACGTATTTTTCGCTTATGTATTGCTTTGCAGCCGATAGAGGCTTAGGGGGTCGCTACCCATAGTTTAAAAAACACTGCAATGGATAGGTTCTGTATCTATGATTCTAGCTAGAGTCAGTTGCGAAAAAAAAAAATGTCTGACACAAAATTACGACGATATCTTTACACTCCACTGTAACTTGCTTTTTACAACGCTATATATATTATCTATGTAAATTAAAACACCGATTATAACGCCTGCAGTCTTGTCTCGCGCACAAAAACGTTGAATATTCCAAGTCAATTAAAATGATTCTCTAAGCACAAGCAGGGGAATGAGTGTTTTGCAACCACGCGAAACAAATGCTATCAGGTGTCTACTTTCGCCGCGCGTCACGCACCATAACTTTAGTAAATACGTGGGCGACAGTGAAAAATATTAAATAACGTAAGAAAAGAAAAATAAACCCAATATGTAAAGTTTATAGAAAACGTCGGGAATGTTATTTTATTGAATGTCAAAAATCGCCAAAATATGTCGTCTACTATTACTAATTTTCGTGGCCGTGGTTATGTTACAATACTATAACTAAATAAACATAAAATTTTCTCGTGTAACTTTAAGACGTATATAATACTGACATATCTGTGATAGCTGATCGGACACTGCCTGTTCTTATAATTAAGTACAATAAATAACGTAGAATTATAGCTACCAGTCAACATTTAGTAACAAAAAATACTAAATATAGTATAATGGCAGGAACTAAGGAAATATCCATAAAAGGGCAATACAAAAAGGTACTGACAACAATTCGTTATAAATTAGATGCCGACGCATTAAATACTAACATATACTTATCCTAATTTCTTTATATATTACACAGCTGCTTATTTCCTATTTTTCATCACTCTGTTACAAAAACGGATATTACGAATAGGTATCTAATTCGTTTTAAAGCTAAGACTAATAAATACTTCCGACGTCTATCTATGCAGCTGCTTTTTGTTTTTATTACCATTTTACGACAGACTATTTGTAAAGTGGTCATTTTTAATATGTTGGAGGAAACTAACGATTGCGTGCGTCTATTGATGTGATGTGTCTGCCTTATATGGCCTAAAAGTATATAATAATAATAGTTTCCCTACTTTCACTGGTTCTAAGTAACGCTAATTATCAGTATTATAATTCAGAATATTTAATATGATGTCTGTCAATTCACTCCAGCAAATTAAAATAAGAATATAGTGTTCCCATTGTAGTGTTTTGTTTATTTATATTGAGTATCCGGGGTGGTCCGAACTTCAACATTACGCCATAAAAACTCCCCCTCAATTGACATAAAAAGTAAAGTGCCCAAAAGCTACCGCTTCGAGTCTTCATTTGTCTAACTATGAAACTAGGATGTTGCGGATGCTGGATAATTTCAGTATAATTTATATTCTCGTATGCGGATCCGGACAGATACATTATATTTATAGGTTTTTAATTCCTTAGGCAGGTGTGTCCACACATGACAAAAAGGTCTTGCGTGCGTGAATTGTATATGAACTACGTTAGTGATAAAATTACGTTGCTGAATTCCGTTGGAATTTCTGGGTTTTGAACTAAATCATCCGCATCCGCAAAAACTCCCTACAAACATTCGTAACACATCATACCTACAAATAACTTATATCTCGTTACCGTACTGAGTATTCTGTATCCTGACGACAGTATCCTTTGTCCCGCGGTCATCTATGAGAGATCCCGAGCTGTGTTTCTTTTTGGGCACTAGCGGGGGGCCTTCGCTGCAAGTGGAACATGTTTCGTCGACTCTAGAGCTAGAGCCGGCTACACTTAGCTTTTTTAGGCTCCCTGTCGGGAGGGAGCCATTAGAAGCCGAGCAGTGGGGCGGGAGGAGGGGTGCTCGCTCTTGGAGCTCGCGAACGGAGCCGCGGTGACCGCATTCGCTGCTGCCGGACTCGGATGCTGCTGTTTCGGGGCACCCGCCCGTTGTGATCCAGCCTTGTATCCTGAAATCATTGTACTTGGTTATTATTAGGTTCAGTCCCTGCAATAATATGTTACACAACGAAGGCCGCAAAAATATGTGACTCGATCTTATTTGTAGAGCCATAAGAGCGTGTCACATATTTTTGCGGTATCCGAAGAGTAATATATTATTATTATTGCAGGTGACTGTACTGATAGTAAGTCAGAAAAATGTACTTTGCCCTGAAGGATGAATTATGAACTTTTGCCATCGCAAAAACGTACCTAATGGTAAAATGCCAGCCTGATAGTAAGTATGAAGTGAAGGATGTTGACTTACAATATAAATAATACCTTTCTAGGAGATTTGAGCGTGTATACGGCGCTTCTTCGGGTAGATCTCGTTGCCGTACATACGAAAATTCGCTGAGGAGTCAAATGCTTCCTTCTCATTGTCTGCACAGTGCACATTTAGGAGCTTTGCTAGTTGCTTATATGTCTACCTTATATTATACCTGGCTAATAGTTTAGACTGACCTGACTACTATCTCCTCGAAGTTGGGTCTCCGCTGGGGCATGTGCCTCCAGCAGTCGCGCATGAGGGCATACATAGGTGCGGGGCACGCGGCAGGGGCTGCCAGCAGCTCGCCGCCGCGAACCATTGCTATCACCTCCTGGTTGCTATACCTGTATGAAAAGGCCAATCAATCCCCAATTGCATCACATATAAATCACACGAAATTCAAACCGATTACTAGTTGTGATGGTTGAAAACATGGACACCAAATGAATAAAAGACGTTAATTATGAAAGTGACATGAGACATTAAATTAAAATAAAAGTATAGGAGGCTATACTATAACTCTAAGCTTGTTGTGTTGATATTGAAACTCATTCTTACCCGTAGTAAGGTTGTAATCCATAACTGTAAATTTCCCATAGTACAACTCCATAGGACCAGATATCACTCTCCGTAGTGAATTTCCCATAGAGAATGGATTCAGGTGGCATCCATCTGACTGGCAGTAAGCTTTTAGATTGTACCTGAGAAAAATAAAATGTGTTATTGTTAATATTGCCATAATCATCCGGTTTAAAAGAAAAAAATATGCTAAGTATGATGCTTTATCTACTTACTCTGTAATAATCTGAACTATAGATATCTCTTGATAACCCAAAGTCAGATATTTTAACCACAAAATCGTCTGATACCAAGCAGTTTCTTGCTGCCAAGTCTCTGTGGACATAATGATGGGATGCCAGGTACTGCATTCCGGAAGCAATGTTGTAAGCAATACTAAGGAGCCTCAAGGGGGGCAGGCCCTTGCCTGAAGGTGGTGCTCGTCCCATGAGGAACTCATGCAGATCCCCTCGAGCCATAAACTCAAAAAGCATGCACAGAGGCTCCTCACTGAGAGCCACTCCCACTATGCATACTATATTCTCATGAGTGAGTTCTGAAATTAAGTCTATTTCTCTTCTGAAGTCCGCTTGAGTTTTAGCAGAAGCATTTTCCTTCAATGCTTTAACGGCTACATAATGTGTTTCACCATTCTTCTTGAGAGCTCCTTTGTATACTTTTCCAAATGCCCCCTCTCCTAATTCTTCTAAAAATTTAATTTGTGATAGAGAGTACTGAGGTATCCTCAGAATACCATTACCTCTCGTGTTCCTGGTTAGGTGCGGTTGATTGGCCATATTCTGATTTGTCAACAATTCACTCATCTCTATTGGAGAATTTAATCTAGAATTACCATAAATATTCTTGTCTGCATTTGGCAAATTTATGTCTCTTATGGCGGCTGCATTGTTTTTGCTTTTATTTTTGTAACATAAGCAAATAATGAAGCTCACAATTGATAAGGTTAACAAGAGAAATATTACAACAATATATATCCAGATTTTTAATGCACATTTGGGAATGTCGCAGTGTTGGACTTCCAGTCTTCCCTCGTTGTCCACCATACACCAGGGCTGGTGCTCCTTTCCTCCTGGATTTCGACAGTAACTGTGCAAACCAGTCAGTTCTGGATAATCTGAAATCTTAATCCTAAGTTGCTTGGACCATTCTATGCATGCCATACCATTACCAGCAGTATTCACCTTTCCTAGATAGCCCTGGCCATATTCCCAATAGCATTCATCATCTGACACCATAAGGTCACCAATCCCAATTTTGAGGCATTCCGAGTCATTTTCTGGCAAGCTCTGGCATTCTTCTAAGGTGAGCTGCTGACCTATGTGGGGATGTCTTTTGGCTATAGCATACTCAGTCTGACACAACTCATTCTCTAATATTTCACAATCCTGTTTGCAGACACGCTTTAATACTGTGGAATTGTAACGATAATCAAATGACTGTGCCATAAGATTTCTGTTGAACTGTGGTATGAGCCCTGCAGGTGAGTTATCAAAGATCACCCATGGGGTATTCTGAGCTCTGTCAGCTGTATTAGGTTGCGTAAATACTTCTTTGGCCTCTCTAAAGAAGTTTTCATTTGTAATAATTGGATTGCGGCAAATAGGGAATGTTGAATAACACAAACTTGGCAAGGCAAATCCCTCACAGTTGGAACTTATATCATTAGAGTACTTTGTGACTTGCAGGGCTTTCAATAGCTTGTCCTCTACTGCCAGCTGAGTTGTGTTGTAAGGAATGTAAACAAAATGACCCTTGAGATGTGCGGCACACACATTGCCTACATACTCTTGACAGATTGGCTCCAGTTTCCTGGTGATGGTGGTGTTTGGGGCTGGGGTGACACTTGCATGCTGTGAACGGATGTCCTCGGACAGCAGATTGGGGGTTGTTTTAATAAGCATCTCCAGTTGATTGTTCACTTCTGCACTAGGTAGGAATGAAGTGTACTTTGGTAGTTCATCGTTTTCGTCATCTTTTAGTACTTTTAGCGTCGTTGTCTGTTTCTTCTCGTAGCTCTGCCGGATGACGCAGGTGTAGTTGGCTTCATCACTGTCATCTATGTCTTTGATCCTCAAATGAGTACCTAAAGTCCCGTTTTTCTTGTCCATTCTATTGAGAATTTTTAATCTAGTAGTGTTGCTGATAATTTTAGTATCTTTAAGCCAGTACATTTTGACGTTTTTCATGAGCGTCTGCAGGATATGGTCGGGCGGTACTTCCGCTTGCGACGTCTCCACGCCTTCCTTGTTCTTGGTAGTTTTCTCCACGCGGGTGAAGTTCATAGTCGCCTCGCATCGCAGCCGCATGTCCTCCCCGTGGACCTTTTTTATCAAGCTCGGAAGTGTTTTTGAAAAATATATGTCAAGTTTTATGTTCCATACTTTCTGCTCCGATGTCGCGTTACCCTTAGAAACAGTCGAGGAATCTGCCCTTTCTGGATTTAAGGATACACTTTCACTTAGAGAAACACACACAACAATAATCACAAAAAAGCATTTCATGACTAAGACTTTCCATAACACCTTTGACAATAATAAATACTGTATTATCAGCAAAAAATACTACTTTTATGTTCTGTTATCACGTCCAATACATGTAATATCTACCGCGAAATTTGATATGTGAGTCATATTTTCAATAACACGAGATTTTCTTTGAACATTTCTGATTTCCCGAAAGAAAGTCGAGTCGATGCGTGAGCCGTGAATGAAACTGAAAACCATAGACTTAATAATATATAAAGACGGTGTCTCAGCGAGCTGTCACTGTTGCCACTTTTGTTTAGTGTACGATTAACAATGAGGCCCACGTTGCTGTAGCCATGTCGATAAAGTCATATCGATAAACTATCGACATTTCTTGCAATTTTAATTTTACTTCAAAGGCTTAACGATACCTAAAATGACCAAAAACGCTTTTATTCTTTATTGTGGTTATCAGATTACAATTTTATAGTCACGCCCCAGCAGGGAACCAAGGGAAAGTTCAGATATTTAATTAAAATACATAAATACCTCCTAAAATAGGTGTTCCGCAATAATTGAATTATATTATTATATTATAATATATTCATTATCCATTAGCATTTCAATTATGTTTATGTTTAACGAAGATATTGAAGCTTCAATTAATCGCTATTTCGTTCGGCTGTGTAGCGTTTATCGATATATAACATGATTAAAATCGACTTTTTACATCCCTAAAAGAGCACACATATACGCTTTTACTCACACGTATACAGACTGGGCGCATCAAGAAAGGCAACACTTGATTTGAAGTCCACCTTGTCAACAGTATGGTTGTCCTTTTTTGACAAACGGCATTTTTAACGAGCGAGGAGAGAGAAATGATACTAGTTGCTGCGCCTTGAAAGAGAACAGAAAACGTTGGACCCTTGCTGAAAACGATAGATAAGGCAACAATTCCAATGACGGCTAACAAAAATGTTACCACATCCAATTATTAAATGGCCGACATTATACAACTAACACACTATCGCACCGCACCAAGGTCATTGAGGGACGCACCCATAAGTAAGAGGAAGAAAGCGATATCTCTTTCTCCCTCTTACTTATGGGTGCGTCCCTCAATGACCTTGGTGCGGTGCGATAGTGTGTTAGCTACTTTAGATTGACGATAGATTAGATTAATAAACAAATGAAAATTTATAGAATTAAGTAAATACAAATCAGTATCACTTAAAAAATAAGTAGGTATTCTTTTGTTATTGTCGTTTAGCTTCATAAATCTGTCTCGCCAGTGGCGCAGCTTATAAGGCTAGTTGCGTTTGTGTTATAAAACTCATTGCTATTTTTCACTGGTAGGAGCAAAGAATTGGGAGTTACTGTTGTTCTTTGAAAACTCTTTGTCACTTTGACTAGGTATTACTCTAGGACCTAGGTATATATTCCACCTTATTCCTACTAATATTACAAATGCGAAAGTAACTGTCTATCAGTCTGTATATTATGTTTTTACGCTTAAACCACTAAACCTATTTTATGAAATTTGGTATATATATACAGGGTGTCCCACGGCTATGCCACATGGAGGGAAAGTACCCTAAATATTGTAGATGGAACATTTTACTGAAAGAAGACATTATTTTAATTTAAAAAACAATTTAAACTGCATACATAGATTTTTAAATAATTACACGGTGGAACCGGGAATCGAACCCGCCACACGAGAAAAAAAATCATCTGTAGCTTTATCATACCGATCGAAAGGCTTGATCATAAGGATTATTTTTTGCTAAAGAACATAGTGTCAGAAACAAAAGGAAGACCCTGAATTTTAACATTTGATGTGAAATTTAGCGAAATAATCAAAAGAGTGCGGCTTTGTATTCAACAGAATGAGACTACATTTTGAGCATTTGATAAATTAAATTGATTAATTTTGAATTAAAAATGTTAAAATTCATGGGCTTCCTTTTATTTCCGACACTATGTTATTTAGCAAAAAATAATCCTTATGATCAAGCCTTTTGATCGGTATGATAAAGCTACAGGGTGATTTTTTTTCTCGTGCGGCGGGTTCGATTCCCGGTTCAACCATGTAATTATTTAAAAATCTATGAATGCAAATTAAATTGTTTTTTAAATTAAAATAATGTCTTCTTTCAGTAAAATGTTCCATCTACAATATTTAGGGTACTTTCCCTCCATGTGGCATAGCCGTGGGACGCCCCGTAGAGGTATAGTTATAGCTTGAGGCCCAGGGAAGCACATGAGTAGGTTATGTTGTATCAATATCAATCATCTTGATCATTCCAGGCAGGTGAAGTGGTGGGGAAAATCGATAATGATAATCCATGCGCGAATTGAATGATTGCTATTAGCATTATCCAGGCGCTATGCCTACTATAGCTGCTGTCACTAATTCCACGCAGACGAAGTCGCGGGCAAAAGCTAGTCTTATATATGAAAAAGTCTGACCTATTATTTGTTTAACTATGTCATTTTTTCGCCAAAAGTTGATTAAATTACAATTTTTACGGAAGTTGACTTCCAAAAATTAACTCGCAAGCAAATTACTTAAATTGTACCTGTTTTGTTAAAAAACTTGTATAATAAATAAAAGATCAATGTTGTTCACCCACCTTTATTTAACCTAAAGGTGATACCCGGGCCTGCTTATTTAAAAATATATGAGGTCAATGCCCAATCTATATGCATAGAAAAAATAAAAGATCATTGACCTTATGGTTTTTTTTCTTTGTATGGACTTGAGGGAACCTTATGGTTACGATATGTGTTTTTTTACTGGTTTTGATTAAGAGTCATATAGATTTAGACCAAGATAAGTCTGCAACGATTTGATAGCAGACGCAGTGCAAGTGTTATTTTAAACATAAACCTTCTATGAAATTATGTCGTTTAAAACTAACACTTGCACAGTCTGTGCTGTCATAATCGCTGCCGAGTTGGCCTGGTCTGACTCTATCGGTAGGTATTAGTAAGACTGAGAGACAAAATGCAAGCAATGCGAATAACTGTCTCGGTCTTTCCATATCTCGGGATCATGGGGTGCCGGACCTTTGGGAGGCTTGCGTGGGGCCGAAGCCAACAGCGCAGAGGTCCTTCAATTATTATTGTATTCCGTAGGACTAGCCGTATTCAGTACCGTCTTTACCATGGGCACACGGTCATCGCCAGGGGGCCCCGAAGGACAGACAGTAACAGTATATTTGATTACCCATAATAAATAGAAGATATAGTAGAAAATGTTAGTTTAAGTAGCTTTCTTTACTTTCCAAAAGGGCCCCAAATTCTTATATGCCCCAGGGCCCCAGCACAGTTTAAGACGGCCCTGGCCGTATTAGTTCCATAGTAGCAAGTACGAGAGTGCTAGCAGCTAGAGGATCAAGGAACAGCCATAAAGGAAAAAGATGATCATCGAAGCTTGATCAGTGTTAACGTTTAGGTACTTATAGTTTGTCAAAGGATTGTCTCATTTAAATCATAGACAGAGAGAATCGTACTATCTTTGTCTTACACTAGTACTAGCACCCAAAAGAAAACGATGAGTATAGTTTTCCTGGTTCTTACTGACTGACAAATTGGTTTGATCAACTATATTTCTCATTTCATACGGTTAGGGCTGGGAAGAACAAATAAAAAAAATATTTTTCTTAAAACTGTTTACTTAACATAACTTGCGATGTAACTCGGTCCTTGTACGCGTTAGTGTTATCCCTCCTCCTCGGTCCTTGTACCATGTACGTGTCAGTGTTATTCCTCCTCCTCTATCTCCTCCTTGAGGACCAGGCCGCCGAGGAGGCTGGAGTCGGGCGGCAGCCACTCGCAGCTCGTGTCTTCTGACGAACATACCTGGAAATTGACGGGTAATAAATGTAAATATTATCCTCACACAGTTATTGGACAATGGGGTTGTTGTCAAAGGTTGTTAATAGATGGCGTCAGCATAGATTTTAAAAGTCTTTAGAGTTATTCTACCCACGGACCCACGTGACCCACGGAACACAATAGACGGTGCAAGTTGGGGTTTAGGCCGACCGAAAAGGAGATGGCGGGACGACTTGGACGTATTCTACCCCAAATGGTGGGAAAATGCCGACGACGGGGTCGAGTGGAGAAAACGAGGGGAGGTCTTTGCCCAGCAGTGGGACACCAAAGTAGGCTAATAAAATAAAATAAAATAAAGTTTTATTCTATGCCTAACTTTAGAAATTGGCGTACCTACAGACTTAGTAATGCGGTTTTCTCACGATCTTTAGCCGAAAAGCAACTAGTAGTTAAAACCACACGATATTTCGTACACATATGTTCCGAGAAACTCATTAATAAGCCGGACTTCGATTCGAATTCATAACAGCTCTAGTTGGCATACGAAATGGTGAAATACAAATTACCGTGAATATTACGTGTCAAGGATATGAGTTGATATGAGTAATTCGCGGCCCTGATCGTACTCGGCCTGAAAAGGCCGGGGCTTCTGAGAAAGCCCGAAACTTAGAGGTAATTCTGCAATAATTTTCAATAGCGCACGCAGTCAAAGTGTTGTACGCTTATTATACGTAATAATTTCATAGAAGTTCGACGTTTAAAATAACACTGGCACGGCGTGTGCTATCAAAATTGTTTCGAACTTGACTATCTCGGTATGATTATCTTGGTCTGAAAATGCCGACGACGGGGTCGAGTGGAGAAAACGAGGGGAGGTCTTTGGCAATGGCATCATGGCACTTCGTTATAAGTAGTGTCGTCAGTGTCAACCAGTGTCAACTACATAGCTACGAAGTTGTTAGATATAATTGATATAAAGTATTAAATCGTTTACTTATGACACTTAAAGTACTTAAACATGCACATTATATACATACATCTGTTAAGCTGTCAGTGTTTTATTACTTTACTTATCTATTTTAAGATATAGAGATGACTGAGTGTACTTTGTTTGTACCGCTCAGTTAGCTTTGTGGCAAATGATTAAATAATTATGCCACTTTAAGTAAAGAACAAACTGGCAGCATAAATGATCTAACTTTAAAGTACCTACAATAAGTAGGTTTATTACTAAATTACCTTGGACAATGTCGTCTATAAATACTCACCATTTGCATATTGTTTTGATACCATTTGAGTACCCTTATCACAGTTTGAGTACCCTCCTTAGACTTGTTATAGTTGACGAAATATAGTTTGCACCGATTGGTCATAAAACTTTATCTTAAGATCCCGTGATTACGGAGACGTGAGCGAGGGGCCGCTTTGCTCAAGCTTATATTAGTCTGTATCTTTAGGTATTTAAATAAAAGTAAACAAACAATTTGTACAATTTCGGGTAGTTATAACATTTATTGGTGAACCGACCAATTACAAAACCGCCTGGATCATTAAATGACCGTCATGACTTTAACCTACATTATTTGATCGCTTAATGTTTACATCTACCTACCCTCAACTAGCTTCAGGGGCCATTTGAGGGTAGATTTTGTTTACTTTTATTTAAATACCTAAAGATACAGAGTTATAGCTATGCCACTGGAAGAAGAGATACACACTGATACAGACACAGGCTGGGACAGAACAGTAAGTACCTACTGTTCTGTCTCAGCGTGTGCGTTCAAATTGTAGCAGTACTGTGCTGCTGCTTCTGCCCCACTGCTCTGCCATCGTGTGAACCGGGCAATACACACCTGGCACTTGCAGCTGGTGGCCTCGATGTAGTGGTAGGTGTCGGTGCCGGGCTCCACGCCGGGGTCGCAGTGTCTCAGCTTGACAGAGGCGTGCTTGCGCTCCTCGTGGCCGCAGACTTGGTGGTGCGAATCCTTGTATGGGAAGCGCCAGTCAGAAATCTGTGAAAGAAATAGCGTGTAGGTATTGTAGACCAATGGGTGTGATTAAAAGGTTTTGTGATACTTTACCTATCATTTTCTAAAAAAAAAATCTTAAAATGTGTTGCTGGTAAAATTAGTGCATTATCTTTCTTCCCCTCCGTTTTCTGGTTGCATCCTAATAAAGTTCGGGGTCCGGCTGACATTTAGCCGAATTTAGAACTATATAAACATTACTATGGATGGAATCGATTAAGATGAACGTTGGTGTAGGACGTACATTTATCCCCAGTAAAACTTTATCTTGACGTCTCAGCACCTTCGGCCAGTGACGTCCGTTTGCATGACTATGTGTGTGCTGGCACAGCTTGCACGATCCTCGACGCACGCCACTGCCATACAAAGCACCATAGCTGCCACTCACCTCGTAGGACAGACAGTATCCCCAGCAGGACTGTATCTTGACGTCGTCCCAGCACCGACGTCCAGTAAAGTCCGTCTGCATGGCCTTGTGTATGTGTTTGCGTAGTCTACAGCGCGCCCGCGCAGCATCGACGCACAGTACTGCCACGCAGAATAGCACCATGGCCACTGACGTCGCACTACGCTTTGATGACATCTTTGATGAAATTAAAAAGTTTGAAAACTTCCGATACTTAGAAGTAGCTGATTATATCTTAACATCTAAACAACAACGACAATGTGTTCTTGGACAACAATGTCCAAAAAAATCAATCAAAAAATTATACGGACTTCATACAGACACAAGTGGAAATTAAAAATTTGGAGTTTATCAAAAAGGCAAGCGGCCACAATAGACACCGTACACATCGGATGTCATATCAGGTGCTCGATGAGAGCCCATTTTCTTGTATGTCCTAACGTTATTCTTCGATCGATAAGCTTATTATTCGATCAGCTGGGTCATGATTTTTCCAAAGGAGGCAAGAGATCTCATAGTTTCTTCCTTCCTATTATGCACTAGCAATACTAGCATGTTCAGAAATGGTGTCACTGCACAATGTCAAGAGTTTATATCTGAAGATGAGAAAAGTCAATAAAACAAAAACAGTAGTTAATAATCCCATTACATTGATCGCAGTGGAAACTAAGTAATCCTAACTAAGTACCACCATCACTGAATTTGTATTTAATATATTATATTTTGTCCGATGAGTACGGTGAAACCAATTGTCGCTTACCTCAATGCGGAACTACTTCTAGATGTAAACAATGATCCGAACCTTATCAGCTCCTCGGCTCCAAACGATGTGACTTACTTCCTCACGAAACATCTTTATAAAGCTCCCTGAGGACGTCAAGACATTTCTGCCGCGCGAGTTCACAGGGCGACAATGGTGTACGATACATTAGCTCCACGACGGTTGCGCCATTAAATCCCAGATAAAAATACTATTCTGCGAATAAATTTGAATATTTTCTTTAATTCACGACTAGTTATGTGTTATGGTGTAATGTCGTACTCGACATCCTAAATTCCATGAACGAGCAAGTTCTTAGCTCTTGCGAGCCAGACCTAACTGGCGCAGTCAGTAGATTCGCCTTAAAACAAAGTTTTCAATTTCAGCGCATCACACACGAGCTGATTCTTTTCCGAAATTTAGAGCCTGAATCTCTATTGTCACTTAATAAATTAATTATTATATCGTCTATGGCTGCTAGCACCTGTGTTAAATAAATAAATTTCTAAAAAAAGTGTAGTGTGTGCGGCACTTTATCTCTAATTTCATAAGTTTTTCAGAATAAGGAATCGCAGTAACATATTCAACAATGGTGCATACGATGCACTCGACCACTTACTTCCATGTGCCAAGTGCAGTTGGAACATTCCATGAAGAACCCAACTTCATGTTTGACGAAAGGTATGAACATCAACGCATTTTTAGCAACGAAATTAGTACCTTACCTACCAGACATATTTACTGAACTCCACTGATAAACAGTCGTTATATATACGCCCGGATCTAGTAGGTAATAAGGATATTATAGCAAACTAACAAGACAGGATTCGTTACTCTTGAAATCGGCAACTATTTTCTCTTTAGCCTAATAACGTAAAATATAAAAGCTTAAGGACCGGTCGTGACCGTTAAGAAGGTCACTCGGGCTCCCAGAAGCAATGAACTGCCGACCGACAGAACAAGTTTTTCGTACGAGCATGTTATTAAAACAAAAGGAAGTTTTATCAAACTATAGGTAGTTTATTTTGTTGAATTGCAATCTTTAGAAAATTTGCGAGTAATAAACATACATTTCGTATTTTTGATTTTATCATACTAAATATTTGGCACAATTCATATATGGCGTACCTGTACTCTAGGTAATAAATAACTTATTTAACAACTTATAAATCAATGAAAAAAAATCTCCTACTTCCAAAAGTTCCGTTATATAGAGCTTAATATTTGTCTTTAAATTACTAGTGTACATATACAGGGTGATTTCTGGGTCGTGATCCAGAACCACTTTTTCTGACTCTGTAAATAATCCACATTATCATATGGTAGTATTTGATTAAAAGATAATTACTTTAATTATTCTTATTTTTCAAGTAAAATTAATGTAAATACGCTGTATTGTATTGTATTGTATTGACATACGCTGTATGGAAAGCGACAAGACGTCACATTGAGTAGGGTCACCAAATTGTATGCAAACATTTTTTTCCTACTTGTCATCTGGATAATAATCATCATTATTGGTGATAAACAATAATTAACAATATAATTAGGCTCATCGTTGGTTTCTGTATGATGTCTGGCTCTCTTGCTCCACGACCCCGAAATCACCCTATATATTATGTGATTCGCATATAGCGCTCTTAACGTACTCGTACTTAGTATCTACAATGTCTCCAAATTACGATTATTGTTATACTTAAATTTTCCATACCCTTAAATTTCTAGACAGAAGAAACAGCCATTAGACATAGTAAGAAGAAAATTATAGACCCAAATAGAACTTTTGTTCAATCATATTGCAATAAATATTTACGGATATCCTGAAATATCATAATATTAGTATTTTGACTATAGGCCATGTCTAAGTGAGTCCAATACTTGTCTTTCACTGGTATCGATTCTATAACGTTCGGTAGCTTACTCTTCAACCACTGCACATCCTTCACGTCCACTATACCATCGTTTTTACCGTAAATCAACACCACCGGGACACTCACCGCTCTCAAATCATATTCAGGGGGACGATCACTTCCGTACAGCTTTCTGTTTTTCTCTCTACCATAATTGTATTTAGTAAATGCCGGATCCAGCATACTTTGGCCGTAACGAGCCATGTTCTGTGTGGAGGTACCCGCTAACACATGTTTGTACAAAGTTTTTAAAGTGTTCCTCGAGATAGACCGTGAATGAGGTGCGTCTAACATACTCAAAACCCACTCGCAGAAGCTGGAAGCTTGATCGTTTTGACATAAATTACTAAAAAATTCATACGTCGGCAATCTTCTCGCGAACAACTCCCAAATGCCGAGTGATTGCAGAAAATGTTTTTGGTCCTGAATAATGAGCGGTACCGTTCTGAACACTACAGATTTCGTGTTGAACTGTCTGGTAGCAGGCGCCAGAGCGATCATTAACTTCGCTTGATTACAATAGCCAGGCCTTTCTGAGCACATGATGAAGAATGTGCCGGCTCCTTGAGAATATCCGATGTAGTTGAGCTGCTTCACGCCGGTGTTTCTTAAAACGTACTCGATTAATCCGGGGATGTCGTAAAGTCCGATTTCGTCGACGGAGAACTGCCAGAAGCGGCTTTTACCGGGGTCGAGGTGGAGATGTTCACGGGAGTAGTACGTGCCTCGGACGTTGCCGACCCAAGTGTCGAAGCAGGAGTCCGAAAGAAGGAAGGCGAGGCCGGCCTCGGGCCCGGCATCCAACCAGCAGTCCGCGCTGAGCAGCAGCCCATGCATCAGCAGCACCGGTGTTCGCCGCCGCGGCTCCATACATTTCGCACCTTTAGTTAACCGAAAAAGCTTCAGCAAGTAACCATCTTCAGTAGCCACTGTATGCTCTTCAGACTCATATCCGTATGCAGTTGCAGTTTCCGTGAAATTTAAATTTAAATTGAGTTTATTTGAACTGGTCACTCGATGTCCGGAGTTGTAGGATGCTATTAATAAGAGCACCAATAACCCGTCGGACCTTAGCGGGCACATTGTCGGAACTGCGACGATCGAGCCTGTGGAGATTATTATAAAAACAATACTTTGAGTTCCTGTGCCAGTCAGAAAGAACATCATATATAGGTACTCGAATTGCATTATTGTGAATTGAATTATTAAATATTATTTTATGGTGAGATTATTAACACACCGGGAATTGGATTAATAAAAAACCTAGTTATATTTAATTATATTATGCACTGTATTCACTCGTGTCATGTACCTTTTCACAATTTTGTGCGTTGTCTGTTCGGACCTACAATTGACTGGTAGAGGTTAACCATTGGTCATTAAATCTCTTATTTAAAATGTTTAAATAAATAAATAATACGTTTTTTTATTGAAATGAATTTATTTATATCGTCGAGTAGATGGCCTTACTTTTTGACATTTAACAAATTTAACACATATCAGTGAAAAAATAAAGATCAAAGTCAAATGGCGTTTTACAAGTTTGTATCGAAAGAACAAATGATATGACTGTACTGAATGTACTGACTACAGAATAATTTACTTTGACAATATTCCTCAAGTCTAAATTCTCTTAGCTGGTACATACAGTAATCTCATACATCCCAAAAAATATATAAATCTGGTTTCTATGCGATAGGTAGAGTATTCTCAAGCTAATTGGATATCCCTTCGGCAAAACGCAAAGTACGTGTTCGATCGCAGCTCGAGTTATTAACGCAGAAATGTTACTCGCCTTGCGATTACATTCAATGTCTTTTGTTTTACCCCATTATTTATTAAATAATGGTTTAATATTAACATGTGGCTTTTTAATTAATCGGAACAATCAAAACACATCGTTATTTTATGTAGGTATCATTTAATTCGCTCGCGGAGCAAATGTTAGGTACCTATTGGGATGCAAATGTCAGAACTCACTATAATAAATGGTAGTTAATGATTATAATATAAAAAATATACCGGCTCTGATATGTAGTTACACGTTACACTCTTGTTACTGATAAAAGTATATGTTATACCTTTAAACGACCAACACTTGAAAATATTTTGATGTAATTTGATATATGGGGGCTTTCGTGGACGAAAAATCGATCTAGCGAGGTCTTATCTCTGGGGGAAAACGCGCATTTTTGAGTTTTTATATGTTTTCCGAGCAATGCTCGGTGTCCCAGATTCCCAGATATTATAATTTATAATATATGTTACGTACCTAAATGTTCATGCCAAGTTTTATGTAATTTAATCATGTCGCTTCAAAATGAGAGAGCGTAACTTCGATTGTATGGGAGCGGCTTTTTCGCCGCAGGTGCGTGTGACCCTTAACATTAACTCTTCAAAACTTTCTGTAGTTAGCGGCAAATTAATATATTTTTATAACATATCGACGCGTAGTATGCATAAAAAAAAGATATTTAATACTCGTACACAATGTATAAATACAGGATTGAAATAACTCAACGTCACTCAACGAATCAGTCGATTAAAATAGACTCTATGACTTTGCTATATTGTATACGATACGATCTTGAAAGATGCCTTATTAAATGTAATTATTGTAATTTACGGTTAAATAGGGCGCTACTACGTCTATTATAGGAAGAATACTGTATAGTAACTTAATATATTGTTCAATATTATTATTATAGAGATAACGCCCTTGAGCCTCATTTCTTACGTAGTTGTAGAGTTGACTCTATTATTTGACTGATTATGAGCTTTATTGCAAAAATATAAAGTATATCAATGGTCTGTTAAATGTGCTGCTATCATGTGTCATTTTCGCACTTGTTAGACGATAACGAGGCGACCATCTCTGTAGGTAGGTGTAGAAGGGTACGTAGCTAACGTGCAATCGTTAACGCTCCGTAGCGAACGATACGATATGTAACTGTTCTGTCACTGTCGCACTAGTGTGGACTAGTGATAGACAGAGATGACTACGATTAGATTACGATACGCTACGGAGCGTTAAGGATTGGCACGTTGGCTACGGGCCCAGGACCGTCGCGACAAAACGCCACACGACTGAGCGCAGTGGTGATTCTACATGCGATTTTGACACTCATGAATTGGCCCTATTCGTAGGGCTCGTAAGGCCCGACTCTTTGAAGTAATAAGTAAGTCAATGACTTTTAGAGATATTGAGGAAAAACGTCAAAACCCATAACGCGATCGTGAAATCTTCAGTCGCAAGATTCCCGCGACGCACCTAATCTTTTGTTTCTTTCTAAATTCCTGGCTTTACTTCCCCTCTTAAGATAGACTTGTTACTTAACGCCTAATTTTAATTCCTTGTGATAAAATGGCAAAGTCCCGGTCAAGGTACATTGCACTCACCTCGGCATTCGATTGCTTTGCGGCGGCCATGGCCACGACCACCTTTCTATCGGTATTCGCGTAGCTTTTTTCCGGCATTAATGAGATCGTCCAGCAATTAATACAAGGTGGGTGGGCAATGACATACACAATTAATACTTTTAAGGTGGGTAATAGATTGAAAAACTAAAAGCGTTACGACTTTTACAAATATAATAAAACAGCAGGAGATTCGGTTCGAATCCTGGTTTGGATGGTTTCTATGTACAGTCAGTAGCAGAAGTTGCACTATACATTGTTGTTGTATCATCACCCACACTGTTGACTGTACCTTACCTACATACATCGGTGGACCTTATGCCCTTTGTAATAATTATACCTAAGGTCCACCAATGTACATATAGGAGTGTTGCAGTTTGTATGTGCTGTAGTCTTTCTCCAGAGTTCAATACATATACAGTACCTAATGTACCTATATTATTAAGTCTTCCGCATTTTCTCCTCAAAGTCGATGCTCCTTTAGGTGATAAAAGATTCCTTTATTTTTTTTTAATTTAAAAATTCGAATATGTCTCCCGTTTTGGGAAACCATTTAAATATTTGAACGTATGTACACAGATTTAGTAGTGTGAAATACGCGATTAAGATAAAAATAAGAGTGATTTATACACAACAGGCAAAAGAACTTAAAATAAGGAGATTCAAGTTTAGCCAAAAAAGTCGTTAAGGGCGCTGGCGCAGAACAAATTGGCTCGTTCGGGGAGGAGGCGCTGCGGTCGGGAGCTTACAGACTACCCCTTATAGTTCGTGTTGTTTTAGCATTAGAAAAAAGGTAAACAATCTTGATGTGTCTTTTAATTGAAAAACACGTTTTAAAAATAGATCACGGCAAATATGTAACAAATAAGGATCTAATACGATCATTTAGATAGTTTATTAATTTCTATTAGTAATACCACTGTATATATATATATCTTGTCTCTTTTGCTTTCATAAGTAGTTGCTGATTTTTAAAAAGCGTTTTTCAATTAAAAGACATGTTAAGGTCGCTTATCTTCTTTCTAATGCTAAAAAACGAACTATACACACACTCCGTACTGCCATCGTTATTTAGTGCTCACTCCATACATAGATAAAAACCCATTTAAAATAAGTTTTAAGCGAGTTTGAAATACTTATAAACAATTTATTGTATTTGGTATAATATTTGTCAGTTGTGTATATAATGTTTTTTTTGTAACCCCTTTGATTTATACATATGTTTTTTGTTTCTTAATACTTATAAAGCAAGTACCATTAGCAATTAGTATAATTTAAAATATTTAAATCAAAATACATACGTATTTAAAAAAAATGTTTGTCCTGTTTTGTCAATAAACATTGTAGTTTATTATTTATTATCCTTATTCGTTAGTTAACTATTGTCGGGACACATTTTCTGGCCTGTCTAACTGTAGGTGATCTGGGTGAGTCTCAGTCAGATAACTTGCCGAGCACGGGAGAGAAGGCTCAGGAATAATCAGGATGTAACTAATATAGCATAAGTCACACACTCCAATTCACCGTCATAATAAAGTCAATGAATAAAATAAGACCATAGGAAATGAACCGGTAATAAGCGCCTTCTCCCCTCCCTACCTTTAATCATTGAAAAAATTAAAAATAATTAGAGCAATCAAATTTCACATTTGAAAACGCCGCAGTGAACTGTTCCATATTTAATGTTTCCTTGACGGCTGATCGGTGATCACGTGGTGCTTTCCATAGAAAATGAAGCGCCGGAAGCTCCGGCCCGGCCCCGGCCCTGTCTAGCGTCTTATCCTTAATTGTTACGGCTTTAGAAGTAAAGATAGAAATATCATCTACGCCTAAGAACAAGGACCATACTAAGAACTCTATTCACTCAAGCTCGCTCGGCAGCGGGAATGCCAGATAAATTCTAACTTGTACTAATTACTACGCGCCTCCCGTATCTTCTTGTTAACCCTTATCTTGGCAAGGCTCAAAATATCTTAAATATAAACATTTTTTTAGTTTTTTGGCACCTATTGAGCATACTAGACTAATAAAAAATTAGAAAAAAAATCCAGGATTTTCCAGTTTCGGAAAATCATATGTATCATATTTGATACAATGCCAATAACTCGACAAAATAGTTACCTACGTTTTAGAAGAAAAATGAAGATTTTAATAAAAATATAACATGTAATGCAACAGAAATTAGCATTTACTGCTAATTAAACGCAATCTAAAGCATCAGATGACTATTAAACCTGTAAAAATAAATTATATCTACGAATACCTGATCACATGGGCGGAAAATTAGATCCCTTAAAGTTTCAAAAAAGTCGTCAGCAAAAAGTTGAGTAAAATATGAAAAGTAAACAAATAATTAAAAGTAAAAAAAATATATATTTTTTTTTACTTTGGGGCCATTTTTGCCATACACATATTTTTCCGTGCTATGGGCTACGGCGTAGCAATAATGCTACAGCGTACGAATATATAGTTAAATAACATCTAGTACTTAAAAAAATCAAAGTTTAATAACTAAATAATACGACAACTAATATTAAATATTTGAAGCATGTTTTGTAGCCTCACAACAATAAAAAAATAAAAAAATTATGTAAAAATATTTTGACGATAACTTGGCAATGTATTAAATGTAATACAATCCTTTCGATATGTACATTTCTGAGTTCTTGGCAGTGTATCAAATATAATACATAACAGTTTCATGTAAGGTTCTGTGCATTAAATGTTTTTAAATTCGAAGGCATTGTAAATATGTATGCATATAGAGACAGTAAAGATATCAAAATGTAGATTATGGAAAAATATATACTAACATAAGAAATAAATGCAAAACTTCCAGTACGAACCGAAATCTATTGTTTCCGCGGCGCCATGTTGATTATTACTGATTAATTTACAGTGACACTCGTGTCAATTATTTTTTTCTATAAGTAAGGAGGGTAGCTCGACATATTGATGGCAGAATTATTGTGTTAGGTAATAAAGTGAACCTGCTAGATTTTTTTAAGTTCCATGTATCACGGGTGTTACGATGCCAAGATAAGGGTTAAGGAGTGGCGCCGCAACACCGTGCCGACTTGCCGAAAATATAATTTGAATTTGACTGAGGTTGGGGAGACAGGGCCCGATTTCATTGCATTTTCATAGCCAGGTCAAGTGTGATAACTGATAAGAAAGAGGTGCATAGTTTAATTTAATTTAATACTATATGTTGATAATTTTACATACGAAAGGCAAAAAGTAAACTACTTGCTGTCACCAATTATTGCACTGAGGAATATAAAATCTTTATTTGCATTACCATAGTACGGATGTTTCTTAAATACATGGATCCTGAAAAGGGTGTAGCAAAAATTGGTGGTTCACAATTTCACAGTTTTGGTTACTATTACAGAATATTACTACTGACTTATACTTAGGTTCGATATTATAATACTTATTTAATTTATTTTCAACTACAGAAGCATAAAAATATACAAAAATAAAAGTATTAACTAAATAATTAAACTAAACATTAAAATTAAAACTCTTAAACTGTAACAACTATATACACATATTTACAGATGAACCATATGACCATGGCAAAGAGGAACAATAATTAAATTACCGTCGATTCACTCTAATTTCTTTCTATAGCCACCATTAATTCCGCAATCCATAGAAAATTAGCAAAACGCAAGTGTGAGTCATTAGCACACGCGAGGCGGGCGCGAATTCTGGCCATTCGTCATCCACTGCAATTTATAAGGCATTGTGTGCGCCATATTTGTTTGTGCCCTTACCGGCCTCGGCCAACGGGGGATATTGTTAGTGTTGCTTACAGAGCTTAGAAGTTGGACCTTAGACCAACCAGTAGATGTATGTAGATGTAGTGTAGGGACGCCTGGCCGGGAGCAGGCGGGCTGTCGATCGCGTGTCGCGTTCATTCAGCCCAGTTCCCTGGAGGTGGAAACCAGTAAGACAATGAGCTAAAAATCTATAACTATTATGTCAATAAGAAATTAATCTATATATATAAATGCAAGTGTCCTGACTGACTGACTGATTCATCAACGCAGAGCCGAAACTACAAAAGCCAGAAAGTTGAAATTTGCACACCAGATGGCATTTATAAAGTGTACAAGAGATAAGAAGCGATTTTGAGAAATTCAACCCCTAAGGGGGTTAAAAAGGGGATGAAAGTTAGTATGGGGTTAAAGTTTTCTTTTAAGCTAGGAATTTGAAACTTCGTAAAAAGGTATATTATTAAAATACAAGAAAACTAATTTCAGCGTTTTTGAAAATTCATCCCCTAAGGTGGTGAAAAAGGGGTTGAAAGTTTGTATGGACATCAAAAAAATTTTCAAGTGGTGGACTTGAATCTTTGTATTTAGAGATATTATTAGAAGACAGGAAAAGTAATTTCAGCGTTTTGTAAAATTCATCCCCTAACAGGGTTAAAAAGGGGTTGAAAATTTTAATCCATTACAAATGCTTTGAAACTTCGTAGAAAGGCATAATAGCCGATTACAAAAAAAAGTGATTGCAACGTTTTTGGAAATTCAACCCCTAAGGGGGTTAAAAAGGGGATGAAAGTTCGTCTTCGGGTGCAAATTTATTTTAAGTTAGGAACTTGAAACTTTGTAAATAAGTATCAAATTCAAAGACAAGAAAACTAATTTCAGCGTTTTAGAAAATTCATCCCCCAAGGTGGTGAAAAAGGGGTTGAAAGTTTGTATGGATATCAAAAAAATTTTCGAGCGCGGGACTTGAATCTTTGTATTTGGGGATATTATTAGAAGACAATAAAAGTAATTTCAGCGTTTTGTAAAATTCATCCCCTAACAGGGTTAAAAAGGGGATGAAAGTTTGTATGGGGTTAAAGTTTTCTTTTGAGCTACGAATTTGAAACTTCGTTAAAAGATATATTATTAAAATACAAGAAAACTAATTTCAGCGTCTTTGAAAATTCAACCCCTAAGGTGGTGAAAAAGGGGTTGAAAGTTTGTATGGATATCAAACATTTTTTCGAGTGTGGGACTTGAATCTTTGTATTTAGAGATATTATTAGAAGACAGGAAAAGTAATTTCAGCGTTTTGTAAAATTCATCCCCTAACAGGGTTAAAAAGGGGTTGAAAGTTTGAATCCATTACAAATGCTTTGAAACTTCGTAGAAAGGCATAATAGCCGATTACAAAAAAAAGTGATTGCAACGTTTTTTGGAAATTCAATCCCTTCATTCCCAAAAAGGGGATGAAAATTCGTCTTGGGGTGTAAATTTAATTTTAAGCTAGGACCTTTAACTTTTTGGAAAAAAGGTAATAAATTAAAAAAAAACATGAAAACTAATTCAAGCATTTTTGCAAATCATCCCCCAAGGTGGTGAGAAAGGGGTTGAAAGTTTGTATGGAGATCAGATATTTTGTGAGTGCGGAATGCGGAACTTGAATCTTTGTATAAGGGCATAGGTTACCTACCTATTATGAGATTACAAGAAAAGTAATTTTAGCAACCAACATCAAAATCCACATGACTTAAAACTTCATACAACTTGCTAAAAAAGAAAAGTATTTAGTTTCAAGATTGCTTGGATATGAAAATTATAGGTACTAAAGATGTAAAATGTTGAAGATAAGATTCCACGCGGACGAAGTCGCGGGCAACAGCTAGTTTAGATATGTATGTATTTTGGTGTTGGGTTATATTATATAACATATTGTTGTCTTCTTAAATGGCGCAGTTGGTAGGATATATGATATGACTTTATCCTTTCACAGGGAACGAAGCTTTATTCGGCAGATGTTCGCGTGGTGGCAAGAAATGTAGGCTAAACTAATTACTCATTAAGACGTATACCTGTAAAAATATGATCAAGGACGGCGTGGAACCATGTTGATAAAAGCAAAGTGAACTATTGGGTGCGAAGCATAATATAAAAGTGTGAATTTTTAAATTGTTGCGCTATTTTGGTGAAGCATTACGGATGACTCACGTTAGACCGGGCCGTGTCCGGGCCGGATCTTCCGGCGCTTAATTTTCTATGGAAAGCATCACGTGATCACCTGTCATAGAAAAGTAAGCGTCGAAAGCTCCGGCCCGGACACGGCCCAGTCGACCCGGGTAAACGTGAGTCAATCCCTTATTCAATTAGGTCAAACACATTTTAGAAAAACGTCACTTCCATGGACAATACGATAAAAGTTAACGACTCTGGTACATAAGATACCTCGTACATCCCGTTTTTCTAATCTGAGTCTCAAGTACCTACAGAAAAAATGTATCCCGCCTGTACTATTCGATTAAGCATACTAATAAAAAATGTGTGACCCAATTGTTTTCCATCTTGCATGTAGGCGTGGTGGGGCAGACCACATACCAAGTTAGTTTGAGCTTCTATATTTATACACTTTAAGAAGTGGTTCGCGTGAGTCGATCGCTCTGTTTCGCTCGCTCTGCGGGAATACTTCCCATTTATTCTATACAACTGGAACACCCTTAAGAAATCGTACTTAATCGTGTTGTGACAAAAAAATTACAGTTCCTTAAAGTTTGCATAGAGTTGGATTTGAGGTTTGCTATTATGTATTATGCTGATTGGAGACTCTGCAGCGGACGTAGACGTTACGTCGTGCATTCGGTAATTAAAAAAGACCGCCTAGCCAATGTTTCTTTAAATAATATAGCAGTAATTAAATAACAAAAAACAAAAAAGTCTCGTCTAATTGCTACGTTTTTATTTGGACAATTAAGCTAACTGCTGTTATTACCGCAGTTTTATTTAATTGCAGTACTTTTTTCTGTCGCAAAGCGAAGCTCCCTAATGAGAGAGGCGAGGTATTTGGCATTCATAAAACATTTGGTTTTTTATTATTTTAACTAGTTAATAGTCTTAAGACGCACATTTGATATCGACTGTACTCATATCATATTTATACATGACGAGCGGCAAATTTCAGATTTAAAAGTGCAATCCTGAGCCATGTGAAGATTTCAACTGACTTTGAAACAAACAACCCATCGTACTGCAAGGATATAGTGTGTTATCATCAGGCGTTGTCCATATCTCAGACGAAAAACCTAAACCTATGTAAAATAATAAATATATTGTGTATATTTAACTCAAATTATTTATGTATTTTAATTATGGCTTCAAAGGCCCAAAGTGTAGTGTACTTCATCCACCAGCGTCGAAAACAAATTAAACACATTGAATAGCATTTCCACACTAGCAGACAAAGTAATCCTTTCCAGGCCGTTAAAGTGAATAACAATAAAGTGAATTAGGTAGCTTTGCTTGCGCTTGCGCAACCGTGTCATGATCAATTTGCAGTGCATTACGCTTATGGTAATGCATGGTCCAAAACCAGCCTCCACGGACCTAAAGTTCTAAACAAACGCGTTTTATATGGACTTGTGAAAGTTCTGGATGACAAGGGTAGGTAGATGTTAGGTGCCTTGTGGAGACCGTGAAATTTGTAGTGTTAAATGTTTTGTGAGCATTGTAATTTTTTATGATTAATTTATACATTTTGTGGGATGCTTAACTAATAATTCTAATAAATAGTGTGAAGAATTGTCAGCCTGATTCGGCAATGTTGTATGAATATCTGTTGCTAGCAGCACCACTTATTTAAATTTATAACGCGATATATGTACTTACGCATGCAATTATGAGATATTTGAAATACAATGATTAATTTACGACAACACCAATAAATAAAAATTTTAAACTATAAAAGTTAAAACCCAAATCTAATTTATATACTTACTTGAGTAAAACTATGCTGTATGCGTATTTTAACGCATGTTGAAAAAATAATTATAGATCGACTTAGAGATAAGAGAGATCTTTATTTGCATACCATAGTACAGATGTTATATACATGGACCCTGGAAAGGGTGTAGCAAAAATTGATGGTTAACAATTTCATAGTATTGGTTTACTACTGACTTATACTTACGTTCGATACTTATACATTTTCTAAATTGCACTTCTCTTTAAAGTAATACTTATACATTTCTAAATTGCACTTTTAAGTTTAACAGCCTCTTCTAATGAATACTTGAATCTTATTACCTATAGACAAGGATTTCTACATTATGTTATAAGTACCTACTTATTACTTTTTGTATTAATATAAAATATGTTATAATATAATACAATTATATTTATATTATATGCTAAGTTACTATTTATTTATTACATTACATAGTATCATCCTCCATAAATTCGGCTATTGAGTAGTAACATTTATCCATCAGCATAGTTTTAAGGCGGATTATGAAGTTGGGGTCTGTTTTTAAATAAGTGGGGATTTTATTATAAACATTTATGGCTCTGTAGTATGGACCGTTCTTGTATATTTCTAATTTAGGCTCCGGGAGTTCTATGTAGTGTTGACGTCGAGGGTTTTGACAGAATTGGAATAAATGTAGGTTTTTGCGGACAAATGTTGCTACTTCCAAAATGTACAGAGAGGGGAGGGTCAGTAAGTTAAGATCTTTGAAGTGTGGTCTACTTATCGATGACCAAGAAAGTAATCTCTTGATATCTTGCCATGACTAGAGCATTTGAGGCTTACTCTTATTTCTGTTAAAGGGTCAAACAGAAAACTGCATTTTTACATTTACAACAACTCATACGTATGTATCAGTAACAAACGGCACATATATGTGAATGTTGATAGCATATTCTCAATCATCCCGATACCGTACCGGCTCTGCTAAACGACTCCCTTAATGGTATTTTAATTAATTATTAATTAGAGCTCAATACACGTTGATCTGCGTTCCGGCATATGAAAGGTTAATCACGTCACTTACTTACTGTTCCTGTATTAAGTACCCCGTAAGAAAACTATTGTTACATATATACTAATGTTTTGTTTAATATGTCAATTTCAAAATTTAAATATTATATTGTCTTAATATCATTCCAATTAGCTGACCAAGGGCGGGTTTAAATTCAGCAAGCTGTACCCGCACCCTTTTCATTACTTACACAATTTGTTGCATAATGTTTAGATAAATACTTACCTACTTACTCCATTTACCTAAGATGGACTAATTACCTACCTAACTATTATATATTATACCTAAGAACTGATGTAAAAAGTAATGAAATAAATGTATTTGTATTTGTATTTTGTATTTGTATTTGTAAGACGAAGGTGGACGACCGCTTCTACATACCTACAAACTTTAGTCTCCATTTTCCTCTCTAGATGCTGAACGGAAAATTTTTTTCACAATTTGATGTGCCTTCTTAATATTAACCATAGATATGTTCCTTGCATTTTCTCGATTATTTAGGGTTCCGTAGTCAACTAGGAATCTTTATAGATAGTATGCCATTTCTGTCTGTTGGCATGGATATATAAATCAGGATTGTAGCAAAAAGCAGGATTGTAGTGGAAATCCGTGACCTCTCCAGAAAATAGGCGTAAGTATGTAATATGTTTATAAATTAATCACGTCAACAAAGTGGTATTATTGAGTTAGGAGCGAAAACATATTGCGTGTCTTGAGAAGCTACTAGCTCTTATAGAGGAAAATGGGGACTACACTTGTATAGAGAAGCGATGGTACTTTCCTCTTAAACGTTTCGCACATCGTACCGTCAAATATTCGAAGTTTCATTGAAAACTGGCCTTTACAGGTTCACAAGGGTGTTAGGAAGGCTGGCGGGTGCCAATATTGGCAATATTGGCTCGAGATGGCGCGTCTAGAATTCCTCAGACGTCGTTGCGTTGGTTTCGGGCACGGAGGATAGTTTCCGGCAAAGAATGAACATGCAAGACATGTTATAAAATAAATAAAATATATCAGGTACAAAGACATTTACAGATATACTTACCTACTCCTTTGTAGTGAGGCGAAAAATGTAAACATATCTTCGACTGTACCAGAATTAGTTGCCGTATGCTTGTGTGGTTTAAATAAATCTTTATCGAAAATTTTAATACGAACCAACTCCATGTGAATTGGTAACCTACTTCATCATAAGTATCCTCCTAATATGACAGCAAATCATTAAGTACCTATAGCTTTTAAAAAAGACTTTTTTTACAGATAGATGAAACTTAATTAAGAGTTTGTAAAAAGTAAATAAGTAACCGAAAAATATCATAAGAGCCTAATTTTTGGCTTTGAAGTATACATCCAAAATCTGCATTTAACTTTTGCTACAAACACGTAACAATAAAATAGCTGTAAATTATTACCTACCATATTATTACAGTAAAATATTACCTATACCATACCACTTAAATACTTTAATTACAAGACAGCACTAAACACTAACTGTCGTGTTTCAATAGCCGATCTTCATTTATTCACGAAAGTTAGTTGTTGTAGTGTAGGTAAATATAATAATAGGTAATGAAAACATGGGCCGATAATAACCAATAATTACCAACTAAATACTGGCATTTACCAAGTTTCTTTAAAGAACCGAATAAACTGAAGCTGGCGACTATAATATTATCTAGTGAAGTACATTTCATTTATTATGGGGAAACTCAAGTATGTATGTACTTACCAGTAGCGATTTTCTAACTCTACCCAGGAAGAAATTTAATTGTTGGTTTTATGATGTCTTACATTACTATAATATTAACGATGTTATATAGTTATATACGATACAAGTGCGGAAAGTAGGCAATTTGCAACGACAGGCGATAATTTAACATGACCGAAGGGTTTATTTTACGAGTTGCGAATTACCTATTCGCACGTGTAGCTACCTCAAGCTACCTATCGTAAATAACTATTCTCCCCGAATAATGGGAAAGGAGTGGAAGAAGTGAAGACTAAAGGGGTATCCAGACGGGACTGACGAAATCAATCGATTTGTTCAGGAAAATAATTGGTCAATCTCATCTAGCGTCCACACGTACGCAAATTAAATCGCCAATTTGCATTCTACTATGAAAATTGGCATTTTTGTATCCGCACCTGCTGATGTGATCGGGGAATCAAATTGGTATTTGCGTCCGCACGGCCCTGTTTGATCGGAAAATATCATCAGGTTGGCGAAAAATTGTCTCGTCTGGATACAACTTAAAAATCAAGCGATTTGAAACCTCTGTAATCCCGTCAACGGCCGGTTCTTTGTCCGTCCGGATTAGCGAGGTTTTACTGTATGTATTATTTAGGTAGTAATTGAATTAAGTACTAGTTTACGTTAATTATCGCTTATCCCAAACATGTAAACATTCCTAATACATACTATAACATTTTGTTATTTATAAAAACTCATTTATTTACATACAATATACAGGGCGTCCCACGGCGATGCCACATGGAGGGAAAGTACCTTAAATATCATAGATAGCATATTTTGCTGAAAGAAGACTTCATTTTATTTTTAAAACTTAGTAAAGTTGCATTCATACTTTTTTAATTTTTTTTGAAAAAAAATGTATGGAAAAAAATTATCGCGTCATTGGAGGAAAAGTACCTTAATTATTGTAAATGAACATCTTACTGAAAGAAGACATTATTTAGATTTAAAAAAACAAGTTGAATTGCATTTTACATAATTTCATGGTTAAACCGGGAATCGAACCCGCTACACGAGAAAAAAAAATACCTTGTACCAAAACAATAATTCTCACATTGAAGCCTTTCGATCGGTATGACAAGGCTACAAGGTATTTTTTTTCTCGTGTAGCGGGTTCGATTCCCGGTTTAACCATGAAATTATTTAAAATGCAATTCAACTTGTTTTTTTAAATCGAAATAATGTCTTCTTTCAGTAAGATGTTCATTTACAATAATTAAGGTACTTTTCCTCCAATGACGCGATAATTTTTTTTCCATACATTTTTTTTCAAAAAAAATTAAAAAAGTATGAATGCAATTTAACTAAGTTTTAAAAATAAAATGAAGTCTTCTTTCAGCAAAATATGCTATCTATGATATTTAAGGTACTTTCCCTCCATGTGGCATCGCCGTGGGACGCCCTGTATACACAGTGGTCTAAACGAAATTAATAACTAGCTATAACATTTAAATAAAATTTAATTTCTGAGAATTAAACGCAATATCATTAAAGCCAATTTTGTATGTAAATCAACAAAATGTAAATATTTATTATTCATACGGTCACCCTTGTATAAAAATAAGCCCCTATCTTTCCACGATCACGATCAGGCCCCTATTTCACCACGATAACAGGTGCGACAACTGATACTGACGTCACAGGCCTCCATAGGCTACGGTAACCGCTTACCATCAGACGGGCGGTGTGCTTGTTTGCCACCAACATTTTAATTAAAAAAAAACCTCATTATATCGCCAGTAAATATAAATACTTATTTTGCGAAGCTATGACAATTGTCACAAGAAACACGGCAATTGTCATGAAATTGCGACACAGAACTCATTTCTTGTCAAGAATTACCGAAGGTTCCTTTAAATCTTGTGACAATTGTCATCATCATCATCATAAACTTCACAAGAGAAATATCTGTTTTTTGCCCATAACTATAATAAAGTTTTTTTTAATAATACAATGATGGTGGCAAACAGGAACACGGCCCGCCCGATGGTAAGTGGTAACCGTAGCCCATGGATGCCTGTGACGTTAGCAACAGTGACATTTGCCGAATTGTCGCACCTGTCACCGTGGTGAAACAGGGGCCTGGGGAGTAACGTAACCACACGCCATATGTCAGCATTCAATTAGCATGTGTCACCTTGCGGGTGACATCGCCAAATCAGTCAATCAAATCAGTAGCCGTGTCACAATTTGTCAATAAAACAAGTCGATTTTTTCCTTCAGTCAGTACACAGTAGCAGATCCAGGGATTTTGATTTGGGGCGCTTGAGCTATGATGTCGCAACCGCGTTTCAAAATTCCCCTTTAAATTCTGCTTATGTGTAGGTAGGCTATTGATACAATTCTATCATTACATACTTAAAGGTAACTTATATTTTTTAAGAAACAAACTTGGACAAAGTTCCTAGGTAGTTTCCCAATGTAGTTCCCAACTCCCATCGGATGAAACGATTTTCGTCAAATAGTTTTCAGCTCAATAGATGATGACGCTCGAATTATGTCGGGGGTATTTAATGTTAAATGCTGTTAAAAATATTCTAACAGTTGACCATTACATTCCCATTCTGATTAAGTAACTCTCCATATACAACGCTATAATTTGACGTGGCCTACTTTTAAATAAGCTTAGAACATGGGTACATACATACTATGACAGTTTTCAAGTTAAAGTTTCCCAAGCAAGAGCCCGCACGGTGATAGTTGGGTAGGGGCGCTCGGCTCGGCGCCACGCATTCCACGTTTGAATTTAAACTCTCGTTTCGAACCCGGGAACCGTTCTGAAACTTTTTTCTCTAATAACTTGAGGGTTCTGAAACGCTGGTATTTCATGAGTGCGCGTTAGTGAAGTGTGTTTCGTTTTTCGAATCGGTTTTGCTTTTTGATATTATGTAGCGGGGTTAGTTGTTTTTTTATGAGTGAACAAGTATATAGTGGAAATTTATGAAATATAAGTTCAGTTGTATGCTGAAAAAATAAGCTTTATTTATAGGCACATAGGTAGGTTATTTGTTTTTCAGTTTCTGTGGCTATAAGTTAAACACATTAATGATCTTCTAGCCTAGTCGGTAGTGTCCAAGCAGGAGGTCCCGGGTTCGAATCCCGGTCAGGGTATTCATTGTGTCTTTATCACGAACGGTCCTGAGTTATGGATGTAACTAAGTATGTAGGTATATCGTCGCCTACTACTCATAGTACAAGCTTTGCTTATTTTCGGTCTAGGTCGATCTGTGTAAGATTGTCCCCAAATGTTTCTTAGTATACTAAGAATGACTTTTTCTTGATTTCCGAGGCACGTTTTTTTCTTAGATTTTTATTTATCTTATACGGAGTTATATATATGTCTGATATTACCTACTTTAGGTGATTATACGTACTTACAACACACATGATTGTTGATGTACAACATATTCGAAGTTTAGGTAAGTAGTTAATGTGTTCAATCAATCTTGCCACGTAAGTTTGCGCACTGTCGGGCGAACTGTATTGTCTGGCCACCAGTGGCGGCGCGTCAAACATATCCATAGGCAACCCGGGGCTAATTTGGCTTACATATTTCCTTTACAACTCTGCTCCAATGTCCAAAAACAGGCAAGCCGTAGGGAATCTGCTTTTATGGACGCGCCGCCACTGATACCTATATACACTGGCACCGTCCCATCTACCAAGATCATCGACCGGCTGTGGGGCAGCAGCCGAGGCGGCTGAAAGCAAAAGCTTTCTCGGTCACCAATACCTACCATTTCGTGGGATTTGGTCTCGAGACACTGGGGCCGTAGGGTCCAAGCGCACATGTTATTTTTAAATAACTGTGAAAAAAGCTCGTCGATATTACCGGTAATCAGAGAGCTGGCAGCTTTCTCTCGCTGCACATTAGTATTGCCATTCAGCGCTGCCAACATCTTTGGCACAATGTTGGGCGCCTTATTTAGACTTTTTTTTAATTTAGATTAATAGATTAGTTTAGGGTTAATTTTATTATAAAGTAGGCAACTTTATATACTTATAGCTTCTATAGTTGAATAATAAATACTTATAATTAAAACAGAAGATTTACTTATTTATAAATTATAACTGGAACACAAAATGTGTATCGAAATGTGTTGTGAGTTGTGACTGATGACGCTACTCATAAACTTGGTTAGTGTTTGAAACTTAAAACCTCGCGTTAGTGCCGTAAAATTAGCGAAACAAAGGTTCGGCACGTTAGAATTATTATTGCCGCTATCTTCGTTTGCTTTTCTTTTGAGTGAAATTAATAGGTACACAACGTGACCCTAAATTTTTCTATGACGGTTGATCGGTGATCACGTGGGGCTTCCCATAGAAAACAAAGGGCTGGAAGCTCCGGCCCGGCCCCGGCTCGGTCTATAGTTCGTTTTTTTTAGCATTAGAAAGAACTTCGCAGAAGTAAGCTTGTGGTTCCAAATCCGGCACTTTTAGCGGTAATAATTTGAAGTAAATTATATGTATTAACCATGCTACATTAGATAATTCAATAATTAATAACAATTAAAAAGAGCCTTATAAAAACTGCACGCTTGCTTCTGTGGGGTTCTTTCTAATGCTAAAAAAACGAACTATAAAATAAATAACCGGGCTAGTCGAACTTTGAACAGGTTATTGTTTACTTAGACAGGTTATGAAAAAATGTAGTAAAAAAACTACATTAGTTTTGTAAATAGATATCCTATTATTTATCTGTGCCTAGTATTTTTTTCGGATTTTACTTATTATGGATATGGATATAATAAGCAACTATTCTCAGGTTTTAACTAATTCAGTATAAAATGTAACTAAGGTCAATACAGGTAAGTACCTAAGTGTGGCTGATGTGTGGCTGGTTTTTACATTGGGGCCTGTTTGCACATGGATTAATTATTAATTGTGACGTCCCACGAGTAATGGTACCTTATGGCGGTTGGTGCTTACGCTATTATTAACGTTGCTCCAATATTATTGCGACGCTATGCGACGTAAGCGCCAGCCGCCATAAGGTACCTTTTGCCGTGGAACGTCATAATTATAGTGTTTAATGCAGCTGCAAATGTATGAACTCGCAATAAACATTAGGTATTCATTTTATCGATGTGTAAATAAGCCCCAATGTGTAGGCTTGCCACACTTAGCCGTATGCCACCGTATTGACCGTAGAGTCGGACTAAGAAAAGTTTGCAGCGGATTTGATAGTCCACGCAGTGCAAGTGTCATTTATACGTCATAATTTCATGGAAGTTTGACGTTTAGAATAACACGTGCACTGCGTGGTAAAATCCGCTGCAGACTTTTCATGGACTGACTCTCCTAATTTTTCATATCAAAAGGAAGTTCTCAGGACGAAAGTAGCGAAAGCGATAACTTTTAAAATTATTGTGTCAATGCGACTCGATGGGCCTTTTGCGTCGTTCAAAGTAAATTGACAATAATTAGACACAATCATTATCTATTTTGACAGGCGCTATGTGAACTGCCCCACAATGGACGGTGGAGTCTTGTGAATGAGCCATGGCGGCGCGTTCCTGCCTCTTCGTCGCGCTCGCTTTCACAGTCGGTGAGTAAATTATACCCCACTACTAAATAAAACCGGGCAAGTTCGAGTCGGACTCGCGCACGAAGGGTTCCGTACCATAATGCAAAAAAAAACACAAAAAATAAAGCAAAACAAAACGGTCACCCATCCAAGTACTGACCACTCCCGACGTTGCTTAACTTTGGTCAAAAATCACGTTTGTTGTATGGGAGCCCCATTTAAATCTTTATTTTATTCTGTTTTTAGTATTTGTTGTTATAGCGGCAACAGAAATACATCATTTGTGAAAATTTCAACTGTCTATCACGGTTCGTGAGATACAGCCTGGTGACAGACGGACGGACGGACGGACGGACAGCGAAGTCTTAGTAATAGGGTCCCGTTTTACCCTTTGGGTACGGAACCCTAAAAAAGAAAAGAATAGAAAGAAAGTCCTTACCCTGCCCTAGCCCTAATGACACGGCAATCACGCAACATTACAGACAAGTAGGAAGTGTCATTCGACCGGCAATGTTTCGCACGCGAGGGTACAGTCGCCATCACATATATAGGAGCGGCCGAGATGCTCAAAAAATGTAAACATGCACTAAAAGCGCCTTGACAATAGAGGCGTGTTCAGATATTTGTGAGCACGTTAACCGCTCCGATATATCTCATGGCGACTGTATCTATGGGTACGCCGAAACGTTCTCAGGCTAAGCAAAAGACCTAATTGTCGCTTGTTAATGGTAATAGGTAGTTTTTAATTGCATGGTTTTGCTACTTAGTTCTGTCGGTTGGAAAACAAAAACCGGCCAACTGCGGGTTTTCGCGTCCCAAGAGTTCCGTAATCACACTTATTATAGGTTTTCTTGTGATTTAATTGTGGTTAGTTAATTATAACATTTTTTTAAGCGGGCGTTACCTTACATTAAGAGACAACAGAAGTGGTCATTTCTCCATAAAAACGTACACGACTGTTTCCTCCGTGGGTTTTGAAGCTAGAGCAATTATTTTTTCAACACAGATTGTCATTTACACATTGAGAATATTGTCAATATCTCTGTCGGACCGTTTAGCTTTTTTTGATATTTTTTGTTTTTTAAGGCGCTAGAGCCCTTTCTAAAATGGCCAAAATGGCCTAATTGACTATGCCGCAATGAGAGGCGTGGTATTCAAAACTGATATCAATTAGCCAAAAAAGCAAAACCATCTGATACAGATAATTTTATAATCATTTAGAATTCCAAATTTGGTTACGATTGGTTAAGTTTTGGAGGAGGAAACAGTCGAGTACGAAACCTCGATTTTTGAGATTTTTACGCATAATTTTTCGCCTTGTCCTTAGGTACACTAGTTTTAGCGAGCCGCTTCCGTTAGCGAGACGGGTATTTTTACCTAAAATATTTAAATCTCAGCTCCTGTTTCGTCTTAACATTCTACATATGTGTGTACATATTTTTGGTACTTAATCCGTGTCAATATTTAATACCTTGACTGTACAGTACGGCTACTACGGTACCTAGCTTAGATTAGATAGTCGGTTGCTAAGCCGTACGTTGTGGCTATATGTATGCATGTACGTATTAGTTACCAGCACCAGTAGTGTGTTACCAGCGATGACTTACGGCTCCGAAACGTGGTCTTTCACTATCGGCCTCATCTCAAAATTCAAAGTCGCTCAACGAGCTATGGAGAGGGCTATGCTCGGAGTTTCTCTGCGTGATCGAATCAGAAATGAGGAGATCCGTAGACGAACTAAAGTCACCGACATAGCTCACCGGATTAGCAAGCTGAAGTGGCAATGGGCAGGCCACATTGCGCGCAGAGAAGATGGCCGATGGGGTCGAAAAGTGCTCGAGTGGAGACCACGGACTAGCAAACGCAGCGTAGGACGTCCACCCACAAGATGGACGGACGACCTTGTTAAAGCCGCCGGAAGACGCTGGATGCGGGTGGCTTCCAACCGGTACGAATGGAGGTCCAAGGGGGAGGCCTATGTTCAGCAGTGGACGTCTTATGGCTGAGATGATGATGATGATGACGTATTAGTTTAGCTTAATCTAAACTCAATGGCGTCTGCAGCAGCCTCCTATGAGACCAATTAGAGCGGACAGCGCTGGCAACATCGGTTAATAATTGAGACCGCTTAATTTGGCTTGATCCACTCCGGAGGCCTTTGATCAACCGTTAGGCCGATAATCAGGCTAATCTTAATCAGATTGGGTAAGGAAGTACCCATGCAGTGCTTTGAGAATTGCCGTGTTCCTGTTCAGCTGTTCAGACATTTATTCTCACTAATATACACGGTGGCAAAAAAATAATTGCATTCCCGTTGCCATGGAGGTTTTGAGATTATACTGAGCAACTTTTACTATGGGACCAACCACGAAATCGTAAACAAAATATTAACTTCCCATAGAAAATGTTGAACCAGCCATTGCCTTGTTTCACGATTTCGGGCTTGGTTCATAGTAAAGGCCTGTGCACACCGGCTGCGTGTGCGTGACGTGCACGTGCGCGTGCGGAGTTGTAGTATACAGATCCTTATGAGAGATGGCACACCGCTTGCGTGACGTGTGCGTGTGCGGCTCCAACATTTTAGCGCACGCACACGCGCACGTCACGCACACGCAAGCCGGTGTGGCTCGGCCTTAAAAGTGGCTCAGTATTATAATCCCAAAACCTCCCTGGCAACGGGAATGCAGTTATTTTGTAGCCAACCTGTGTATCTAATGGAAACTGTGTTCTAATCACCAAATATCGAATTTATAAACTATTGATTAACAGACACACGAATCTAGCCACCGCCGCCATACAATCTAAGTTACGTTCTCATTTTAAAACGGCATTCTGAAATAAGATGGATTTTGACAAATACATAAAAAAATGAATTATTCGGGGCTTATTCAAGTTTGCATTTCATGTAGGTACAGTAATCTGCTAAGATAGTTAAACCTTAAACCCCCTGCCTAGATGTTTGTGAGCTGGGGCCTGGGGGTCAAATTTCTCCGCAGCTGACTGTATATACTTAGGAATGGAACGTACTCGTAGAGAACATACGTGTGTCCAGCTCTAAAATTAGCTCAGATAACAGACCAGGACATCCTAGGCGCATAATGTACTCGCTCCAGATTAGCTACGACCTACATATGCATACGAAAACACTAATTTATTCTTTGTCCTAGTTGCCGACTGATTTATGACCACTTTGTGTCTTTGTTGCCTTTTCTTACCTATCTTTATGACTGGATATTTTAAATCTAATTCTACGGATTACAATATATGTAAGTACCTACCACTATAAGTATATAGGTACCAGAGTACATGGGCCGTTTAAAAAAATAACTTGTATTATATATGTACTTATTATTTTCCTGTTATTTTTAGGGTTCCGTACCCAAAGGGTAAAACGGGACCCTATAGCCAAGCGCGCACCACGATTTTTTGTCGCGCGATAATTTAGTCGCAGAAATGTAACGTATGGGTTTATATGGTGGTGCGCGCATATGCGACAAATAAATCGCAGCGATTTTAAAATTGTGATTTGTTACATTTTTCCGCGACAGCGCGCGACGCGATTGTCGCAAAGTGAATTGCAGCGTACGAAGCTGTATGGACCCGCGCTCACTGCGATAATAAAATCGCAGCCGGGACCTCAGTCGGCATTTCGCTCTCCAAGCGTCAACATATCGGAACCTGCTTCTCCAATGGAGTTACAAGATGAGACGCTAGATGTTGACCGTTTAATTATAGAAATAGAAGGAGATCACCTTTGTGGTATAAATACTCAGTCATACAGCGATTGCATATTGTTTGACGACAAGCGACTGGTACGACATCCATGTCGAGAATGGACAAATCGTCGACATTTTCATCGCAGTGCGCGCACTGAATTTTCTGCGATAAATTACAGCGCGATTCTAAAATCGTGTCGCAAAAATTAAAATCGTGGTGCGCGCTTGGCGTATTACTAAGACTTCGCTGTCCGTCCGTCCGTCCGTCCGTCCGTCTGTCTGTCACCTGGCTGTATCTCAAGAACCGTGATAGCTAGACAGTTGAAATTTTCACAGATGATGTATTTCAGTTGCCGCTATAAAGCCCCCTCCAGACTAATGCGCGTTCGCGGCTTCGCCCGCGATTCACGCGCATAGTCTGGAGGGGGCTTAACTGTTAAAAAAAAGAATTACATTACAGGGTGGAATAGGTTTGTAAGTGGTGCGCATAAAAGTGCGAGGCAAGCATTCCAGAATTGGGTTCTTGTGGGTAAACCTTTGGCTGGCCATGCACACAAGGAAATGTGTGACACGAGAAAATATTTTAAATCTAGATTGAAGTGGTGTCAAGACAATGAGGACCAATAAAAAAATGGACAAAATTGCTTTACATCACTCCAATGGTAAATTTCATGACTTCTGGATGCACACAAAGAAATGCAACCCTAAGCCTAGTCTCCCTGTAAGTGTGAAGGGTGAAAGTGATCCCCAAAAGATTGCCAATTTATTCTGTAAGCATTTCAGGGTAGACTCTCCCTTGCCAAGAATAAATAATGAGCAGTTTGATGTGGAGCCCTGTCATGGTACTGGCCAACCTCTTACATTTAGCGCGAAGGACATAGCTTGGGTGATTAAGTCGATGAAGAGAGGTAAATCGCCGGGGCATGATGGGCTAAGCATCGAACACTTGCAACATGCGGGGCCGCATCTGTCTCGGGTACTGTGTATGTTTTTTAAACTTTGTACTGTGCATACGTTTCTGCCACCGCAATTAACACAAACACTTGTCGTACCCATTATAAAAAGCAAGACAGGTGATGCGTCCGATTTAGGCAACTACAGGCCGATCTCTCTTGCAACGGTTGTGGGTAAGGTACTCGACAGTTTGCTTAACAGACACTTAGAAGAACAAGTCAAATTGCATGACGCTCAATTTGGTTTTCGCAAGGGCTTATCAACTGAGAGTGCTATTCTGTGCCTCAAGCAAACTGTCGGCTACTATACTGATAGAAACACTCCAGTTTATGCGTGCTTCCTCGACTTGTCCAAAGCCTTTGACTTAGTTTCATACAATCTGTTATGGAAAAAGTTAGGGGCAATGGGCGTGTCGAGTCAGTTGGTGCAGTTGTTGAAATTTTGGTACGGAAGTCAAACAAACTGTGTACGATGGGCCAAACAACTGTCTGAGCCGTATAAACTGGAGTGTGGGGTAAGACAAGGCGGTCTAACGTCTCCCTTGCTATTTAATGTATATGTTAACGCTCTGATCGGTGAGCTAAGCGGCGCCCATGTCGGCTGCTCTATTGACGGCGTGTTCATAAACAATATAAGCTACGCAGACGATATGGTGCTGCTGGCGCCATCGATCAGTGCGTTGAGGAAACTAATTGGGATATGTGAGAGGTATGCGAAAGCCCATGGGCTGAAGTATAACCCCTCCAAGAGCGAGCTAATGATTTTTAAAGCGGGCAGAAAAATTCCTGAGGAAATTCCTTCAGTCATGCTAGATGGGAAAGAAATCAAGAGGGTGTATCATTTTAAGTATCTCGGTCACATTGTCACCGATGACCTAAGAGATGACATGGATATGGAGAGAGAGCGGAGAGCTTTGGCGGTTCGTGGGAATATGCTGGCACGCAGGTTCGCTCGCTGTACAGACAAGGTTAAAATAACGCTCTTTAAAGCCTACAGTCAGACATTCTACACGAGCAGCCTATGGGTTAGATACACCCAGCGTTCCGCAAATGCTCTCCGAGTGCAATATAATAATGCTTTCAGAATGCTGTTGGGGCTGTCCCGGTTCTGCAGTGCTTCGATGATGTTTGCAGAGGCGCGCACTGACGGGTTCCATTCCATGCTATCTTGCGTAAGCGTTCAGCGTCCTTAATGCAACGAGCGAGAAGTAGTCCCAACAGCGTTCTGAAAGTATTATCCGATAGACTCGACTGTCGAATATGGAGGCACCTGGTGGTTCTGACTGGGCGACCTGTGTGTTCTGCATTTCCTCTGTAGTGTAGGTTAATTAGTGATAATGTTAATACTAACACTAGTTATTAGGTATGTAGTTTAAGACAACTAACAAATTCTATGGATTGTTTGATCTGAAATAAATGATTATTTATTTATTATTTATTTAACAACAAATACTAAAAACAGAATAAAATAAAGATTTAAGTGGGGCTCCCATACAGCAAACGTGATTTTTGAGCAAAGTTAAGCAACGTCGGGCGTGGTCAGTACTTGGATGGGTGACCGTTTTCTTTATGCATTTTTATCCGTTTTTTTTTGCTTTATGGTACGGAACCCTTCGTGCGCGAGTCCAACTCGCACTTGCCCGGTTTTTCCGTCATCAAAAGTAGGTATTATACTTATACAGCGCTATAGAGTTCTGTAGCCAAAACTGCACAATCGAAACCCTTATATTTTTTCAAGCTAATACGGAAATTATTATATTTTTGCCTTGGTCATTAATTCCGACTTATCTTTCTTCTAATTCGTTGTTCTCCGCAATTTACACTAATGTTTATTTTGTTTACGCGTAATACCTATTCATGCTTGGCCGCACTTAACGACGGGGGTTGTTTCTAATTGCTTGCAGGAAATTAGCTCCCTAGGGGACAAATGTTTCAATTTTCCATTTGTAAGTATATAGTAGGCTTAATTACGTTGATTGTTGGCGTTTATTTTAACATAGGGATATAACAATTGTAACATATAATATCAGTCAGTAGTAATCTGTTATACCTACACCATACCGTAAATAATTTTACCCCTGCTATGTTATTTTGGCCGGAAGGCCGAGGATAAGCTACATAACACAAATAAAAGAAAAGGTAGCTGTAATGTCGTATAAGGAAATCAAGGAGGCGGCCCTGATGGATAGAGTCAAATGGAGAGAGCTACACCGACAAGAGTCTAACTCTTAACGACAACGATGTTATTTTATCATTATAAATTTTATGTAAGTAGGTGCATACGAGTATACAGGTAGTTGAGTATTGTAATGTGATTACAGTAGGTAAGTTTTTAACGATACGGTCGTCAGTTTAAGACTAAGTAACTAGGTAGGTAACTTACTTAAACTGTATGTATTACATTTTCTGTGTATTTCTAACTTTATGGTGCATAAAAATTTTGACTCGATCGGTGTGTACAGAATGCGCGTGTTCGCTGCAGCTGTTAGAACTGCGCGTGCCCGCGCACGTGGCGCGCGGCGCGCGCGCAGCACTCGCGTGCCACTGGCAGCTCGGGCCGCACGACGTGCTCTACTCCGTCAAGTGGTACAAGGTATGTTGCGGATGCTGGGGGACTACTTTTAAACCTTTGCAACATGATCCGATCCGACTTGACCCGATCGTCAAGACAGGAGCTGCTGCTGGTGTGCAGCACTCGCGTGCTACTGCTGCTGTTCTTTGTCTAACTTGTACACTATCTAATTCCGAGCCTGTCTAATTCCGTGAACTATACAATGTGTAAATCTAGATCCAATATCCAATCGCACTGCACTGGCCAATAGTTTAAGAGGCCAAGAAGTGTAGTTGTTGTTGTCAGTTAGGATAAATCATTGTTTTATACGCTAATGTTTGATAAAGGACGGCAAGGAGTTCTTCCGGCACGTGCCACGAGACCCGGAGCCGAGGAGGCGGTTCCCGCTGCCCGGGGTCCATGTTGAGGTAGGTATTTACCAGCACCTTTACCACACCATTAATACAAGTGGATAATGTGGATATCTTTAAGAAAATAATAATTATAGAGTTTTTCGCTTGACTTACGGTATACATAAACAAAGTTCAACGGAAGTCCCAGCTATTAAATTTTGAGAACACTTCCGTTTGAAGAGAGCACGAAAATTGTTTTTCGGGCGTTCGACGCAATAAAAGTTAAATTGCTGAGGACAAAAGTGTGTGCTTTGAATCTTTTTCACAGTTTCTCCCACACTTTTTTATAATTAATTATCCCATTTAACTGTATAATTTAACTTACTCTAACTTGGTATGTTTTAGAAATCTGACTCGTCGGGCTCAAACGTGACACTAGGCCCGGCCGAGTTGGAGACAGAAGGCCGCTACCGCTGTGAGGTGTCCGGCGAGAGGCCGCTCTTCCCTACCGTGTCCGACCACGCCGATATGACTGTGGTCGGTGAGTATGTCCTACAAGTCTGGAGTCAAACGTGACGCTAGGCCCGGCCGAGCCGGAGACAGAAGGCCGCTACCATTGCGAGAGGTGTCTGGAGAGCGACTCCTCTTCCTCACCGTGTGCGACCACGCCTACATGACCGTCGTCGGTGAGTATGTCCTATAAGTCTGGGGTCAAACGTGACGCTAGGCCCGGCCGACAAGCTGGAGACAGGAGGCCGCTACCGCTGTTAGGTGTCCGGCGAGAGGCCGCTCTTCCCCACCGTGTCCGACCATGCCGACATGACTGTCGTTGGTGAGTTCTACATGTTCTACAAGTATGGGTGTTTTGTTAGCCTTTAGCGCGACATCATAGATCGAGTTATCTAATTTAACATACGGTTTAGGAAGCTTTGGAGCAAGCAAATTGTTGGCCATTTCGTGGCACTTTAATCTTATTTTGTGTTTTCTTGTATATAATGTATTGTACCGATTGTTTGTGTTTACGAATAAATCAATTCTTTTCTATTCTATTCAAATTAACGTTCTACGTGATGTTACCCCACGGCTCCTACCTGAATAGCCCGCCAGTTTGAAACTTGCGTCCGACCGAAAACTTATTTTCCGACACGCGATTGTCCTGGGAAAATCCACTAACAACAAGACTTGCTGACCATTGGTAGACCTTACGTCATTGCAATAGGGTTTACGAAGTGTCATTTATTAACTGTATGGACGATACAGTGCGTGTGACCCTTGCTTTCTTTGACATGTTTACCTACTTGTATACTTACGTTCGAGATATGAAGTATTTACACTCCCAAAAAACCGGGCAAGTGCGAGTCGGACTCGCGCACGAAGGGTTCCGCACCACAATGCAAAAAAAAAAAAACAAAAAAAAGCAAAAAAAAAACGGTCATCCATCCAAGTAGGTACTGACCCCGCCCGACGTTGCTTAACTTTGGTCAAAAATCACGTTTGTTGTATGGGAGCCCCATTTAAATCTTTATTTTATTCTGTTTTTAGTATTTGTTGTTATAGCGGCAACAGAAATACATAATCTGTGAAAATTTCAACTGTCTAGCTATCACGGTTCGTGAGATACAGCCTGGTGACAGACGGACGGACGGACGGACGGACAGCGAAGTCTTAGTAATAGGGTCCCGTTTTACCCTTTGGGTACGGAACCCTAAAAAGGGCGCAATAAGTACACTTGTTCTTAATAAAACATTTTCCGATTGTCTAAATAGGACTGGTCATATTGCCGCTTATCTTATAAGGTCAGGTGTGGGGTAAATCTTAGTTAAATCAAAAATAGCAGGATACAGCGATAATTTTGTTATCAAATAAATTAGCAGTCACCAAACAGGAATGATTGTTTTTTAAAACACTTATTTAATTAATCATAGCCATTTCAAAACCTGTAGGTACATTTAGACGGGCCTGTAGGTAGGTACATACATTTTATGGTCATTTATCTACTAAGCCAAGAACTAAGTATTTAATCCATTTTGCCTGCACATTTGCTACGAGCAAAACTTTTGCCTAACTTTATTTCAAGTTGGTACAGAATAAAATTACTGAGATAATATCTTTCAGAACCAAGACAAGGGGTGATATTCCAATCTCAAACGAGACTAATGCTCAGAATAACAAATGTCTAAGATACGGCTAAATATTGCTCATAAGTACCTAGATCAAGTCAGCGAAATGGTGGAAAAAGGGACTTCGGCATCAAAACGTCTATAGGTAAAACCAAGCCATGCTGTGAAACAAGACCCTCTAACGCATAACTTTATATCCCGTAGGCTTGTAGAGGTTGGCCCAACATCTCATATGATGATATCAAGTTACACTGGTTGGCTGGTCACGTACGAAGTTCGACTCGCCCACTCGTTAAGCAAGGAGGAAAGCGGGAAAGTTTCTAACTGAGTGTCCCAGATGATATCGGACGGTGGATGAATCTTAATATTTTACGGCGTAAGCCGGGGTGCAAGTAGAATAAGACAAGATTAAGTATCATTGTTAACTTTGTTGAAACTTTTTCTTGAAGTTCCTGGACGGTGCAAAGTTGCGAAGCTTCGACTGTTTTTTTTTTATTTCCCGTTGGTATTGTTGTATACCATACTTTGCCAGTACTCGTATTGTTTAAATACAAGAAGGTGTATTTAAATAGTACGAGTACCTACACAGTAGTAAAGGATAAGAACAGAACAGGAATCAGCATACTCACCAAAATATATATTTTTTATTTTAAATAGAGGAAAGTATCCAATGAATAGTCGGTTGTAATTTCCAGTGCTACCGGAAAGCGGTCCAATGCTAACCGGCTTCCGGTCGCGATACCGCGCCGGCGAGCGCGTGCAAACGTCGTGCACGGCGGGGGCGGCGCGCCCAGCACCGACGTTGGCTTGGTGCGTACATACGTAATATAGGTATTTTCTGATACACTTGACTTCTTTAACGTACTTGATAGACGGTGCAAATGCACAGAAATTAGACAGCGAAAAATAATTTTAACCCCCAATCTTTGGTGTATTTTGTAGGTACGTGAACGGCGAGCCAGCGCCACCCGCCACGCTCGGCACTTTGGCGAGTCGCGCGCACAAGGGGCTCGAGACGGTGACGCTGCCGCTGGATTTCAGAGTCACTGAGGACCACTTCAAGAACAACGGCCTTAAAGTCAAGGCGAGTGTCATATATGTCAAAATCATAATGATATACCTAGTGCTTTTATAAGACGAACAGTTAAATCCGAACGTCTAAGAGGTTGATAGAGCTAACGATTCTGATTACATAAAAAACCGTACTTACTCAGTTTCTAGATAGCCACGTCTAGCTCGTAATTTATTCGTTGGAAAGAGACATTAAAAAAATCTGCGATAAATAAAATTAGGTACCTACACCTATATTAAAAAGTTGGAAATCGTTTAAAACCAATACTTAATTAGTTTAATCAAAAATCTGTAACTTATTTAGGCACACATTAGGAGATTTGTATAAACATATTTCGTATTACAAGTACTTTAGCCTAAGTAAAACTGAATATGCCTGATTGATTAGTATTCAAACAGCTATAGAACGGCAGGAACATCGTAGAGCGCAGGTAATGAGATGAGTTGAAGCACTCGAGTTCCGAAACTACCGGTAGATAGGTTTAGTTCATCATTACTTAAACTTTAGTTGGGCCCGCAGGCAAACTTGCGGCGTAATGGAATGATAACAAACTTTAATTTAATGCCGTCGAACTAATATTATATGAAGAGTCAGGAATTTTAATATTAATTTACCTACTTAATTATACTACCTAAATCGTTGGTGAACGATTTAACAGCTTGTACAGGGTGTTGAGGAGACGTGAGCAGGATCAACGCAATAGTTCACCATCGTAATTAAAAGTATTTATAAACAACAAAATTGATATATAGTCAGACCGTAAAAAGTATGCAGTGATTCTGATAGCCCACGAAGTGCAAGTGTCATTTTAAACGTCAAATTTGTATGAAATTATGACGTAAGTATACATAACACACTGCGTGGGCTATCAAATCCGCTGCAGACTTTTATTGGTCCGATTATAGGTACCAAATTCAACCGATCGATCAAATGCCGAAAAATATACATTAAATAAGAAATAAGTAGGTACTTTATGTCAGTTGAACGTTGAACTATGAGAATAATAAAATACAATTCGAGATAATGAAATTGATTTATTCTTTCACAGTGCCTAGCAACCATAGAGTCCCTGTACTGGCGCAGCAACGAGGAGAGCGCAGTGCGCGTGCGCGACAAATCATACGACACCATGGAGCTTCGCCCGCGCACCGCTGACGCCGACATCGTCGAAAATATCGGCGGCGCCGACGCCGGCAAAAGTGTACCTAGCAGCGCGCAGGGACAACCTGTGTTTAGTATGGTGATCTGTATTGGTTATGTAATAAATATTTTATAAGAAAAATGTGGATTTTTTTGCTTATCTGCATGAAAAATAACTTACTAGTATTCTATGAAAGAATGAGGATAATAGAAATATATTGAGTGTGTTTTGGTTGAAGGAGAAATTCTGGTGTTAGATGAGTCTTGTTCACAGTCTTGTTCGTACCTGGACATTTTCACTTAACTGTGCACCTTTAACGGCCGGTTAGCAATCGTTACAAAACTGACGGTCAATGTAAAATCCCATACATTTTGTCAGGAATGTAACGGTTAGACGTTACTGAAACACGACTTAAGTCGCGCTTCAAAGTACAAGTTAAATGAAAATGCCCACCTACTAGTGCATTAAGCAACGTGGTCGGCGCAGTCCGCAACCACCGACCGCGCACCAAGACTTTCGCCGTAAACAGTAGGTACGAGGTAGGTTACACTACGACATTTTATACTTCTGCGTTAAAAGAATTAAGATTGTGTATAATTTTGATCACCGCATCCGCTTAATTATTTTTTGTTGTCTGCTCTTGTTGTAATGCTCTTACTGAGCTCTTACCTTCTTCGAGCAACACGGAACTTACCTTACCTACCTATATACCTCCTTTATGACAGCGTTTTACACAAAAATAAAACGCTAATTAAATAACTTACCCTATTCGGAACCTAATAATAATATTGAGAGTGGCAACACTGTTGACGGTCGTATTGTCCTTTTCTATCATATACGTCCCTCTCTCTCCCACACTCCCACCACACAGCAGTTTGCTTTTTGGCGGTTGTCGCAAGAACAAATTTCCAACTCATTGTCTCAAAATTATACATATTTACACCAGGCAGGATTAAAACTTTAGGTTCCGAATAGGGTAAGTTATTTAATTAGCGTTTTATTTTTGTGTAAAACGCTGTCATTAAACAACTGTACCGCTATTCGGAACCTAATAATAATATTGAGACGTGTTTGTTATCGCCTGGTGGTGGGAAGACGCCAAGCCAATGTGATTATACGTGTACTTATTATGTATATGTAATATTATTATATTATGAGTGTTTAATTAATTATGCAGTACACCCTTTATTTTAACACCTGTGAGGAGAGAGGTATTTAGTAAAGCATACAATTTGATATTCCATTATATTATGATTCTAACTTAACATTTTATATACGTACTTAATGTACTTAATGTACTTATAAATGTTCAAAAAGAATAAGTGAGTCACCACAAGGGTGCTATACTTAATTACTTAAATGTATGTGAAAACTAGGTAAAAGAAGATGTGATAAGTCAGTCTACTCTTCAAGGAGCATACACATCTGTTATAAGGAGTAATGTAATTCAAGTATGAAAAGATAAAAATAATAAAGTACTAGAGTCGTTTTTATTTATAAGTCGCAATTATTATCAAATTTGATAATAATTATCTATAATAGTAAAGTAAGCAGTTGCAGGAATATAACAAGGACAGGACATTTCTTATTTCCAGAATCCCTTTTAATTATTCGTTATATCACTATCACCACAAACAGAGTTAATAAAATTAGGTACTTATTGAAATGTCATAGGGAATCACTAAATTTATTTAATGACTGTAAGCCATATACTTGGTTATAGGTTATAGTTATAGCTATAAAATGCATTTAACCCTTTTAAACGCTTTACTAACGAGAACGCAAGTCAGTGTACATAAATAAACCTTGCTTAAAAGTGTGAAGGTTACTATGAGAGCTTAAGCCACAACACTCATGTGTTCACTGCGCTGTGGCACTAGTTATGACGCTTTGTGGTGTTCTTGTGTAGAATTGCTACAGAACTTTATCAATAATATTTGCAGAGTCATTCTAATTAAATTCATGTTTAGCTACCATAACCTTAATTTTACTCAAAAATTTGTATATATGTAGTAAGAGTAGTTTCTTAGTGGTTTACTTTATCTGGTGCCTCCTGGTAGACATAAGCCTTAAAACTTTATTGGTTCTGACCGCTAAAGTGGCTTAATTCCTGTAAACTATTCATAGACATTGCTTAATTCTGAATATTCAGTTTTCTCTATTCAGTGTGTAAATTATAAGGAATCAGATACTTAATTCGAAACCCTAGCTCATCGCATAGGTGCTTTTAACCGAAATACAAATTTATGTGCTTATTTCGTGATTTTACATTATTTGCTGTGGGAAACCCTACCATTTGCCGGGCGCCTGTGGCCCCAAAGCCAACAGCGCAGAGGCCCTTTAAGAGGGAGCTATTTTATCCAATGCTAGAATCAACACTTTGTCGAATCTATTAGATATTTAGGTATACTTATCCTCCTTATGAACTAAGGATAATTGTTACTTGTTTATATTTCAATAATAGCAAGATTGTAAATTATTTTATATTCTGAAATATAATATTACTTAATTTGGGCCAGTGTACTTTTCTATACTATATCTCTGGCCTACTACCTACTATAGGTTAGTCTAATAACATCCCGCCTCCTGGGAGGCAATATACAGAGTTCTTGGATATATATTCACGATATCGCTAAGTCTGTGGACCTACTTTTCCAACACTTGACTGCATGAAATTATTGTGTACATTTTTTACAGGTCTCGAGCAAGAAGGGTACCTATATATAGGTTCAGGTCCTTAACTTGTGGATTTGGTAATAGGAGCAAGACACAGACGGGGTGTACATTAATTGATCCACCATGTTTCAAGAGATTCATGTGCATTGATGCCTTCAAGTTACACTGTACAGACAGACTATATAACTCTTTTGCAGAGTTTTGCCAACATATTATAATAAATGACTGCATTTGTTTGGGTGTACTTGTTCCACGACAAAACCATATTTATATATATTACAATGTATTTTTGAAAAGTACCTACTCGCCTTTCAAAATAGCTTCGCCTTTTCGCAAGGCTTGCTCCTGTGCAAAGCAAACAGTATCGCAATGCTATAATTTTGTATAAATTGAGAACTAGAGGGTCATGCCCTAGACGTGACCGCCCAGAAGTTATACTAGAATCGTTCGTGCAAACCATTAAGTCACTGTTTATTAAAAACCTTATGACTGGGTACATTACATTCCACGGTGGGTACATTTGTTAAACGTATAGTATCAAACTATGACGAATAATGATAAGTGAATTAAGTGATAACAATATTTGGTCCGTGCATAGAAGCACGTGCCCTTGAGATTAGTGCATGGGAAGTTTAAAATAAACTTAATCTGTGCATAGGAGTACTTAAGCCTGATTTAGACGGCGCACGAACTCGCATGCGATTAAAGTTACATTCCGGACTGTAGGTTACGTCCAATTCAATCGACCGATCAAAACCCGCAATGTAATGAAACTCGCATGCGAGTTCTCGCATCGTGTAAATGAGCCCTTACGATCAAGGTGATTCGAATCCTCAAGGTTCACAAGGCAGACATAAGGGTGTAAAATAAAGCATTCATAAACGCCCCGTTAGGTCAGTTTTGTATATTTTTATTTCCAACATGCTTGTGCAGCACATGACAATTTTCCTATACCATGCCAGTCAGGGATATAATAATTAAATAGGTAACCTTGGTTATGTCGTGTACCTACATAGGTAGGTACTTGTAAAAATGGTAACTGAAAGACTAGTGCTCTCGAGGCAAATATAATTTATATTAATTTCTAGTCTGTCATAGCAGGCATAGACTTCAAAGGTTTTTTAGATATTCATAGGGCCGCTAAACGGAACCCTTTGTACACCTTGAGCAGGCTGTTTGTGCTCTTGTAATTTTATTTTCACACCATGAGTGATATTAAACATAGCTTATTTCAGAATTGAAACGTAAGCTATGTTGTGTCGTGAGCTTAAGTGAGCCTGATTTAATTAGAGTACACAGATTATCTGGACCTTGGAGGATTGACCACACCTTATTCTAAATATCAATATTCTGCCTGGGCTTATGGTCGAATTTATGTGACTAAATCTCTTAGTATTATCCATGCCACCCACGTTATGAGGCTTAGCGTCTCCAGACCACAATTTTATATTAGGGTGCAAAGATTTTTTCATCTTTAAAATAAAAATGAGTCGAGATAGGCCTGGAATCTTAGGTTATTTTATACCTATTATATTATAATTTTAGAAATGTTAATTAGTCCAATTTTGGGTTTAGCCAATAGGGTGTCCGGGACCCTTAAAATAGATTGGTAAACAAAAATGAAACCTCGAATAACGAGGCCTATTTCGACTGATTTTTACCCAGAACATTATTTTGTTAGAACCCTTTTCACTTGTCCTTTGTCCAAAAGGAGGTATTTACATATTCATCTTTGTTATATTTTTATGATTGTGGCCTACTCGCTCGCCTGTGTTATGACCATATCATTTAATTTCTGACATGCCTTGCGCAGGCTTATATAGGTTGTAATATCATCATCAATAACTTGATATCAGTTTGTGAATGAATCAAAGATTCTTTGGCACACCTTACGCAGGTGGAAACATGGCAGCCTTGCGCAGGCTTAAATAGGTAAGTACACAACATATTGGTTTCATCACAAATAACTTGACGTTAGTTTGTGACTGAATATTCTCTTAGGCACACCTTACGCAGGTGGAACCATAACAGACATAGCTTAAGAATATCATTCAAATGAAGTTTATGGGTAATATTCCCTTAGTTGCGAGTTCTTCGCTCGACAAGGGGAAAGGATTTACCCATAACTAAACTTCAACTCTACCGTTAGCGAATATAATTTGAAATTATGAAGCAAACCATGCGTCTTCGTCAATGAATCAATCTAAACATTCCCATATCGTTAATGCCCTTTCAAGTCACAGGCTTCCGATTTTATTTAAAACGTTTACAAGTGTAGGTACTATTTATGTAGGTAGGTAGGTAGGCTTAAAGATTGAATAATCAAGTTATTCAAATCCAAAATAATACAAGCACATATAGCAACTACATGCAAGAGTTCTTTTAAGCTGTTAGTACCTGTTATTTATTTAAAGAGATACCTATCTACCTACATTTTAACAATTTTTTTTTTTTTTTTAAATCAATGACCTAGTTGGAGAGATATAAATTGGTAGATAAGGAGTGAAATACTTAAGGATTTCCATGTCATTCTTGCGCAGAGCCATGCTAATCTCTCTCTTTATCTAGTCAGACTTAAGTTTACGTACTGCCGAAGTACTCACTTTCCACAAAAATAAGTGCAATGCTTGCGATGTAGGTTTGTTCGTTACCTTGTGTCCCTCAGAGCGGAAATAGAAGCCCCGCGAAGCGGGGCTTCGTCGACTCCTAAGCGGGTACACGTTATTTATCAGCAAGTTTATTACCAAAAAATTTTGCAATATTATATTTAACCCGGAACGGGATAAACCGACAAGTTGCTGATAGATACTTGGACAGATAAACCCTACACGTCTATAAGCTTCTACCTTAATACGTAGGTTCTACGTAACACGTATTAACTATCCGATCCTTTCGTATTCGAAAACACAAATCACTTGAAAACTGAAGGGTATGCTTCCACACATCACCATTTAAGTGTTATACCTAATTTCAACCGTTATTATAGACACACAAAGATTTAAAGTAATAAGTAATAAGACTCAGAAGAGACTTAATGTAGGTATAATATTAATTAAATTCTAATGGTGACAAGTGCACGCTTTACCAGCTCGATGTGTTTTCTAACATTATGTGTTTTAGTATTTTCATTAGCATAGCCACGGTGCGCGCAGGCAGCCTTTGAAAACTTACACATTACTATTCCGGATCGTTTTTATTTGCTAGATAGTTTAACGGACACTAAATTTAAATGTTTATTTCGAACGGCAAAAGCCGTTAGAAACTGTTTTTCAATATAGTCAGCTAAACTGGGATACAAATTCAAAAACTCACCAGCAGTTTAGCTTCACGACCTTCCAGATGGAAAAACAGCAAGCCAATGAGTTGGAAATTTGTTCTTGCGACAACCGCCAAAAAGCAAACTGCTGTGTGGTGGGAGTGTGGGAGAGAGAGGGACGTATATGATAGAAAAGGACAATACGACCGTCAACAGTGTTGCCACTCTCAATATTATTATTAGGTTCCGAATAGCGGTACAGTTGTTTAATGTTCGTTATGTCATGTTATGTCTAACTTTTGATAAAAAAAAGAAATTATGCCAATGTCACATAACATAACACAATGTCACCCTAACTATAAAATTGTAATTAATTACACGCAAAACACAAAAAGTTCTAACGGCTTAAGATTCCACTGGCAACGCGATGAAATTGACACATTTTCATTAGGTAAGAAAGAAATAAGAATGTATGCAAGGTAGTAGGTAGGTACTAGGTACTACCTAAAAAAGACACTTAAATTTTCTAAGTCCCAAGAACGGCGCCCATTTCTTTTACCCCAACCGACCTGCATATAATCAGGTAGGTAGGTAGTACCTACTGTACCTAGGTACCTGTTCATAATGTTTAATAAGTACCTACATTATAGAATGGTTACTTTTGTAGGGGAAATTGCAACATCTATTTAAGCTGATGGATTAGGACCGGAACCATGTTAAATTGTAACATGATGCATGATCACAACGAGTTAAATTCACCTAAAGAATTTCACAATTACTTCGGAGGTGAGTCATATATGGTAAAATATAGTCTCTTTTTATTCCGATACGGATGTCTTTATTCCGCCGTAGAGGTATAGATATTAGTTAGTACCTACAATAACTTTTACTGGGTGTACCTAAGTTAATCAGTAGGCGGCTCTATCGAGAATTTTGGATAAAAAGGAACCAATCATTTTCGAGGAATTCGACAACATAATTATACACCGTATAAGTACAATTTTCCGCTTTAAGAAGGTGGGCTGGGTAGGTCATAGTTAAACATAGTGTAAATATAAACACTCATGCCATGACAACATTTCCGGCATCATACCGGTAGCAACACGAGTCACGAAGATTAAGAGCAAAGGAAAGTGTAAACGGCGTAATTTACCTAAAGTTTGGCAAGCCATTTATTTCTGTCAGTAGAAAAAAGCAGCAAATTTAAAAAATGTAGGCGCGAATGATTATCGTCCCATAGAAAATTTGAATTTCGCGCCTTGTTGTACTGACAAAGTTGTTTGACAGATTTTAGTTTTTGAATTCCAGATTCTGAATCGATTCCAACTAATCGATTATTTTTGATCAGTATTTTGTATGCTGGTAACATCAGTGTAAAGACGTTTTTAACTAAGTCATAACTAAGTACTTTATTAGGCAGTACTATATAGCAACACATATTATTTACGCAATCATCATAAAATAATGAGAAATCGGTTACTGGACATGTAAATTAGAGAAATTAGAAATAAGAAATAAATTGGGTAAATCTTACTAATTTTTATAACGATAAATAACGAATTGCTAGTTTTATGTACGCGTTTACATTTAAGGATACTAAAAACGTCTCCTGCATGTTTTGATTTGAGGTTTGACTGTAGCGATGTGACGAGTCCACTTTTTTTCGATTCGAATCATTCGAATCGATTCGGCCACTGATCCGAGTTGAAATTCGAACTGACTCGACTCGACGGTTTGCGTGGTTCGCGACAAGGTCACGGGCCGCGGAGCCGCAAACGAGTCAAGCGGCAGTTGTTGTAAACAGAACCTTCAGGACACCGAATTAAGGTTTATTTTTCAATGGCCATACTACCAGTGAACTCGACTCGGGATGCCGAATCAAGCGGCAGTTGTTGTAAAAAGAACCTTCGGGCTACGGAATTAAGGTTTATTTTTGAATGGTCATAGTACCACTCAACTCGAATTGAAACGGCGAATCAAGCGGCAGTTGTTGTAAAAAGAACCTTCGGGCTATCGAATTAAGGTTTATTTTTGAATGGCCTTAGCGTAGCGTTGACTCGGCTCGGAGAGTTGGTGAATTGGCGATTCATTCGCCGAGTCAGCGGATCGGATACCAAGTTACCAGTCAGTTTAGTGGCCGAGTTGATTCGGATTGCCAATAGTCTTGATTCGAATCAACTCATCTGTAGGTTGATTCGGATTATTCGAATCAGATAACTCGACTCGCCCATCGCTAGTTTGACATTGACGTACAGTAGTGAACTTCGTCGTTTAGGCAAGTCGTTCACTGTTCAGGGACAATGTTTATTTTAATAAATTCCTAGTTCATTTGCAAGTGTTTATAGCTGTATTCTAACGTGAACATTTTTTGTAACAAGTAGTTTGCTGTACACTAGAATTTTCGTTTGTTTTTAAACATGTCTCGTAGACCCCATACAAAATCGCGCATAAAAGTGTGTGATAAATCATTTTTCCACCTTCAAGATAAAAAGGCAGATGAGGGTGTATTGACGAATGGTCTGATTAAGTCGGCTAAGCGTACGGGGCAGCTCAGCCTGAGCCAGCGCGGCCTGGGAACTGGTGAGTGACTTCCTGACTGATATTCGCTGGTTAATTACTTCCTACTGCGCATTATTGTAAACACTCGCTGACACAGGAAGTACAGGTTGGGTGGAGACTGTTGTAGGAATTTGCCTTTACAGCTTTACATTAATTGAATGATAAATAGGATTTTGTTTTTTTATTTCTATGTCATAAAATGTGCGGTGTAATGAAATAATACATTTGAAGTGTCTAAATAAATATTCTATTTTCTATAATTGGCTAATTTTAACTCCGTTCCAAAGTATGTATTAAAATTTTATAAGTTATGGCATTTCCTCCTGAGACTCCGAAGTAGATGTTTTGTTTTTGAATTTGAATCCATGGTCTTAAGAGGATTATGATATTTATAATATTATAGTAAAGATTATTAAGATTAACTCTTACAAAAACTTAATTTACCTTTAATTTCAAACTATCATCATTATTTCCTCATAGTAAATTTCCGTTTTAATTATTTTTAATATATTTCAGTCCCAGAAAATGTGTGGAAAATAGAGGAGCTGGTATTAGACGAGACGAAAGAAGTGGATTTTGCCCGAGAGGACCGGCACAACTGGTGGAACAGTGAGCCGCTGAAGTTCCTGGATCTCAGCTCCAATGCCATCGCCTCCATTCCTCCCGATGTCAAACTCTTGCAGGACCTTGTCACTTTAAAGGTAGGGTGATATTAAATTCAATTTAACATAATGTATTATAAAAGTCAATAATAATATTATTTGAGCAATGAAATATGTGTAAATCAATCATAAAACTAATCCAATCATATCAGAGTCCATTTTCGGAATCTGCTGAATATTCAGTTTAACCCGAAATACAGCTTTAATACAGTTTTTAAGATTCCAGCTTATATTACAATTTTATTAACAGACATTTCTCTTTAAAAATAATATTTACAGTAAAATTAAAATTATATCCAATTATATTAAAAAGTACAAGTCCTTACACAGCGGGAAGAAGTTGATAACTCGAGATATTCTACTGAAGAAATTTGAACTTAAAATTAAATTACATAAGGTTCAAATTTCTTCAATGTTTTCCTGACAGATATCAACTTCTTCCCGCCGTGTACGGAATTATTCAATGAAAGTCCCTAGGGACCTCATACTATTGTGACTTAGGGACATCATACTATTTGTCAGTACGAAATAGCACTGGAACTAAATTCCCTGACTGTACAATTGTATATGCCAAAGTTAAGTTTTGGTAATTTTATTCAGCTTATTTGCTAGCTATGTTCAAAAATTTCAGCTTCATGACAATGCACTAACCTCCCTGCCAGAGGAAATAGGTGAGCTGAAAAACCTGTCTAACCTGAGCCTGAACCATAACAAGCTGGCAGCTCTGCCAAGTTCATTCTTCCGGCTCAGTGAGCTCCGGTGGCTCAGCCTCGCTCACAACCAGCTCGAGAAGATACCACCTGACTTTGGCGATTTGGTCATGTTGACCTTTCTGGTATGTAATAGATAATTAAAGTAAAAGATTTATCATTTAATTTAAAGCAACAGTTATGATATGACAGTAGTAAAATACAGCATTATTTTAAAATTTATAGGGAATGTAGTTAAAATCAGTCTGTTTTCTAATGGCCTCTCTAGAGTTTCTCCCTCAACTATAACAAATAAATTACCAAAAAAGTCTATTTGGAAAACATGTAGTCTAATATAATATGTAATACATATAAAATAGACGCTTATAACTGGCGTCGCATCCGAACGAGGCGACGGTGCGATAACTGCCTTATATTTTTTCCAGAACTAAGACTGCTGTTATGAGAAATATAATAATAACAATGTGTTAAAATTGTAGGATCTGTCCAACAACAAACTGGCCGCCCTGCCCCCGGGCATGGGCTACCTAGTGCGCTTAGTCGAGCTCAATCTGTCACACAACCAGCTCCAGGAGCTACCGCCTGACATCGTCAATTTAAGAGGTAAACACTATTTTATCCTCTATAGTTCGTTTTCTTAGCATTATGGTTCGTTTTTTTTAGCATTAGAAATAAGGTAAACAATCTTGATGTGTCTTTTAATTGAAAAATACTTTTTAAAAATAAGTCACGGCAAATATGCAACCTTTATGAATCTAATACGATCATTTATATTCTTCAGCTTTCATAAGTAATCGTTTTTGATTTTTAAAAAGCGTTTTTCAATTAAAAAATATGTCAAGATCGCTTACCTTCTTGCAAGTTCTTTCTAATGCTAAAAAAAACGAACTATAGAATAAAAGTAAACAATCTTGACGTGTCTTTTTACTGAAAAATACTTTTTAAAAATAAGTCACGGCAAATATGTAACAATTATGAATCATATACGATATTTATATTTCAATTAAAAAACACGTCAAGATCGCGTAGTCTTTTTCTAATGCTAAAAAAAACTAACTAAAGCGGAACATCATACAAAGACAATTGGCAATTGAATTTGAATCAACAGTATTAGAAAATAGAGTTGAATTTGTTTTGTTTTAAAACCAAGAGGTTAAAATATAATAAAACGCGTCGCACACGTTTTAAAGTCGAATCCCCTTTATAAAATGATCAATTGAATTTAGTATGGAAGTGGGATTGGGGGGGATACTATACTAATTCCACGCGGACGAAGTTGCAGGCAGACGGTAGTAGGTATTTAATATGTCTGAGTCTCAGAAGGTTTGCTATTAACGTTGCTAATCTGCACGGGTGTTGTGTTAATTTATTGAAAATAAATTAACACAATTACCCATTCATTTCTTGTTGCTATTTGTTATTCATATGGAGTTTGCATAACACGCGCGGTCGAGTGGTTTTATTCAATACTTTAGGTAAATCCCACGGTCTTTAGACACGCTTCGCCACTTATTTACTCAGACGGACGCGGATATCGGTTACGGTTTATGGTGCATTCATTTGCGATTGCGATTTTGATATGGACCACTATCGCGTTGGAATACTCCAATAATCACCTTCTTATAACTTGATTGTAAATGCGAAGGTTCAGTTTGTCTGTATGTTACCTCTTCAAGCTGAAACCGCTGAACTGATTTAGATGAAATTTTGTTTGAGTCCCGGGGAAAGAAATCGGATAGCGTTCATTACGGAAATCGTCATTGACATAGACAAAGTCGCGTGCAGGGGGCCGATTTTTTAATTTTCTATCGCTCGATTTCGTCACTCGAAAACGGTGAAATGCTAATTTTTGAAATACAAGCGATAAAAATTGGGAATCGAGTGGTAAACACCACTTGTTTTCAATTCTATTAGTAGAATTTAAATGCATAGTATTGGAGATATTATTGAACGAAATACACTGAATCGAGCGGTCGAAATTCAAAAATCGGCCCCCAGAAGCTAGTACTTTCTCGGTTTCTTGAACTGTCGTGAAGAGGAGAGAAGGCGAGAAGTCCCGTGTCTGTTTTTACAAAAGTTTTATTTAATTTTAGACCTAAAGAAAATGAATATAAGCCATAACAATCTACGCTCGCTGCCCGCACTGGGGGAGCTCAGACGAATGGAAATGCTAGACGCGAACCACAATGATATTCAACAGTTACCGGACTTCTATGGTTGTACAGCTTTAAAGGAAATATATTTGGCTAATAACTACATTAAGGTAATTTCCATGTGATTATATAAATTATAAAATAAAAAAATAATAATGGTCAATCAAAACTTGCCAGTAAAAAAGGCGCGAAATTCAAATTTTCTATGAGACGATATCCCTTCGCGCCTATACATTTTTCAAATTTGCCGCTTATTTCTACTGACAAGATCTGCTTGACCAACTGTACCTACTATTTTGACTGTGTCCAAAGTTTGATCCTTATGTTTACACATCTCTAAATCGTTTTGATATGTTTATCACACATACAAATTATATCAGTCAATTTACCTCTTTTTAATGAGTTTTTGTTGATTGATAATATATTTTTAGACTCATTTCCGTAAATGTGATTGCATGTGCGATGTGAACCAATACAATCAATCTATAAGAAAATACCCCGTTACATTTTTTTACACGTAATACAACAAACAAGTAGACAGATAAGTAGAATCAGGCAATTATAACATGGCAGCTGCTTACTTGATTCACCCTTTAGGAAATAACGGAAGAGTTTTGTGATCAAATGCAACACCTGAACGTGCTGAACATCAGAGACAACCAAGTGGAGGTGTTACCAGAGAATGTCGCTTTGCTAAGAAAGCTGAAACGACTAGACCTTGGCAACAACAGTCTAAACAAGTAAGTATTAATAACTTATACGGAACACTGAGCTCCGATAGAATTTTTTATAAAATGCATAACCAAATCTCAGCGACGCTATCGATAGGACTGCGTAAATCCAACATGGCGCACGCCAAGAGCTAATGACGGGGCATGCTCCGAAAGATAGTGTTGTGTTTGTGAATCGTCTTTTCAGTATTTAACAGTATTTATATTACACTCGATGCACTGTATTGTTCTTAAACCTGTCAAAAAATCATTGTATCAATCAATATATCGTGTTTGTATATCGATAAAGAGTCGACAATGTGCTTATGACCTCAATAGAGCTGAGAGTCCAGTACACTGGCGTCAGCTCGCCGTCAGGCGGTCTGTACGCGTATTTGCCACCGTCGTGGTATAAACAAATTACAATCAGCTTGTTGTCAATAACCAATAACAAAAGAAGATGAAAAACCGGACAAGTGCGAGTCGGACTCGCGCACGAAGGGTTCCGTACCATAATGCAAAAAAAAAAAAAAA